>NC_054481.1:85832912-86556668 GCF_017639515.1 Carcharodon carcharias
TCCAATCTTAACTTGATAAAGGGGAGGTACCAGAGGACTGGAGAAATGCAAACGTGGTTCCATTCTTTAAAAAGGGATCAAAGGAAATGCCAAACAATTATAGGCCAGTTAGTCTTACATCAGTGGTGAGCAAATTATTAGAATCAATCTTGAGAGATATGATTAACTATCATGTGCAAAGACAAGGGCTAGTCAGGGATGGTCAGCATGGATTTGTTAAAGGAAGGTCTTGCCTCACAAATTTAATTGAATTCTTTGAGGAAGCGACAAAAAGGGTTGATGAAGTTAGTGTAGTGGATGTTGTGTACATGGATTTTAGCAAGGCATTTGACAAGGTCCCACATGGCAGATTGGTCAGGAAAGTAAAAGCCCATGGGATTCAGGGTAATGTGGCAAACTGGATAAAAGATTGGCTTTGTAACAGGAAACAAAGGGTAATGGTCGATGGATGCCCTTACGAATGGAAAGTTGTCTCAAGTGGTGTTCCACAGGGCTCTGTGTTGGGACCCTTGCTGTTTGTGTTATATATTAGCGATTTGGATGTGAAAGTGGGGGACACAATTGGGAAATTTGCAGATGACATGAAGATTGCCCAAGTAGTGGATAACGTAGAGGATAGCCATAATCTCCAAAACGATATAGACGGGTTGGTGGAGTGGGCAGTAAAGTAGCAGATGGATTTTAACATAGAGAATTGTGAGGTAATACATTTAGGGAGGTCAAACAGTTACAGGGATTACACAATAAATGGGAATATACCAAGAGGGGTAGATGAAGTGAGAGATCTTGGCGTACAAGTGCACAGGTCCCTGAAGGCAGCAGTTCAAGTAGACAAGGTTGTAAAGAAGGCATATGAAATGCTCTCCTTCATTGGCAGAGATATAGAATATAAAAGTAAGGATATAATGTTGGAATTGTGTAAAACACTGGTGAGCCCACAACTGGAGTATTGTGTGCAGTTCTGGTCACTACATTACAGGAAGGATGTAATAGCTCTGGAGAGAGTGCAGAGGAGCTTTACAAGAATGTTGCAAGGGTTAGAAAAGTGTAGCTATGAGGAGAGATTGGATAGGTTGGGGTTATTTTCCTTAGAACAAAGAAGACTAAGAGGTAACTCGATTGAGGTGTAAAAATTATGAGGGGAATAGATAGAGTGGACAGGATAAGATTGTTTCTCTTGATGGAGAATTCTAGAGCCAGGGGACATAGATTCAAGTTAAGTGGCAGAAGGTGTAGGGGAGACAAGAGGATGAATTTTTTTATGCAGAGGGTAGTGGGTGTCTAGAATTCGCTGCCCAAGTTGGTAGTAGAGGCAGAAACTTTAAACTCTTTTAAAAAAGTACTTGGATCTGCATCAAAAGTGCTGTAAGCTGCAGGGCTATGGGCCAGGTGCAGGAAGGTGGGATTAGAAAGGGCACCTGGGTGTCCTCAGGCTGACATGGACAAGATGGGCTGAATAGCATCCTTCTGTGCTGTAACTTTTCTATGGTTCTATGATTCTATATACACACATATACACACACACATATATACACACACACACATATACTCACACATGCAGAGACACACACAACACAGACACACACACACATCCACACACAAACCACACACACACACACACACACACACACACACACGCACACACACACACATATATGTACATATGCACACACACACATGAATGATAGAGTTCAAGAGGTTTGTATGTTTTTACAAGTTGTGAACAAAAAAGGTCTTTGGTTCATTACAAGAAAAACGGTTGTTTCGGGCTTGATGCAGGCCTTATTTTCACTCCAAAAGGATAGTTTAGGTGATTTCAATATCTGTAGTTACTTATCAGAGAGTATTATAGGATTCCCTCAAAGAGATGGATATCCAACAGGTGGCAAAGTTAGTCACTTGGAGTTTCATCTTAGCAGGAAATTCAAGTTCTTTACAGGTTAGTTTGGAATAGGAATCAGGCTGGGAGACCCTTTAGATCTAACAGTCTCCAGGTTTAAAAAGATGGGAGTCTACCACTTTTTCTGCTGCTGATATCCTGCAGCTGGTGGGTCTGTGTAGACTCACTGATTCTCTCTGGATCTTGGGATAATAAAATATTTGCTATCAGAAGCTAGTTTTGGTCACATGATGGCAAATTCCAGTTCCTTCCATTGTCCACATAATAAGTTGGAGACAGGGTGATTGACACACAATGAGGAAATGATTGATCACCCATCAACATATCAGCTATGATTAGCTCACTGGAAGACCTCACCTGATATTTCATCTTCACAGCTCCAACATGTCTGGCAGCCATTGTGTATTAGATCGCTTCCATTGAGCTGGTAATGATGGTCACTTTGCATGTGAGGAGCCCAATTGCATTGTGAACTTTCCAGAGGCATTTTTGGACATGAAATTGTAAAAGTCACCTGATCCTTGGAAGCCATCTTGTTGGTGACCCTTTTTTTTAAAATAAAAGACAGTTCCACAAAAGTGTATGCTAAGTGTAGTCCACGTTTAAAGGTATGAATAAGACATACCCTCACTGGGGTGACACGAGGCACATTCGCATAAAGGGGGAAGGGAGACAGACCAATGTCCAAGCTCCCTGGGTAATGAAGGAGTTAGAGAGTCGGATGGATCAGAAAAAGGGGAATATAAAACATGTCAGTTTGATAATATGAGGGAGAATCAGGCTGAACATAAAAAGTGTTGAGAAGAAGTGAAAAAAGAAATAAAAGGGGCAAAAAGGTCATTATGAGAATAAGTTGCAGGGTTATATATAAGAAAATCCAATGGTTTTCTCTAGGCATGCTAAAAGGATTTTAGAGGATCAGCGGGAGCAATTAGGGGCAAAAAGCGAGATTAACCGTGTAGAGAATTCTTTTCATTCAGAGAACCTCTACACTCAAGTCCGTGTCGATTTACAAATGTATGACTTGAACAGAATAATCAACAAGACAAATTTCTTCTGATAACCCACAATCACTTTATTGAGTTATCCGCATTCCTTCGAGAAAGGTTACTTTCAACAATCACAGGAAGAATTTTCCCCCCATCGGGGGTAAGTGCAGGAGTGACCGCGGGCAGGCATACCTCCGATTGGAACCCCTGATTGGGGGCCCACTGCCATTTTAAGTGGGCAGGCCAATTAAGGCCTACCCAGCGTGATCAAAGAGTGCACTGATCTCCCTGAGGCTAAGCGCTGCCTCAAGGAGATCGGCTCAGAATTAAAACTTTTAATGTCCATTTTTAAAAATTTCCCTGACATGTCCCCTCATGTGACACTGTCATGTGAGTTGGGACGTGTCCATCACTTTAACTCAGACCTTTATTAAATATTTAAAAACCCTCATGAAACCTCATCCCGCCTGTGGATGAGCTTTCATGCTTTTTCTTAAACCCGCCAGGGCTCCCAGCCTGCCCGCCAACATTAAGATTGGACAGGCAGCCCTGTCAAGTACCTAAATTGGTTTATTAATGGCCTCAATAGGCCGTTGACAGGTTGGCGGGTGCACAGCTGACTCGGCTGCACCCCCGCCAAACTGAAAATGGAAATGACGCAGGGTGATGCCGGGAGTTCCAACCAACGTCATCCCACATCATTTCACACGACGGTGAACAGGCCCCGCCTCCCGCTCGCCGACCTAAAGATCCTGCCCCACAAGTTACAGTTGCAACTACAACTATGTTAGCCTGGACCCTGCCCTGTTAGAGGCTAAACCCCCTTATTCCTAACTTGATTTCCTAACTTAATACTTACACTCACCCCTCGGTGGCCTTCCAGTGGTGTCAGTAGGCCCCTCAATAGAGGTGACCCAGCTGTACCATCTTTCTTGACTGTCTGCAGGAACAGTAATCTACCCTGATCTCTATTCTTGCTGATACCATTTCTTGCTGCTGCCTTGGCCATCTCTTGTCCAAATTTACAATGCTCCAAACCTTTAGCTCTGATTGACAACTCATGTCCTCATTCTTAGATATCTTTTTTTAAAATCTCCTGCAAAAGACACAAAACCACCTATTTCATGCTGTTAATCAATTTCGGGAAGGTCAGTCTTTCACACTTCTTACCCTGTGATTTACACAGCACTAAGTCAGTCTCCCTCCATTATCTCATTTTTAAGGTCGCCAGGTCTTAATCCCTTCCTCTATTGTGGTTGCAAGGCATATGTCTATTGTACTTATAATTCTCGACTGCGCTATGTGACTGTCTGCTTCCACTTAAACTTGTAACTTCAGCAGAATCTCACACAAGGAGTTAACCCAGTGTTGTCCTTCAGCTGGAGGAGACAGAAGGCATGGGTGCTGGTAAAGAGAGTGCAGCATGAAAAGAGTGCAAAATATCAGGAATTGAGTAGGAATGGCAATTTGACAGAGAGCAAAGGAAGAGCTGCTTCTTGACCTCCAATATATTTTTAAAAGTTCATTCATGGGATGTGGGTTTCGCTGGCTGGGCCAGCATTTATTGCCCATCCCTAATTGCACTTGAGAAGATGGTGGTGAGCTGCTTTCTTGAACCGCTGCAGTCCCTGTGGTGTAGGTACACCCACAGTGCTGTTAGGAAGGGAGTTCCAAGATTGTGACCTAGCGACAGCAAAGGAATGGTGATATATTTCCAAGTCAGGATGATGAGTGACTTGGAGGGGAACTTCCAGGTGGTGGTGTTCCCATGCATCTGCTGCCCTTGTTCTTCTAGATGTTAGTGGTCTTGGGCATGGAAGGTGCTGTTGAAGGGGCCTTGGTGAATCCCTGCAGTGCATCCTGTAGATAGTACACACTGCTGCTACTGTGCATCGGTGGTGGAGGGTTGAATGCTTGTGGATGTGGTGCCAATCAAGTGGGCTGCTTTGTCCTGGATGGTGTCAAGCTTCTTCAGTGTTGCGGGAGCTGCACTCATCCAGGCAAGTGGGGAGTACTCCATCACACTCCTGACTTGTGCCTTGTAGATGGTGGACAGGCTTTGGGGAGTCAGGAGGTGGGTTACTCGTCACACAATTCTTAGCCCCTGACCTGCTCTTGTAGCTACAGTACTTATATGGCTAGTCCAGTTCAGTTTCTGGTCAATGATAATCCCCAGGATGTTGATAGTGGGGGATTCAGCGATGGTAATGCCATTGAATATCAAGGGGTGATGGTTGGATTCTCTCTCATTGGAGATGGTCATTGCCTGACACTTGTTAGCCCAAGCCTGGATATTGTCCAGATCTTGCTGTATTTGGACATGGACTGCTTCAGTATCTGAGGATTCGCGAATGGTGCTGAACATTGTGCAATCATCAGCGAACATCCCCACTTCTGACCTTATGATGGAAGGAAGGTCATTGATGAAGCAGCTAAAGATGGTTGGGCTGAGGACACTACCCTGAGGGACTCCTGCGGTGATGTCCTGGGGTTAAGATGACTGACCTCCAACAATCACAACCACCTTCCTTTGTGCTAGGTATGATTCCAACCAGTGGAGAATTTTCCCTGATTCCCATTGATTCCAGTTTTACCAGGGCTCCTTGATGCCATGCTCCATCAAATGCAGCCTTGATGTCAAGGGCAGTCACTTTCACCTCATCATGGGAGTTGAGCTCTTTTGTCTCGTGCCACGTCATGCCACTCATCCAACCCAATGACCGCTCTTACTCTCCATGCCAATCTTTTCTCCTCTGCCCAACCCCATGTCCCTTTATAGACCCCATGTCAATTTAGTGCCAACCCATGACCCCCCCACCCACCAAACTTTGTCCTTATACTCTCCATGCCAACTCACCCAATATTTACCATGGACAGACCTTAAAAGCGATGCTGAGTTTAAATAAAATAAAAGTTCTAAGTATCTATAATAGATGACTTCACTATTTAAAAAACTCTCATTGATAAAAGCCCATTCAATATATTTAAATCCCTTCAAGTACTTAATCCCTTCTAAAAACAAGCTTTTGTGTTTATAGCCCCACATGAAATACCATTAATCTCTTTATTACCTCTTAAAGCTGCCAATCAAACCATGAATTTACAAACACCTCCCCCCACTGTGACAATGAGATTGTGGAAATAGTCAAGCAGAAAACACACAATAATGATAGCACTCAGGCTTATGTCAACAAACATTTATTGAAATTGCAAGCACTGACTTTTTTTTCAACTGTTAGATCTTTTTTCAAAATGTAAAGAGCAGAGGATTTAAATGACTTGACAGTTCCACAAACCTTATCCACCTCCTATGCATATTCATGTTTACTCTTAACAATCCCAGAGGGTACCTTTCCTCTCACAAAGGGAAGAGATAACTGTGGCATGTTTAAACCTTTCCCCCTAATGTCTAAAACCCCTGAGTCACATTTCAGAAACCTGGGTGACCAACATATTTTCTGCTTGAAGGCAGCGGCACTTTTAAATGTGCCACAGGCCTCTGTGAGCTGCTGATGTGTCAAATCATCCCACCCCCCCTCTCCCCACCCTAGCGAAATGGTCTGTGCCGGATATGGGCGTGGGACTTCCAGACTCCAGATTCTGGGCTGCGCTGCCATTTTAGCTAACGCACAGAGGCTTTTGGGCTTTTCAAAAATATGGCCCTTTGTACCAGTGTTTACAGTAGAGGAAGTGGGGAAGTTTTGCTACATTTACAGAGGGCATTGGTGAGACATGTCTGGAGTACTGTGTACAGTTTTGGTGTCCTTACTTGAGAAAGAATATAATAACATTAACAGCAGATCAGAGGAGGTTTACTTGACTGATTCCTGGGATGAGGGTGTTATCTTATGAGAAAAGGTTAGACAGGCTGGATCTGTATCCATTGGAGTTTGGAAGAATGACGGATGATCTTATTGAAACATATAAGATCCTGAGGGGACTTGACAGGGTGGATGCTGAAAGGATGTTTCTCCTTGTGGGAGAGACTAGAACTTGGGGACGCAGTTCAAAAATAAGGGGCCTCCCATTTAAGATGGAGGTGGGGGGATTTTTTGTTGTCTCAGAGGGTCATTAGTCTGTGGAATTCTCTTCCCCAGAAAGCAGTGGAGGCTAGGTTGTTGAATAATTTTAAAGCTGAGTTAGATAGGTTCTTAATATAAAAGCAAAATACTTTGGATGCTGGAAATCTGAAACAAAAATAAAAATTGCTGGAAAAACTCAGCAGGTCTAACAGCATCTGTGGAGAGAAAGACAGAGTTAACGTTTCGAGTCCATGTGACTCTATATCAGATCATATGGACTCAAAACATTAACTCTGTCTTCCTTTCTACAGTTGCTGTCAGACCTGCTGAGTTTTTAGATAAGTTCTTGATTGACAAGGGAGACACATGTTACAGTGGGTAGACAGGAAAGTGAAGTTGAGGCGGCAATCAGATCAGCCATAATCCTAAACAAAAACAGAATTACCTGGAAAAACTCAGCAGGTCTGGCAGCATCGGCGGAGAAGAAAAGAGTTGACGTTTCGAGTCCTCATGACCCTTCGACAGAACTTGTTTTTATCAGCCATAATCCTGCTGAGCGGTGGAGCAGGCTGGAGGGGCTGAATGGCCTACTCCTGCTCCTAATCTGTAATTTTGCATGTTCAGCGTATTTGACATCTCTGGGAAATGATTATTGAATCAGGGTAGGGATGCAGCAGAGTTAACATAAGCAAAATAATAATAAGAAAGAAAATAATGATGACAAAGGGTGACAAATCCACAGAACCAGATGGTCTCCTCCCCATGGCTTGAAGGAGTAGGTCAGGACATTGCAGCAGTTTGACTATAATCTTCTAAAGTTCTCACAATTTGGGAACTATTGCTTCAAATTGGAGAATTGTGCAGGTCATTGCATTCCTTGAGAAAGGTGAGAGAGGGAACCCAGGGACTTATAAATCAGTTAACCTAACACCCGCTGTTGGGAAATTACTGAATTCTATAATTATCAGGATAGAGTGACTGAACAGCTTGAAATTTTTCAGTTGATCAGAAAGCCAGAATTTGGTTTTGTAAAGGGTAGGTCAAGTCTGAATTTTTTGAAGAGGTGGCTAAAGCGGCAGGTAGGGGAATGGCTGTGTTATTTATATGGACTTCCAGGAGGCATTTGGTAAAGTCCCACATAATACACTGTCAGTTAAAGTTGAACTCATGGAATTGAAGGTAAATTATTGACCTGTTTAGGAAATTGGTGGAATGACAGGAGACAGACAGCAGGAATAATGTGCAGGTACTGGAATTGGCAGGATGTCACTAGTGGTATCCTGCAAGGATCTGTGTTGGGACCTCAATGACTCACCATATTTGCTAGCAACTTGATAATAGGGTAGAGAGCCACATATCCAAATTTGCTGATTACAGAAAGACAGACAGTATTGTAAGAAGTGATTACAAAATGATTTTGATGGATTAAGCGAATGAGCAAAATAGTAGCAATTGATTTCAATGTAAACAAATGTGAGGCTTTCCACTTTGGACCTGAAAAGGATAGAACAGGATACTATCGAAATGTAGAGAAGCTAGAAACAATGGGTGTCTAAACAGAGTTTGGCGTCCAGGTACACAGATCACGAGAGTGTCAGGAACAGATAAAGAAATCAATCACAAAGGCTAATGGAATGCTGGCCTTCATATCCAGAGAACTAGAGTACAAGGGAGTAACTTCATTCTGCAGTTATACCACACCTGGAGTGGTTTTGGCACCACATCTTGGGAAGGATATTGGTCTTGGGAGGGAGCACAGCGTAGATTTACCAGAATGAGACTTGGATTCTAAGGTTAAATTATGAGGGGAGATTACACAAACCAGGATTGTATCCCTTGGAATTTACAAGGTTAAAAGGTGATTTGATCAAAGTTTTCAAGATATTAAGGGGAACAGGAAGGGTAGATGGAGAGAAATATTTTTATTGGTTAGGGAGACTGGGACTAGGCAACATAGTCTAAAAATTGAAATTAGGAGACACTTCTACACACAAACCTGTGGTAGAAGTTTGGAACTTTCTTTTCAAATGGCAATTAATGCTCAATCAATTGTTAAATTTTAAACTGGAGATTGATAGATTTTTGTTATTCAAAAGTATTAAGGGATATGGGGCAAAGGTGGGTATGTGGAGTTAGGTCACAGATCAGCAATGATCTCATTGATTGGTGGAACAGGTTTGAGGGGCTGATTGGCCTCCTCCTGTTCCTAACATACTAAATAAATACTTTGTATTGGTATTTGCTACACTAAATGAAGAGATTGTTGGGATACCGGGTGAGATAAAAATATTTGAAGAGATTCCTGAATGACCGGCAATATTAAAGTGGATGAGTTTCCCAGTCTCCTAGGTCATCCGGGGAGGTGAGGGTGGAATTTGCTGAGGTGCTGGCTGCCATCTTCCAACCCTCCTCAGGTACAACTGTGGTGCCAGGATTAAAAATTTGTAAAACTGCAGGATTACAAATGTTACACCCTTCTGTAAAAAAAGGGGAGAAGGATAACGCTGGTAATTACAGGCTAGTCAGTTTAACAATTAGTGGGGAACCTGTTAGAAACAATAATCAAGAGAAAAGGAACAGGCACTGGGACAAAAACAAAAAACTGCGGATGCTGGAAATCCAAAACAAAAACAGAATTACCTGGAAAAACTCAGCAGGTCTGGCAGCATCGGCGGAGAAGAAAAGAGTTGACGTTTCGAGTCCTCAGGCACCTCTGTGCCTCAGGGAGATCATTTTGATATTTGAAAATTTAAATAAAGGAAAAAAAACTTTTAAAACATGTCCCTTCGTGTGACAGTGTCACATGAGCTGGGACATATCAATGAATTTTTTTCATAATTTTTATTGAATTGTAAAACACTTCACGAAACCTCATCCTGCCCATGGATGAAGTTTCATGAAAAATGTGAAGGCCGCCTGGGCTCTTTGCCTGCCTGCTAACCTTAAGGTTGGACAGGCAGCTCAGTCAATTGTTTTAATTAGTTTTTAACAGGCCTTAATGGGCCTTTAACAGTTCGGCGGGCACACAGCTGGCTCGGGTGCACGCCCGCTGAACTGGAAATCTAAATGACGCGCGGTGACGTCAGGACACACGCCCGATGTCACCACACGTCATTTTACATGTCGGCGAGTGGGCCCCACCCCCACTCACCGACCGGAAAATTCTTCCCATGGATTTGTTCAGGACAGTCCTGTTTGATAAGGTACCAGAGAGTGTGGATGAGGGCAGTACAGTTGATATTGTGTATGTTGACCTCCAAACAGAGTTTGAAAGAAATGCCATTTAAGCTTGCTAGCAAAATTGAATCCATGAGCTAAAATGGACAGTAGCAACATGAATACAAAATGGGCAAAGGGTAGAAGCGAGAGTTGTGGTGAATGATTGTTTCTCAGACTGGAGTGACGTATTCCACAAGGTTCAGCTCTTGGATCACTGCTGTTTTTGACACAAGTTAATGACTTGGACTTGACAGTACTGGCCAAATTTTTTAAATTTGCTGATGAGGTGAAACTTGGAAGTGTAGTAAATATTGAGGACCACAGCAACAGGCTTCAGGAAGACATGGACAAGCTGGTGAAATGGACAGACATATAGCTGATGAAATTCAATGCAGAAAGGAGTCAGAGGGGAAGCAAGGACAATTTTTTAAATGCAACAGGTTATCATTATCTTGAATTCATCGTCTTGAAAGGGTGGTAGAGGCAGATTTGAAAAAGAATTGGACTAATACTTGAAGTAATTGCAGAGCTAGGGGCAAAGGGCAGGGGAGTGGGAATAATTGAATAACTCTTCAAAGAGCCAGTGTGGATAGGATGGGATGAATTGCTGCCTTCAGCATGGTATCTTTCTATGATTCACCACAACTCTGGGAGAATGAGGATACATGGATTGCAGCCCCAGGATACAGAGAATATTGTATGTGTAACTGTGGGATTGTGTGCATGGTCCCAGGATAGCAAACTTCACATCAAAATGTGATTCTCAATAATATCAGAGCCAGGCTCAGTCTTGCCCTCCAGAAAATATTTCCACAAAAGACAAATAGAATGTTAAACCAAAACCCAGTTATAAGCAATGTTTTTTTTTCCCTTAATGATTAAAAGCATTATTATAGCCAGTGATTTTCCTTTACAGTGGGATGCTATCAGTGAGATGGATGAGTTCTTCACTCCAATCCACACCTACCAAGTCTGCAATGTCATGTCTCCAAATCAAAACAATTGGCTAAGGACGAATTGGTTACAGCGGAATGGAGCACGTCGAATATACATTGAAATAAAATTCACCCTGCGAGACTGCAACAGTATGCCAGGAGTTGTGGGGACCTGCAAGGAGACCTTCAACCTGTATTACTTTGAGTCAGACAGAGACATTGGCAGCAATGTCTGGGAAAACCAGTTTGTAAAAATTGACACAGTGGCAGCTGATGAAAGCTTCACCAGTGTAGACTTGGGAATCCGGAGGCTGAAATTAAACACTGAAGTTCGCGGAGTGGGCCCACTCAACAAAAAAGGAATTTACCTGGCTTTTCAGGATATAGGAGCTTGCATTGCGATTGTGTCAGTGAGGGTGTACTACAAGAAATGCCCGGCCATGGTACAGAACTTGGCTGTCTTTCCCGATGCAGTGACTGGTGCTGACTCCTCCTCTCTGGTAGAGGTACAAGGTCAATGTGTGGACCACAGTGAAGAAAGAGATACACCCAAGATGTACTGCAGTGCAGAAGGGGAATGGCTCGTTCCCATTGGGAAGTGCGTCTGTAGTGCTGGTTACGAGGAGCAGAGAGATAGCTGCCGAGGTAAGACTCATTTCAAATTTCCATTAATAAATGAAGTAGAAGTTAATGGTGGTTTTGGATCTATGGTCCCCAAGGTTTTCCACCAATGGGGTTTGCCTCAAGGTTTGCTTTAGACTGACTGATGGAGATTGATCGCTGTCATTAATCAATAACTCCACTATTGGTTGTATCATGTGATTACCAGAATGTTGAAGCTGAACTCAATGGATCTTGAACTATTCTCATCTGGTCATTCTTATTTATCTATGCCAGTCACTGCACAGACATTTCCAATCAGCTCTTCTTAAACATTGACACCTGATGTATAAAGTAAGATTTAACATTGAATACAAACAGCTCATTACTGCAAACAGGAGTTTAAGGGTACAACACACTAACACCCATTAATGGGACCTTATTTTGATTGCTTGTTCTTCAGCTTGGAAGTTACAAATTGGAGGTGCAAAGAAATCCACATACAATGTCCAACCCTTAAAGAGGAAGACAATCTATTTTCTCTGTTATCCATGTTTGTATTATGCTATTGTGTCATAATTCACCGAGCAAAGGAGGAATCTGGAGCCAGTCTTTCCTTAACGTAGGTTTATTTACAAAACTCAGAGAACAGGCACACACTCCTCCCACCCACAGGAGGAAACTGGTTCTTATATATACTTAAGAACAATGCCTTAACCTTTCCCCAGTTAATAACAGCTGCTCTCACTTACAACTAGGTCACGCACTTCATTGTGACAGAATTGCAACATTAAAATTGCCACTGATGGGGTACATGCACACACATGCAAACACATACTAAAACTTACACGTATGTACAGGTATTAGCTACAAACACATACATATACAAATACAAGCACACATATCCAAAGATACAATCACACACACACACAGTATAAACACACACTTGTATACAAAAACACATACGGACACACACTTATAAATTCATACAATGTACGCACACAAGAACAAGACACTTGAGTAGATATACATTTGGATCGCATATATGGACATACACATGCACATGTGTATGCATTAACAAACATACATACAGAAATAGACACACACATAATCACACACATTCACACATGATATACACCAACGTACAAAATTAAGAAAGGTTGGTGAACAATGTGTTACTAAAATCAAGCTGTGGATGGGTTAAAACCATTGTGTCAAGGAGTCTGAATAAATCACTTCCTTTTCTGATAGATTTCAGAATTTTATTGGTCTTCTGGGATCACGTCATTATTCAGTTTGTTTCTGAAAATGAAAGCCAGAACTATGAACTTTGAAGTAATGAGAAGTGATTAAACCGAGAACGTAGTGGGTCAGCAAGCTGGTATTCAATCAGTTGAGGGGGGAAGAGGGGGAAGACACAACTTCATTTGTTGCAATCGATTTTAGATATTTCTGAAGGGGCTGTGAGCTATGGAGTTGCAAAACATTCTCCCAAGAGGGACCGAGATGTAATACCCTAGGGACTGAGATGTAATACCCTATCTTATTGGCACATTTCCCATGTTCTGCTTTGCAGTCAGTGATGGTGGTGGGTAAAATAAGGTAGATCCTTAGCATCAGCTGTGAAAGTGAGCATTTTCGGAAGTGGCCGGGAAATAGACCCTCAGAGGCCATTCTTTAAGATATTTATGAAAGATTTGAATAGGATGTGTTAGTGCAAAACCTTGTTTCACTATATTGGGGGTAGTCTCCACCTCTTTATAGCTTCTGGGTTCTCAGAGGCTGGAGATATTGGGCCAGAGTTAAATTTAAAATGGCAGTAACTCTGATACACACACAGTCTCATTTTAATATTTAAATTGCCAATCCATCTTCCAGGTCGGGTTTGGTTGCCCTCAACCCCCCCTTCCCCATCCACCCTGACATCCTCCCCTGCATCATCCCCTCATCTGCCCATCTCCCCGCCTCTCCTCCCCATCTCCCATCTCACCTCACCCGCACCCCACCCATCTCCCCCCATCTCTTCTCCCCACTTCTCCCTATCTCCGGCATTTCTCTCCCTCCCACACCACACACCTTCAGCTCCTCCATCTACCTCCCTTATATCTCACCCCATCTTACCTCCCCCCGAATTTCCCCAGTTCTCCAATCTCCCCTGTCCTCCCACCTCCCCCTACCTGCAAATCCATCCCATCTCCACCCCAACATTTAGCCCCATCTACACCCCTCCTCACATCTCTCCCTCTGTTTCCATCACCCTCCCCTCTCCCCCAACCCCATCTCTTCTCCCTGTCCTCCCATCTCTCTTCCCCCCTTATCCCATCTCTCTTCCCCCTGCTCCTATCTCTCCCCCATCTATCCCCTCCCTCATCCCATCTCTCCTCCTTCCTCACTCCCTCTCCTAATCACTTCCCCTCCTATCATCCCTCTCTTCCATCTCCCATATTTCCACCACTTGCTCCTCCCTCACATCACTTTCATCCTTCCTTCCTTCTCTCCCCCTCACATCTCTCCCCCATCGCTCAACCCCTCCCTTCTCCCTCCTCCTCTCCTCCCATTTTTCTCCCCCCCACCTCCTTCCATCTCTCTTCCCCCATGTCCTCCTATCTCTATCACTCACCTCCTCCTCCCTCCATCATTCTCAGCCCCTCCTTCCACCTCTTACCCCCTCGTCCCAACTCTCTCCCCTCCTCCTCCCATCTTTCTTCCCCACCTCCACCCATTTCTCTCCCCTCACCTCCACCCATTTCTCTCCCCCCACCTCCACCCATCTCTCTCCCCCCACCTCCACCCATTTCTCTCCCCCCACCTCCACCCATCTCTCTCGGCCCTCCTCTCTCTCTCCCCCTCCTTTCTCTCCCCCATATCCCCCTTCACTACCCCATCTCTCCCCCCTCCTTCCTTCCCTCCCACCTCTTCCCCTCTTCCCCATCTCTCCACCCTCCAGTATCCCATCTCTCTCCTCCCCTCCCATCGCTCCTCCCACCTCACATTTCTCTCCCCGTCCTCCCATTTCTGACCCATCTCCTCCCTTCTCTCCCCCTCCTCCCATCTCTCCTTCCTCCTCTCCCCCTTCCTCTCCCCTTTCTTTCCCCCTCCCCTCTCCCTCCTTTCCCACTTCCCTCCCTTCCCCTTTCCCACTCCCCCCATCCTTTCTCCCACCTCTCCCCCTTCTCTCCCCCTCCTATTCCCCATCCTCCCCCCTTCTCCCTCCTCTCCTCCCAACTCTCTCCCCCTCGCCCACCTCTGTCCTGCCTACTCCATTCGATCCTGCCTCCAACCTTCAATGCCCACTCCTCCCTTCCTCGCTCTGTCCCCTCCCTCCCCTCCTCTCTCCCTCCTACCCCTCCCTCCCTTCTCCATCCCATCCCCCATTCCCCTGCCTTCCCTCACCCCTCCCTCCCCCTTCCCTTCTCCGCTCTCTCCCCCTTCCCTTCCGCCTCGGCCTCCCCCTTTACCCCTCTCCCTCCCCTTACCCGTCTCATTCCCCTCCCTTCCCCACTCCCTTACCCCCTCCCTCCCTCCCCCTCCCTTCCTCCTATCTTCCCCTCTCTCTCCCCACTCTGTTCTCCCTCTCCCTACCACTCCATTCCCCCCTTCCCCCCTCTCTCTCCTCCCTCTGTTCTCCCTCTCTCGTCCTCCTGTTCCCCTCTTCTCTCTCACCCGTCCCTTCACCCCCTCTCGCCCCTCCTTTCTCCCCCTTCCTTTCCCCCATTCTTGCCCCTCCCATCCTCCTCTCTTCCCCTCCCTACCCCCCTCTACTCCTCCTTCCCCACTCTTCCCCCCTCCCTTCCACCTTCCCCATCCCTTTCCCCTCCCTTCTCACCCTTTCCCCCTCTACACACCTTCCTTTCCCCCTCTATTCCCCATTCTCCGCCTCCCTATCGTCCTCTCCCCCTCCCTTCCCCCCTCCCTACCCCTCCCTTCTCCCCTCCCTACCCCTCCCTTATCCCTTCCTTCCCCTCCCTTCCCTGCATTCTTCCCCTCCATTGTCCCTCTCTACCCTCCCTTCCCTCGCTCTCCCCCTCCCTTCCCGCTCACTTCCCCTCCCCCTCCCTTCCACTCCCTTCCCTTCCCCCACTCTCACCCTCCTTCCCCCCTCTCACCCTCAATCCCCCTCCTCCCTCCTCCCCAATCCCCCTCCTCCCCAATCCCCCTCCTCCCCTGCCCCTCTCCCCTCTCCATCCTCCTCCTACCTCCCCCATCCCCCTCTCCCCCAGCCTGCCCTCTCCCCCTCCCCCGCCTCCCCTCTTTCCCCTCTCCTCCACTCCCCACGCCTCCCCTCTCTCCCCTCTCACCCCGCCTCCCCTCTCATCCCTTCTCCCCTGGCCTCCCCTCTCCCATCCCTCCCCCCAAGCCTCCCCTCTCCCCCCTCCTCCCGTCCCTCCTCCATCCTCCTCCCATCTCTCCTCCCCCCTCCTCCCGTCTCTCCCCCCTCCTCCCGTCTCTCCTCCTCCCCTCCTCCCATCTCTCCTCCCCCCCTCCTCCCATCTCTCCTTCCCCTCTCCTCCCCCTCCTCCCATCTCTCCTCCCCCTCCTCCCATCTCTCCTCCCCCCTCCTCCCGTCTCTCCTCTCCCACTCCTCCCGTCTCTCCTCTCCTCCCCCCTTCCCTCTCTCCCTCTCTCCCTCTCCCCCACCCTCCTCCCCTCTCCCCCACCCTCCTCCCCTCCTCCTCTTCCTCCCCCTTTCGTCTGTCCTCCCAAGAACTCCATCTGAGTGATATTGGTACAAGGCCATAAAATAATACGTTCGGGTTGTTGACTAAAAGCTTGGTCATTGTATTTCTTGCACTGGAGATTCACAGAGATTATACACCAGTTTCTCTGTGTGTAACAGGAGTTTTATTCGATGCTTTATAATGCCTGATCTCTCATGCTTATAGCAGCTTGCCTCAGTTTAGTTTCTTTTTCCAATTAGTGACCATACCCATGTTAACTAAGCATACACAGTGATCAGGCACACTTAATCAAACACCAAACAATTGAAGATTACAGTCATATATGAAGAGAGCGTTGTAAAGCAACCCACACCAAACCCAATAGCTGTATCATCTTAAATGAAGTACTGGTAATCTTGTTATGTATTTTAAATTATGATGACTGATGTTAACTGAGGCTGATTAGATGATCTAAGATTTTGTTTTCTTGATATCTATTGTGACTGTGGGTCCAGTTTGAATTTTAATTCTCGTGTTTATTAGTGGATTAATACATTGACTAAATAGATACTGCTTTCTAATCTACTAAGTAAGTTTTTTTCTTACTCAATCAGTTGGAATTTAACCTAAGTCTCAGTTTGATGGATTTTCTAACATGTTTTACTTACTCCATTTTGTTAATTATTGCCTATCTTTGGCTCAGGTGAACTGTGGTTTTATTGATCCTGAGGAGGTGTACCTTCCCTAATCAGTATTTAATTGACATTCTTCAATCAGCTGCAAGGAGATGACTTAGAAAAACCCTGGACATGCTTAGCAGCTTCATTGATAATGGGAGAATGATTGCAATTGGCCTGATGCCTTTTTCAAATAATCAGGAGCATAACTCGCAAGAACTATGTATCATCTTTGATGATATATACTCGTCATTTAATTTGCTGGCAAATAGAACATGAACAAACTGCAGCATATGAGACTGGTGATCTGAAGCATACAGAACATTAGCCATTGCAGCATTGTATAAGATTAGTAAGGTGCAACTTAGAGAGCTGCTCACTCAGCATGTAAACACAATAAACTGCAGCAAATAGAATACTAGTGATGTGCAGCATATAGAAAGCTAGCCAGCTGCATTATATAGATGACTTGTGGTCTTTAACATATAGAAAACTAGTAAACAGCAGCATATAGAGCACTAGTAAATTGCAGAATGGAGAACACTGGTCATTGCATCATACATAAGATAGTATAGTGCAGCATATAGAGCACATGTAAACTGTAGATGATAAAGTATGAGTAAACTGTTGCATAAAGCACTAATAAGCTACAGCGTCTAGAATAGTGCTAAGTTGTAGCATATAGAGTATTCGTAAACAGCAGCATATGGAAGATAGTAGTCTGAAGCATATAGTGCATGAGTGAACTGCAGCATATAGAGATCTGGTAAACTATAGCATTTTAACACCCGTTTAAAACATCTTATAGAAGTCTATTACACTGGAACACTGTTGTGTAAAGAATACTAGTGCACCAGAGCATATAGCACCTGTGTAAACTGCAGTATATGGAAATCTAGTAAACCCTAGCATCAAAGCACAGTGAATGAGAGCCAATAGGATACCAGTAAACTACAGGGCATAGAGCACTCCTAAACTTCAACTTACAGAAACTGGTAAATAGGGCAAACAGAACTCCAGTCACTGCAGCGTATAGAACATTAGAAACCTGCAGCATAAAACAATCTTGAGAAAACTGCAGCAAATAGAACACTAGCAAACTGCAGCATAAAGAATACTAGAAAACTGCAGCATAAAAAATCTTGAGAAAACTGCAGCATATAGAACAATAGAAACCTGCAGCATAAAAAATTTTGAGAAAACTGCAGCAAATAGACCACTAGAAAACTGCAGCATAAAGAGTACTAGCAAACTGCAGCATAAAGAATACTAGAAAACTGCAGCATATAGAACACTAGAAAACTGCAGCATATAGAATGCTAGAAAACTGCAGCATATAGAATGCTAGAAAACTGCAGCATAAAGAATACTAGAAAACTGCAGCATATAGAAAACTAGAAAATTGCAGCATAAAGAATACTAGAAAACTGCAGCATAAAGAATACTAGAAAACTGCAGCATATAGAACACTAGAAAACTGCAGCATAAAGAATACTAGAAAACCGCAGCATAAAGAATACTAGAAAACCGCAGCATATAGAACACTAGAAAACTGCAGCATAAAGAATACTAGAAAACTGCAGCATAAAGAATACTAGAAAACTACAGCATATGGAATGCTAGAAAACTGCAGAATAAAGAGTACTAGAAAACTGCAGCATAAAGAATGCTAGAAAACTGCAGCATAAATAATACTAGTGAACTGCAACATAAAGGAAACTAGAAAATTGCAGCGTTAGGAATACTAGAAAACTGCAGCATATAGAACAATAGAAAACTGCAGCATAAAGAATACTAGAAAACTGCAGCTTATAGAACACTAGAAAACTGCAGCACAAAGAGTACTAGAAAACTGCAGCATATAGAACACTAGAAAACTGCAGCATAAAGAGTACTAGAAAACTGCAGCATATAGAACGCTAGAAAAATGCAGCATAAAGAATACTAGAAAAATGCAGCATAAATAATACTAGAAATCTGAAGCATATAGAACGCTAGAAAAATGTAACATAAAGAATACTAGAAAAATGCAGCATAAAGAATACTAGAAAACTGCAGCATAAAGAGTATTAGAAAACTGCAGCATAAATAATACTAGAAAACTGCAGCGTATAGAACACTAGAAAACTGCAGCATAAATAATACTAGAAAACTGCAGCGTATAGAACACTAGAAAACTGCAGCATGAAGAATACTAGAAAACTGCAGCGTATAGAACACTAGAAAACTGCAGCATGAAGAATACTAGAAAACTGTAGCATATAGAACACTAGAAAACTGCAGCATAAAGAGTACTAGAAAACTGCAGCATATAGAACGCTAGAAAAATGCAGCGTAAAGAATACTAGAAAAATGCAGCATAAATAATACTAGAAATCTGCAGCATATAGAACGCTAGAAAAATGTAACATAAAGAATACTAGAAAAATGCAGCATAAAGAATACTAGAAAACTGCAGCATAAAGAGTATTAGAAAACTGCAGCATAAATAATACTAGAAAACTGCAGCGTATAGAACACTAGAAAACTGCAGCATAAATAATACTAGAAAACTGCAGCGTATAGAACACTAGAAAACTGCAGCATGAAGAATACTAGAAAACTGTAGCATATAGAACACTAGAAAACTGTAGCATAAAGAATACTAGAAAACTGCAGCATATAGAACACTATTAAACTGCAGCATATAGAACACTAGAAAACTGCAGCATATAGAACATTAGTAAACTGCTGGATAAAGAACTATTAATCTGCAGAGTGTTCCATTGTTCTGCACTTAACCTTCATATGGAACTGGAGGTCTTCAATTCACAAATACAATTTAATTGAATGTTCTTGCTTTTTTTTCTATATGTGGTTTAAATGACCCAGGTTGTCTGAAGTAAAAGCTGAGACTGCTAGGAACAAATTTTATTCAATTGATTTACTTAAAAGATTCTCCAAGAGGAAACTGCAATATTTTTAATAGAAATCTGTGTATTCTGATTGAATCATCTTTCCCTGAATTCATTTCATGGCTGTCAGTTATTTATATATGTTTTCTGGAGTTCAGAAAAGAAACTTGTGTTTCCACAGCATCTTTCATGTCGAGCGGGTGTTCCAAATAACCTCACAGATAATAAAGTGCTTTTGAAATGTAGTCATTTGCATTGTGGTGATACAGCTAATATGGGTACCACAAGAACCCACAAATAATATGGAGACTAATGACAATGTGTTTTAATAATGTTGATTGAGAGAAAAATATTTGACAGAGCATTGGGAGGAGCCCACCTGCTCTTCAAATAGTGCCAGGAATCTTTTATATTCACCTTAGATGGCAAACAGGAACTTGAGGCTGGATTTTCAACTGTTGGTGGAGGCGGGAATGGATGCGGGCACAATTTGAAAATCGTATTTCTGGAAGGAACATGATGCAATTTTCAGTGGGAGGGTGGTTTTGGTGCGGGTGTGGTGGTGGTTGGCGGTAGTTGGGCCAGGGGCAGGGTGTGGGGCAGTGGCGATATCTGGAACTCGCCTTGCAACCATTGAAGTGTCCGTTAGTTGTGGAGCCCATCGAAAGGCCTCAGTAGGCTAGGTCGGCATTTTCATTCAAAAGGAATGGGGAACACACAGGGTGAATGTGGTGTGGATACAGTCGGGGGCGGCTGGGGTTGGTGGGGGGTCATCAGGGTTAATGGAGGCACTGGTTAGCTCACACACAAGATGAACAATCGCACTCATCTGCTCAACCTGTGGCACAGAGTTTCCATCACTGGTGCTGGGAGGGGTGTATTCCTCTCTCATGAGAGGTGGATGCCCTGAGAGTGGCATCCAGCTGCTGGCATCACCAAGGCAGCAGAGGTTGGCAGGGGAAACAAGCCAGCAACAGGTCAGTGACTGGAGATGGGAGCAGACTACTCTGACATGTTGCAGAGCAGCAAGGAGGAGCCTCAGCAGCAGCATCCTCCTGGTCATGAGCAGGCCAGAGGAGCACAGAATGGGGCTACAAGGAGAAAAAACACTACCCAAGACAGAGGGTGTACCAGCCAGGAGTTAGCTACCTGCACGTGACAGAGTTCCAGTGCCAGAGGAGAGTACACACTTTTTTTAAAATTATTCATTCATGGGATGTGGGCTTCACTGGCTGGGCCAGCATTTATTGCCCATCTCTAATTGCCCTTGAGAAGGTGGTAGTGAGCTTCCTTCTTGAACCACTGCAGTCCATGCGGTGTAGCTGCACCCACAGTGCTGTAGAGAGGGAGTTCCAGGAAATTGACCCAGCGACATCCAGGCAAAGGGTCTCGGCCACTTGCGCTCTGGTGCACAGTGACCTGATGCCTCATGACCCCAAATGCTGTCCCTTACCTGCAGTCATCAAGGTCACCTTGGCGCTGAATTTTTATACATTCAGTTCATTCCAGGGATCAGCCATGGACATGGCTGGCATCTCACTGTCACCAACTCATCAAACCATCAGGGAGGTCATGGATATCCTATTCTGCAGGGCAGGGAATACATTCATTTTCACAGAGAAGGGCTGGCACAGGCACAGGGGCATTGGACTTTGCCAGGTCCAGGAGATCATTCATTACAACCATATAGCCACCAAGACACCAACAGATTAGCCAGCCAGATTCTTCATAAGCAATGGCTTCCAGACATTGAATGTGTAGCTATTCTGTGATGATAGGAAAGTACTTCTTACAGAATCTTTACAGTGCAGAAGGAGGCCACTCGGCCCATCAGGTCTGCACTGTATCTCCAAAAGAACCTTCTACATAGTCCCTTGCCTTATACCCTTAATCTTGCACATTCTCTCTTTTCAGCTAGCAATCCAATTCCTTTCTGAATACCTCGATTGAACCTGCCCCCACCATCCTCTCAGGAAGTTTGTTCCAGACTCCAACCACTCTCTGGAGTCAGCTTCGCTTCCCAGGCAGCTGTCATGATTCACGACTCTTGCAAGAGTCCCAGGTTCTGGCCCTTTTCAAGCCCAATATCCAGCTCCTTGGAGATCAATATGATCAAAATATATTATTGTAACAGTATAATTTAATTGACAAAAGAAATAGAGATAACTTCACCCAAGTGACCTATCAAGTGCAACTACTGCATGGTGCCTTGCATGCCTGCACACTACTGTGGCTGGAGATGAGATGGAGGGAGCCTGCTGGATTGTGCCTGCATCAGGCTGAGATGCCTGTGGTTTCTGTCCACCTCAGGGAGGTGCCTATGGGGTTCCTCCACACGCTGCTGCATCTGCATCATTGCAGGGGAGGTCTCTGTCACAGGAAGTTGAGGCAGGGATAGTTCCTGAGTTGGAGGAGCCAAGGAGCGAGGGATGATACCGATGGCCACTGAAGGCTGGCCACTTTATCAACCTCTTTGACTACCTCAGCACTTTCATGGTGTCCTTGCATGTTGGTTGAGGCCACCAGGTGGGATGCAGCTGGCATCCACTCCTTGTACTCTGTGTCATCAGCAACACTTCGTAATCAACAGTACGGAGAGACTCACTCCTCCTGCGCCTGTCAGCATGCTCCTCCTGATTCCACTCAGAGTGATGCTGTATGGAGCTCTCCATGAGGGCAGGAACTCTCTCAGTAGAGGAGATCATGTGATCAGATCTCTGAGCCATGATAGAGCACTTGTGCTGCATGGACTCCATTATTGTCTACCCCCAAGGCTCCCCAATGCCTCAGGAATCTCTGACAATTGGGAACCCATATGCCTTCCATGCTCCAGGAAGACCCCCCTTGTCTGTGACACCTGAGGCCCAGCATCTTCACCCAGTGGAGCATAGCTGTGTCTGTTCCCTGAAGGGCCCTGCCCCCATCTGACTCTACCTCATTCTCCTCCTCCTGCTCATTGGTGATCTGATGTTTGCCCTGTCCTCCTGTTCCAACCTAGATTGTGACCCTGCTGAGGTGAGTATCTCTGCGCTGGTTGGTGTGGGGGTATGATGTGATAGTACTGGCTGTGTGAAGGCTCCCCCTGTTGAGGAGGCCAGTGATGTCTGTGCTATTCCACACTCAGGCTGCAGGCCCTGTAGGAGAGGCAGGATCGAGAAGGTGTTGATGAGAATGCAGACAGTTCAGTTGGTGCATCAACACAACCAACCAAGCAGCAGTTGACAAGGCAACACAAAAATTTCCTCCATGCCTTTCACCTGAGGATAGAGCTGTCAAGTGACCATGCTCTTCCTGGTCCCCAGTCTCGTCAGTCGCAATGTCCAGTGTTGTCGCCTCCATGATCGTGAGGTAGTGCAGGTCTGGTACTTGGCCTTCTGCACACCATCTCTTGGGTATTGTGAGACCTCTTCACCTGCAGGATAAGGAGGGGATAATTTATGAGTATGTTGCCCTCCCTCAGCTCTCAGAGTATGACATTGACATGAGCTGCTGAGTTGCTCAGAGATACCCTCTCCTCGCTTGCGTCCCACATGTGAGGGTGGTCGACATCTCCATGATGTGACTGGACAGTCACTGATGATGTTAGGGAACTCCATTGACACATGGTGTGCTGAGCTTGTGTACATGATGCTGTGTTGGAGACCTTTCACATGGATATGGCTTACCACTTATCTTCCCAGGTCATATGGGGTCTTTGAAGTGCTGTGGCACTTGGACCCATATCCTCTTGGTCCCACTGTGACTGCTGACCACCTCCGTCACTTCCAGCCATGCCTTGTTGATCTCCTGCGGTGGGCTTTTTAGGCTGGATGCCAGGATCAAAATCTCTCGCCTCTCGGCCACAGCCTCAGTGAGGACCTCCAGGGAGACATCCATAAATCTTGGGAACGGCCCATGTCTGTCTGCCTCTTCCAACTCCGGCCCAAACCTGATTGGTCCCTTTTACAGATCTTTCCACAGTGAGTGGCAGGCCCAGACATGGCTGCCATTCGCCTTTTCAAAGGACCTTGCAGTTCGAAGTACCTCCTCCAGGCCGCGCCCAGCACTGCTGACTGGGCACCGAACCTGCCGTCAGGCAACTTAGCTTCAACTGCACTGGAAGATTGCAGTGATAGTGATGCTGGGCAGGATCAGCACCCAGAACTGCTTCAGTGGACAGGTTTCAGACCCAGAGCTGAAAATCCAGCTCTTGGTTTATCCATTCTAAAAGCAGTATCGCTGACAGTGCAGCACTCAGTCAGTACTGTACTGGAGTATTAGCCTAGAATATGTGCTGTCAAGTTCCTGGTGTAAAACTTGGACTGACAACTTCCTCTCTCAGAGACAAGAGTGCTACCCACAGAGCCACTGCTTTGAAGGTGCTTTCACCCCTTTTCATCTGGTGCAATAGGAGAGACATTTGGACAAGGATTATAGTTCTTATTACAATCTGTCTCCCACTCCTCCAATTTCTAATTGACATTGATAGGCGTTATTTCAAATTCCAGCCCGTTCTGCTGGTTTGGTTAGGAATGTAAGCTGGTGGTTACAGGAAGTCCAGGAGGAAACATGGAATGATCTGGGCTAATAATCAACTATGGTGACCAATTTTAGAGATGTTCCGTCTTGGCTAGCCCCAGTACACCAGACCAGTTCTTGAGTGAGTCCATGCCAGCTCATTAGTTTCTCAGATTCTCTCTCTGGAGAGCAATCACACACTATCCCGACTCAGATATCAGCAAGTGGTGATGGCAAATAAATTAAGCTGTGTCAGTGTCAAACACACATTCTGAGAATAAAACAAAACAGCACCACAGCCTATTGAATACATTCATCTAAAGAATGTTATCTCTCGTTAACAGGGTCACTGATGGCCTCTCCCTGCCTTTTCAGATTGTTGTCCCTTTAGATTGTGGAGGTGGTAGCATAGTGGTATTGTCACTGGACTAGTAATCCAGAGACCCAGGGTAAAGTCTGGGGACCACTGCTAACACTCACCTTCATGATTATGTCTTTTCTGTTGCCTTTTTACAATAAAATTTATGCCTTTACTTTGTGTTCTCAAGCCATGAACCATGTTTTGTGCACCTAGCCAGCCCTTTAAGTAGTTTGAAGTGCATTGACTTTTTCAGTGATTTGTTGCCATGTTTGGCACCTTCTTTGCACTTTATATGGGTTGCGCTCTCTAACAGAGATTACTGATACATACACGGCCAAGATGGGAAACTAGGATTTCCTACTTGGTTTCCAACCATATTCCATTATAAAGTTATGAGCTAAACAGTTGACTAACGGACAATTTATCTTTGTTTAGTGGGTTTTCAGAAAATGTAAGGATTTGTTGTTGTAATCCATTCTGTTTGGGATGCTGGATGTCAGGAAACATTTCTTCACACAAAGGCCAGTGGGAATCTGGAACTCTGTCACTGAAAAAGCTATCAAGGTTCAGCCAGTTACAAATTTCTAAAGTGGTATTAATTTGTTTTTAAAAATAAAAACAAAAAACTGCGGATGCTGGAAATCCAAAACAAAAACAGAATTACCTGGAAAAACTCAGCAGGTCTGGCAGCATCGGCAGAGAAGAAAAGAGTTGACGTTTCAAGTCCTCATGACCCTTCAACAGAACTGAGTGAATCTAAGGAGAAGGGTGAAATATAAGCTGGTTTAAGGTTGGGGGGCAGGGGGTGGGGGGAGAGAAGTTGGGGGGGTGTGGTTGTAGGGACAAGCAAGCAGTGATAGGAGCAGGTAATCAAAAGATGTTACAGACAAAGGAACAAAGAGGTGTTGAAGGTGGTGATATTATCTAAACGAATGTGCTAATTAAGAATGAATGGCAGGACACTCAAGGTACAGCTCTAGTTGGGGTATAGGGTGGAAAGACTAACAGGACATAAAAGATATAAATTTAAAAATAATGGAAATAGGTGGGAAAAGAAAAATCTATATAAATTATTGGAAAAAACAAAAGGAAGGAGGAAGAAACAGAAAGGGATGGCGATGGAGAAAGGAGTTCAAGATCCAAAGTTGTTGAATTCAATATTCAGTCCGGAAGGCTGTAAAGTGCCTAGTCGGAAAATGAGGTGCTGTTCCTCCAGTTTGCGTTGGGCTTCACTGGAATAATGCAGCAAGGCAAGGACAAACATGTGGGCAAGAGAGCAGGGTGGAGTGTTAAAATGGCAAGCGACAGACCGCAGGTGTTCTGCAAAGTGGTCACCCAGTTTACGTTTGGTCTCTCCAATGTAGAGGAGACCGCATTGGGAGCAACGGATGCAGTCGACTAAGTTGGGGGAAATGCAAGTGAAATGCTGCTTCACTTGAAAGGAGTGTTTGGGTCCTTGGATGGTGAGGAGAGAGGAAGTGAAGGGGCAGGTGTTGCATCTTTTGCGTGGGCATGGAGGTTGAGGAGTAGGGGTGCTGGAGAGGGAATGATCCCTATGGAATGCCGCCAGTGGGGTTGAAGGGAAGATGTGTTTGGTGGTGGCATCATGCTGGAGTTGGCGGAAATGGCGGAGGATGATCCTTTGAATGCGGAGGCTGGTGGGGTGATAGTGAGGAGAAGGGGCACAATATCATGTTTCTGGGAGGGAGGAGAAGGCGTGAGGGCGGATGCGCGGGAGATGGGCCAGACACGGTTGAGGGCCCTGTCAACGACCATGGGTGGAAAACCTCGGTTAAGGAAGAAGAAGGACATGTCAGAGGAACTCTTTTTGAAGCTAGCATCATCAGAATTGATGCGACAGAGGCGAAGGAACCGAGAGAATGGGATGGAGTCCTTACAGGAAGCAGGGTGTGAGGAGCTGTAGTCGAGGTAGCTGTGGGAGTCAGTAGGCTTGTAATGGATATTGGTGGACAGTTTATCACCAGAAATTGAGACAGAGCGGTCAAGGAAAGGAAGGGAAGTGTCAGAGATGGACCATGTGAAAATGATGGAGGGGTGGAGATTGGAGGCAAAATTAATAAATTTTTCCAAGTCCCGACGAGAGCATGAAGCAGCACCGAAGTAATCATCAATGCACCGGAGAAAGAGTTGTGGGAGGGGGCTTGAGTAGGACTGGAACAAGGAATGTTCCACATACCCCATAAAGAGACAGGCATAGCTGGGGCCCATGCGGGTACCCATAGCCACACCTTTTATTTGGAGGAAGTGAGAGGAGTTAAAGGAGAAATTGTTCAGTGTGAGAACATGTTCAGCCAGACGGAGAAGAGTAGTGGTGGATGGGGATTGTTCGGGCCTCTGTTCGAGGAAGAAGCTAAGGGCCCTCAGACCATCCTGGTGCGGGATGGAGGTGTAGAGGGATTGGACGTTCATGGTGAAGAGGAAGCGGTTGGGGCCAGGGAACTGGGAATTGTTGATGTGACGTAAGGTGTCAGAGGAATCACGGATGTAGGTGGGAAGGGACTGGACAAGGGGAGAGAGAAGGGAGTCAAGATAATGAGAAATGAGTTCCGTGGGGCAGGAACAGGCTGACATGATCAGTCTGCCAGGACAGTTCTGTTTGTGGATTTTGGGTAGGAGGTCTGAGGTTGGGCAACTACCAGGTTGGAAGCTGTGGGAGGAAGATCTCCAGAGGAGATGAGGTCAGTGACAGTCCTGGAAATAATGACTTGATGTTCAGTGGTAGGGTCATGGACCAGGGAGAGGTAGGAGGAAGTGTCTGCGAGTTGACGCTCAGCCTCCGCGAGGTAGAGGTCAGCGTGCCAGACAACAACAGCACCACCCTTGTCAGCAGGTTTGATGACAATGTTGGGGTTGGACCTGAGAGAACGTAGTGCAGTAAGTTCAGAGAGAGAGATTAGAATGGGTGAGAGGAGCAGAGAAATTGAGACGACTAATGTCACGCTGACAGTTCTCAATGAAAAGATCAAGAGAAGGTAAGAATCTAGAGGGAGGGATCCAGGTGGAGGGAAAATATTGGAGGTGGGTGAAAGGATCCATTGAACGGGGAGAGGACTCCTGCCCAAAGAAGTGAGCACGAAGACGAAGACGGCAGAAGAAGAGTTCAGCATCGTGCCGAGCCCGATATTCATTGAGATGAGGGCGTAAGGGTATGAAACTAAGTCCTTTGCTGAGCACTGAACATTCAGCGTTGAAGAGGGGAAGATCAGGGGGTATAGTGAATACATGGCCAGGGCTGGGATTGGACGACGGGATGGGGACAGAGGGACAGGCAGGGGTGCAGGGTCTTAGATGGGTGTTGGTGTCAATGAGTTGTTGGAGCTTGCGTTCCTTAGCACTTGAGAGAAAGAGAAAAAGTTTCTTGTTGAGGCGTCGGATGAGATGAAGAATAAAATGAAACTGGGGGCACGCACAGCTTTGGAAAAGGGTGCGGTGTTTTTTTTTGTTTTTGTTAGGCAAGGGTAATTAAGGGTTTATGGAACCAAGACAGGCAGATAGACTTAAAATAAAGAAAAAGCCATGTTCTAATTGAATAGCTGTGGAAAAGGATCGAGGGATTGAATGGTCTAGTCTTAATATTCCTATATTGTAGATACATCATGGGCAGAATCTTCTGTTTGGCGAGTGGGAGCGCACGCCGACACGTCAAATGATGCGCGGTGACACCGGTTGTGTGTCCCAACATCACCGCATGTCATTCTGATCCTCCATTCAGCGGGTGCGCAGTGGAGTCAGCTATGTGCCCACCGAACTGTCAAAGGCCTGTTAAGACCATTAATAAAACAATTAACCCTAATGAGATTGCTGCCTGTCCAACCTTAAGGTTATCGGGCAGGCAAAGAGCCCAGGCAGCCTCTGCATTTGTCATGAAACCTCATCCATGGGTGGGATGAAGTTACATGAAGGATTTATTAATGAAATAATTTTTTTAATCATAATTCATAGACATGTCCCAGCTCATGTGACTCTGTCACATGAGGGGACATGTCTGAATAATTTTCTTTTTCCTTTTTTTTCACAACTTTACAACTGTACCTAATTTGCTGGAGACACGGAGCTGCCTCAGGGAGATTTCTGTGCTCTTTCACTGGCAAATACGAAAGAGCACAGGACCCAACTCTCCCTCCTCCCCCCACCCGCACAGGTGGCGCTGAGCGCTACTGGCCGCGCATCACGCTGGGCGGCATTAATTGGCCCGCCCATGTAAAATGGCGATGAGTGCCCGTTCCTGACCAGCCCGCCAGATGGGGAGAAAATTCTCCCCCATGATTACTTTAAATTATTTTGTTGCTGGCAATAACATCACATGCTCAGAATTATATCCTTTGATGGCTGTGTTTTTTCATTCTTTCATGGGATGTGGCTGGTGCTGCCAATGCCAGATTTGATCCCCATCCCTAATTGTCCTTGAACTGAGTGGCTTGCTCAGTCATTACAGAGGGCTGTTAAGAGTCAACCACATTACTGTGGATCTGGAGTCACTCATCGGTCAGACCAGGTAAGGATGGCAGGACATTAGTAAACCAGAAGGATGTTTACAAAAATCAATGATAGCTGTCATGCCACCATACTGAGACTAGCTTTCTATTCCAGCTTTATCACTTGAATTTGAATTCCACTAGCTGGTGAGATTTGAACCATATTCCCAGAGCATTGGCCTGGGCCTCTAGATTATTAGTCCAGTGACATTACCACCATGCCACCATCTCCCCTTATGACTTTATTTGCAGGTTATAAATGGAGTTGGGTCACAGCTCAGCCAAGATCTCAGTAAATGACTGAATAGGGAGTAAATGGCCTACTCCTCTCCTAATAACAATAAGGTGTTTCTTTTTCAAAGTAGTGCTAGCCTTGGCTCAGCAGCACAACTCTGAATCTGATTCAGAGTTCGAATCCCACCTCACGAGAAGGTAAATAATCTATGCCAACACTCCAGGGGAGTTCTGTTGACTGTTAAATGAAATGTTAGACTGAGACCTTGTCTACCCTCTCGCGCGGATGCTAAGGATCCCATGACACTTTTCAAAGAAGAGCAGGGGTGTCCTGGCCAATATTTTATGATTCAACCAACATCACCACGAAAAAACACAGATTATCTGGCCATTCACCTCATTGCTGTTAAACAATCTTTCCATGTTCAGATTGGCTGCTGCGTTTCCCCTTCTGCATCAATGGCGACACTTCATATGTAACTCATCAGCTGTAAGGAGATCTGGAATGTGAAGGGCACTATATAAATGTAAACCATTTCTTTCAAAGAGGGAGATATAGGTCTCAGCATTACAGAGGGTATTAAACCTAAAAAATGCATGGCTTGGGGTCAGATGAGATGTAAAACTCACTTGATTGAAACATGTAGAATACTGAGTGGTCTTGACAGGGTCAATGTGGAAAGGATGTTTCCTCCTGTGTGTGAACCTAGTTTAAACATAAGGGGTCATCCATTTAAGACAAAGATGAGGAGAATTTTTTCCTCTGGGGATTGTGAGTCTTTGGAACTCACTTCCTCAAAAGGCAGTGGATGCAGAGTCTTTGAATATTTTTAAGGCAGGGGCAGATAGATTCCTGAAAAAGAAGGGAGTGAACAGTTATCAGGGTAGGCAGGAATGTGGAGTTGTGGTTATAATCAAATCAGCCATGATCTTATTGAATGGCAGAGCAGGCTCGATGGGCCAAATGGCCTACTCCTGCTCCTAGCAACCTGACCCCCATCCATCTCTGTTAAACCTGAAAGTAGGCGGGTTGGCCATTTTAACACAATAAAGAGACTGAGAGCTTCATACAAGTTTAACTGTGGCTAGCCACATTCCCAGGCCTTTGGAAACCCAGGCACTCAATGGAGACAAGGAGAGCTTCAGCAAAAAGAGTTGCATTTGCAGCACTGCTAATGGAACAGGAGAAGCAGGCGCTCTTCCTCAAGGCTCCCCAAGCTTACCTGCTTCCCTGGCCTCGCACCTCCCTCCTTAGTTGGATCCCCTCTCCCTGGACTCTCAATCACAGCTGCAGGTTCCACATGTGTTCCAGAGTGCTGCGTGTCCAATTGTAAACCAGGATCTCTCAATCAAGCCTGCTTCTGGATCACTTTACCCCTTCTAGAAAAACCACACGTGCTCCACAGAATGCAAAAAATCCTAAACTTACATCTGAAAACCACCTTCTTGCTCGGAAAACCCGCCCCGGCCAGTATCGGGGCCCTGGTGTTAGGGGAGAACTTCTACAGGCTTCCCTCCAACCTCAAATTTCCTGTTCTTCCAAGCTCCCGATTTCCTACTGTAAGTTCAGCAAGGACCTGGGGAGATGGTGCAAATGATCAGAATTTTTAGCCATTTATACTGTTTCTGCAGACACGGCAATAGATTGTGAAAATGTCCATTGAAATTTCAGGTGTTTGTCTCCAAATAAGTGCAACTCCTGGAGTCAGCAGCTGGTCTAATTTCATCTTCAGTTGAACAAAGTGGTTGTAATTTGATAGCTGCATTTTGTATAAACATCACTCACATATTCTCATTAACAAAACTAATGAACCACCTCATACATAAATTGCACATGAAAAATGAAAGGGTAATGGATAAAAAAGGAAATGCCAATATCTTTTAATGTGTATTTGGTAATAATATTGGCAACCGAAAAGAAATTTGTCTATCATCCGAGGAGCTGAGTGGTTTCTTTAATGAGGCTTAAATTTCTGAAAGGCTTCAGATTTAACTTGTTAAAGCTCTTTAATTTCAGGACTAAAATTATTTTGAATTTATTTATGGGATGCAGGCATCGCTGTCTAGGCCATCATTTATTGCCCATCCCTAATTAGAAACATAGAAACTAGGAGCAGGAGTAGGCATTCGGCCCTTTGACCCTGCTCTGCCATTCAATTTGATATGGCTGATCCTCTATCTCAATGCCATACTCCTGCACCCTCCGCATATCCCTTGACAACATTAGAGTTCAGAAATCTATCTATTTTCTTCAGTGACTTGGCCTACACAGCCTCCTGTGGTAGAGAATTCCATAGGTTCAGAGCCCTCTGAGTGAAGGAGTTTCTCCTCATCTCGGTCCTAACTGTCCTGCCCCGTACCCTGAAACTGTGAACGGCGATATATTTCCAAGTCAGGATGGTGTGTGGCTTGAAGGGGAACTTCCAGGTGGTGCTCCCATGTGCTTGCTTCCCTTGTCCTTCTAGATGGTAGTGATTGTGAGTTTGGAAGGTGCTGTCTAAGGAGCCTTGGTGAACTTCTGCAGCACATCTTGTAGATGGTACACATTGCTGCCACTGTGCATCGGTGGCGGAGGGAGTGAATGTTTGTGGATGGGGTGCCAGTCAAGTGGGCAGCTTTGTCCTGGCTGGTGTTTTTGTAGCTGCACTCATCTAGGCAAGTGGAGAGTATGCCATCACATTCCTGACCTGTGTCTTGTAGATGGTGTACAGGCTTTGGAGAGTCAGGAGGTGAGTTACTCTATGCAGGATTCTTAGCCTCTGACTGGCTCTTGTAGCCACTGTATTTATATGGCTAGTCCAGTTCAGTTTCTGGTCAATGGTGACCCCAAGATGTTGATAGTTGGGGATTCAGCAACAGTAATGCCATCGCAAAGGGGTGATGGTTAGATTCTCTCTTGTGGGAGATGATCCTTGCCTGACACTTGTGTGGCACAAATGTTACTTGCCACTTGTCAGCCCAAGCCTGGATATTCTCCAGGCCTTGCAGCATTTGGACATGGACTGCTTCAGTATCTGAGGAGTCACGAATGGTGCTGAGCATTGTGCAATCATCAGCAAACATCCCCAATTCTGACCTTATGATGGTAGGAAGGTCATTGATGAAGCAGCTGAAGATGGCTGGGCCTAGGATACTACCCTGAGGAACTCCTGCAGTGATGTCCTGGAACTGAGATGACTGACCTCCAATAGCCACAACTATCCTCTTTTGTGCTAGGTATGACTCCAACCAGCAGAAAGTTTTCCCCAGTTTCCCATTGACTCCAGTTTTGCTAGGGGTCCTTGATGCTACACTCAGTCAAATGCTGCCTTGATGTCAAGGGCAGTCACTGTCACCTCACCTTGGGAGTTCAGCTCTTTTGTACATGTTTGAACCAAGACCATAATGAGGTCAGGAGCTGAGTAGCCTGACGGGATCCAAACTGGCATCAGTGAGCAGGTTATTGCTTAGCAAGTGTTGCTTGATAGCACTGTTGATGACCCCTTCGATCATTTTACTGATGATCAAGAGTAGACTGTTGGGGTGGTAATTAGTCAGGTTGGATTTGGCTTGCTCTTGTGTGCAGGACATACCTGGGCAATTTTCCACATTGCTGAGTAGATGTCAATGTTGTAGCTGTACTGGAATAGCTTGGCTAGTGGCACAGAAAGTTGTAGAGCACAAGTCTTCAGTCCTATTGCTGGAATATTGTCAGGGCCCATAGCCTTTGCAGTATCCAGTGCCTTCAGTGCTGAACTTAGTTTAGTGTTAGCAATAACATTTGCTTGCAATCTGACCGCTTAACTGCGAATTAAAAAGTGCCCATTGGTGCAGACTGTTCTTGAGGAAGTTTGAAAGTCAGGTCCTGACCGCTGTATAATCCTCCTCTGAGGGCTCCAAAGCTGATGTAAAGCTGATGATGGGCTCAAGAATAAAGTGGCAGTCTTGATTGATTTTCCAGCGATTGGATCAGAGTTTCTATTTGCATTTGTATTAACTGTATTTGCTGATTAGCAAGTATAGTCCAGAAAGCTCTCTCAACTTTGGATGACTAATATGCCCCAAGCAACTGAGGCTAGGATTGGCCTAAACGATTCATATCTCAAAAATCCATTACATTCGTTGATGAAGAAATAATTCCATTTTCTAATAAACAGCATTTTGATTATCTTAAGGGTTTAGCTGAGTTAAAACCACATACAAGGTGACTACAGGACTCTGATAGTTGAAGAGTTGGCGGTTAAAGGAACAGTGGTAGTGTAGTTGACCCAGAGATCATGCAAGAGGAGCGCTAAGCAAGTTCATGTTGAAAGGGAACATTGATGAATACTGGAGCTGGGTGCAAGGAGAGGATGTTACCTGGGAGCAAAGTGTTGAAACTGTAGGTATCACTGATAAAGTCATCTGCATAAAAAACTAAAAGAACAGTTTCTTGACTAACATCGGAGTCAAAGATTATCGGGTTTGTCAGAATGTGGAGTTGAGGCCACAATCAGATCAGCCATGATCTTATTGAATAGTGGAGCAGGCTCGAGGGGCGAAATAGCCTACTCCTGCTCCTCATTCATATGTTCATAACAGCAACATAAGGGACTCTCAGCTTGAAAGCCTTAAGGATAAATAATTGACTGCAGATGAATGTAACCCTAATTCACTGGTACAAATGAGGGAGCATCATAAATAAGTAAACAATGAAAATAAACACATTTCTCAACACAATCCTGCAAATAATACATTAAGCAAACCAGATTAAATATTAAAATGAATTAACATAGAGTTACAGAAGTAGAACGCTAAGATCTGGACAATAACCGCAATATGTTTGCATTGCCTACTAGCTGTTTTAAGAGTGAGTTATTTACATGATTCCCTAATCACAAGTTAATTGTTTTCTATTCTTCCCAGCTTCCAAGTCAGTAATTCTATTTATATAACTGAATAAAATGAATATATGATTATCAGAATAGATTTGTTGTTTGTGTTTGTTTATCAATTTAAATAAAATTTATTATTATCAGCATTACTATCTTCATTATGTGCAGTATAAGAGGAAGAAACAAGGTGGGATAAAGCACAGCTAGACATCCTTGTCTCCTGAAAGCAAGCTGGCATTAGCACAATAGTTACTCTCTTCTAATTGATGGGGATATGTCCTTTGTCTCAGTGTGTCAGCACCTTCCGGAAAGTTCAGTCAGTAAGATGGCACGGTTACAATGTTGAGACATGTCAAATTAAGAAAGGAAGGACTTTCTTTCATAGATCAGCTTTCATATCCTCAGGGTGATTACAAAACACCTCATACTCAACAAATCACTTTTTGGAGTGCAGTCATGCTGTATAGGCAAACACGGCAGTCATTTTGCACACAGCAATGCCAATGTTTTGATGATTTTAGTTGAGGGTGTTGGGATGTTGTTGGTTACAGAACATGCCTGTTAAAGGGGTCTTCATAATCTTCTGTTTGTTAACAGCAGGTTTTTGTTAACTACTTGTAAAGATGTACAAATATACAATAAAAGGTACAGGCAAGGATCTATCTCCACATCTAGCTCTTAATAAGTCCTTGTTCAACACTACATTGACCCAAGGTCTGGGTCATGTGTCTTCTTACATCACTGTGCAGGCTGTACTCAGTCCCACATTAACCCTGTATGTGCCAGACCCTTATACGGCAGAGGGATAAATGTTGTTTGGGACTCGCATCAAACCCTCATCTTCAAACATTGCCACAAGATCTTACATATGAAAGGCACATTATAAATATAAGTTAAGGACCCATCCTAAACTATATGAATGTGAACTGTTTTATTCTGAGTAGACTCCTCCCAGTTTTGTCATAATCCTGTTTATTCAGTGGGACAAAGAAAAGGATGAAATTTCAATTTAATTTTACAGCCACCTTACCAAATTTTAGTGGAATGGAATCATTGCTACAACAACAACTTTGATTTATACAGCAAGTTTTATGTAATAAAACAGTCTCTCCACATGACACCAAGCCACATAATGGCTTAGGTCATGTGACCAAATGCTTGATCAAAGAAGTCAATTTGATGGAGCTGATTTAAGGAGAAGAGTGGGGTAGAGGGGTAGACAGGCTTAGGAAAGGAATTTCAGAGCTTAGGGCATAGGCAGTGAATGAAAATCAGGACTGGTGCACAAGAAGGCGGAATTGGAAGAATACCGTGGTTGCACACAGTTGTAAGCTGGGGGAGATCACTGAGATAGAGAGGAGCATTGCCATGGAGCATTTGGGAAGATGGTGAGAATTTTAAAGTTGAAGCATTTCAAAACAGGTTCCAAAGTCAGTCAGCAAGCACAGAGGTGACAAGTGAACAGGACCTAGCATGAATTATGATATGGGCAGCAGAATTTTGGATGAATCGAAGAATATGGAGGGTGTAGTGTGGGAGGCTGACCAGAAAAGCATTGGAGTAGTTGAGTTTAGATATAGCAAAGTTGTGAATGAATGGTTCAGCAGCTGATAAGCTGAGGAAGGAGTGGAGTCAGTTAATGCTACGGAGGTGATGACATGCGGTTGGAGGCTCAGCTCAAGGATAAATAGGAACTAACCACGGCTAAATAATTGTTGTGAAATGTATGGTTCAACCTCAGACAGTTGCCAAAGAAAAGGATAGAAGCAGTAACTAGGGAACAGAGCTGGTGGTGGGGATTAAGGATATGGCTTCAGTTTTTAAAAATTCAGTTGGAGGAAATTTCTGCTCAGCCCGTACTGAATGTTGGACAAGTGGCAAGACAATCAGAGGCAGCAGAAAGATCAAGAGAGGCGAGGTTGAGCTGGGTGTATTCAGCATGCATGTGAAACATTTCGTTTTTGGAAGATGTTGCCGAGGGACAGCATGTAGATGAGTTATAAGACAGGGCCAATGATAGATCCTCAGGTGACACCAAAGGTAACAGTACTGAGGTGGGAAAATAATTAATTGCAAGTGATTCTCTGTCTACAAATAGATAGAACAGTGAGGAGGATAGTGTAGAACTTCAAAGGGATATAGACAAGTTGGTGGAAGGCACAGCAGTGTGCTGGAATACTCTCCACTTGCCTGGATGAGTGCAGCTCCAACAACACTTAAGAAGCTCGACACAATCCAAGACAAAGTGGCTCACATTGTGGGTGTACCTACACCACATGGACTGCAGCGGTTCAAGAAGGCAGCTCACCACCACCTTCTCAAGGGCAGTTAGGGATGGGCAATAAATGCTGGCCCAGCCAGCAATGCCTGCATCCAGTGAATGACTAAAAAAACTAGATGTCATAACTGAAAGTCTACATTTTAGACCATTGTTGGGAATTTAATAAGATTACAATTAAAAAATTACCTCAATAATACAAAATGATGAATGCTTTTTAATCTCTTTAATGGGAATTTTGATGGCCATTTATTAGTACCATCTGTGAGGGTTGCCTCCCTGTAGGTGCTTAATTGGCTCAGGCAATACAGGCTCCATAGGTACTGGAAAGCAAGTGTTTTCAGTTTGATTGCAAGGTTTGCAGTCTCTGACTAGATCCTCTCCTATGTATACTAATAAGACAAATGTAAATCTTCAAGCTACTCTGAAAAAGGCAAACAGACTTCCCCTGTAAGTGAACAAATGTATGAAATGTACAATGATTCTAGTGATGAAAGGTGACCCTATAGGGTATATTGATTACCGGGTACTCTTTGTACAATCCTGCTCAACATCCAAAAAGTTACAGAGAAGGTAAACGTCACATTTGTTGCCCATTGTCATAGTTTATACAAGAGAGGCTAACATCAAAGAGAACACAGTTACTTTACAGAGTGCAATAAGGGCTGACCAATGAGAGCTGATTCTATCAGTAAATTTAAAAAGGAGTTAGATCACTACCTGGAAGAAACAATTCAGAAGAGTGTGAGAGCAAATTATCAAGCAAGAGGCTGAAAGGATATCAGGGGTAGGCGGGAATGTGGTGTAGAGGTTGCAATCAGATCAGCCATGATCTTATTGAATGGCGGAGCAGGCTTGAGGGGCCAAGTGGCCTACTCCTGCTCCTAGTTCGTACATTTGTATGTATAGGTTTGAAACCAACTCCACGGGCAGGATTTTATGTCCTGTGGATGGGTGCGCACCTGACCCGATCTGGCTTAAAATAGCGTGCAATAATGTCAGACAAACGTCCCGACATCATCGTGCACTCACGTGATATTTCAGTCGGCTGGCACGCGAAAGAGTCAGCAGCGTGATCGCCAACAATTAAGAGGCCTATTAGGGCCATTAATCCATTAATTGAAAGCTATTTTTCATTGCCCATCCAATCCTATGGTTGGCGGGCAGGCAAATCAGCCAGGCGACCTTTCGATTTGTTAGGAAACCTCATCCACGGGCGGCTGGGGTTTCCATAATTAAGTAAAAAATAAATAGAATTTTTTTGGGCAAAGTTTTTATTCTGTTAATGTGATCCTGATTAAGTCCTATGTTGGGACAGTTTTTCAGATTTTAAAAACCTTTTTTTTTTATTTTAAAAGTGTTCACTCCCTGAGGCAGCTCCCTGCCTTCAGGGAACTTTCAGTGTGCACACCCCTGCACACTCACAGACTTTTCTGCTCACACTCCTCCCACCCCCACCAGGGCAGAGCTGAGGTTCACAGCACTGTTAATTTGCCAGCCAGCGTGAAATTGCGGTCCGGGGCTGATCGTGGGCGGAGGACTGTTTCCTGCCCGCTCCCGGGCACATCTGCCACACCCACCCGATGACCCAAAAATCCTGCCCCATGGATTTAAACACAAAATCTAGAATAGCACTTCAGTACAGCACTGAGGGAGTCCTGCACTGTCAGTAGTACTGTCTTTCAACTGAGACATTAAACTGAGGCTCAGTCTTCCCTTCTGCAGGTGAGTTTGTTCCATGGCCGACTCAATCCCATTTTATGGCTTCTTACCAAATTGGAACTATATTATTCAGAGAAAATCTAATACCGACTTGCTTTGTATAGGCCACATGGAAAACCACCTTCTTGCTGCTCAGTGCAGTCAGTGTTGCTCAGCCACATGGCCACAGTGAGGATGACACACTGTGTCACTCCACTCGACTGTGATTAGAACACCAGCCTAAGAGCTGCTAGTTTTCGAGTCAAGCCCTCTATGTTTCTGCTGTGAGCCCACGCACTTAGAAATTTAATCTGAAAGCACCTCACAAAACACCAAACTGCAGAACTTTATCACTCCTAGATGTACAACTGTTTATCAGTCAGTGCTGTCACATCTGGTTTTGTCTCTTGTGCATATCGAAATTTAAATGAAAATAACCTATTGGCAGAGCTTGCTTTAGGCTGTGAGAAATCTGCTCCTGTTCGTGCTCAGTATGATTGATTTAAGCCTTTCTATCCTCCCAGCAAATACCAGAGTCAATTATGTTGCAGCTGCCTCCAACTGTACTGCATTGTTACACCTACTAATATCAAGGACCCATAGGTCATGAGTTCAAATCCCACCATGGCAAGGTGTGAAATTGTATTCAACATTCTTGTAATTCATTTGGCTGGAATTGGGAAAAAAAATGAAAGCTGTCAAATTTTAGTAAAAACTCAACTGGATCACTGTGGTCCTTTGGGAAGCAAGCCTGCCAATCTGTAATTTTGTTTTTTTTTTGTGATTTACTCCTTATCTATCCTGAAGGGAGTTAACTGCTTCTTGAATTCCAACAATGGCTACTCTCTAGTGTTTTGTCTAAATAGCCTTTATTCCTATGTTGTTGGGTAGCTCAGTTTGGCAGATGGCTGGTGTGTGGTGCAGAAAGATGCCAACAGCGTGTGTTCAGTCCCTTGTTCCGGCTGTGGTAGTTCATGGAGATGTGCCTCCTCACTTTGCTCCATGCTTGCTGAGTGATGCCCCTCAAGCTATATATAAAAAATGTCTCTCTCTAATGGAGTTGGGTGGGGGTGGGTGCCTATGGTCCTTTGTGGACTATGGTTAATTACTGATCAGCAATGATGAACTAACTTCATGGTAGGATAACCTAACTGAATTCTAGTGACATGTATTTTCTATCAGGAGCATGTTGCGTATACCAGTCGGGGTTGTAGCCCAGATAGAGGAAAGGAGAGGAGAGGGGAGGGGAGGGGAGAGGGGGCTAGTAATAAATAAGTCTTTGTTCATCTGTCACAGCCTAGTCATTGCTGAGATACTTATAATTATGTGTAGAGATGCTGAAAATGTCCATACAGAGATTGGGCATTAAACAAATGCTGAATTCAATGAAAAGAGCTGGAAAATTCCAACATTGAATGAGGAAGTATGATGAAAACATTTCAACTCTGAGCCCTTCCATTCTAAATCTCTGTGGGGCTTCCTTAAATCCCCAAGTGAAGTGGGTAACACAAGCTGTGGCATAATTGTCATATTCATATGCACCTTGCATTTAACGTACAAAGTTATTAATATAGTCACGATTTAAAAATGCAAAGCAAGTTGCCTCTTCGCAGCCAGTAAGAAAATATACAACAAAGTATAAACTCTGTGAGATATCTCCAAAGCCTCCCATTTTTCCAATCATTGACTTGGCAGCTTTCAAGTTAGTTTTAGAAATACAAAGACACCAGTCAGCAGTTCTTGTGTAGTTAGGTTGATAGACAAATGCGACATTGGGAAGCAGCAGGGCTATTGCAGTAAAATACAATTGAGAGAACAATATCGAGATGAATTAGAAATCCCAATCGATCAGAATTTGAGCAACCCAGATTTGATTTCTCCAATCACTTTCAGATCCTGAGTGCTTAGATTTGTAAATATTTTTACTCTGTGTCATTCAGCCCTGGATCAGGTTAGTTTTGTGTGTGTTTATATAGGAGTGGAAACATTGCATTTGATTATGTTAAGGCTCAATTCAATGCTGCGTTATAAAGCTCATTCAGAACATTGATAATGATCTCTCATTAACTTCTCCACATCCATCCATTTCAAACCTGTGGCTCTTTGAGTAAGCGACTATGCCCATTTCAAACTGTAAAATAAAACAGTGGATATTTTCCAATGTAATTCAGGTGTGAGCTGTGTGTGAACTGTATGGTATTAGAGAGGCTTTGGCTTGAAGGGATCAAAGCATTCATTTTGAAGAGGGTGGTGAAAAGCATGGAGTGCTGATTAAGGTCTGTCTGCAGTAATAGATCTTTTATATTGAACTGGACTTGGGGAAGATGGGCTGAAGATGGAAGTTATCTCTTTATTTGGAGCTCAGCAAGTAATCTATTCATTGCCCAAAGTGCAATAATAACCTTTTAGTATTGGTGCAGGACACTGTATTTGGGCCCATTGTGCTAATGCATGGAGTGATTGTGCTTCTAGGGGATTATGGCCTCAATCACTCTTTGGTTTGTCCTTTATCTGTCTCAGTTCTATACTCATATAGAGCACCATCTGCAATCACAAGCTCCCCTTTTTCGGTGACTATAGCACAGGGCAGATTGAGAACAAACTAATGCAGCTTAATTACTACCAAACCAGGCCCATGTAATAAGATTAAAAACAAGCTCACAATACAAAGTAGCACTCCTTTCCTCCTTCCCACACTAGCATCATAGCAAAATATAAACGAGCGTAAATAAATCTCTGGCTTGTGTAATGGTGACTGATACTAGAGTACGTTAGAAACCATTGAGCTTTCCATTGATTAGAAGGTAGGGGTTGTGTCCATTTTACACTGGCAATCTAGGCCAATGATGACTTTTTATTTGCAAAAAATAATACCAGATTTTGTGAGGCAAAAATTCCTTGCGGCGTTTTACAGCTGCTAGTCTTTTTTTTTCTCCACTGCATATTTAAGCAAAATAGAAAAAGCTCAGTGAAATGTTCTGATATGAAGTATCTGGAGAACAGAAATGATCTAATGATACCATAAGCATTTTCCAACCACATTCTCAGAGGAAATAATAGGAATGGTTATGAGGTATTTTAATGCTGGCTCAAATTTTATTCTATACAGTGCCTCACAGTGTAATGGCTTCGTATGCAGTTCGAGTTGCAATGGTTAATGTGCAAGCTGTTATGTGATGGAGGAATTAGTGCTTTCAAAAATGATTTTTTTTCTTTATTCTTTTTGATGGGATGTGAGCAATGTCAGCATTTGTTGTCCATCCCTATTTGCCCTATGAGGGCAGTTAAGAGCCAACCTCATTGCTGTGGATCTGGAGTCACATGTAGGTCAGACCAGGTAAGGACAGCAGATTCTCTACCCTATAGAGCAGAATTGAACCCAATGGGTTTTATGACTATCGATGATGGTTTCATGGTCACCCTTACTGAGACTACTTTCAATCCAGATTATTTTTTTGGATTAATTAATTGAATTTACTAACTGAATTTAAATTCCACCAGCTGCCATGGTGGGATTTGGATCCATGACCTCAGAGCATTATCCTGGGCCTCTGGATTACTAGTCCAATGACATTACCACTTCACCATTATCTCCCCTCAAATGATACAGGTTTACTGTCTAATTAGTTGATCTCCTGTTATGTTGATTGGGATCTAAGTGTGAAGCAGGATTAGAGGGCAAGGGATAATTCAATGAAGGTGTTCAAGCATAATGCAGTCCACATCTTAAAGTCAGTGGCTCAGATTTTGCGGTCAGCCATTCAGTAAATTAATATTGTCAGCCATTCTTTACACTGGCCTGCTGACTTTCTATAGGGTCCTTTAAACTGCGGTTTGTGATCAGTTGCAAGTCAAAACAGCACGGCACCTTCTGCGGGGGATCGAGGCCCTGATTGAAGAGGTCAAGCAATGGCACGTGTCAACACAACCAGGCAGATATAGAATCCTAACCCACAGAGTCTAAACCAGAAAACATAAGAACATGAACATAAAAAATAGGAGCGTGAGTAGGCTATTTGGCCCCTCAAGCCTGCCCCGCCATTCAATAACATTGTGGCTGACCTGCCCCAGGCCTCAACTCTTTCGTGTCAGCTCCTCGTAGCCCTCAACACACTGATATTTCAAAAACCTATCTACCTCCTCTTTAAATATCATCAAAGATCTAGCCTCCACAACTCTCTGGGGTAGAGAATTCCACACATCCACTACCCTCTGAGAGAAGAAACTCTTTTGCATCTCAGTTTTAAACGAGTTTCCCCTTATTCTGTAATTATGTCCCCTAGTTTGAGATTCCCCCAAGAGGATACATCTTCTCAACATCTACCTTATCAAGCCCCATCAGAACTTTGTACATTTCAATAAGATCACCCCTCATTCTTCTGAATCTAATGAATAAAGGCCTAACCTTTTTAGCCGTTCTTGATAAGTCAACACCTCCATCCCAGGGATCAGCCTAGTGAATCTCTTATGAACAGCCTCCAATACCAATCTATCCTTTCTTATATATAGGGACCAAAGCTATATATAATGCTCCAGGTGCAGCCTCACCAATACCCTGTACAGATGTAACAAGACTTCCTTATTTTTAGACTCCAACCCCCTAGCAATACAGGCCAAAATTCAATTTGCCTCCTTAATTACTTGCTGCACCTGCATGCTAACCTTCTGTGTTTCACACACAAGAACACCCAGATCCCACTGAGCTGCACTTTTTTGGACTCTCTCTCTCCCTTTAAATAATAGTCTTCCTTTTGATTCTTCCTATCAAAGTGCATGACCTCACACTTTCCTACATTAACCTCCATCTGCCAAGTTTTTGCCCACTCTCTCAACCTGTCTATATCCCCTTGCAGAGTCCTTATGTCCTCATCACAACATGCCCTCCCACCTATTTTTGTTTTGTCAGCCAATTGGGATACATTACGCTCTGCCCCCCTCCTCCAAATCATTAATATATTAAATGATTGAGCCCCTAAGACTGATCCTTGTGGCACTCCATGAGTTACGTCTTTCCAACCTGAAAAAGACCCATTAATCCCAACTCTCTGTCTTCTGTGTGTTAACCAATCCTCAATCCATGCTAATACATTACCCCCAGTACCTTGGGCTCCTAGCTTGTGCAATAACCTTTTACATGGCACCTTATCAAATGCCTTCTGGAAATCCAAATTTGCTACCTCTACCGATTCCCCTTTATCAACTCTGTTTGTTATATCCTCAAAGAAGTGTAGCAAATTTGTCAAACATGATTTCCCTTTCACAAAACCATGTTGACTCTGTTTGATTGCATTAAGCTTTTCTAAATTTCGTGCTATTTTTTCATTAATAATGGACTCTAGAGCTTTCCCAATGACAGATGTTAAGCTAGCTGGCCTATAGTTTCCTGATTTTTGTCTCTCTCCCTTCTTGATCAGGGGTGTCACATTAGCAGTTTTAAAATCCACTGGGACCCTCCCGGAATCCAGTGAATTCTGGAATATTTTGACCAATGCCGCCACTATCTCTGCAGCCATTTCCTGGTGATCAGGCCATCAGGTCCTGGCGACTTGTCTGTCTTTAGTCCCATTAGTTTGTCAAATACTTTGTACCTCGTGATAGAGAGATTGTTACAAGATCTTTCCTCCCAATAGTTCCTTTCTTCTCTGATATCTTTTGGGATGTTTATAGTGTCCTCCAACATGAAGACCAATGCAAAATATCGGCTTAAGTTATCTACCATTTCCCTATTTCTCCAGTCGCTTTCTCCAGGGGTCCCACGTTCACTTTAGCCAGTCTCTTTCTTTTTATGTACCCGTAGAAGCTCTTGCAGTTTGTTTTTATATTTCTTTCCAAATTACTTTCATAATCAATTTTCTCCATCTTTATGAGCTTTTTAGTCATTTGCTGCTGGTTCCTAAAAAATTCCCAATCCACTGGCCTATCACTAGTTTTCGCCATTTTGTATGCCTTAGTTTTGATTGGATACTCTCCTTGACCACTTTTGTTGACCACAGATGGTTCATCGTTCTCATTGATTTCTTCTTTTTGACTGGGACAAATTTTTGCTGAGTGCTATGAAATATCTGCTTAAATGTCTGTCACTGCTCATCTACTGACCTTCCCCTTTGTCTATTTTCCCAGCCTGCTTTAGACAACTCTTTCTTCATACCTCCCATAGCTGCCCTTATTTAAGTTGAGGACACTAATTTGAGACCCGAGTTGCTCGCCCTCAAACTGAATTTAAACTCTACCATGTTGTGATCGCTACCCCTAGAGGATCCTTAACTATGATATCTCTTATTAATCTCACCTCATTACACCTTACTACATCTAAAATAGCCTGTTCCTGTGTATGTTCTGCAACATATTGTTCTAAGAAACAATCCTGATGCATTCTACAAATTCGTCTTCCATGTTACCCTTGCCAATCTGATTTGTCCAGTCAATATGCCGATTAAAATCACCCATGACAATTGTAGCGCCCTTCTTACCTCCATTTTTTCCCGATTTATACTTTTTTCTACAGTCAGGCAACTCTTCTGGGGCCTATAGACGACTCCCACCCATGACTTCTTCCCTTTGCTATTCCTTATTTCCACCCAAACTGATTCCATATCACGATCTATTGCATCTATACTCACCACTGCACTGATACCTTCCTTTATTAACAAAGCTACCCCACCACCTTTTCCTTTTTGCCTATTTTTCCAGAACATTGATTATTGAGTTCCCAGTCTTGGTCATCCTACAACCACGTCTCTATAATAGCTATCAAGTTATATTCGTTGATTTCTATTTGCACCGTCAACTCATCTATCTTGTTACAAATGCTGCATGCATTCAAATAACGAGCCTTAAGCTTTGACTTTTTAACCATTATTGCTCATTCTGGTTCTAATTTCTGCTACACTCTTCTGCTTATATTTTCTGCCCGTTCCTGTCACAGTTTGATTATCATTCACCTCTTCACTGCGCTGCACCTCTGCTCTCTCATTTCTTTTTGATTTTTTAAACTTCCCTTCACTTGAACTCTCCCCCCGCTAATTAGTTTAAAGTCCTATCTGCGATCCTAGTATCCTAGTTATACGATTCGCCAGGACACTGATCCCAGCATTGTTCAAATGAAGCCCGTCCCAATGGACCAGTTATATCCTTCCCCAGTACTGATGCCAGGGCCTCATGAATCAGAACCCATTTCTCCCACACCAATCTTTGAGCCACACATTTACCTCTCTAATCTTTTTTACTTTATGCCAATTTGTACGTGGCTTGGGTAGTAATCCGGAGAAATGTTAGTGAGAAATAAAAGCTGAAAAGGCCAGAAAAACTCAGCAGGTCAGCCAGCATCTGTGGAGATAGAAACAGAGTTAACATTTCAGGTTGATGACCTCATCAGAATTGGATAAAAAGAGTTGTAACAGATTTTAAGCAAATACAGAGGCAGAGAAAGAGCACACGGAGGAAAAATCAACAAATGGAAAGGTCTATGATAGGATGGAAGACAAATAGTTAAAAAACAAAAGTGAATTTGGTGCAATAGGAATGGTGCTAATGGGACAAGAAACAAAAAATGGCACTAGAGGAGGTGTAAATGGCAACAACAGAAACATTACCAACAACTGCTGTCTGTAGTATATGTAATTCAATATAAAGTCATGTACAGAAAGTTAAATAAAGAGATAGAAAGTAAGATAGGATTAAGTGAGAGAACACAGAGAGAAAAAGTAAAAACATTTTTTTACAACTTTGATGTTTTTAAAGATCTTCAACAACAATTAAAATTTGAAGGAACGGGACAATACATTCAAATGCTTATTTTAAGTGCCAGAGAGGTTGGGCCAGATTAAATGGAGACTATGGGGCTATCGCCCACCTGCTGGAGAGCCGGCAGGAGCCCCACTTCACCCCTTTTCAGGAAGGCCCATCAAATTAAGTGCCAATGAGGCACTTGACAGGTGAGTGGCAGGCCTTTCCCTGAGATCAAACATCCTCAGGGAGGAAGTTCTACTATTGAGAGCTGCTGGCAATAAAAAGCCAGCAACTCTTCGGAACTCAGTAGCACCGCTAGAGAGGTGGTGACTGCTGTTGGTGTTTCACCCACTGAGGGCTTGATTTGAGGAGGGACCCAGGCCCAGGTGAGTGATAGCGGGGTGTCCTGGGGTGGAGGTCACGGGGAAGGGGGTGTTTGGCAGCAAGGGCTAGGGGTGCCTTCCAGTGGCCTTCCCTTCCCAGTGCCAAGTCCGCTAAAGTGAGTGCCTTTGAACAAGGGATTGCCCAGACATCCCACAAGTAAACACACCATGGCTTTCTTGTCATTCTTCCCTTGTGGCGAGCTCCCCACCCACCGCAAGTTGGATACCAGTGGTGGTGTGATAAGACCGTTGAGTGAGCTTGTCCACTTAAGGGCCTCAATTGAAGATGGGGTTCGAAGGCCATCAACAGACTTTCTCACCATCGGCTTAAACGGAGTAGAGGAGAGAAGGTGGCAGGGTCCCCATCTGCCACCATCCTTCCTGGCTCAGGAACAAGAGTATGACTAATGGAGCAAATCTGGCACATTCATATAGGCAACAAGGCAGAATAAGCATAGAAAGAATTAAACAGTTTCTAAAGTCACTCATACATAGGCAGTGTTATAATGTGACTTTAATGGATAGCAGCATGGCATCACTAGAGAGGAAGTATGTCATGTGATCCTGTTTTAGTTTCACTTTTGCTTTTAAGCAGAGCACAGCAGACAGCTCTGCTGCTGGTGTCTTTGAGCTTTTTGGCCCTGTCTATATATTCTCATGTGCCTAGTCTTAATGAATCAACTGGCACATGTTTACCCAATCCCTTGTGAGTGATTGCTGTCTTTGTATCATAAAAACCTGCCAGGCAGGGCTTTTTAAAAAACATCTTTACTGTCATCTTTCTCAATCCTTCCTGATTTTCTTTTGTTTTTTTCTTTCTATTGTTTTTGTTTTTTTTCCTCCTCTAATGTTGTTTTCCTTCTTCCTTGTCTCCTTGCCCTCCATGTTTTACGTTTATTTGCTTAGTCTTGGTGCTATTTTATCTCATGTATTTACTTCTGATTCCCTCCGCAGGCCTCTGACACACAGCACCTAATGCATCATATTCTATTAATGCTCCTTATTGCTTTCCATTGGTCTCACACTCCTTATAGTCCTTTAACTCACTGTCTCCCCCTTGCACACCTGATCACCTTTCCTGCCTGTCTCCCTATCTGATGTTTTACTTTCATTTATCTCTCTTTTGGCTGGCCTTTAACTCTGAAAATGTATGATAAATACAGTTTAACTCAACCCTTCAATATTGTTACTGTTGGATTGCCAAACATTTGGACCGAAAGACTCCAGGTTTGTTGGGTTTATGAGCAACGTTCCCTGTAACTCGCCAAAATTGACAGCTGCTCCAATTATGGAGCAAAACCAACCATAAAAACATCAGCGCCCATGGGAATAAAGCTCACCAAAATAATGCAAATAGCCTGTTGTTAAATAGTAAGCATCCAAAACAAAGCCCTTCAAAATCAAATATACAGCTCTGATTTGATTCCTCATGATTAGTGTGAACATATGTGTTTTCAATTAAAAGATAATAAGTCCTCCATATAATTCATAACCATTGAGAAATATCAGATTTGAAAAGTAGCATTTTTAATTGTTGCCTGGTGTGGAGGGAATGTGGTTTCTGATGCTGGTGTCAGTGTAATATTTAATTTCCTGCCTTCATGCTGAGGATATAAATCAAGTCAGTGGCCTTAGTAATCCATTCATAAATATCCCATATATTTTCAATGTCTTCATGCTTTTGATCTTCAGCAGCTTTCCTTTTAATTTAAGATGTGGCACCAGCCTTTCTTTTGGATACAAAATCTTGTTTCTTTTGTAGTTTGCCCTAACTGAATTTAACTAGAAACACAGAATTACATACATTTACAGTACAGCAAGAGGAGACCTTATGGTGCAGTGAGTAGTGTCCCTGCCTCTGAGCCAGAGGCTCTGGGTTCAAATCCTACTCCAGAACCTGATGGCCAAGGAAGATGCATTCAAAATGTGGCTAAACACAAGTCACTGGCAGGCGGTAAGAGCAAGAGAGATTCTCCTGATGGAAAGAAAATTGGAACCTCTTACTATCTAATGACTCCAGAATACAACATGCATGTAAAAGTATATGTTGCCATAACAATTTGGACTCCCTGAGTGAAATGTGACACACTGCCACAGCACAGATATCATCCAATCAGCTGAATTGGTCTGTGCTAGTGTTTATGATCTGCACGAGCCTTCCCCAACTCGATTTCATCTAATCCTATCCACATCCTTCTGTTCCTTTCTCAGGTGGATTCATGGAATACTCGAGTGTACTCTATTCCAACCATGTAGAGCATCTCAAGAGCATATTCACTTATATTCACTTCTGGCTGTGGGCTGACTCTGGACTGCAAAAAGGTTCCTTTCTCCCTATCTATCTGGCCATCCTTTAAACATACCAATGTAATATCAACCATCCCAGATGGTAGTCAATTCTGGTAGTGATATTCTTGCCACTCTCTGAGTAAGTATTGTTCTACAATAGTGAAGTACAGTGAAAAACCAACATGTGAATTTGATGATTGGTAAAGAATTAAAGGTTCCCATGGGAAATTAACCAACAGATTGTGTACACTATTGATTGATATTTATTTGTTAAGGATAATAAAATATAAACACCATACCTCTGTGAAAAAGGAGAGTACTGTTCAGTATTGAGTAGGTTTGGTACTATCGCAGAACATGGTCAGTGACACAATGGTATAGTGTGAGAGGTTACAAAATCAACGTTATTTATATAAAAAGGATAATTAAAACCAAATCATGTAGTGTTATGGCCAGGATAGGAGAAGTACACAGTTGATCTAGCCGCACTACTCCATTGGTCATACCGTTAGCTTAAAAGTTTCATTTACTCACCTGCTTGGCCAGTTGTTTAGCATCACTACTGGTACCCAGAATAAAAATGACTTTAACTAGGTTTCTTTCAATAAACAACAAACTTATTAGTTTATTATAAAACTAGTCTTGTCAAGTAAAAAGGCAAAGCTTATAAACATACAGTATGCAATATGAAATTACATTAATTACTCTTTCGAGATACTCTTCGAGAAGCCTCCCTCACACATACACACACACACACACACACACACATATGTGTGGAATATGAAATCATACTCATTACTCTTTCGAGATACCCTTCGAGAAGCCTCCCTCATGCATGCATGCACGCACACACGTACGCACACACAAGCATTGAAATTAAAAACAGAAGTGGAGGAATTCTGCCAAAGGTTAAAAGTGCATGGTTCAAAGGCGAAGAGTGTATGGTGGAGTCCTTGAAATGGCTTCTAGGTTATGTGGTTGGTCTTTCAGCACTGATCTGCAAAACAATCAATGAGTCTGGCACTGCTTTTCAGGTGGATTCATGGAATACTCGAGTGTACTCTATTCCACTCATGTAGAGCATCTCAAGAGCATATTCACTTATATTCACTTCTGGCTGTGGGCTGACTCTGGACTGCAAAAAGGTTGCTATCTTCCTTCTCAAGCAGTTCCTTCTTAGAAGCAAAACCAAAACCCATTTTTTAATACCTAGTCTTCAGGCACTTTTTTTTTCAGAGTCATAAAACCCATGTGACCCCTTTTGTACACAGTTCACCCAGGCCAGGAGATTTCCAGTCTTTTTTTGACTGCTTAATTACCCTCTCCTGTAAAAGGATGCTTTTTCCAGAAATAGCAATCAGAGTCCTGCATTAACCCTTTAAGGGACAGTATGTTTTAGAAAACACAAATTCTTCCAGTGTCCTGTGTCCTTGAAGATAAACCATTTTCTGTGATTAAAGTCTTCATGACAGTTGTGTTTTAGAGCATGCAGTATGTTCTGATGACTACACTAGTCAAGAAATGTGCAATGGGCCAATTTTTCTTAAAAGTATATAACTGTTGTCACCTGGACATTTACTAGGCTATTACACCTATGATATATACATTTCTGTCAACAAGGAAATTGCTTTGGAAACTTCTCTTTTGAAGATGTTTGGTATTTGGCTCCAGAGGATATTTATCAGATTATGCCTGACATAATAAAATTGAAAACATGTGCAATAAAGTTAGTCACTTTACGCAGCAGGGCCCTACATCCATGACCTTTGTTTCTAGAAGAATTTTTGAGCAGGAGAATCCAGTGCAGGCAAATTGGACCTGGTGAATACAGGAAAACTTCCAGACTCCATCTCTTTAGTTTCTTATTTGTCAGTAAAGCCACACAGTTGTGATGTTAGTTACTTTCATGAAATGGCTGCCTGCAAGTTTGTGTTTATTACTCTACAACTGAAGGGCTTTGGTCAGCAGGCATTGAGTCACACCCATGGTTTGGGACTGGAGTTACGTGTAGGCCCACACCGGGTTAGGTGTGGCAGGTCTCTTTTCCTGAAGGCACTTGTGACCCAGTTATGAGCAGTCAACAGCTTCATTGTTTGACGTGACTGCCAGGATGGTGGAAGGTGAACAACAGCAACTTTTGTCTTTTTTCTGTGTTTCAGTGGGGGTTTTAGAAAAATCCACCAGATTTGTGATCCTACTTTTTTTTTCCCAAGGTGGCTTCTGGGCTGTCAGCTCCTGAGGGAGCTCCTCATTATGAACCTATCCTTGGGACACCTTCTTGGCCTTTTCTCCCCAGATTGCTATTCCACTGTGTTAAGTTTGCCCAGCTCTAATAGTGGATGCATTTTAGCCCTGATTTCAAGTTAATTGCTAGTAACAACCACCACTGCCCTTGTGCTGGCCAGATCTGCTCATTGCTTTGCTTTGCACCGTGGGTCATTTCCTCCAGCAAGTACGAGAAGCTCATGGATTTCCTTATTACTTATTATCAAGTCCACCTGATCAGCTGCATCTTCCACTTCTCTCCCTTCCTCTAGACCACAAGGCCAAGAGGTGAGGTACTCACTGCAGAACTTACAGCATCAGATCTGCTCTTGTATTTATATGGCTAGTCCAGTTCAGTTTCTGGTCAATGCTAACCCCCTGGATGCTGATAGTGGGGGATTCAGCCATATCAATGCCATTGAATGCCAAGGGGAGATGGTTTGATTCTCTCTTGATGGACATAAATCAGTGGGAGGTTGGGAAAGTGTGCCAGGAGCCAAATCAAACACTGGTGAAATCAGAAAGTTACTTCAGAGTAACATCACAATCAACAGGGAGAACAGAGAACCAGCAAGCAGGGCAAGTATACTGAAAAGCTGTTAAATTAATCTAAATTAATTACCTATAAGGCTTGATCAATTTGTTAGTATAAAAGCTAAAAACTAAAGCTGATTTGATTTATCATATAAATAATATCAGTGCTCAATTACTCATTCAGATCAAGGTGATAAAGTTGAAATTTAAATAAAACAGGATGGTAAAACTAAATAGTTCTGAATTTATAATGTAAACATTTTAGTTGAGTGAAGTTAAAAACATTTCAGCTAATTGCCCAATGAAACAAAGTGATGTCAACACATTGTTACAATGTCTGTAGAGAGCGTCTACCTATAAAAAGAAATTCAATCTTCCAGTTAATAGCTCAAAGAGTGACATAACAAGATTTCACATTTTAAGACATTTACTGTAACGAAAGACTAAAAGCATTACAATTAAACACTATCTTTGTAAGTAGCTTATACTTTAAACCACAGACCAGACCTTTTTCCCTTTTCCTTTCAGCACAACTGAAAAAAGATACTTCACATTTTTACTTTACACTGTCCATTACACTCAATTCTCCCAGAATCAATCCAAAATAGTTCTTGGCTCCTGAGGGTTTAATTCTGTTCTTTTCCTTTCTCAGCCTGGTAACTTCTAACTCCAGAACTGTTCTTCACAGTGAGAGGATTACTGGAGATCCTCCTACTAGCATAAGCTTGGTGATTCTTCCTGCTTCATTTCAGTTCCTTACAAATTTGGTCCTTTAAATCTGAATGTGAGCTTCCACCACATTACTGCACGGTGAGCCATAGAGATTTTTTTAAAAAAATTCATTCATGGAGTATGGGCATCACTGACTGGGCCAACATTTATTGCCCATCCCTAGTTGCCTTTGAGAAGGTGGTGGTGAGCTGCCTTCATGAACCACTGCAGTCCGTATGGTGTCGGTACACTCACAGTGCTGTTAGGAAGGGAGTTCCAGGATTTTGACCCAGCGACAGTGAAGGAACGGTGATATATTTCCGAGTCAGGATGGTGAGTGGCTTGGAGGGGAACTTCCAGGTGGTGGTGTTCCCATCTATCTGCCCTTGTCCCTCTAGGTGGTAGTGGTCATGGGTTTGGAAGGTGCTGTCTAAGGAGCCTTGATGAATTCCTGCACTGTATCTTGTATATGGTACACACTGCTGCTACTGTGCATCAGTGGTGGAGGGAGTAAATGTTTGTGGATGTGGTACCAATTAAACAGACTGCTTTGTCCTGGACAGTGTCAAGCTTCTTCTGTGTTGTAGGAGCAGCACTCATCCAAGCAAGTGGAGCGTATTCCATCATACTCCTGACTTGTGTCTTGTAGATGATGGACAGGCTCTGGGGAGTCAGGAGGTGAGTTACTCATCACACGATTCCTAGCCTCTGACCTGCTGGTGTAGCCACAGTATTTATATGGTTAAACTAATTCAGTGTCTGGTCAATGGTAACCCCCAGGATGTTGACAGTGGGGGATTCAGTGATGGTAATGCCATTGAATATCAAGGGGTGGTGGTTGGATTCTTTCTTGTTGGAGATAGTCATTGCCTGAATGTTACTTGCCACTTGTCAGCTGAAGCCTGGATACTGTCCAGGTCTTGCTGCATTTGGACATGGACTGCTTCAGTATCTGAGGAGTCGTGAACAATGCTGAACATTGTGCAATCATCAACGAACATCCCCACTTCTGACCTTATGATGAAAGGAAAGTCATTGATGAAGCAGCTAAAGATGGTTGGGCTTAGGACACTACCCTGAGGAACTCCTGCGATGATGTCCTGGAGCTGAGATGACTGACCTGCAACAACACAACCATCTTCCTTTGTGCACGGTATGACTTCAACCAGCGGAGAGTTTTCCCCCTGATTCCCATTGACTCCAGTTTTTCTACTTATATTTCACCCCTTCCTTGGATTCACTCAGTTCTGTTGAAGGGTCATGAGGACTTGAAACGTCAACTCTTTTCTTCTCTGCCGATGTTGCCAGACCTGCTGAGTTTTTCCAGGTAATTCTGTTTTTGTTCCAGTTTTTCTAGGGCTGCTTAATGCTACACTTGGTCAAATGCCGCCTTGATGTCAAGGGCAGTCACTCTCACCTCACCTCAGGACTTCAGCTCTTTTGTCCATGTTTGAACCATGGCTGTAACAAGGTCAGGAGCTGAGTGGCCTTGGCAGAACCCAAACTGTGCATCAGGGTGAGCAGGTTATTGCTAAGCAAATGCCTCTTGATAGCAATGTTGATGACCCCTTCCATTACTTTACTGATGATGGAGAGTAGACTGATGGGGCGGTAGTTGTCTAGGTTGGATTTGCCCTGCTTTTTGTGTGCAGGATATACCTGGGCAAGTTTCCACATAGCCAGGTAGATGCCAGTGTTGTAGCTGTACTTGAACAGCTTGGCCAAGGGCATGGCAGGTTCTAGAGCACAAATTTTCAGTACTATTGCCGGAATGTTGTCAGGGCCCCTAGCCTTTGCAGTATCCAGTGCCTTTAGCTGTTCCTTTATATCATGTGGAGTGAATCAAATTGGCTGAAGGTAGGCATGTGTGATGCTGGGAATCTCCAGAGGAGGCTAAGATAGATCACCCACTTGGCACTTCTGGCTGAAGATTGTTGCAAATGCTTCAGTCTTATCTTTTGTACTGCTGTTCTGGGCTCCTAGGTGCTAGCTTCTTTCCCTCTCCTGGATCCTGGCAGGCTAACTTGCCTGTGATATGCAGTGATATCTCAGGAAAGTCTGTAATCTGATATCACAATGGCTTCCTCTGTACCCTTCCCATCTTGAAGCCCATTACCATGGCAATGTGAATCACATTGGCCTTGTATCCAGATAGAGATGCCGATTAGTTTTCCTGGAGAGCCCAACTTTCTTTTATGGACAGTTTAAAGCACAATTATTTACAGCCCAACATTCTCAACACTTTTCTGGTACTTTGGAGACTCACAGTTGATCCTCCATTAATGCACAAGCTACTGCCCTTATCTCCAAGCGTAAACACCTTGCACCTTCTTCCTAGTAAAACAATCTGGATCCCCTTTTATCTCTAACAATCAAAATATCCAGATGTGCTGTCAGGTAAAGTTCAGAACAGGTCACATGGCCCCATTCATTTTACCTGAAATTAAAGACACAGCCCCAAAATATAACAACCTAGTAAAACTCATAATTGTAACAACAGGCAAAGAAGAGTTCATTGGTGAGTAATTTGTGTCATTATTTATTTAAGTATTAAATTTTATAGTCTAATAAATAGAGGCATGGCAGGGTAGTTCCTGTGTGTAGTGCGTTCCATGTGGAGACTCCAGGATGCTTCTCTTTTCCTGCATAATCATATGTGCAGAAAATGTCATCAGCTGCAGCAGCTTGAGCTCCAGGTTTTGGAGCTTGAGCAGCAGCTGGCATCACTGCAACATATCTACGTGATTAAGAGCTTCATGGACAGCATAGCGCATTTATCAATGTGGTTACACTGCAGCTTAAGGATATGCACGTAAAGGGGCAGTGGGCGAATGCCAGATAGTTAAGTAGAAACAAGCAGAGAGTGCAGCAGTTCCCTGAGCGCACCTCACTCTCCACCCAGTATTGAGTCCTGAATACTGATGAAAGTGATTGTTACCTGGAGAGTGCAGCCAGAGCCAAACTCATAGCAATATGGATGGCTCAGCTGTATAGGGGGCAGGAGGAAAAGCAATAATGCTGGGTGATTTGATAGTTATGGAAACAGAGAGGCTTTGATGTGGAAACAATTTGAATCCAGGATGATATACTGCCTCCCTGGTCCCAGGTCAAGAATGTCACCAATTGGCTGCAGTGCACTCTAAAGGGGGAGGTGAACAGCCCGAGGTTGTGCTCCACATCAGCACCAATGGTATCGGTAGAAAGAGGGATGTGGCCCTACAGGCAGAGTTTTAGGAAGCTAGAGAGAAAACTATCAAGTAGGATCTCAGAGGTAATAATCTCCAGATTACTCCTGGTACCACGCACAGTGGGCATAGAAATAGGAGGACAAAGCAGGCAAATGTGTAGCTGGAGAGTTGGTGTAAGAGGGAGGGCTTCAAATTTCTGGGACATTGGGATTAGTTCTGAACAAGACGGAGCCTGTGTAAGCCAGACAAGTTGTGCCCAAACAGAGCAGGGACCGATGTCTTTGCCTGAGGAATTTGCTAGTGCTATTGGAGAGGGTTTAAACTAACTTGGCAAAGGTGCTTTTTTATTCTTTAATGGGATGTGGGAATTGTTGGCTAGGCCAGTATTTATTGCCCATCTCTAATTGCCCTTGAGAAGGTGATGGTAAGCTGCCTTCTTGAACCGCTGCAGTCCATGTGGTGTAGGTACACCCACAGTGCTGTTAATGAGGGAATTCCAGGATTTTGACCCAGTGACAGTGAAGGAATGGCGATATTTTCCAGGTCAGGATGGAAAGTGGCTTTGAGGGGAATTTCCAGGTGGTGGTGTTCCCATGTGTTGCTGCCCTTGTCCTTCTAGATGGTAGCAGTTATGAGTTTGGAAGGACTAGGGTGTAATATTAGGAGGAAAACCAAGTTACATTGAGAATTTTGCGAGACAGACAGCACTAGAATAAGAAATAGTAAGGTATAAAGTGGGTTCAGGCTAAGAAGGAATGTAATAAGGTCTAAATTAGGATTACTGTGTGATATGTGAATGTGTAGATGGTGGCAAATAAGATTGTGAGCTACAGGCCACTTGGAAATATATAATTGTGGCAATAGTGGAAACCTGGCTCAAAGAATGGCAGGACTGAGTGGTAAATATTCTTAGATACAAGGGGCCAAGTTTTTGTGAAGCCAGGAAGACTCCTTGCAACTTCTGTGCAAGGTAATGCATTTTGGAAGGTATTATACAGGTAGGAATTATACAGTAAATGGTAGAAACCTTAAGTGCATCGACAGGCATAGGGATCTGGGTGCACAGGTCCGCAAGTCACCGAAAGTGGCAACGCAGGTGGTTAAGGTAGTCAGGAAGGCATATGGCTTGCTTGCCTTCATTGGCAGGGGAGTTGAGTATAAAAGCTGGGAACTCATGCTGCAGCTGTATAGAACCTTGGTTAGGCCACACTTGGAATATTGCGTGCAATTCTGGTCGCCACATTACCAGAAGCATATGGAGGTGTTGGAGAGGGTACAGAGGAGGTTTACCAGGATGCTGCCTGGTCTGGAGGTTATTAGGTATGAGGAGAGGTTGGAGAAACTCGGATTATTCTCACTAGAGTGACGGAGATTGAGGGGCGACTTGATAGAAGTTTACAAAATTATGAGTGGCAAGGACAGAGTAGATAGTCAGAAGCTTTTTCCCAGGGTGGAAAAGTCAATTACTAGGGGACATAGATTTAAAGTAAGAGGAGAAAACTTTAGAGGAGATGTGCGGGGCAAGTTTTTTACACAGAGGGTAGTGAGTATCTGGAATTCTCTGCCAGAGGAGATGATGGAAGCAGGTACGATGGTAATGTTTAAGAGGCAGCTTGACAAATAGATGAATAGGATGGGAATAGAGGGGTACGGATCCCGGAAAGGCAAAATGTTTAGTTGACGGGCAATATGATCGACGCAGGCTTGGAGGGCCGAAGGGCCGGTTTCTGTGCTATACTTTTCTTTGTTCTTTATTCAAAAATGGCAAGAGGACTCAGATTCCAAAGCCCTGCCACCCCCATTTCTGACATGCAAGCTTTGCTGGTAGGGGAAAGGGGGTGTAGCATGATTCACACAGGATGGAAACACAAGCTCCACAGGAACATTTGAACTTGGTGTTGAGGTCAAACATACCCCATTTTGGCTGTTGAAAGGGCTTTAACCCACAATATGAGAGTCACAAATTGATGGAATAGCCAAAAGTGCTCTTGAAGGGCAAATAAGATCTGTGTAATTTTCATAATGTAAAGTTATTTAAATGTCCTGCTCTTTACTCTTAACAAAAAGAACAGGCTGCAGCTGCTGGTGGGAGTTTAAAAAAAAACCCTCTGCTCATGACTTTGATTGGCAGGCATAGGTTAGGAAAAAAAGTAACATCTGTAGAGTTTCAGTACAGCTGTTGACATTTCCCCAAGGGCTATCATTATGCCATTATGAATGCTTGGCTGAGTTTCAAAATACACGATTCTCTCAGCAAGTGGTTCTGAGTTCACAGTTTTCTTGACAGTTTAATGAGGCTATTAAAGGATTATCTGTTTTGAGGTGGGGTCTAGATAGAAGTTTGTTTGTTTTCATAAGAGATTAACTACTTGAGGTTTGAGGCATGAGTTGGCATTGAGTTGGCTTGGAAGGTTTAAGTGGCCATAGGAGATGGGTGGTGTTTTAAGGGGGTGTGAGAGGGAGGTCTAGAGGGCCTAACTGGGGTGAAGTCCCAGTCAACCCTGTCCTTCTAACCAGCCCACCCAATACTTGTCCACTCCCATGGCTGCGTACACTCTGCTTCTTTGGTCAGCAGGCACTATTCTATCCTGCACCTGCCCCCCGCCCCACCCATCTGAGTGAAAATCATGCATCTAGGGGTATATTTCCCAAAATTTTCCTGACTTGAGCTACCCACCTCATAGCAAAAATCCTGTCCAAGAAGTTCAGGAAATATAAGGGAGGAATAAAGGAGGAGGGGTAGCAGTATTGATTGAGGAGAACATTACAGTGCTGGAGAGAGAGGATGCCTCAGAGAGATTAGGGACATAATCTATTTGCCATCTACCCAGCTATGTGGAATATTGCCCAGAGCTGGCCTGTCCACAAAAAGCAGGACAAATTCAACCTAGCCAATTAACACCCCATCAATCTACTCTCAATCATCAGTAATGTAATGGAAGGGGTTATCAGCAGTGCTATCAAGTGGCACTTGCTTAGCAATAGCCTGCTCACTGACACCCAGTTTGGGTTTCGCCAGGGCCACTCAACTTCTAACCTCATTACTGCCTTGGTCCAAACATGGACTAAAGAACTGAACTCCTGAGTGAGGTGAGAGTGACTGCCCTTGACATCAAGGTGGAATTTAACTGAGTGTGGCATCAAGGAGCCCTGGCAAAACTGGAGTCATTGTGAATCAGTGCAGCAACTATCCATTTGTTGGAGTCATACCTAGCACAGATGAAGATCATTGTGGCTGTTGGTTGGAGGTCAGTCACCTCAGCTCCAGGACATCACTGCAGGTAGTGTCCTCAGCCCAACCATCTTCAGCTGCTTCATCAATGACCTTCCTTCCATCATAAGGTCAGAAGTGGGGATGTTCGCTGATGATGGCACAATGTTCAGCACTATTCATGACTCCTCAGATGCTAAAGCAGTCCATGTCCAAATACAGCAGACCTGGACAACATCCAGGCTTGGGCTGACAAGTGGCAAGAAATATTCATGCCACACAAGTGTCAGGCAATGACCATCTCCAAGAAGAGATAATCTTACCATATAACCATCGTCCCTTGATATTCAATGGCATTGCCATCACTGAATCGCCCACTATCAACACTGGGGGTTACCATTGACCAGAAACTGAACTGGACTAGCCATATAAACACTGTGGCTACAAGAACAGGTCAGAGGCCAGGAATCACGTGATGAGTAACTCACCTCCTGACTCCTCAAAGCCAGCCCACTGCCTACAAGGCACAAGTCAGGAGTGTGATGGAATACTCCCCACTTGCCTGGATGAGTGCATCTTCCAAAATACTCAAGAATCTTGACACCATCCAAGACAAAGCTACCCACTTGATTGGCACCACATCCACAAACATTTACTCCCTCCATCACTGATGCACAGTGATAGCAGTGTGTACCATCTACAAGATGTACTGCAGGAATTCACCAACACTGCTTAAACAGCACCTTCCAAACCCATGACCACTGCCACCTAGAAGGACAAGGACAGCAGATAGATGGGAACACCACCACTTGAAAGTTCTCCTCCAAGTCACTAACCATCCTGACTTGACAATACATCACCATTCCTTCACTGTTGCTAGGTCAAAATCCTGGATCTCCCTTCCTAACAGCACTGTGGGTGTACCTGCACTACATGGACTGCAATGGTTCAAGAAGTCAGCTCATCACCACCTTCTTAAGGGCAACTAGGGCTGGCAATAAATGCTGCAAAGCCCACATCCTGTGATTGAATAAAAAAAAAGCTAAGAAACAGTATCATTACATTGCTCAGTGTATTCTATGGGAAATATGTAGAGGAACAAATTTACATGGAAATTACAGTGAGTTGCAAGAATTATAGAGTAGTTATAATGGGGGGCTTTAATTATCCCAATTAGGATGGAATAATAATAGTGATAAGGACAGAGCGGGTCATGAATTTCAAGAGAGTGTTCAGGAGAATTTTCTACATCAATACCTTTCCAGACTAACAAGGCAAGAGGCATTGTTGGGTTTGGTTCTGGGTAGTTCTACTGGATCAAGTGTCAGTAGGGGAACTTTTAGGGAACAGTGATCATAGTATCCTAAATTTTCAGTTATCTATGGAAAAAAAAAATCAAGGAGCAATACAGAGTAAGACTAATTAATTTGGAGAAAACTTCAGTGAGGTGAGAACGTGTCTGGCCCAGATAAATTGGGATCAAAGATTGGCAGACAAAGCTATAATGGAAGAAAGGGCTGCCTCTAAAAAGGAGATAGTTCAAGTGTAGTTAAGGTACATTTCCATGAGCATGAGAAATAGTGCAAACAAATCCAGAGCTCCCTGGATGATAAAAGAGATTGAGAGTAAAATGAAGCAGAAAAAAGTTTCATATGTCAGGTGGATAATCAAAGTAAGAACAAGACTTACTATAAATTGTTCAAAGGGGAAGTGAAAAAATAAATAGGAGAAGCAAGAAATGGGAATATAAATAGTAAAAGGGTGGTAAAAAGAGGAGTGGGGCACTAAAGTGGGACCTAAAAGAGGATTTACATCTGGAGGCAGGGTAAACAACTGAGGTACAAAAGAGTACATTTCACCTGTCTTCACCAAGAAAGAAGATGCTGCCCAAGTCTTAGTCAAAGAGGAGGTATTGAGTCACTTGATGGGCAAACAATTGATAGATATTAGAAAGCCTGACTGCGTAAAGTTGATAAGTCATCAGGACTGGATCAGGTATATCCAAGGATACTGAGGAAACTCAGGGTAGAAATTGTAGAGGCATTGGCCATAATCTTCCAGATATAGTGGTGGTGTCAGAGGTCTGGAGATTTGCAAATGTTACACCCTAGTCAGAAAAGGATATAAGGATAAATTCAGGCCAATCGGTTTAATCTCGGTGGCAGAGAAGCTCTTAGAAATAATAATTTGGGAAAATAAATAAGTCACTTGGGGCAAATATAGATCAATTAAGGAAAAGGAGCATGGATTTATTGAGGGCAAACTCTGTTTAACTAACTTGCTTGAGTTCTTTTGAGGTAAGAGAGTATGGATGGGGGTAATGTGGTTGTTGTTGTGTACATGGACTTCCAAAAGGCATTTGATAAAATGGACCTGTGAGCAAAATTAGAGCTCATGGACTAAAAGGGACAGTAGCAGCTTGGATAAACAATTGGCTGAGTGATAGAAAACAGAGAGTCATGCTGAATGATTGTTTTCCTGACTGAAGGAAGGTTTATAATGAAGTGCTTTGGAGATTGGTGTTCAGACCCTGTTTATCTTGATATATATTAATGACCTGGACTTGGGTGTATAGGGCACAATTTCAAAATTTGCATATGATGCAAAACTTGAAAGTGTTGTAAACTTTATGAAGGATAGTGCAGAACTTCAAAAGGACACAGACAGGTTGGTGAAATAAGTGGACACATGGCAGATGAGATTTAATACAGACAAGTGTGAAGTGATTAATTTCGGCAGGAAGAATGAGGAGAGGCGATAAAAAATAAAGGGTACACTTCTAAAAGGGGTCTGCTGTATTCAATTGTTTGGTGTTTGCTTATGTGTGTCTGCAAACTCCTTATTGTGTCCGTAATGTGGATGTGGTAGCAGAGTGAAACAGAAACTAAACTGAGGGAAGCAACTGGATGGATGAGAGGGCAAATATTTAAAAAGCAATGAGAATCAAAGTCTTGTTTAAATGTAGAAAATGGTGTGTCATCTCTGCATTTCTCTGTGGCCCAAAACAAACGTTTGCCTGAGCAGGCAGACCCATTGTGTAAATGTGCATAAATCATATAGGATATGGGATCCTGAGCTTTATAAATAGGGGCATAGAGTACAAATGCAAGGAAGTTATGTTTAGCCAATATAAAACAGTAGTTTGGCCTCAACTGGAGGTTGAGGATCTCGCACCACACTTTAGGAAGAATATGAAGATAGGGTGCAGAAAGGATTCATGGGAATGATTCCAAGGATGAGCAACTTCGGTTATGTGGACAGATTAGAGAAATTGAAACTGTTTCCCTTGGAGAGGAGATTTGATAGAGGTATTCAAAATTATGAGGGGTCTGTGCAGAGTAGATGGGGAAAAACTGGTCCCACTGGTGGAAGTATAAGAAACAGAGGACACTAATTTCAGCCAATTGACAAAAGAAGGAATGATGACATGAGAAAAAACATTTTTACCCAGTGAGTGGTTAAAATTGGGAAGGTACTGCCCGAGAATGTGGTGGAGGCAGGTTCACTCAAAGCATTCAAGAGGGAATTAGATTATTATCTGAGAGAAAATTTGCTGGGCTTCAGGGAAGAGGCCGAGGTGTGTTGCTCTTGCAGAAAGCTGGCATAGAAAGTATGAGCTGAATGGCCACCTTCTGGGCTAAAACCATTCTATGACCCTATAGGCGGTATTTAATAGAGATGATGGGAGTTTTGCCTTCTGGCTGGAGAGCTGTGGAGCCCGCTTTGCCTCCTTTTGGAAAGGCCTGCCAAAATAAAAGCCAATCAGGCACTTAACTAAGCATTGGCGGGCGTTTTCTGGGAATAAGGACCCCAGAGGGGGAGTCGCATTCCCTGAGAACTTCTGGCCAGTCAGCAGTTGGCAACTGTGCATGGATTGTAAGCGTTAGTGGTCGTGGTAGCTGCTGCTGGCATTCTTCACACAGCAGAGCCAGGTCTCTAGTTGCCTCAGACCCCCTTGCCACTGGACGAAGGCCTTGCTCCTTCAAGCCCATGTGTTAGCTGGTGAGAAATGGCCACCCCGCGTTAAAAGAACTCACACACAGGCATTTTCCACCCCCTTAAAATGAAGTTTGGGATCTGGAACATAAGGACCATCATGGACAACCCCAACAGCAACAGACTGGAGTGGCATGCTGCTGTCATTGCCTGGGAGCTCAGGCCATTGACCTTGCTGCCCTAAGTGAGACCCAGCTGGCAAGGGGAGGCCAGCTAAAGGGACAAAGTGGTGGTTACACCTTCTTCTGGAAAGGTAAAGCAGTAGAAGATCACTGCCATCACAGGCCTTCACCATTAAAAATGAACTAGATGGTGGTCTGAAAGAAACCCCTTGTGAGATAAACAGGGGCCTAACGAACCTTTGGCTCATTCTAGCCCAGGACCAATGAGCTACAGTCCTCAGCGCATACACCCAAACACTGGATGCTAGGGATGAGTCCAAAGAGGAATCTTACCTTGAACAATTCCTGGCCCGAGTCCCAGCAGGCAATAAGCTGATCCTCCTTGGCTACAAGTACAAGGCCTCATGGCAACAGCCTCACTCTAAGCACTGGCACCTGCTCGACAACGGCATTGTCCAAGTGAGAGACCGCAAGGACTTCCATTTCACCCGCGCCATGACAGGAGCTGACAACTGCTGGACGGACCACCGCCTAATTCGTTCTGTCATCAAAATCAATGTAGCCCCAAAGCAGCAACAGTAACAGAAACAATGCTGCAGGAAAATCAACATTGAGCCACTCAAGGACCCTGATAACACAGCCTTATTCAGCCAGTGCCTCACTATCAACCTGGCACCTCCCGGTGACCCAGAGACACAGACTGTTCACAAGTGCCTGGTCTGCCCTCAAGGCCTCCATCATCAGCACCTGAGATGAGACGCTTGGTCACTCGACCAGGAAACACCAAGACTGGTTCGATGACAATGGCCAGGAGATCCAAGAGCTGATAATCCGCAAGCACAAGGCATTTCTGAACCTGAAACAGAACCCAACTCGAGAGCAAGTAAGTCTCTCTACAGATGGCTGAAGGCTGAGTTCCAACAAAAAACCCAAGACCAAAAGAACAGATGGTGGGTGGAGAAAGCACAGGAGATCCTACAATTAGCCAACAGCCATGACGTGTGAAGATTCTTTAGTGCAGTCAAGACCACCTACGGCTCAAACACCCAAGGCCCCACTCCACTGCTGGCCAAGAACGGAGAGGTGCTCATCGAAGACAGAGAGGCAGTCAGCACTCGCTGGAAGGAGCACTTTGAAGATCTTCTTAATGGAGACTCTGTCTTCAACATGAGTGTCTTCAACTCCAGCCCACAGCATGGTACCTGTCACCATCTCAGCACAACCCCAACCGGGCACGAGGTAGAAAAGATCATCCAACAGCTAAACAGCAACAAGACATCAGGAGTAGATGGAATCCCTGCTGAAGCACTACTGCATAGCAGAGAAGCACTATTGGTGCATATACAGGGCCTCATCTCCCTTATCTGGAAGGAGGACAGTGTGCCAGGAGAGCTCAGAGATGCTGTAGTTGTGACCATTTTCAAGAAAGGTGACAAGTCCGACTGCGGTAACTATAGAGGAATCTCCCTGCTGGCGGCCACAGGGAAGGTTATCACAAGACTCCCCCTCAATCACCTTCTCCCTGTGACTGAAGAGTTCCCCCAGAGTCACAATGTGGATTCCGCCACTAAGGGGCACAGCAGACGTAACCTTCCCCCGCGTGGCAACTGCAAGAGAAATGCAGGGAACAGCACCAACCTTTGTGTTTGTCCTTCATTGACCTTACAGAAACCTTTGACACTATCAACCGCGAAGGATTATGGAGCATCTTCCTCTGTTTTGGCTGCCCTCAAAAGTTTGTCACCAAACTCTGTCTGCTCCACAATGATATGCAAGCTGTGATCCTGACCAACAGATCCGCCAAAGACCCAATCCACATTTGGACAGCGGTCAAGCACAGCTGTGTCATCGCACCGGCACTCTTCTCGACCTTCCTTGTGCTAATGCTCCATTTCATCCTCAGCAAGCTCCCCGCTGGATTGCAGCTAAACTACAGACCAAGCAGGAGCCTATTCAACCTCCGCCGCCTGCAGGCCAGATCTAAGATCATCCTATCCTCTATCATTGAGCTACGATATGAAGATGATGCTTGCGTCTGCGCATACTCGGAGGTCGAGTTCCAAGCCATTCGTCAACACCTTCACCGAGGTGTACGAGAATATGGGCCTTACACTAAACATCTGTGAGACAAAGGTCCTCTACCAACCTGCCCTCTCCACACCGCACTGCCCCCGCTTATCAAAATCCATGACATGGCCTTGCGCAACGTGGTCCATTTTCAATACCTTGGGAGCCTACTGTCAACAAGGACAGACATTGATAACAAGGTCTAACACCACCTTTGGTGTGCCAACACAGCCTTCAGTTGCCTGAGGGAGACTGTGTTTGAAGACCAGGGCCTCAAACCCAGCAGTAAGCTCATGGTCTACAGAGCAGTAGTGATACCCGCCCTCGTATGTGTCTCAAAGATGTGGACTATGTAGAGCAGGCACCTCAAAACTCTGTAGAAGCACCACTGCCTCTGCAAAATCCTACAAATGCATTGGCAGGATAGGCACACCAATATCAATGTTCTCGCTCAGGCCAATATCCCCAGCATCAAAGTACTGACCACGCTCAATTGCGCCTGACACGAGAGTCCCGAAACAAGTGCTCTACCCAGAGCTTCAACATGGCAAGTAAGCCCCAGGAGGGCAGAGGAAACATTTCAAGGACAACCTCAAAGGCTCCTTGAGAAAAATGCAACACCACTGCTGACATTTGGGAATCCCTGGTCCAAGGCTGCCCGAAATGGAAGGAAAACATCTGGGTAGGAACTGAACACCTCGAGTCTCGTCGCCAAGGGCTAGCAGAAGCTAAGCGTCGACAGCAAAAGGAACGCCTGGCAACCCGGGCACCCCACTCACCTGTTCCCCCCACCACCATCTGCCCCACCTGTGACAGAAACTGGACTCTTTAGTCACCTGAGAACTCATTTCTAGTGTGAAAGCAAGTCATCCTCAACCCCAAGGGACTGCCTAAGAAGAATAATTTGTTGTTGGCAATGCAACTACCCAAGCCCAGGATCACCAAGGGACCCAGGCCTCAGGTAAGTTGTGGCAGGGGTGACTAGCTAGGGGGGGGTCACGAAGGGGAGGCGGCTTGACAGCGTGGGGTGTGGGGGGAATGGCATTCAGCACCCATACTCCTTCCCTTCCCCAATGCTGGGTCCCATCTCAGGATGGTAAATTAAGCCTAGCATTTGATGCATTGATCTGGATTTTGAGCTAGGAATAATGATGACACTATCAATGTTGACCATTGTTATGGAATAAATTGGACGAAGATTCTCAGCATTAAAATACATGGAGGCTGTGAAGTTGGAGTCTTACTCACTAATTACCCACTAAACATAGTGTAAAAAGTTAGGATTTTTCCATTCAAGTGCAAATGAATTTTTGAAGTCATGACAAGTGATAATTACTGCCAAATAGCCTCCCTGATTCTGAAAACTAACTTTTATTTTAAGTGTGGACTCTCATTCCATCAAATTTTAATTATTATTTGGGACTTAAGAAAAGGAAATAAAGCTTTTTTTTTACCTTTTCTCTTTATCCCTGTTTTTTCTCCCTCTCTTAATCTTATTTAACTTTCCCTCTCTTTACTTCACTTTCTGTCCATGCTTCTAATTTACATTTCCTAGTTTAGACTCCATGTGACTCACTAATGATTATTCAATCTGATTGGTTGAGGAAACACCCTGTTACCCATCTTGTGCACACTGGTTTAAGATTCCTGCTGCATGGAAATGGGTCTCTAATTATTGAAAGTTACCATACAAAAGCCCAGAAAAGGTCTGTGAGTAGCTGTAAGCATAATAGATCGTGAGTGTTGTTCATTCACCATTGACCACAAATTTAGGGCCAATATCATTCATTACATCAGTGAGAATGATTCTAAATCTGAGAAAGCACAATCTACGTCTGTTGACAGATCCCACGCATTGGTTACCTTGGCAATGATGAAATGCCAAAAAGGAACCAAATTGTGATGCACAGGGAACTGAATCTGTAGCCTTGGCAACTGGACTAGCTGGTACAACAGCGGGTAAAATATTTAAATTAGAGTGAGAAAAGATTTTTTTTTAACTGACCACTTTGAATTAATGCTAAAAAGCTGACTATAGATGACTTTGTGCCTCCTTTTCTTTGGTCTTCCTCTTTAAACCTGGCAGCAGCAAAGTAAATTGTAGGCATTGAGCTGATAGAAAACTTGGTCCCATTACTCCTGCTTCTAAAGGTTGCACCAGCTCTTGGGTTTATTCCTCATGAACATTCCCTCAATCCCTACAGAGTGGCGAGTGGTTTCTTCTCAATTATTATTTATAACTTGATAACTGGTTCAGATTAGGAGCATCACTTTAGACTTTTAAATGACATAAAAATAACAAAAATTGAAAAGAATGACATTTTTATTAGCAATGTGTGTTGGTTTGTGTATTCTTACCATTGAGTCAGATGCTCATGAGTTCATATGCTCCTCCAGAATTTGGGCGCACAACCCAGGCTGACACTACACTGCAGTATGGGGAGACAGCTGCATTCTGGAGATGCTGACTTTCAGCTGAGATGTTAAACTGAGATCCTGTCTGCTTGTTTGGGTGAAAGTTAAAAATCCCACATTAAAACAAGAGCAGGAAGGATACCCAAGTTATCATGACCAACATTCATTCACCAGCCAACATTATCAAAACCAGATTATCTCTTCATCTTGCCTTGTGGCTGTTTACAGAATCTTGCTCTGTGCAAAATTGGCTTCTGTGTTTACTTACACTACAGTAGTGACTACACTTGATAAAGTGCCATATATTAGTAGAGCTGTTAGAGAAATGAAAGACCATAGTGGTAACATGGACATAAAATTGGCTAAGGGACAGAAAATAAAGTGTAGTGCTGACTGGTTGTTTTTTTTAACTGGAGGAAGGTATGAAGTGGTGATCCCAGGGGTCAGAATTAGGACTTTTCTGACACTTTATCCAGGTCCTTGGGGCTAAACTTCTGGCATTGACCTCTGTGGCTCTCAGCTCCCACTCCTTACACAGTGTCTGTCTGGTCGGCCATGGGCTCCCTGTAGATCAATGATCTCCCTCCTGCTTTCTTTAATTTTATAACATGTATGGTAGTGGCAGCCAATTTCATACAATATGGTGCCGAATCCGTCTGTGTTAATCAATAATAATAAGCAAGGTTTTCTGAATGTATTTGGAATATAGTAACGTTGACTAAATATGTCTTTAAAATCCCCATGGTAAGCTCTCCTGATGGCTTTGTGGGTATGTACAATTCCTGCGATCAGAAATTTTCCCCAAAGGATACCCAGCCTGTGCTGATTTCGATTTGATGGCAGTAGATGTGTTGTTATAATCAAACTCACTGCCCTAGAGAGGTAAAAACAAAAATGACTGTTCACTGACCTGTGTGAAGAAACACTTGCAGAACACATAAGGACAGGTACTTGCTTAACTGGGATTTCTCATAACAGGGTGACCTGTAGACTCGGCATGATGAACAACCACTTCAATTAAACGCTCAAAGGCGGGCCTCATACATGAGTCAGAGATCAGGAATAAGCACACACTGGAGGATTTGAAGGCAATATATATGTATTAAGAGGTGTATACATGACCGCCAGAGGCAGTGGAAATAAAATGCCAGAACTGGAGGCTGTGCGGCAATGCGCAACTGAAACCAATTGGGAATATCAAAAATGTGGCTAAATAATGAGAATGGAATGTGATGTATATAGTATTTGGGCAAGATATGGGGGAATTTTAACCTTTCCCACTCAACCACAACAGCTTGCATTTATAAAGTGCCTTTAACCGAAGACATGTTCCAAGTTGCTTCACATGAGGACTATCAGGCAAAAAATTGATGGGAGTGGAAGAAGAAGGCAGTTAAAATTGAATGGTTCCATTTCCAGCTGCATTCTCAAAGATAGCTACTTCTCAGGTTGTTTATCGTGGCAGCTGATGGGATGCTTGGTGGGAGCCTAATTAATAAATGAAAATTGGGGCTCAGTGGTGCACATAGGACTCTGATAGTAATTTAGCTTGCTCCTGTTAGGATACCAGTGAAGCACACTAAGGCCAGTATAAAGAAGACTTTGTTAATAGGGCTAGAAGGGGCTGCAGTGCTTCTGCAGGAGCTACGAGGAAAGTCTGGGCCTAATCTGCTCTGGACACCATCCCCTGTTTCCCTGCAACACTCCAGACATGAGACCTTCACAACATCTCCAGTCCTGCACTAACATTATTGCCAGCAGACTTTAATGGTGTCTCGGAGCCATCGACATCTTCTCTCACTAGCCAGCAATCGCTTTCTGTTGAGTAGAATGGTGAAAATATCAATGTTAACACTAGAGCATACAGGGCTACAACCAAGTGCTGAAAAATGGGATTGGATGAGAAAGGTGCTTGATGGCTGGCATGGACGCGATGGGCCGAAGGGCCTGTTTCTGTGCTGTATGACTGTATGACTGTAAATTGCCAGGCCACCATAAACAATGGGATAAATTGTCCAATGACAAAATAGGAATCATGCATGAGAACAAGAAAGTTTTTATCCTATGAGGCGATGTTAGCATCAAGAAAACAAGAGGCAGTGTTCATCTTGACCAGCTTTTGCAAGTGTTTGGACATGCAGGAAATGGAAGATCCTGTTCCCCCGGGCTGGGGGTGGGGCGGCAGCAACTGTGTTCTGATAAGCTTTAGCATGATCTGGGAACCCGATATGCCTAGAAGGAATGGCATTATTGGTTAAGGGGAACATTGCAGTGCTGGAGAAAGTGGATGTCCCAGAGGGGTCAAGGACAGAATCCCTTTGACTAGAACTAAGTAATAAAAAAGATGTTTAAACTTTTTGTTCGATACCGTTGATAGGCCACCAACTTGTGAGAAAGATGTAGAGGAAAAAATTTGCGAGGAAATTACAGAGAAGTGCAAGAATTATAGAGTGATTATATTGGGAGGCTTTAATTATCTGAATTTAGACTGGGATAGTAGTAGTATAAAAAGCAAGAATTCCCAGAGCATGTTCAGTAGAGTTTTCTACAGCGGTATGTTTCCAGTCCAATGAGAAATGAGGCATTACTGCTCTTGGTTCTTAGGAATGAGGTGGGCCAAGGGGCTCAAGTGTCAGTAGGAGAACATTTAAGCAACAGTGATCATTGTATGATAAGGTTTAGGTTGGTATAGAAAAGGACAAAGATAAATCCAAAGTAAGAATAATTAACTGCGGAAAGCCAACTTCAATGCGAATTAGAATGGACTTAGCTCAGATAAACTGGAATTGAAGATTGGCAGCCAAACTGTAACTGAACAATAGGCTGCCTTCAAAGAAGAGATAGTTCAAGTATAGACAAGATATATTCTCTCGAAGGGAAAAGGTAGGGTAAACCAATCCAAAGCTCCTTGGATGATGTAAGAGATGGAAATCAAGGTAAAGAAGAACAACAAGTGTGCTTATGATAGATGTCAGGTGGACAATGTAACTGAGAACTAGGCTGAACATGGAAGGTTCAGAGTGGAATTGAAAAGCAAGTAAGGGAATCAAAGAAGGAGTATGAAAAGAGACTGGCAGCTTACATAAAAAGAAACCCAAAAGCCTTCTACAGGCATGCAAATAGTAAAAGGGTGGTGATAAGAGGAGTGGGGCTGATTAGTAATCAAAGAAGTGATTGATGCATGGAGGCAAGGGACATGGCTGAGGTATTAAATGAATGCTTTGCATTTGTCTTTACCAAGGTAGAGGATGCTTTGCAGGTCCTGGTGAAAGAGGCAGCAGTTCAGACACTTGAAGGATATACAATTGATAAGGTGGAGGTATTGGATAGGTTGCCTATATTTAAAGTTGATGAGGCACCAGGACCAGATGAGAATCATCCAAGGATACTGAAGAAAGTGAGGGTGGAAATTGCAGAGGCACTGGCACTGATTATCTCCCAATCTTTCTTAGACTCAGGGATGGTGCCAGAGGACTGGAGAACTGCAAATGTTACGCCCTTGTTTAAAAAAGGGTGTAAGGACAGGCCCAGCATCTACAGGCCAGTCAGCTAAACCTTGGTGATGGGGAAGTTTTTAGAACCAAAAATTTGTGAAAAATTAATAGTCACTTGGGCAAATGCAGATTAATTAAGGAAATGCAGCATGGATTTGTTAAGAACAAAACATGTTTAACTAACTTGTTGGGGTTTTTTGATGAGGTAATAGAGATGATTGCTGAGGATGATGTTGTGGTGTACATGGACTTCCTTTTATGGTACAGCTGATGGTAAATATTGAGTTGTGCAAATTCCAAAGGGAAACTTGAAACAACTGCCACAAGCTTGTTTTGCAATTTGTATAAACTTTGACTTGCATGCCTTGAATTCAAGTCTTATAGGATTTTACAAAGCTAGATTAAGCATTTATTAATAAGAAAAATGATTTTAAACAAAAACATAGATCTACACATTACTACTATGATAACTTCTAAGTCCCCTATGTAATCTGACTCCCAGTTACACCTTTGTTAAGGCAATAGTAAGACACAGAGATTTTAAAAGACCTAGGCAAGGTGGCACACAATACGCTGAACCAGTCAAACTCAAAGTGTGTTTTCTTAACTTCAGTTCTTTGAAAACAGCAGCTTAAGCATAGATGCTGAAGGCTTTTCACACTTGGTAGATCTTAAAAATTCCTACCCTTACACACAGCCTTTGCTCCTTTATATATATTTTCCCCTTCGAATGCAAATTCCCATTGTTCCACTATGTCTTTGGACTTTATCTTTCTGATAATAAAAATCTCTTGTAGCACTGAGTTTTGCCAGTAATCTTTGGGAAAAATAAACATACTATTACTAAACTTCACCTGGCTAGGTGACACATTTCACCCCTCCTTTGAAAACAATCTATAATCTGGTTTATTAAAAAATGCAAATGTCCTTTTACACTTTACACTCTAAACTTCCCCCATGCTTATCATGTTTACATCAAAGCCTTCAAACCAGCTGCCTTTAATCCAATTAAGCCTCTCTCTCTCTCTCACACACACACACCATTACAATAGCATTACAAGAATTATTATAGCTTCCTGACACTTCCAAAGATATTTGATTTTTTAAAATTCATTTGTGGGACATAGGCATTGTTGTCTAGGCCAGTGTTTATTGCACATGACAAGCTGCATGGTTTACTGGGCCACTTCACAGGGCATTTTAAGAGTCAACCACATTTCTGTGGATCTAGAACCACATGTAAGCCAGACCACATAAGGACAGCAGATTTCCTTTCTAGATTTGAATCCAGGTCCCCAGAGCATTACCCTGTGTCTTTGGATCATTATTCCTGTGACAATGCCATTATGCCACTGGCTACCCACATGTCAGGTTTGTGATCAAAATTAGAGCTCATGGAATTAAAGGGACCGTAGCAACATGGATACAAAATTGGCTGTTGACAGGAAATGAAGAGTGGTGATTAATGGTTGTTTTTCAGACTGGAGGAAGGTTTGTAGTGGAGTTCTTCTGGGATTGTTGTTAGGACACCTGCTCCTTCTGATATATATTAATGACCTACACCTTGGCGTACAGGGAACAATTTCAAAATATACAGGTGATACAGAACTTGGAAATATTGTGAACCATGGGGAGGATAGTGTCAAACTTCAAAAGGACATATACAGTAAAAAAAAAGGTGGTGGAATGGGCAGACACATGGCAGATGAAGTTCAATGCAGAGAAGTGTGCAATGATTCATTTTGTTAGAAAGAATGCAGAGACAATATAAAATAAAGGGTACAATTCTAAAGGGGATGCAGGAGCAGAGGGACCTGGTGAACATGTTCATAAACCATTGAAAGTGGCAGGACAGGTTGAGGTGCGAGGTTAACAAAGCATATGGCATCCTGGACTTTATAAATAGAGGCTTAGAGTACAAAAGCAAGGAGGTTATATTAATCTGGTATGAAACACTGACTCAGTCTCAACTAGAGTACTGGAGTTCTGGGCATAACACTTTAGGAAGGATGCAAAGGCATTAGAGATGGTGTAGGAAAGATTCATAAGAATGGTTCTGGGGTGAGGAATTTTAGTTTTGTAGAAAGATTGGAGAAGTTAGGGCTGTTCTTTTCGGAGAAGAGAAGGTTCAGAAGAGATTTGATAGAAGTGTTGAAAATCATGAGGGGACTGGACAGAGTAGATAGGGTGAAACTGTTCCTATTGGTGGAAGGATGGAGAACCAGAGGGCACAGATTTAAGGTGATTGTTAAAGGAGGTAATGGAGACATAAGGAGAAACTTTCCTCGTGCATCGAGTCGTTAAGATTTGGAATGCACCATCTGAGACTGTGGAGGAGGGAAGTTCAATGGAGGCTTTCAAAATGTAATTGAATCATTATCTGAAGAGAAGTTTGCAGGGCTATGGAGAAAAGGGAGGAGAATGACATTTGGTGAATTGCTCCTTCAGAGGGCTAGCATGGACATGATGGGCTAAATGACTTCCTGTGCTGTAATCATTTTATGGTTCTCTGGTAAGATAAGGAGCCTGGTATATAATTCAAAACAGCTACGCTCAATGAAATGAGAGGATACTGAAAGCAAGTAAATTGGAGGGGGTTATTCAATAATGCTTCAGTAGAGGACAAGTGGAATACTTTTAAAGATATAAAGTTAGAGTTACAGGATAAGTGTGTGAAGAGATCACCTCAAACTAAACAGACAAGATCTAAAATGGATTAACAAATACATAAGCAGAATAGTCTCTACAAATCTTGCGAAGAAAAGACTGAGGTTCACTGGTTGAATATAAGCAAGTGCAGAAACACATTAAAAGGGTGATGAGGAGCCTCAGTGTGATCTAAGTAAGAACGTATCGGGAGATGCTAAACATTGTCGTAAAAAACATCAATAGTGTAGTAGAGCAGGAAGGGATGAGGTGGAAATCATAAAGGATGCAAACAGATGCCTAAACCAACGGTGAGCACCTGATAGTCAATGCTGAGTGATTACTTCTCCCAAGTATTGACAAGGGAAGCTGTGAACAACATGGCTACTCCAAGCAAGGTCAACCAAGGTAAATTAATGTCTTTACAGAAATGAAATATAGTCCCAGTTAGGTTAACTAGTCTCAAAAGAGTGGGAGAGAGGAAGACTTGGAGACAGGCAGCACACAGAAGAGCTAGTTAGTTCTGAGTGACTCATGAACTAGGACACCCACTTCCCAACCTCTCACAATTTAAGCTATACATTGCATTTCTGTTTTTCCTACCAAAGTGGATAACCTCACATTTTCCACACTATATTCCATCTGCCATGTTCTTTCCCACTGCCTTAGCCTGTCCGAATCCCCTTGAAGCCTCTTTGCATCCTCCTCACAACTTATGTTAGCACCTAGCTTGGTGTCATGTGCAAACTTGGAAATATTACATTTGATCCTAAATCATTGATATAGATTGTGGATAGCTGGAGCCCAAGCACTGATCCTTGTGGTATGCAGCAAATCACAGCCTGCCAACCTGAAAATGACCTACTTAGTCCTACTCTCTGTTTTCTGTCCCTTAACCAGTTCTCAATCCACGCCAGTATATTACCCCCAAACCCATGCGCTCTAATTTTGCCTACTAACCTCATGTAAGGGACTTTATCCAGATACACCACATCCACTGGTTCCCCCTTATCTATTCTGCTAGTTACATCCTCAAAAAACTCCTACATGTTTGTCTAACATGATTTCCCTTTCATAAATCCATCTTGACTCTGCCTAATCCCACCATTATTTTGTAAACGTCCAGTTATCACAAGCTTTATTATAGATTCTAGCATTTTCCCTACTACCTGAGGTCAGGCTGACAGGTCTGTAGTTCCCCATTTTCTCTCTCCCTCCTTTTTTAAATAGTGGGGTTACATCTGCTACCTTCCAATCAGCAGGAACCATTCCAAAATCTATAGTATCTTGAAAGATGACCACCAATGCACTCACTATCTCTACAGCCACCTCTTTCAACACTCTGGGATGTAGATCAGATCCAGGAGATTTATCTACTTTAAGTCCCATTCATTTCTCCAGTAGTACATTTTACTCATGCTAATTTCTTTCAGTTCCTCATTCTCACCAGTCACTTGGTTCTCAAATATTCCTGGGAGGTTTTTTATATCTTTCTCAACGAATACAGATACAAAGCATTTGTTTAGTTTCTCCATCATTTCCTTATCCCCCAGTATAAATTCTCCTGTCTCTGCCTGTCGTGGCCCCATATTTGTCTTTGCTAATCTTTTCTTATTTCCCTACAGAAACTTTTGCAGTCCATTTTTATGATTCTCTCTAGGTTACTTTAATAATTTATTTCCCTTTCTTTATCAGTTCCTTGGTCCTCCTTTGCTAAATTTTTAAATGCTCCCAATCTGCAGGCTTCCTACTTTTTTTGGCAACTTCATAAGCCTCTTCCTTTGAACTAGTACAATCCTTTAACTTCCCCTGTTAGCCATCACCTTTCCTGTTGGGTTTTTGTCCCTCAAAGGAATACAAATCTGTTGTAAACCATGTATTAATTCTTTAAATACTAGTCATTGTCTGTCTACCGTCACACCTTTTAATATAGTTTTCCAATCAACCACAGCCAATTTAGCCTCACACTTCTGTATTTTCCATTTCAGATTGAACTATATCACTTCCAAACTCAATGTAAAATTCTAACATATTAGTGCCCTCTTCCCTAGAGGCTCCTTTAGAATGAGATTATTAATTAGCCCTTTCTCACTGCATGATACTAAATCTAAAATAGCCCATTCTCTAGTTGGTTCCTCACATAGTGACCAGAAAACCATCTTATATACATTCCAGGAATTCACCCTCCGCAGCAATTGTGCTAATTAGGTTTCCCTAGTCTATATGTAGTTTGAAGAGCCCCATGATTACTATATTACCCTTGTTACATGCATCTCTAATTTCTAGAATTATACCATGCCCTACATTACCACTACTCTTTGATGGCCTATGCAATTGTATAATAAGCTGGTGAGACCTCACCTGAAGTATTGCATATGGTTTTGATCTCCTTACCTAAAGAAAGATATATTTGCCATTGAGGGAATGCAATGAAGGTTCACCAGACTGATCCCTGTGGTGTCAGGTCCTGTGAGGAGAGATTGTGGAGACTAAGCCTGTATTCACTAGAGATTAGAAGGACAAGAGGTGATCTCAATGCAACATATAACATTCTTACAGGGTTTGACAGGGCAAATGCAGGAAGGATGTTTTCCCTGGCTGGGGTTCTAGGATCAGGGGACACAGTCTCAGAGTAAGAGGTAGGCCATTTAGTCCTGAGGTGAGGAGGAATTTTTTCACTCAATGGATGATGAATCTTTGGAATTCTCTACCCCAGAGGACAAGGGAGACTCAGTAATTGAGCAGGTTCAAGACAGAGATCGATAGATTTCTGGATATTAAAAGATAACAAGGGATATGGACATAGTGAGAGAAAATGACATTGAGATAGAAAATCAGCCATGACCTAGTTGAATGGTGGAGCAGGCTCGAGGGCCTGAATGACCTCCTGCTCCTATTTCCCATCTTCCTAAAGCAAACAAATAATTGGGATAAGTGATGTTTGAAAAAGAATCAGGAGGATATTGGTAAGGCATTCATATGTACACATGTTGTTTATTTTCCACCTCATGAGCAAAACTTTGGACTTGTCTTTAGTAAATTATGTTAAATGGTGTTGAGATAACTAAGGATGAAGTAGATTGAAACCCAGGGTTTTTAGCAGACTCAATGCTTAACATATCCCATCAGTACAGAGCAATGAACCCAATCAGATGCTGCAGAAGAGTGCAGGTCAGAGGAGGTCATCATGAGACTCTACAGGATCTGGTCAGGCCAGACCTTGTTCAGTTTTGGTCACCTAGATGCAGGGAGGCATTCAGTGTAGAGAAGATCCATGATGCTTATTCTTCCTGCCAGGGGCTGGTAGGTTATGAGAAAAAAATGAAGAGATTTAGGCTCTTTGTCTTCAACATAGGCACCTTGGAGGTGATTTTATAGAGAAGCGTAACAGATACTAAGTGGCATGGAAAAAATCTGGAATACAATTTTAAATTTAACAGTAGGAGTAAGACAAGGGGAAATAGGTTCAATTAGAAAAGGTATAACAGGACTGATGTCAGGAGGTCATCATACGGATTCTGATCAACACTTGGTCTGGGCAGAATTGGGTAATTTCCTTGGAATTAATTAAACAATTAAACTCAGCATTGTGGACTGGTGGAACTGTACCATTCTTCTAGGTGGATGGGCAAAGATGGGGTGAAGCTGATTCTACACCTGTATCGTTTTGTGAACTCCAGCAAAATCAGTTCCCCTTGGGGAGGAGAGGAGAAGAGATTAAAGAAAAGCTTTTTAAAAATCACCACAATAGTCCGACTACAATGACAAGAACGTCTGCCCCTACCCCTCCTTTAACAAACTGTGGACTATAAAATATATATATATATATTTTAATAAGGTTATTTTGCTAAATAAAAACTCTATGGCCAGGATTTTGCCCTTGTCCGGCAGGCTCAGTGGGGGTGAGCAGGAGCAGTCGGAAGCCGACCACCACCCGTGATTGGGCTGGACTGTGATTTCACGCTGGCAGTCCAATTAACGCCCACCCAGTGTGAACGCCTGCTGCAGCGCTCAGCACCGCCTGCATAGGGAGGGACGGAGGGCAAGCAGGGAACTTTGTGCACGTGAGCAGGTGCGCACAGGAAAAGCCCCCTGAGGTGCAGAGCTGCCTCAGAGAGATGAAGATATAAAAGAAAATTTTAAAGGAATTTTAACGTGTTAAAAAACATGTCCCCTGTCACATGAGCAGGGACATGTCAGAAATTAGCATGAAACTTTTAACATATTTAAATGATGGATTGAAACCGCCTGCGGGTGAGGTTTTGCAAAAAATGCAAAGGCCGCTTGGCCTTTTCACCTGCCCACCAAACGTAAGGTTAGCGGGCAGTGGTAAATTTGACTCATCTAGATTGTTAATGGCCTTAGTAGGCCTGTTAATTGTCGGCGGGTGCATTGCCAACTGCCGTGCGAGTCTACCAACCGAAATATAGCATGAGTGCATGATGGCGTCGGGACGCTCGGCTGACATAATCACGCATCATTTTACGCTTGTTCGGGTCTGACAAGCAGAAAGCTCCGCCCTCTATTTTTCCGCTTTTCACTTGCTTCTCTGTCATTTCTTTTTTCTGCGATAAACTCTGAGGCTTGTGCATTTCATTGCACTGACATGGTCGGCAACCTTGTGTTTTCATTGAATATCGTCTCCCTCATTCTGGGGTCTTCTGTTGTCCTCATTCTGGGGTCTTCTGTTGTCCTCAATCTGGAGTCTTTTGTTACCCTTGGTGCTTTATTGGGAGTTACCCTCTTTCTGGGCTCACTGTTTGCCCTTGGCGCTTTATTGGGGGTGTGCTAAATTGGCTTTTAGGGTCTGCGCTCCCAGCAACTTGGAGTTAAAATATCTGTCAAAGCCTTTTAATATCTCACCAAATGTCATTGAGTATTGATCTATATGTTGGATGTGGCATACTTCAACAGCAAGTAAACCAAAGACAAATAAAAACTTATCAAATTCGACTTCTTCTGATTCCTTATTTAATCCTGTAATTCCCCTGTAAAGTAAAAATTGTTTTCTCCAAGACCCCCATTCTTTGGTCTGGTTTAGCCCTTTCCTCAACCAAAATCTGTCTGGGTATTCAAATTTTCCATCCATGGCAGTTTTATTCTCTCTCGTAGTTGCTGCTTTAAATGTCACTGCCCCTTTAAGGTAATAACCTTTTCTGGCTGTCTCTGCAGCTGTCGTTTTTTTTGATATTGTGAGCTTCCCTGGTTTTGTCAAGCTCCCTAGTGTTGGTCGGCCTTCTTTATTTAAATGTTTTAAACTTTTAAAATGGGGGCACTTCTTTTCTGGGTGATTATTTTCTTTTACCTCTCTATGCCCTTTGCCCTTTGTCCAGTGCTCCGAGAGTTTTGGGGGATGCATGCTTTTTTCCTGAAAGCCACAAGCTGTGAACTCCGAAGGTTATGTTTTCTTTTCGTGTTACTCTTAGTACCGTTTGTTTTAAACTCTCGAGAACAGCAGCAATTATTTCATTCCTTACTGAAAAACTTTACGTTTTCCAACCGAGACTCTGTAGGCTTTTTCCATTATTTCCACGGTGCCCTGCCAGCCAATTGTTTTTTTAACAGTCTTTTTAACTTGCAGCTGTCTTCCAGCTTCTCTGTGGATATGCTGGGCAGTGCGATTGCCACCTATTCTATAATATAAGGACAACTTCTTTTTTGTATTTTTGTTCTCTGTCTTGTGAATGAACCAAGTCCTATGACACTGTCACTCAGGGCCCTGCAATTTTTGTAGTTTTTCTCACAATCTTGTGATCTACTGAAATGTCTTAACTGAGAATCACTCAGGGTCTTGTAAGTTTTTTGTAGTGTTGCTCACCTATCTTGTGATCAGAGCAGTATTTTGCTCTCACTATTCAAGGGTCTCACAATGGACTTCCAGACACTCTGGTGGATTTCTCAACTTCTAGGTCTGTAGTGAAGCTTCTTCAACTGTTTCTTTAATTTTTCTTCTTAGGCGAATGTCTCTCTAGTTAGGCTGGAGATAAGTGTGTACTCACTGGGCTAGAGATAAATGTACTGTGTACTCACTAGGCTGGCGATACCTGTGCATTGTACTCACTGGGCTGGAGATACCTATGTACTCACTGAACTGGGGATACCTGTGCAATGTACACACTGAACTGGGGATACCTGTGCAGTGTACTCACTGGGCTGGAGATACCTATGTACTCACTGGACTGGGGATACCTGTGCAGTGTACACACTGGGCTGGAGATACCTCTGCAGTGTTCTCACTCTGTTGGAGATAGCTGTGCAGTGTAATCACTGGGTACCTGTAGTGTGAACTCATTGGGCTGGAGAGGAGAGAATAAAAACTGCAAGATACATATTACCTGATGTATATTATTTGGAATAATAAATGAAAATCTTTCAGACATGAAAGTGAGAATTGAAAAGCTTGTCATCCGTGCTTTATACGGTCAGTGGTGCAACCTTACAATCCAATCACCCAGCCTGTAACCCTGCCCTCACTATTGGGAGGTGTGAATGTGAGCAGAGTTCATTCATGAAATGCAGGAAAACTTTCACCATGATCTGGGTGATGTTTTGGTCATGTTATTGCTGTTTCTTCCTTATCCTATCTATAACTATACTACTTTGATAAATCATCAATACCTGCTTTATTTAGAGGGCACAGTCTGTATGATAAGCTGCAGAGCACAAGTTGTCTGCAACGGCCTCATCCAACATTAGCTGCTTTTCAGGACGAAGCAGCAATGATGCCTCCTGTGAATTCAAAATGATTCATTACAAATTCTGCATGCATCAATTCATTTGTTATAAATACATCATCACCCTTACACTATTTAAATAGAGTATAATTCCATTTTGCATAATTACTGCTTTCACTTGATGAGACATGAAGCTGGCTGTTTGAATTGGGACAAAAGTCTAGCAGCAGAAGCAGGCATTTTATTTATCAGCTGCACACTGCTTACAACTCAGAAAGATGTCCATGGTCCTCAACTCTCCTCACAGTGTTCCTGGTTTAGCAACATCAGAGAGGTGACAAGGAGCTCCCATCTTGTGGAAGCTCATTCAGTAGCTTTGCTTTGTGGGTTTGAGCAATTCCTCTGCTTCATTGTGCCTCCCTAGGCTTTTGCTCTTTCGGGATCAGTATATGTCTGACCATTGGAGATTCAGATTGGAACGAGGCACTCCATTGGGGCCTGCGTATGATCCTACAAAAGGTTTACAGGGATTTCCTACATTACAACAGCAACTACCCTTCAAGAAAGTACTTTGTTCGCTGTATAGTGTTTTGTGACATTGTAAAAGGTGCTACATAAATGTAAACTCTTTATTTCTTAGTGGTCATTTTTTTTAAACCAATAGGGCCAAATCTGGTTTCACAGACATCCGAATTGTGCCTAAAAATGGGGTGGCAACAGGACCAAAATCACATAACAAACCGAGTTGCCACTACTCGATGTCCGTTCCAGTTTGTAAGACAACTTCCATTTAGGCAGCCAGGCCTTCTGCTTTAAGCAGGTGGTTGGATACACTCAGAGCACCGTGTTCTCATTGTCATATTATAAAATGGATATAGAGACGCTGGAGAGGGTGCAGGGAAGATTCACAAGAATGGTACCAGAGTCCATGAGCATAGATTTCAGGAAAGGATTGACAAGCTGGATATTCTGTCTTGAACAAGGAAGGCTGAGAGGTGACCTAATAGACATCTTTAAAATTCTGAAAGGTTTTGCTAGTGTGGATACAGAGAGAATGTTTCCTCTTGTGGGGAAAAGCATAACTGGAGACCATAAATATCAAATAGTTACCAAGAAACCCAATCGGGAATTCAGAAGAAACTTCTTTACTCAGAGAGAATGTGGAACTTGCCAGCACAGGGAGTGGTTGAAGTGAATAATATAGACACATTTAAGGGGAAAGCGGACAAGCAAATGAGGGACAAGGGAATAGAGGTACACAATGGTAGATTTAGATGAGAAAAGATGGGAGGAGGCTTGAGTGGAGCATAAACACTGGCATGGATTGGTTGAGTTGAATGGCCTGTTTCGGTGCTCTATATCCTGTCTATAAACAACAGCATCAGGTTTGCCATTTCAACTCTACTCAAATTGTAGCTGCCAGTTCCTCACCCACCCACAAACCTCAGCTGGCAAAGTCAGGAGGTGGCCATTCCCAGTGATATTTCGTGGTCAGGAAAGCCAGCAGCAAGTCTGGTGCTGATTTTCCCTGCAGTTACTTGTGTGCCTTGAGATCTAAAAGCCTCTGTTAACTCTGCTGCTAAAAGTGCTGCATAAGATCCATGATGCTGAAGTCTGTTGCTCTCCTCCAATCCAGGGGTTCCCAGCCAGCTCTTTAAAAATGCAGCTGCTGTCCCAAACCGTACCCTGCCGTGTGACCCACATCCCCCGATCAGTGAGCTGCCTATAACAGGCGGAAATAGCACAGGCAGGTTGGCAATTCAATATAAATGAGACCCATGCAGGACAAGTGATCGGGCCCCCACCAAACCGGATCGGCCCTGGTGAAGTAGGTGCCCCACGCACTGCCACGTGGCTATGGTGAAGGAGATACTCCACGCACTGCCCACGTGGCTATGGTGAAGGAGATACTCCACGCACTGCCCACGTGGCTATGGTGAAGTAGATCCTCTACACACTGCCCACACGGTTATGGTGAAGTAGATACTCCACACACTGCCCACATGGCTATGGTGAAGTAGATACTCCACGCACTGCCCACATGGCTCTGGTGAAGTAGATACTCCATGCACTGCCCACACTGCTTTGGTGAAGAAGATACTCCACGCACTGCCCACACGGTTATGGTGAAGTAGATACTCCACGCACTGCCCACACAGCTATGGTGAAGTAGATACTCCACGCACTGCCCACATGGCTATGGTGAAGTAGATCCTCTACACAGTGCCCACATGGCTATGGTGAAGTAGATACTCCACGCACTGCCCACACGGCTATGGTGAAGTAGATACTCCACGCACTGCCCACACGGCTATGGTGAAGTAGATACTCCACGCACTGCCCACACGGCTATGGTGAAGTAGATACTCCACGCACTCCCCACACGGCTATGGTGAAGTAGATACTCCACGCACTGCCCACACTGCTTTGGTGAAGTAGATACTCCACGCACTGCCCACACGGTTATGGTGAAGTAGATACTCCACACATTGCCCACATGGCTATAGTGAAGTAGATACTCCACGCACTGCCCACACGGTTATGGTGAAGTAGATACTCCACACACTGCCCACACGGTTATGGTGAAGTAGATACTCCACACACTGCCCACGTGGCTTTGGTGAAGTAAATATTCCACACACTGCCCACATGGCTCTGGTGAAGTCGATACTCCACGCACTCCCCACACGGCTATGGTGAAGTAGATACTCCACGCACTGCCCACACGGTTATGGTGAAGTAGATACTCCACGCATTGCCCACACGACTATGGTGAAGTCGATGCTCCACGCACTGCCCACACGGCTATGGTGAAGTAGATACTCCACACACCGCCCACTCGGTTATGGTGAAGTAGATACGCCATGCTCTGCCCACTCGACAAATACTTCTTCCAAGAGAAAAACCCCAATAAGTGTGAACCACAACATCATTCTCCAGCACTTGTTATGACACTAAAATGGGCAAGATAGTCACAAGTAAGTATTATTGAGTATGAAGGTTTGCTGACATTGTGTGTGTGATGCTTTGGATCAAAGGAAGACTCCGGTCCTCTGCCTTTAAAGGGAAAGGTTTTGTGAAAAGTTGCCGAGCCCTGGAAGATGCTTTGACATTGGTTCACCCATCACTCAAACTCAGCATCCTTTTAACCTTCACAGAAACAAAGACACTTATATTGTGGCTAAACTTTAATTAGTGCTAATTTTTCTGCAGACTGTGCTGGAGGAATCACAGTTCAGAGAAATTCAAAGGCAGCCTTCCTATTGCCCTCATAAGATTTAGATTAATTACATTGAAAGTTCACTTTCCCTCCCACAAATTTCAACCACATTGTGTGTATCTTTCCGAATTATTCACCTCGATAAAGAAATAGCACAGAGTTGTAAGCAAGGAGTGTGAATGAGACTGAGTGAAATTAAGAATTTCTTTAAAAAAAACCCTAACCTTGTCTTTCTTTTTAATGATGGTACAAATGCCAAGTGACAAAATGGAATCCAAACCAAACTAAGGAATTAACAGAAACTGGAGGACAATCGGGTTGTTTTTCGCTATCTTTCCCTACTGCCCATGGTGGAGGAGGACAGTAAAGGAGTTCACAATGGTGTCGATAGCTTCCTGCACCAACACCCGTGTTACAGTGGCTCCAGTTTGAAAGGGACCTGACAATAGGTGTCCACAGTATTGGCCTTTTTCAGATGTTGCACCCTCTTTAATTTGTTATTTGGGTTTCTATGGATGTAATTATTGGTGGATACATGGACATATAGATATTGTAAAAGCCCTTTAAATATTATGATGCAACTGTTCAGTCTTACTTGTTCATAACTCCATGTCTGCCGTATCTGCAGATACAACATGGTGGTCACACACTGAGTGAAGCACTGAGATGCAATGAATGGCTGACCCCCTCTAACGACCAGTCACATCCACTCCAAGGGTGGAATAGTCCACTGGAAAGCATGACTGAAAACCTTAACCTTAACTCTGCTACAAATAAATCTCTGCTGTAGGCTGGTTTATTTATTAATGTCTGTTGCTGTGTGACACAATGGCCTGTAACTTCTGGTGGAATGCCAATTGAGTCAGATTGCCACCTGGATCATGGTTGCCTTAAAGACCAACTGCTCCTGTCTCACCCGACCTTCTGACTCAGGTCAGATGAGGTCTGTGCAGTGCAATGGGTTCCCACAGACTTCCGTCCAGGGCTGCAGCATCGGAGGGAAGGGGGACATACCCCTTTTTTACAGCACTAGCTGGGGGTGGGGTCGGGTCAGGGCTGGAGGGGGCAGGTCGGGTTGGGCCTGGCGGACGAGGTCAGGTTGGGTTGAGTCAGGCCTGGAGGGGTGGGGAATTGAGTTAGATTGGGCCTGGGGGGTTTTGGGTCAGGTTTGGTCTGAGGTGCGGGGGGGTGTGATCGGTCAGGTCAGTGGTGGGAGGATAGTTGGGGGCTTTGGGGGTCTAGTGCAAGGATGGGTGGAGTCCTGTGAGCTGTCAAACGGTGGGGTGAATCTTGTGGGGGTGGGGTGAGGGGTATCGGGGGAGGTCAGTACAATAGTTACCCAGAAGCTAGAAGTAGTTTTAATTCTCTAACTTTCTCTGGGTAACTATTGCTGTAAGACAGTCAGAACCATTGAAAATTTGTGATCTTAGTCACATGTTTGGATGATTCCCAGTGCAGGGCAATTGCACTGCACTTAAATCAGTTAATTTTCAGTTTAATTTAAAAATCCTGTGTAATTGCAACCAGGAGGCCTGTAATTGGACCTTGTTCCAATTTAGTTACCTTGTTGCTGTAAATAAGATTTTTGCAATAAGAATCAAAACATTTTCTCAAACAATCAGTCATGTTTCAATAAGAAATTCAAATTTATGCCTCCCAAGCCGTTTCACAGTCAATGAATTATTTTCAATTTTAATCACCCATTTGCTGAACAAATGTGGGATTTTTTTGTACATTCATCTGAACAGGCAGACAAACCCTCTGTTTAATAGCTGATCTGAAACAGAGAAACTTCCCCTAAGTAGAACTCCTGTAGATCATGTGCTGAAGTAGGGTCTAAACTCTACAGAAGATGATGGGTCTACCACCTTGCCAAGCTGACTGTCAGTCATCCTCTTGTGTAAAAAGCCTTGTGTAGTGTGACACTGAGCAGGATAAGTCGGTTTGCTCGTTGATCTGATGGTGGGTGTGCTGCTATTTGACCTTTGCGCCTCAGAGATTGGGAGGGTTAAAGCAGTTAACATGATTACTGCACTGCCACTGGTTTCACCTTTTTGGAAAGCATGATCATGGAAAAGGATTGGATTGAGCCATGAGTTGAAAACCCTGCTGACAGTCACGTATGGGAAGGCTGGTGAAAAAAGGGCTTCTTGCATGGGTGCGAACAGGCTGTAACTGTGTTCCAGAAGGAGTCACCATTTTCAGCAGGGGCAGACGGACAAAACAGAACAGCTTGAAGGAAGTCTGAATCAGGAGCTGAAAAAGAGTGCGTTGTATTCATGAATATGAATCCTTGAATTAGTAAAGAAAGCTGTTGATTTACTTTGATTAAATCCAAGTCTGCTGAATTTTCCATTTCTCCGGCTGTCAGCCAGTTGAGCTCAATCAACTAGCTCCTTATATAAATGAAGAACAAAAAAAACTTGCATTTATACGCACTTTTCTTGAGCTCAGGATGAGCCAAAGCATTTTCCAGCTGAAGAAATAAGGAATAAGAATTAGGAGCAGGAGTAAGCCATTTGGCCCCTTGTGGCTGCTCCACCATCTGATAAGGTCATGGCTGATCTGTTTGTGGCCTTAACTCCATTTTCCTGCCTGTCCCCATAACCCTTGTCTCCCTTGCTGATCAAAAAACTTTTTTTTCATTCATTCATTCCCCTTTCTAAAAGACCAATGCTCACTTTAGCCACTCTTTTCCATTTTATACATTTGTAAAAGCTCTGCCTGTGTGTTTTTATATTTTTTTTGCTAGTTTACTCTCATTTTCTAATCTTCCCTCTTTTTTTTAGTGATTCGTTGCTGGTCTCTAAAGCTTTCCCAACCTTCTGGCTTACCACTAATCTTTACAGCATTGTATGCCTGTTATTTCAATTTGACATAATTCTTAACTTAGTTAGCCACAAATGGTGTATCCTTCTCATTGTCTTTTTTTCTTTTAATGGAGTATATCTCTTATTTGTTATGAAATATTTTCTTAAATGCCTGCCACTGCTTTTCTACCTCTTAACCTATTTCCCAATCTACCATAGATAACTGTGTCCCCATATTTTTTAAATTGCATTTATTTATGTTTAAGACACAAGTTTAAGACACACGTTTCTCACCCTCAATCTGAACTTGAAATTCTATCATGCTATGATCACCCTTGTCTAAAGGACAGTCTGCTAAGATATCATTAATTCATTCTGTTTTATTATACATTAACAGGTCTAACATAACCTATTCTGTGGTTGGTTCCAGAGCATATTGTTCTAAGAAACTATCCTGAATACACTCCTTCAACTAATTTTTAAGGCTACTTTTGCCAATTTGAACTGTCCAATCCATTTGAAGATTAACATTACCCACAATTATTGCAGTAACTTTCTTAGAAGCCCCACTATTTCTTGATCTATACTTCATCCTACAGTGTAGCTACTGTTAGAAGACCTATAAATTATTCCCAATAGTGACTTCTTTCCCTCACTATTTCTTATTTCCACTCAAACAGATACTGCATTTTGATCTTGTGAGCCAAGATCATATCTCACTAATGTACTGACCTCATTGTTTATTAACAGAGCTACTATGCCTCCTTTTCCTTTATCCCATCCTCCTGGACTATCAAGTATCCTTAGCCGTACTTGCTTGGTAATAATCTGCTCACTGTTGCTCAGCTTAGGTTTCATCAGGGCCACCCAGGTCCTGACCTCATTCCAGCCTTGGTTCAAATATGGACAAAAGAGCTGAACTCTAGAGGTGAGGTGAGAGAGACTGCTCTGACATCAAGGCAGCATTTGACCAAGTGTGGCATCAAGGAGTCCTAGTAAAACTGGAGCCAATGGGAATCAGGGGGAAAACTCTCCACCGGTTGCAGTCATAGCTAGCACAAAGGAAGATGGTTGTGGTTGCTGGAGGTCAATCATCTCAGCTCCAGGACATCACTGCAGGAGTTTCTCAGGGTAGTATCCTAGGCCCAACCATCTTCAACTGCTTAATCAATGATCTTCCTTCTATCATAAGGTCAGAAGTGGTTATGTTCATTGATGATTGTACAATGTTCAGCACCATTCACGACTCCTCAGATACTGAAGCTGGACAAGATCCAGGCTTGGGCTGACAAGTTGCAAGTAACATTCGCACCACCCAAGTGCCAAGCAATGACCATCTCCAATAAGAGAGAACCATCGCCCTTTAACATTCGATGGCATTACCATCACTGAATCCCCCACTTTCAACATCCAGGGTTCACCATTGACCAGAAACTGAACTCTACTAGCCATATAAATACTGTGACTATAAGGGCAGGTAAGAGGCTAGGAATCCTACGGTGAGGAACTCACCTACTGTCTCCCCAAAGCCTGTCCACCATCTACAAGGCGCAAGTCAGGAGTGTGCTGGAATACTCACCATTTGCCTGGATGACTGCAGCTCCCCCAACACTCAAGAAGCTTGACACCATTCAGGATGAAGCAACCTGCTTGATTGGCATCACATCCACAAACATTCACTCCCTCCATCACCGATGCAGCAGTGCGTACCATTTACAAGGTGCACTACAGGAACTCACCAAACCTCCTTCGACAGCACCTTCCAAACCCCCAACCACTATCATCTAGAAGGACAAAGGCAGCAGACAGATGGGAATATCACCACCTGGAAGTTCCCCTCCAAGCCACTACCCAGAAGGAAAAATAATTTGAACCCATACTCACATTTCCCAGTTTTTAGTTTTTTTGTTCTGGGTCACCATTTAGACTTTAACTATATTGCCGTTCCTTCCCTGTCACTGGGTCAAAATCCTGGAACACTCTTCTAACAGTACTGTGAGCGTTACCTATACCACATGGACTACAGAGGTTCAAGGAGGCAGCTCACCACCACCTTCTCAAGGGCAATTAGGGATGGGCAATAGATGATGGTCTAGCCAGTGACACCCACATACTATGAATGAATTAAAAAAAAGGAATTCAGTTCCCACCCTTCGTCACCTTGCAACCGTATCTTCCTAATGGCTATCTATCATATACCATTAATTTCAGTTTGTGCTATCAATTCATTCACATTGTGATGAATGTTGCATCAAAACCCATTTCTACCACAGCAGTCTTTGAGTCATGCATTCAACTCTCTGATGTTATTTACCCTCAGCCATTTTGATCATGGTTCAGATAGCAGTACAACAATTATGAATTTTTTGGTCTGCTTTTTAATTTAGCACCAAGTAGCTCATACTGCCCATGCAGAGCCTCTTTCTTAGTCCTACCTGTGTTGCTGGTACCCACGTGGACCACAGCAACTTAATCCTTCCCCTCCCACTCCAGATTCCTCTCCAGCCCTGAGGAGATGTCTTAACCCTGGCACCAGGCAAGCAACACAGCCTTCAGGACCCATGCTCTCAACTGCAGAGATACTTTTAAAGTAGGGAATGCAGGAGCCACTTTGTGCACAGTAAGATCTGAAGGCCAGTAATATGGTAATGGCCAGGTATCTATTTTGGTGATGTTGGTTGAAGAGTAAATATTGGGCAAACACCATGAAGAACACCCCTACTCATCTTCAAAGAAATGCCAAGGGATACTTAATGTCCACTTAGTTTAGTATAATTTGAAAATAGCACCTTTTAAAGTGCAGCACTCCCTCAAATCTCCAATCAGCACTCTCCAATCTGAATTATGTGTTCAAGCCTCTGGACTGGTCTTTGAAATCATAACTTCTGACTCAGAGGCAAAGATGCTACCAATGGAACCATATCTGATACAAAACCTTGCTGCTGAGTAAGTCCTTGATCAATAGATTGGAATGGGAGTTAAAAGTTCTTCTCAAAATTTTCTTCATTCTCATCACTCAATGACCTACACTGAGAAGCTGAAAAAATTGGACCCAGGTTCTCTGGAGTTTAGAATAATGAGAGGTGATCTCATTAAAACACAGGGTGGACACTGAGAGGATGGCCAGGATTTTCACACCCACATGGGGCTGAGTAGAGAAACGTGTAGGCATGAAAATGCAGGCCACCAAAAAGCTTGCTGTTTTGCCTCCTCCCACCCCAGCCATGTCACTGTCTCAGGATAAAGAGCCGATCATTTAGGCCTGAGATGAGGAGAAATTTCTTCACTCAGAGGGTTGTGAGTCCATGGAACTCTGTACCCCTGAGGGTTGTGATGTTCAATTATGTTGCATATTTAAACCTGGGATATATTTTTGGTCTCTCAGAGAATGAGAGGACTAGGCAGGAAAGTTGAGGGAGGTTATCGAAAGGTTATCAGGAGTGGGTGGGAATGTGGATCAGCCATGATCTTATTGACTGGCAGAGCAGGCTTGAAAAGCCAAGTGGCCTACTCCTATTCCTTATGTTATGTTCATATCAAATAGTAAAACAATGGCTAATTTGACATTATCTTTCAACTTCCAGCTCTGGGAAGCTGCAATGAATAAAATACCACAAAGAACAAAAGCAAGTTTTGTTACCTAATCACCAAACAACTCCTTGATAAATTAATTTTCTATTCAAATCATTCATCGGTGTAGAATAAAGAATTGACTACACATATTGCAACACACTAGAAACTTTGGCGTGAAAGGTAAACAAATCTATTATTTTTCTGTTTTGTGGCAAGTTAATGAAGTTATATAAAAGAGGAATCAATTATGCATGATTAAATTCAGGCAGCTGTTCAGTAGAATAATTAGGAGTGATTTAATGGTTGTCAGCACCAAGCAGTTTGTCTTGTTTGATTCTTTCTTGCAAGATACACAGGACTAGTTCCACTCCAGCACACTACAATGTCTTTGTTGCTGTTCAATTGTCAATTAAACAGGGAATTGTCTCATTTATATCAGGATAAGTAGACACTACTTGAACGATTACCATATACCAGTGAGTTCTCAACATAATTATGAGTGCGAAGGGAAAACACAGCAGAGATGTTATTTTCTTTTAAAGCCTAAAATTCCTGCTCACACAATTAAATTAAACATGCAGTGCATTTATACAGCCATGCACACAGTCACCCATACCTCAATGTCATTTTACAATTCCTCTCCTTTTGAGCTATATTTTGCGTAATAAGCATCGTGCAGATTTATATTGATTGGTTGTGCCTGTGCGGCATTACTTCACAAATCTCCCTTAGGCCCCCTCCAGCCAGTTCCCAGTTATTATATAACTGACAATATAGGACTATTATGTATTATTAAAACATCATGGCCCTGGAAAGTGGCAGTGAGGCCAGAAGTGGCCAAACAACCTGGCAAGGCTGGACTCATGCATGTTCTACTGATCTTGACAGCAGGACCTTATTAACATTTTGTAAGTCCATCTCTCGGACTGCAGCTGGTCAAATTGACAACCTGGCCAGTGGGTGGGAGAAAACACCAGCAGCTGGAGACTGCAGTTTGGGATTCTTGGGGTCCAAAACCGGCAATCAGGAGGCTGGTGGGGTGGGAGATCCGTGAAGGGGGAAGCTGGCAATAATGGATTGCGGAGTGGGTAGAGGGTGAGAGGCTGGTGATCAGGGCTGGGAGATGCTGACAGCTAACCCGAGGGCCCTGAGAAGTGTGGGGTGGTGGAGCACCTCTGCACTTGCTAACTTGCAGGAGCACTGAAAAAGACACTAACCTTGTGAAGGCAATAACTTTTTAAAAATTTGTTCCTGGGATATGGGTGCCACTGGCAAGGCCAGCATTTATTGCCATCCCTAATTACTCTTGAAAAGGTAGTGGTGAGCTGCCTTCTTGAATCACTATAGTCCATGTGACATAGGTACACCCACAGTGCTGTTAGGGAGGGGGTTCCAGGATTTTGACCCAGTGACAGTGAAGGAACAGTGATATAGTTCCAAGTCAGGACGGTGAGTGACTTGGAGGGGAACTTGCAGTTGGTGGTGTTCCTGTGTGTCTGCTGCTCTTGTCCTTCTAGATGGGAGTGGTTGCAGGCTTGGAAGATGCTGCCAAAGGAGCCTTGTTGAGTTCCTGCAGTGCATCTTGTAGATGGTACTCACTGCTGCTTCTGTGCGTCTGTGGTGGATGGAGTAAACATTTAAGATGGATGTCGATCGAGTGGCTGTTTTATCTTCCCACCTGTCTTTCACTCTCAAGTTTCCCATCCTTTGGGAAACATGTGAAGCTGCATCAAGTTTCAAATCAAGTTCCCAATTGAATTATAGGAACACTGTTTAAATATATTAATCAAACATCTCCAAGGTGAGGCACTCAGATGCCCTAGTAGCAGTCAGTGTATAAAGGCCCAGTGTTCCAAGTGTAGCATTGACTTTCCTGAAGTGTGAGGAAGATGCCAAACTCCAGTCTTTCTATATCTAATTATGTGATAATGTACACCATACAGGACTCCATAGAACTCTTTAACCAACCTTCAGCTGATACACTGTATAATCATCTTAATAGGCTTAAACTGACTTGTGAAATTTTTGGTGCATTTAAGTTTAGTATGTTGATGGTCTAGTTTCCGAGACATGGATAAGTAAGAGGTTCACATAAATGATCCTGATGCTTTAATAAGAGTCAATAAATGTGGAACCAGAAGTATTACTGTTACCACAGTCTTCATTGTTGACCTTAAAGGACCTTACACAAAATGGTTATAATATTGCATTTAAAAAAAACTCTTGAATGAGGAAGTAGGAATCAGAACGAGTCATTTATTATCTTCAAAGCAACAGATGCTGTTTGAATCACATTCTGTGCCCTGAGGTGATAAGCTTGGCATTTTAATTCAAGGTGTCCATGTGAGAAATTTGGACCCAAGTAAAAATGAAGTAAAAATGAAACTCAACTCTTCAAACTTCTAGCTTGTGCAGAACTGATAAAATAACGGGAGTGTTGGACTGTGGATACCTCTGGCAGAGCTTGATAGGCTGAATAAGATGTTTATTTTGCCTTTTCCCAAGTTATTGCAGGGAATAATCCTCATGAGGATATTATTCCTGTGATGATTTGACTTCATCATTAAAACCTTTGCAAAGGCACTCAGATCTGAATGCTGACCATTAGCCATGCCTGCTGAAACTAGAAAATATACAGCTTTCAATAAGAGCTAGTGTGGAAGATACCTTTTTATCCATTTCTGTGTCCCATGAAGCCCTGGATGTCCCTTATGAAGTTTAAATCGCTATTCTCTCTAACTTGCATTGTAACTCAATTCATTGGTCATAACATTTTATGGTGTCCTGATTTAGGATTGGCCAATAAAACAACATTGTTAAAGAGGCTCCAGAAGCACAAAAGAGGGTGAAGTAGAAAATAAGAGACTGTAAATTATACTCAGACTGTATATCTTGGTCAATCAGACTGTGTATCATGGTCAATCAGACTGCATATGATAGTCAATCAAACTATGTATCATGGTCAAAACAGACTGTGCATCATGATCAGTTTGACTGCGTATCATGGTCAATCTGACTGCGCATCAGTCAATCAGGCTGTGTATCGTAGTCAATCAGACTGTATCATGGTCAATCAAACTGTGTATCACGGTCAAGCATACAGTGCATTGTAGTCAAGTAGATTGTGCATTGTAGTCACTTAGGCTATATCATGGTCAATCAGACTGTGAATTGCAGATTGCAGATTATAGACTATAACACTGCGAAATGTAGTTTATCAGATACAGTATCTGCGTAATGCAGTTGATCAGAGCATGTGTTATAGTTAATCAAGGGCTATTTTTATGCAATGTAATTTACTTTTTTGAATGCTCCTTTAATAGGGTTATGAAATAATAATTGATTTTCTCTTTTGTCTCACTGGATGCATCTTTTCCGACTGTTAGTGTGTTTGCAGTACTTCAGCAACCTGTCAATAAGATTGACTGCCAGTACAGAACTTCACCACCTAAAATGTCCTGGGTGACCCTAAGACACTGGGATACTAGTGAAAACCAAAGGATGATTACATTGATGGCAGTGAACAGGAATACTTGGGGGCAAAGGCTATATTACAGAATGAAGAGCAACATACATCATTGTAACTTAAACACCTACGCAAGAAATAGTGAACATAATAATTGACATCTTAGGCCTTCCTAATAGCACAAATGTGTTTGTTTAGTTATCAAGGTGTATGTTTTTGAAGTTAGTGTTAACTTTTGACAATTATGCGCAATGAATGAGAGTTGAGTGACATTTACAGTTTATTCAATATTTTTTAACCAATTGAAGTAAGGCGGGACAGAATTTCTATGGGGTCCTTTTTATTGTTTCACAGGATGTGGGCTTCACCGGCTAGGCCAGCATTTATTGCCCATCCCTAATTGTCCTTGAGAAGGTGGTGGTGAGCCACCTTCTTGAACCACTGCAGTCTATGTGGTGTATGTATACCCACAGTGCTGTTAGGGAGGGGGTTCCAGGATTTTGACCCAGCGACAGTGAAGGAACATTGATATAGTTCAAGTCCTGATCTTGCACCATGACATAATCTTAAAAGTAATGGAAAACTAGCAGAAATGGTAGAAACAGCTGCCTACGGCATTTCTTCAGCATTTTGCTAATCTGGAGGCTCACCTCTTGGGACTGAGGTCTGATCATGCAGACAAAAATTTTGACCTGACCTAGTTTATGGCAAAACCTCACATGAAGCTGTTGAGAATGTGGAGTGCACAGCCACAGAAGACTGCCAATGGAAAGCCAATTGTGATATTTTAAAAGAGATATTATTTGCTTGACAGGAAATGGGATTAGGATAATAGAAAGCTTGCTAAGTCATATGAATGGCTGTATGGCCTATTCCTGCTCATCTGTTCTGTGAATATTAACTGTTAAATGTCCTTGGTTTCAATCTGTAGACTCCACGTGACTGTGTGCCTGAGTGATATATGATAAAGTATGAAACACTTTTTATGCCTGTCTGAAATTTTAAACAACAGTTGTTAGTTCATTGTGAGCTCATGTTTTTTTTCTGATTGGTTCAGTGGTCCTGTTGTTTGTGAATGTTTTAAATGTCATTCTTTGAGATGTGGATATTGCTAGCAATGCCAACATTTATTACCCATTCCTAGCTGTCCTTGCAAAGGCGATGGTTTGCCTTGTTCTTAAACCGTACAATCCATATGGTAAAGGTGCTCCCACAGTACTGTTAGGTAGGGAATTAGACCATAAGACATAGGAGCAGAAATTAGGCCATTCGGCCCATCGAGTCTGCTCCGCCATTCAATCATGGCTGATAAGTTTCTCAGCCCCATTCTCCTGCCTTCTCCCCGTAACCTTTGATCCCCTTACCAATCAAGAACCTATCTATCTCGGTCTTAAATACAATCAATGACCTGACCTCCACAGCCTTCTGTGGTAATGAATTCCATAGATTCACCACTCTCTGGCTAAAGAAGTTTCTCCTCATCTCTGTTCTAAAAGGTCTTCCCTTTACTCTGAGGCTGTGCCCTCGGGTCCTAGTCTCTCCTACTAATCGAAACATCTTCCCCACGTCCACTCTATCCAGGCCTTTCAGTATTCTGTAAGTTTCAATCAGATCCCCCCCTCATCCTTCTAAACTCTATCAAGTATAGACCCAGAGTCCTCAAACGTTCCTCATACGTTAAGCCTTTCATTCCTGGGATCATTCTCGTGAACCTCCTCTGGACCCTCTCCAGGGTCAGCACATCCTTCCTGAGATAGGGGGCCCAAAATTGCTCACAATATTCTAAATGTGGTCTGACCAGAGCCTTATAAAGTCTCAGCAGCACATCCCTACTTTTATATTCTAGTCCTCTCGAAATAAATGCCAACATTGCATTTGCCTTCCTAACTACCGATTCAACCTGCAAGTTAACCTTAAGAGAATCCTGGACTAGGACTCCCAAGTCCCTTTGCACTCCAGACTTCTGAATTCTCTCCCCTTTTAGAAAATAGTCTATGCCTCTATTCTTCCTACCAAAGTGCATGACCTCACACTTCCCCACGTTGAATTCCATCTGCCACTTCTTTGCCAATTCTCCTAACCTGTCCAAATCCTTCTGCAGCCTCCCCGCCTCCTCAATACTACATGTCCCTCCACCTATCTTTGTATCATCTGCAAACTTAGCCAGGTATGCCCTCAGTTCCTTAATCCAGATCATTAATGTATAAAGTGAAAAGTTGTGGTCCCAACACTGACCCCTGCGGAACTCCACTAGTCACTGGCCGCCATCCTGAGAAGGACCCCCTTATCCCCACTCTCTGCCTCCTGCCAGACAGCCAATTTTCTATCCATGCTAGTACCTTGTCTCCAACACCATGGGCTCTTATCTTACTGAGCAGCCTCCTGTGCGGCACCTTGAATTCCAGGATTTTGATCCAGTGACAATGAAGAAATGGCGATATATGTCTAAGTCAGGACTATCTGTGTCTCTAGGAGTGGAACTTAGGAGACGGTGGGGTTCTCATGCATCTACTATCCTTCTCTTTCTAGGTGGTAGATGTCACTGGTTTGGAAGGCACTATCAACTTGCTGCAGTGTATCCTGTGGATAATACACACTGCAGCCATCGTATGCCAATGGTGGAGGAAGGGATTTTTAAGCTGGTGGATGAACTGCAGATGAGGAGTACTGGATTGCTCCTGGGTGGTTTTGAGTTTTTTGATTGTTGTTGCTGTTGCACTCATTCAGGCTAATGGTAATTATTCCATCACACTCCAGACTAGTGCTTGCGGAGAGACTTTGTGGAGTCAGAAGGTGAGCCACTTGCTGGTTTGATGTGCATGTAATGGTGTGCATTACAAATGCCAGGGTCAGTTGGTAACATAGTTGTGAGTATAGTGCGTGTGAGCTTGGTTCAGCTGGTGGTGTAGTGGTGAGTGGAGTGAATACCAGCTTGATTCACTTGGTGGTACTCTGGCCTCGAGGTCAGGAGTTTGCATGTTTGAGTTTGATTCTCGAGGGTAACAATCCAATGCAGTGCTGAGACAGAGCTGCATTTTACAAAGTGTATCCTTCAAGTGAGATGTTGAACTGGGTTTCTATCTTGTTGTTCAAGTGAATGTTAAAATGTTTGTGTGGCTGGCATTGTAAAGATTGAGGTAAATGGATCAAAAGACTTTCTTCATTCAGAAGCGATCTAGGTCTAATTTGAAAATATAGAAGAGTTTCTGCAACAAATAAACAAGTAAAATTTGGTGGGTAGAAACTATTCACCAAAGAAAGAATCAACTAATTTTGTGAACAATGTATTCAAGCTATTTATAATCTCTTTCCCTTATACTAAGGGCTGGATTTGCATTACTGAAGTTTCCCAACTTAGCACAGCTGCCTCAGTTAAAAGGGCTCTGCTGGACCCAATTTTCACTCAGGAGAGGCCGGGCAGGATAGAGTAGGGCCAGATGAACCCAAAAACAGATCCAAGCCAGTTACGGGCGGGTGAGTGCCGAGGCGGGCTGGTTAGAAGGCCCACCTCGGTTGCCTGGGACTTTGTCCCAGTTGTTTTAGAAGCTGTTAGGCCATCTAACCCTCTCACACCTCACACACCCTCATGACCCTCTGACACCCTCCCCATACCCCTTCATGCCTCACCACCCAGCTGCATGCCCCTCATATGTGCATGCCACCTCCAGGCCCCACAGATACCCCCTGTCCCTTTATACTCTCATGCCCCCTCATAAACCCTTGCTACCTCCATGGCCATTCACCCAGTATTGACTATGGGCAGACCTCAGGGGCCATGTGGGGCTGAAAAAAAGTCTAACCATCTAATACAGCTCTCACTCATACACACTTGATAAGGAAAATAATTCCCACTTATGAAACCCATTCAAAGCTTTTAAACCTCAAGTGGTTAATCTCTTATAAAACAAACAAACTTCTATTCAGACTCCATATCAAAGACAGCTAATCCTTTAAACTATCAGTCAAACTGTGAATTCAGAAGCCTCCACTGAGTTAATTGTAGCTTCTGAAACTGAGCCAAGCATAATGACATAACAATACCCATAGAAAATGTCAATAAAGACCTTTATTGAAATTGCATTAACAGATGGTAATATTTTTTCTAACCAATACCAGATGGCCTGTCAATCAGTGCAACCCAGCAGATTCTCTTTTATAAACTCTCACTGACAGCTTCAATTTTTTTTCATGCTTAAAGAATGGGAGATTTAAATCACTTCAGATCATGGCACTTAAACAGAGCTTATCTACCCTTCAAGAGTATTCACCATAGATTATGGCATGTAAACCAATCCGGCATGCAAAACAACCCAATTTTTCAGCCCCCAAAATCATGCTTTTGCATGTACTTGGCATATAAGTCAACTCCCTCCACCCACCACCCCACCGCACCCCCCCCAATTTTGGCCATGACATGTATACTTGCCTCAGTAGCAGCCTCAATTTTTTATCCCATAATTGGATGGTTTATTTATTGGTACCTTATAACTGGATGCAAGGGATTAGGCAGTTGTTATGGGCTGTGTCATAAAGAAGTACAGATGACAGGTCCACACAGAGCAAACCCCATGTGGCAAATGACAAAGATGGCGACCACCCACACCCACACCAACAGTTCATTCTTATACTCGTCGTATAAGTCATCCCATGTTTTATCTACAGTGTGTCTGTTGCGTAAATTTGTAACTCCCGCATTATGGGATAAGGCCTTTGGAACCACTATAATAAGGTCTGTTTGAACGCAGCACAAGTTCAAATAGCTCTGCTGAGTTTGATTTTCCTCCTGTGTGAGTGACGCTCCGCCCCCTTCATCCTGATGACAAAAATTGGATATGTCGGAAATTGGGGGGGTGTGGAACTTCCACATCCAGGTTCCGTCCACCATTTTTAAAGGTGCACGGAGTCTTCCTGACTGCGAACATCCAGCCCTAAGTTTGAGGGCACTGTAAGTAACATGAATCGGAACAGAGGTTAAGATACAGATCAGCCATGACCTAATTCAGAGGCTCAGAGCAAACTCAAAAGGCTGAATGGAGCCTTGCTTTGATTAAGTGAGTGAGCTAAACTGTGGCAGATGGCGTTTAATGCTGGAACATCTGAGGTCATCCATTTTGGACCCAATCAAGATAGAACTAAGTATTTTCTAATTGATGAGAAGCTTGGAACTTGTGGAGGAGCAGAGAGACTTGGAAGTCCATGTACAGAAATCACAAAAAACTGGTGGACAGGTACAAAACTAATTTTAAAAAGGCTAATGGAATATTGGCCTTCTGAATGCAAAAGGTGGAAGGCATGGCAGTTGTGTAAAGCTCTGGTTCGACAGCAGTGGTCTTACGTTCTGTTCTGAGTAACCCACAACAGGGCCTTGGAGGGGGTTGCAATACAGATTCACCAAAATGATACTGGGTTAAAAAGTGATAAATTATGAGGACAGGCCGCAAGGGCTAGGCTTGTGTCCCCTTAAGTAAAGAAGGTTAAGGGTAACTCACGAAGGTGTTTTAAATGATTAAAGGATTCTGAAGCATAAATAGAGACAAACTACTTCCTGTGTCAGGGAGCCCAGAACAATGGGGTATAAGATTAAAATTTGAGCTATAGCCTAATGTCTGGAAGTTCACACAGAGAGGAGTGGAAATCTGGAACACTCGCCCTCACAAAGCTGCTGAGGCTGCGGGAGAATTGAAAGTGAAAATTTACAAATTGAGATTGATAGATTTCTATGAGGTCTGGGCATTATGGGTTACCGAACTGAGGCAAGTAGATGAGGTTAAGATACAGATCAGCCATGACCTAATTCAGATGCTCAGAGCAAACTCAAAAGGCTGAATGGCCTATTCCTATTCATATATTTGACATGGAGTCATGTTTGAAAGAGTACCATGAAATCAAAATATAACTTGCAATGATGTTGCGTCTCAAGTTGTTCCAAAATGCTTCGGAAAAAACGTGAAGGACTTTTGAAGAGGCCAATTTGTGTACAAGTTGCAATGAGCAGATAATCTCTTTTGTTGGTGCTGGTTGAGGAATAAATGTAGACCAGGTTGTGCTTTTTCTTGAACAATGCTATGGCCTCTTTAATATCCACCTGACCAGCAAGATGGAACATTGATTTCACGTCTCATCTAAGAGACAACCCTTTGCCAATGCAGCACTCCCTTCATGCTGCACCAGAGTGTCAGTCCAGATTATGTGCTTGGCTCCGAAAAGACAGCTGAAAACCTGTGCTCTGATGAGGCTGACAGCTCCTTGTCATTACAAATATATCCAATAGATGGAGTCTGATCCTGGAGATGAAACAGTGAGACCCCTGGCTGAAAGGCCAACAATAAACAAGTTAAAACAGTGTGTTATTTTCCAAAAATATACTTTATTCATAAAATTTGTAGAAGTACATTACAAAACAGTTCAAATTTGTCATTACATGGACTGCAATACAGGTTAGCTTCTTTCGATACAGTACATGAGGTGCCTCACTACACTTACAGGTTATATTTGCAATATGCATTTACTGCTGCTGCTGTTCGTAGCTGCTCCTGCCAGGAGATCTGCTGTCATGCTCTGACACGCTCGTCTGACTAGCGCCATCCACACATGTCCATTGTAGCTCGTCTGCTACTGCTCTGTGATGTCCGTCATCCAATTACGCCTATGTCGACCCTCTCTCTGCTGCCCTCCACCTTTAGGAGAGGATCTATATAGTTTTTGAGCAAATGGCCAAAATACTGACATTTTCTTTTCTGGATGTCACTCCTTAGAGCTTGTTTTGCTTTTGCAATTTCAAGCACCTCCCTATTTGTCTTATGGTCTGTATGTGGAATTTTAATCATACCTTTCATCATCCACATGCCAAAGGTCTCTATTTTCTTCTACAGATCTTCACTTATTGTCCAGGTTTCTGAGGCAGACGGAAAAGTGGATAGAATGTAGCATCTTATGAGTTTTTCCTTGTTTTAAGTTTGAGTTTTCTTGTTCTCAAATCCTTCATCTTCACAAAATTACTGTCGGCTATCTCTATCCTTCTTCTCGTCTGTGCATTACATCTGCCATCTTCTGTTATCATTTGCCCTAAATGTACAAACTTAAATTTGATATCAAAGTTAATCTGAAACAGAAACATTAACATGTTTAGAATTTGCTCACTTAATCAAAACATCAGACTGGGCTTTCCTCAGCTCCTGTTTCCTGCGACACATAAACATTTCCCCAAACTGCAGTCAATCTCATAGAATCATGCGTGTGTTGGCACTCCTGCCTCAGGTGGATTTGGGGATGGAGAAGGAATTGCTTTGCTATTTTGCCACAATGTCAATTAGCTCGCAGTTCAAAACTTTCTGTAATATAGTCAAATATTCCACAATCTATTTGAACTAGGCAGACTGGACCAGCTCCTACCCCGATGGCTCTTTGTAATGTTGGATAATACAAGGGCAAATCAACACTCAGGCCTATAAGGCCCACACCCAGGGGTTTTGGTAAAAGTTCCCATAATACACAATAATTGCACACAGCTACGATATCAACTTCAGTTAAATGTAATGTCTAATGATTCGATTTTCTTCATCACTGTGTAAAGATTTTACAGGTTCATATCTCCCAGAATTTAGTTTATGTTTTAATGGGTCAGTAGTGGGGAGAGGGGCACTGAATGCTCTTGGAGCCCAAGGTCCCAAGAATTGTTAATGCCAATCTGCCAGAAGTGCACAGGCAACCATTGTACTCATTGTTGCTGAAGCCTAAAGTGGCAGGAAGTATGTCATTGGAGTCAAAGGGTATCAGGGGGAAAACTCTCTGCTTGTTGGAGTCGTGCCCAGAACAAAGGAAGATGGTTGTGATTGTTGGAGATCAATCATAGAACCATAGAAAAGTTACAGCACAAAAAGAGGCCATTCGGACCACCTTGTCCATGCCAGCCCAAGGACACCCAGGTGCCCTTTCTAATCCCACCTTCCTGCACCCAACCCATAACCCTGCAGCTTACAGCACTTAAGGTGCAGATCCAGGTACTTTTTAAAAGAGTTTAGAGTTTTTGTCTCTACCACCAACTTGGGCAGTGAATTCCAGACACCCACTACCCTCTGCGTAAAAAAGTTTTTTCTCATGTCCCCCCTACACCTTCTGCCACTTATCTTGAATCTGCCCCCTTGTTCTAGAATTCTCCACCAAGGGAAACAATTTTATCCTGTCCACTCTATCTATTCCCCTCATAATTTAGTACACCTCAATCAAGTCACCTCTCAGCCTTCTTTATTCTAAGGAAAATAACCCCAGCCTATCCAATCGCTCTTCGTAGCTACACTTTTCTAACCCTGGCAACATTCTTGTAAATCTCCTCTGCACTCTCTCCAGAGCTATTATGTCCTTCCTGTAATATGTTAACCAGAACTGCACACAATACTCCAGTTGTGACCTCACCAGTGTTTTATACAATTCCAATATTACGTCCTTACTTTTATATTCTATACCTCTGCCAATGAAGGAGAGCATTCCATATGCCTTCTTTACAACCTTGTCTACTTGAACTGCTGCCTTCAGGGACCTGTGCACTTGTACACCAAGATCTCTCACTTCATCCACCCCACTTAGTAAATTCCCATTTAATGTGTAATCCCTGTAACTGTTTGACCTCCCTAAATGTATGACCTCACAATTGTCTATGTTAAAATCCATCTGCCACTTTACTGCCCACTCCTCCAACCCATCTATATCGTTTTGGAGATTTTGGCTATCCTCTACATGGCCAATCTTTTTGTCATCTGCAAATTTTTCCAATTGTGCCCCCCACACAAACAGCAAGGGTCCCAACACCGAGCTCTGTGAAACACCACTTGAGACAACTTTCTTTTCGCAAGGACATCTATCGACCATTACCCTTTGTTTCCTGTTACAAAGCCAATCTTTTATCCAGTTTGCCACATTACCCTGAATCCCATGGACTTTCACTTTCCTGACCAATCTGCCATGTGGGACTATGTCAAATGCCTTGCTAAAATCCATGTACACAACATCCACTGCACTACCTCCATCAACCCTTCTTGTCATTTCCTCAAAGAATCAAGAATATTTGTGAGGCAAGACCTTCCTTTAACAAATCCATGCTGACCATCCCTGACTAGCCCATGCCTTTCCACATGACAGTTAATCCTATCTCTCAGGATTGATTCTACTAATTTGTGCACCACCGATGTAAGACTAACTGGCCTATTTGGCATTTCCTTTGATCTCTTTTTAAATTATGGAACTACGTTTACATTTCTCCAGTCCTTCGGTACCTCCCCTGTATCTAGTGAAGATTGGAAAATCATCCTCAGAGCATCTGCTATCTCCTCCCTGATTTCCTTCAGCAGCCTCGGAAACAATCCATCTGGCCCTGGTGACTTATCAACTTTCAAGGATTTCAACCCTTCGCGTACTTCCTCTCTCTTTATGACTATCCTATTCAATATCTCGCAGTGTTCCTCCTGAACTACTATATTTACATTCTCCCTTTCCTTTGTAAACACGGAGACAAAATATTTATTCAAAACCCTTCCCTCAGCCCCTGCATCTACACACAAGTTTCCAACTTCATCTCTGATAGGTCCCACTTCTTCCTTAACTAACCTTTTAGCATTAATGTATTGGTAAAACACCTTTGGGTTATCTTTAACTTTACTTGCTAATCTTTCTTCGTGCCCTCTCTTTGATTTCCTTATTTCCTTTTTTACTTCGTCCCTGCACTTCCTATATTCGTCTAGGCTATCTGCAGTGCTTAGTTTTTTGTGCCTATCGTACGCTTTCTTTTTCTGTTTGATCTTCCCCTGTATTCCTCTAGACAACCGGGGGGGTCTAGATTTGGCAGTACCACTCTTATTTTTGTAGGGGACATGTCTACTTTGTACAATTCAGATCTCGCTTTTTCATGCTTCCCCCTGGTTTTCCATTGTTTTATCCTCCAGCAGTGCTGTCCAGTCCACCTCAGCCAAGTCCCTTCTCTTTTCTGCAAAATTTGTCTTCCCCCAGTTCAAAACTTTTACTCTTGCCTTATCTCTGTCCTTTTCCATGGTAATGCTAAATCTAACTGAATTGTGATCACTCTCCCCGATATGGTCGCCAACTATCACTTCACCCACTTTCCGTTCTTCATTCCTCAAGTCTAGGTCTTGAGTTGCATCTCCTCTCATTGGGTTTGTCACTAATTGGTTGAAAGCATGTTCCTGGACACACTGCATTAATTTGTCTCCCTCAGTGCCCCTTATATTGTTTGAATCCCAGTTGATATTAGGATAGTTGAAGTCTCCTACTATTATTGCCCTCTTGTTCTTACAAGCAGAAATTTGCTTACATATTTGTTCTTCTATCTCCCTTTCACTATTTGGGGGTCTGTAGTATACTCCCCTTTTTTATTTCTAAGCTCAATCCATAAAGCCTTGTTTGTTGACTCGTTTAGTATATCATCCTTTCTCACAACTGGAATTGATTCTTTAACCATTAGTGCTACCATCACCTCGCCACCCCCCCTCCTTTTTTATCTCCTACTCTATCCTGTCTGAAGACTCAATAACCAGGGATATTAAGCTGCCAGTTTTGTCCCTCCTTTAGCCACATCTCCGTTATAGCAATGACATCCTGCTGCCATGTGTCTACCTTTGCCCTTAACTCATCTACCTTGTTTGTAATACTCTTTGCATTGACGTATAAACAGTTTAACCCCGTCAATTTCCCTTACTGGACACTTTTTAAACTTTGCTTCTCCTGTAACTCCATGTCTATCACAACGTCCCTAGCTAATGTTCTACCTCCATTTTTCTGATCTGAACCTGACCTATCTGATCTGACTCCTGGGATCCCATCCCCTTGCCACACTAGTTTAAATACTCCCCAACAGAACTAGCAAAAGCACCTGCAAGGACACTGGTCCAAGCTCTGCATGAGTGCAGCCTGTCTGGTTTGTACAGGTCTCATCTTCCCCAGAACTGGTCCCAGTGCCTCAAGAATCTGAATCCCTCCTGGCTACACCATCTCTCCAGCCACGTGTTCATTTGGTCAATCCTCTTATTCCTGCTTTCGCTAGCACGTGGAACTGGGAGTAATCCTGAGATTACTACATTTGATGTCCTGCATTTTAATTTATCTCCTAACTTCTTGTACTGAACTTGCAGGTCCTCATCCCTTAATTTATCTATGTTGTTGGTACCGATGTGTACCACAACCACTTGCTGTTTACCTTCCCTCCCCAGAACATCCTGCAGCCACTCGGTGACAGCCTGAACCTGGCACCGGGGAGGCAACATACCATCCTTAATTCACGTTTGCGGCCACAGAAGCATCTGCCTGTGCCCCTAACTATTGCAGTCCCTTTCACTATAACCCTACCACTTGTTTTTCTCCTGCCCCCTCCTCGGAGCAGAGCCACCCATGGTGCCATGAACTTGGCTGTTGCTGCTTTCCCCTGAGAGGCCATCCCCCCAACAGTATCCAAAGTGGTATATCTGTTAGAAAGGGGGATGACCACAGGGGACTCCTGCACTACATTCCTGAGTCTTTTACTGTTCCTGATGGTCACCCATTCCCTCCCTGCCTGTGTAATCTTCACCTGTGATGTGACCACCTCGCTAAACATTATCCACGATTTGCTCAGCATTGCGGATGTTCCACAACGAGTCCACCTGCAGCTCCAGCTCTGAAATCTGGTTAGCTAGAAGCTGCATTTGGACGCACCTTCTGCACACATGGTCACCAGGGATGCTGGAAGCGTCCCTCATTTCCCACATCCTGCAGGAGGAGCATATCATGGATCTGAGTTCTCCTCCAATGATGTACCTCTCAATGAAGCTAGTTAAAAAAAATACACTAGCCTGGGGCCTTATTTATGTTAGCTAGGAACCTTGTTTTTTGACTAATTATACTGGGCAGTACTACTCTATGCTTTTTTAAAAAAAATTAGCTCTTACCTCACTATTAAGCAATGAATTACTTTAACAGATTGGAGAAAAAAAACTCACCAGGATTTAGTCACCAATCAGCTGCTTTTTTTAAAATCCACTTTCAGAAGAGTGTTCCTCACAGGTCTGGCATACTCCTGAAGGTACTGCCTCTCCCTCTCTCTTTTTTTTGGTTTGAGTAGGGGGGAGGGATGGAACTATTACAGCAATGTAATGCTTGGGGCTATTCCGTTCTTTGACAGTGGGTCCTCCTCGATCCCCTTCTGAGTTGCGGTGACAGCGCTGACTTCTCCCAGAATGCTTCTCAGTCACTTCTCACTACCGCTCTCTGTTGAATGCTCTTCCTCCCATTGAGGGCAGGGACCCTTCTCCTCAATCCCCTTCTGAGTTTCAGTGACTGCTCTGACTTCTCCCAGAATGCTTCTCAGTCACTTCCACTACCCCCATCTGTTGGATCTCAGTTCCAATACATCACTGCAGGAGTTCCTCAGGGTAGTGTCCTAGGCCCAACCATCTTCAGCTGCTTCATCAATGACTTCCCTTCCATCATAAGGTCAGAAGTGGGGATGTTCGCTGATGATTGCACAATGTTCAGCATCATTTGCAACTCCACAGATACTGAAGCAGTCCATGTCCAAATGCAGCCAGACCTGGACAATATTAGGCAGCTGTTAACAAGTGGCAAGTTACACAAGTACCAGCCAACGACCATCTCCAACAAGACAGAATCTAACCATCGACATTCAATGGCATTACCGTCACTATCAACATCCTGGGGGTTACCATTGACCAGAAACTGAACTGGGTTAGCTATATAAATACTGTGGCTACAAGAACAGGTATGAGTCTAGGAATCCTGCAGTGAGTGGTCCTCACCATCTTCCCCTCCCCCAACCTCTTCACCCCCAACCCCCCCACCTCCCCCTGCACCTGCCCCCTTCACTGCAAGCCCCATCAACCCTCCCCCACCACCTTCCACCCAACTCCCTTCTTCCCCCTCCCCTCACCCCAACCTCCACTGCCTCACAATCTCCCCTGCCCCCTTCAACACCCATCCTCATATCCTCCATGCCAACCTATGCTCCTCCACCCCCCATGGCCCCTTATAGTCCCTATGCCAACAAAGTGCCAACTCATGCCCCCCACCCATCACACTTTTCCCTTACACCTACCATACCAACACCCCCAATATCCACAATGGGTAGACCTCAATACTCATGTGGAGATCAGATAAAATAAAGTTCTACAAAATAATGTTCTAAGTGTCAATTGCAGATTTCATTATGTTGAAAAAAACACACATTCATAAAAAAACTACATTTATATTCATTCAACTAAATATTGCCTATCACAACAAACATTTAAATCAAGTACACACTCCCCTATAACATCAAGCATTGGAATTCATAACCCCATTTCAAAGAGTCTATAACCATTTGTAGCTGCCAATCTAACTGTCAAAGGGCAGGCATCCTATTGTGGGAATAGATGGTTGCGAAATCAGTAAAACTGCACTAATCTAATAATGGAAACCTTCAGGTTTATGTGAACAGACAGAGTGAAATAGCAAGCAATCTTTTTCATTAACTTCCAGACATTTTGTTTCAAAGATTTAAAGGGCAGGACTTTTAATTTCCTTGACAGCTCCCTTTGACAGTTCCTCTTGGCACTTTTAACAGCTTCCTTTGATAGATACTTCGACAGTTTTGACAATTGATTTTGATAGACCTGTTGTCAGCTCCAATGAGCTTGACAGTAATGCGTTTATGCACTTTTTACACACATTTATGTCTTATTTATCAATTACAAAGGGCACCTTACCTCCCCCAAAGGGCACCTGACCTACCCCAAATGGCTTCTTACCTCCCCCAAAGGTGTAATGGGACCAAGTTCAAAGGGGTGCCTAACCTCTCCAAAGAAGTACCCTGGCTATCCAAATGAATTCACAATGCTCAGACCTGCTCTTACCTGGTCTAATCTCCCCACTCTGGGTATTGCACTTCTGGCCTTCCAAAATCCCACGTTTGTGGAGGCAGGTGATGATTTGAATTGTCAGCTGCCTCTGTACGATGGTCATGTGTGAAACGTGCCATGTCCCTAATCCCGTCTGCCCAAAAATAGGAATTGCCAATGTTCAGGGGTGTGATTTATGATTTTCATCCGCTTCTGCCATTTTTTGCCAAGACACATAGGCTTTCCATCATGTTGAAAATCTGGGCCATTATGTTCAGGGCAAGACAAGAGGATGTTATGGGAATTCTACTGTGTGAATGCCATTCGGCCAGGACTGCTTTTTTCTATCATTCCCCCTCCCCTCCCAACTTCTTCTGCAATTGCTAATTAACTAATAAAGGGGCAGAAACCAAATATAACCGGGCCCCACCCTAAATTTCCCTCCGCCCACCCAAATTGTGCAACTTTAACACCATGACCATGCAGGATTTCAAGACTTACAACTTCAATATTATTCCTTCACTTTAATCTTATTTTTTCTTATTCTATTTTTCGAGTTATACCCACGATTAATTTTAGTACTTCCATATACACAAATAACACATAGAAACCATAATTTTACATGAACTGTATGTTTACAGCTACCTTTGCAAGGAAATCAAGTTTGCTAACTCTGAGAGTCTGTAAATCCTGCCAAAATAAGATTTCATCATTTAAGTGAAAGATAACAGAGATGATTTCGAAATGAAGAGTCCCCTGCTGCCTCAGCATGATGGCCATTTTGCCTGTGTGTGGGCTGCAGCTGTGTATTCGACCTCCTGCATCCCGAGCCAGCCTCCTATACTGCACTCGGGACACAGAGAGTGCTATTGAGTTAAATATGTCATCCCAGCTGACCAGCGTGCACCAAAGTTACATGCACATTGGAAAAGCGCTTAGTGAGAGTTTACAACGCCGCTGAAATTCATTTCTAATCATTTGTGATTAAAAGATCTGCATGGTGGGACCCAAGGTCCAAGCGATCACATCCAGTGATCACTTGATCCTATTAGCATTTGCAGTGTCAGCAGAAGAATACTTTATTAGCCGTGGGCCAAGTGGATTACAGAACCGTTGTTTCCACATCCTTGGTTCACAATGGCTCATGGCAAACAGAACCTTCAGAGCCCAGCATCACTGCTTGACTACCAACATTCTCCTTAATGCCCTGAACAAGGCAGCAGACCTGGAAAGATCCACATAAAGAATTATCTGTTGTTCAGAGATCTAGGCTGCTTCTCTGGCCTGGACCCCACTTATGCCTGTTCATACTTTACATAGAATTACACAGATATATAGCACAGAAACAGACCATTCACCCAACCGCTTTATGCTGGTGTTTATGCTCCATTCGAGCCTCCTCTCAACTTTTCTCATCTGAATCTATCATCATGACCCTCAGTTCCCTTGTCCATCAGATACGTGTCTAGCTTCCCCTTAAATGCATCAATAGTGTTCACGGTGGTATTGAGTTCCACACTTTCACCTCTCTTTGGGTAAAGAAATTTCTTCTAAATGTTTTTTGTGGATTTCTTGGCCTCTAGTTATGCTTTCCCCCACACGAGAAAACATTCTCTCCATAGCTACTCGATCCAAACCTTTCAGAATGTTAAAGATCCCCATTAGGTCATCCCTTGGTCTTATTTCAAGAGAAAAGAGACCCAGCCTGTCAATCCTTTCCTGATCTGTATACCCACAGAGTTCTGGTATCATCCTTGTAAATCTTCTCTGCCCCTTCTCTGGTGCTTCTACATCCTTTTTATAATCTGGTGACCAGCACCAAGTTATAAAATCACTAAGATTCAGTGCAGGCTTAGTTCAACTTCCCTACTTTTCAGATTAAGCAGGAAGTGAAAGGCCTAAAAGGGGCTTTACGCTTATATTTGTATGATCGGGATGAGCAGGCATATCCAGACCTCTGCTGCTCTGGATTTCTGCCCTTCTCACCTGCAAGATTTCCCTGAGCTTCCCAAGAACCTGCCTCTATTCTGCACCCACCTCAGGTAGCAGGATCTAATGGAGGCCTAGCCATTAATGTGGGTTTGGCCTTCCAGCAAGACTATCAGGCAGTGCCTCTGACTGATCACTTGGGATTGAAAATCCTCCTGTTCTCTCTGAGTAGCTTCTCACTAATATCAAATGTTCATGAGTGGCTTTTGAATTTAGCTACAATTACAAATGGAAGTAAATTGTGCATTAGACATTTCTGGAAGTTTTGATACATTGCTGGCTGCTGTGTGTATGGCTGTCTATGTGCACTTACTTTATTTTCTGCTTCAATAGGATCCAAATGTGTGTTGATGAAAGTCAGTGGGTGGTTAAGGATTCAGAGGCTGCTTTGTGCTAATGTGTCCTCTTGAAATCTCTGTGCTGTCTTTTACATCTAACCCTCGGTCTATAATTGTGCTTAATTATGGCTAATAAACACATGACTTGTGTTGTTATTTTTGCTCTTGTAACACATTGATAAAAAATAATTGCAGTCTGGTCCAATTAGGGATATGCAGAGATGCTAGCACAGCTGTTACTTATTCACTGCTCATCGAAAGGAAATGCACTTTTTCAAATCTGCTATTTATCCAGTTCATGTGGCCAGTAAACTATTCTAATCATCCTAATCTTATCACTCAATCTATTAAAGGAATGAAGATAACTTAAACCTGGCTGATCTTAGAATATTTTAGTAAGTTCTCTGTTCCTCTTATGAGAGCTCTTCTGAGACAAATACCCACCTAGACTCCTGTCTCCACTGATTCCTGTCCTGTCTGACTCTGATAAACAGTGACACTTTGTATATATACAGCACCTTTAACAGAATAAAATATTCCAAAGTACTTCACAGGAGCATTATAAAACAAAGTACAACACCGAGTCACATAAGGAGATATTAGGTCAGATAACTGATAGCTTGGTCAAAGAGATAGGTATCAAGGAGTGTGTTAAAGGAGGTAAGTGAAGGAAAGAGGTGGAGAGCTATAGGAAGAGAATTCCAGAACTCAACACCCAGACAACTGAAGACACCATCACCAATTGTGGACTGAATCAAATTGGAGATGTTCAAGAGGCCAGAATTAGTGCAGCATAGGTATCACAGAGGATTGTGGGGCTGGAGGAGATTAAAGAGATAGGGAGGAGTGTGGCCATGGAGGGATTTGAAAACATGGATATGAATTTAAAAATCAATACATTGGGATCCCATTCAAACAACTTGGGTTAGCAAACACAGGGGTGATGGGGGATTGGGAATTGTTGCGAGTTAAGATACAGGCAACAGAATTTTGGGTGACTTCAAGTCTGCAGAGCCAGGAATACATTGGAATTGTCAAGTCTGGAAGTAACAAAGGCATGAATGGAGGTTTCAGCAGCAGATGAGCTGACACAGGGTCGATGCTATAGAGGTATGCACAATTAGTGATGGCGGAAATATGAGGTTAGGATTTGATCCCGCAGTCAAACGTGACACTAAGGTTTCAATCAGACTGGCTTAATCTCAGACTGTGGCCAGGGAGAGGGGTTGAATCAGTACCTAGCAAAAGGAGTTTGGAGGTGGGATTAAAAACAATGGCCTCAGTCTTCCAAATATTTAATTGGAGGAAATTTCTGCTCATCCAGCACTGGATGTCAGATAAACAGTCTGATAATTTAGCAACAGTGGAGTATTTGAGAGAGGTGGTGGTGAGGTAGAGCTGGGTGTCATCAGCTTACATGTGAAAACTAACAGTGTTTTTGGATTATGTTGCTGAGGGGCAGCTTGTTGGTGAACAATAGGAGGATGCCAAGGATAGCTCCTTGGGGGACCTCAGAGGTAACAGTGCGGGAGCAGGAAAAAAGCCATTGCCAGTGATTAACTGATTAACTAGATAGGTAAGAATGGAACCAGGTGAGAGCAGTCCCACTCAGCTGGACAACAGTGGAGAGGCCTTGGAGGAGGATGGTATGGCCAACCATGTCAAGGGCTGCAGGCTGGTTGAGAAAGCTGAGGAGGGATAATTATCTTTGTCACAAGTACATTAGATGCCATTTGTGACTTTAATACAAACTCTTTCAGTACTGTGGGAGGGAAGGAAACCTGATTGGAGGTGTTATGTATTCACCAGGTTGCTGTATATCTTAGGTGTCTAATTTTTCTATTAACAATGCAAAGATAACATTGGTTTCAAATCTATAACAGGTGTATTTACAATACTTTAAAACATCTCTGAACTCACAGGATTTGTACACACATAGTGGTAGCCAGAACTTGGGTCTTTCTTTCCAGAAGCTTCTCTATTTAATTATCTTTCTAGCTCCACCCACAGGCTTAAGCATTCAAGTACAATTACATAGATCAGAAAAACAAATAGCATAATCAAATTCAGTTTAATCGAATCATTGAACATTACATCCTTTCCCCGTTTTAATGAAATACCTTGTTTTGAATTGAATCATTTCTTAGCGTTCAGCTCTTCTGTTTTCTCTCAGAACAATAATTGTCTTTAAGATACAAAGTTCATCTCAATCTGTGATTAGATCTACAAATTTGTTGTTGTGATTCTATGTGATCAACCTGATCAGGCAAATGATCAAATCACTCATAGAAAAAGGACATGTATCCCCATAATCACTGTCCTTGAAAAATTCTGGTCTGCTCACTATCAAGTATCTCCTGTTCCACTTTGTGTTGTCTTCCAACAGGTAAACATTGGTACCGAGCATTCGCTCGATCTGCTTTGGACCCGATGGAGATGATACGGTTTTGCAGTTGTGATTTGTCTGTTTGATTTCAACCCAATCTCCAACCTCCAATCGTGATTCCCTTGTACCTGTTTGTTTGTCAAATTCCACTTTTCATTTACTTTGTTGCTTTGCGATTTAACCTGCTTTCACTCTGACATTCTTGTTAACTGGTGGTGATGAAATTAAGAATGGTCAGTGGCATGCGAAAGTTACAACCTGTCATTAGTTCCTTTGGTGTGTTTCCGGTCAGAGCCTGGGCTAGATCGAGATGTGTGAAGTAGGATATGAATGGATTGTGCAAACGTTTTCCCCTCTGACACACTGGCTCTCAGACTGTCCTTTATTATCCTGTTGAATCGTTCAACTACGCCATTTTAAGCGGATTGTATCACGATGTCAGACGGTGGTAAATTCCGCAGCCTGTTAGGATCTCTGTGAACTGACTGGAGACAAACTGCAGTCCATTGTCTGTAGCGATAATCTCCGGCAAACCCCATTTTATAAACAACTTGTCTAGAATGTCAGTAACTGAACTGGTGGTTATAGAACTTGTTCTTGTGATTTCCAGCCATTTGCTATGTCATCATAGGCAACAAGCAGAAAACATGGATTCCTAGGGGCTGCATGCAATTCTCCAAAAATACCTACCTGGGGTTGTTGCCATGGTTTTATTGGCCATGGGGTTGGTTGTAGAGGTGCAAGAGATTGTTTAACATATTTCTCACTGAGTGTACAAGCTATGCAGTTTCAAATGAACTCTTCGAAATGACAATCTATTGCTGACGGCCAGACTGCTTCATGGGATTGTTGGTTCATCTTAACAACACTGAGATGTCCTTCATGGACAAGATGTAATACACGTTTCTATATCGCTTTTGGGGTGACTTCTCAAGTTTCACGCATAATACAGTTATCACCAAACAATGCCAGATCATTGCGTACCCTGTAATACAGGATCAGGTCTTTCCCTATTTCATGAAGCTGCTCAGTTTCTATGTAATAACTCACATTCTGTAGTACATTGTCTGTTGCTGATTCCGCCTTCAACTCCTCTTGGGTAACAAGATTCGCAGTCATGCATGAAATCACCAAGATCACATTGTTTTCAATGTTGCAAGTTGTTTCACTATCGCTAATGCTGTCTCCATGTCTACAATAGGAGCACAGTTCAGCATGTCTGCTACTCAGTTGCGTGAGCCTGAAAGATGCTCAACTTATAAATTATATTGATGAAGATGACCTGACCACCTGTAGATGCATAGAGGTCAATGACCAGGTCCTGATGTAGCTAACAATATAGTCAGTGCCTGGTGATTGGTGTGGCGAGTAAACATGCTACCATAGGTACTTGTATCAGTGTTCACAAGTTTAGATGCAGGCTAGTGCTTCCTGCAGTCCAGTTGAGTATTTGGGTCATAACTTCTAATGGAATGGCAATTGAGTCGGATAGACATTCTGCTCAAAATTACTTACCTGGAATTCCTTATCTTGTCCGACCTTTCAGATGAGATCTGTGTAGCGCAGCAGGTTCCCAGGGCCTACAGACGAGGCCAGCTCAGTCACAGATAAGTAAGCCATGTACCCTTTTTTACAGCACTAGCTGCTGCAAACCAGGTAAGTTTAAGGGTCCAGCGAAGTTTAAAAACCCAGGGAGGAGGTAAGTGTTAAGGTAATTGGGTAGGATTTGGGTGGGGGGTGCGGTGGGTTGGGTCAGGCTTGGGTGGTGGAGAGGGGTGGTCAGGAGCTGAGCCTGGCGGTGGAGGGGCCTGGCAGTGAGGTTCTGGAGATAGGCCTGGGGGTGGGGGACTTGGGCCTGGTGGTAGTGGTCAGGGGTCGGAAGTTTGAACTTCCTGGCCAATTGTCATGCAAACTTTATCTGGATCTTCCTAGGGTGGGATGTTCCCCAGCGCATCTTTGGGTTAGCCCTCAGATACACTGCCCTGGACCTCAGAAGTTAAGGCTCTATTTGTGTACAGCTTCTAACAATGAGCTTGACGCATAAGCACTTGGCCATTTTCTTCCTTCAGTGGGCTGTGAGAGTACAATTGCAACTACTGTTCCCATCACATCTGTTGGGACATATGTTCTCTATGAGGATTGAAATGTGTGAGGATTGGTGGAAATGTTATCTTCACCTTCAATGTTTCAAACACTGTTTGCTGTGGGATTGTCTATTCCCATTATGCATCTTTGTGCAGTAATTTCCAGACAGCCTCTGCAGACTCTGTATATTTAGGAATGAATTTGTAATAAAAGTTGGTAGTACTGAGCAACGATGCTGACTCTTCCATGTTACATAATGTTGGAAGCACATGAATGGCTTTGACGTTGTCATGTATAGACTTTATTCCAGCTGTTGCCACACTGCATCCGTGAAAGTCAAGCTCGGGTGTAGCGAATGTACATTTGTCCCTGCTGAGTGTGAAATTGTGTTGTTCGAGTTGAGTGAGTACTGCTGACAGTCGTTGATCATGTTCTGCTTTGTCACTTCCATGGACAGCAATATCATCAAGTCGGTTGAGCGTCCCCTCAATGCCTGACAAAACTGTCTTCTGGAATCTCCTGGAATGTTCTAGGTGCTGAACTTGGTCCATTGGTCATTCTGCAGTACTGAGTGTGGAACAAAAACTGTAAGATATCGGCTTTGCTCTTCTAGTGGTAACTGAAGTCAGCTCTGTCTTGTATCGAGCTATGTGAAGACTGTGAAGTCACAAAATGATGCTGACAGTTCTTGGATTGTAGGAAGTGGAACCTTGTCCAGAATTATAGCTTTGTTGACCATATTAAGGTTGGTGGATAGTCTAAATTCACCATTTTTTTGTCGTGCAGCGACTAGGTTTGATATCCATGGCAATGAGTCAATTTGCACAATGATACCATCTGTTTCTAGTAGTTTCAGCTCTTGTGACACTTTGGCATGGATTGCAAATGGCAACCATCTGAAATTTTGTGAAACTGATGGAATGGATATGTCAATGCAAGGAACATGCCGGTACCCCTTTAATCTCCCCAAATCCAGTAAATAAGGAAGGATACTGGTGTGTATAGTCTGTGTTATTAATCACATTAGGGTGTGCTCCAGTGGGGTCTTCAAGTTTGATTCCAAGCCTTCGAAAATGTTTACCTCGATAGGGCCTATGTAGCCTTTAGCTACATAGAAAGTAAACCTGTCTAGAGTGATGTTTTGTAGCGGACTGGGACATTCCCAAAACCAGAATGATGTAGTTGTTAAAAACTTGAAGAATTTCTGTCAGAGGAGTGAGAGAGAATTGTGAAAAATACTGTTAGTAGAGCTTTGCCCTCAATATAGATACTTCAGCACCAACATCGATGACATGTGACACTGAGAATCCCGTGATCTCGACGGAGTACCTCTGCAATTTGGGCAAGTTTTAATGGTATCTGACCATGATGGGGCACTTATTGATGAGATTGTTCAGATCTCTTTGTGTGTAACTTTGTATTTGAGCTGATTGGGCAAGCTGTGGCTGTGGGTGAGTCTGAAAGGGCATTCCTGTGTAACCTCTGCAAATCTAACCATGGCATTCCTGTGTAACCTCTGCAAATCTAACCATGGCAGATTCAACTTACGACTTCCAAGTCATGGTTTTATCCAAAGTTAGATCATCATCCTCCATGAGAAGATATACCATATTTACAGTAGGAGCCAATTGCTGCAACACTGCCACACATTATTTGATGGTCTCACCATTTCCCTGGGATCTCTGGAGTAATGTATGTCAATCGATTATCACACTGTTCCTTGGCCTGAGGTATTTTTCAAGAGCACTTACTGCCTTATCAAATGTAGACATATCATCTGTGAGATGCTGGAATATTTGCTGGTCTCCTGCTCCGAAACAAGGTATGAGTATCACATTATTACGAATTGCTGCTACATCCAGACTGTCCTTCCCTGTAGTGAGCAAATAGGTCTTGAACCCTGAAATCCACTGCTCCTACAATATGGGAAAGCCTCCTGGCAATGAAAGAAATTGTCCTGGAGCTGGTAAAGTTAAACTTTTCTCAACTATCCTTGTCACCAATTTTTGTTATGTATCTGCTGGATTGTCTAACTTATTGCAGAGCAATGTAGAGATGGCACTAATTCCAAATCTACAACAGGTTTATTTACAATACTTTTAAACATCTCAGAACTCACAGGATTTTTACACATGGGCCAGGATTTTGCCCTCGTCAGAATGGCTAAGCGGGAGTGGACAGGAGTGGTCGGGAAGCTGACTGCCGCCAGGGATCAGGGCCCAACCATAATTTCACACTGGTGGGCCAATTAAGGCCCACCAAGCTTGAAGCACAGAGCTGCCTCAGGAAGATGAAGATTTTTTAAAAGTTAAAAATTAGGAACTTTAAAATGTTACAAAACATGTCCCCTCATGTGACTCTGTGTCTGGAATTTGTGGCCCAAGTTGGTGGTAGAGGCAGGAACTCTAAACTCTTTTAAAAAGTACCTGGATCTGCACCTTAAGTGCTGTGAGCTGCAGGGCTATGGGCCAGGTGTAGGAAGGTAGGATTAGAAAGGGCACTTGGGTGTCCTCGGGCTGGCAAGGACAAGATGGGCCAAATGGCCTCCTTCTTCTGTGCTGTAACTTTTCTATGGTTCTATGGTCCTATGAGCAGGGATGTTATTAATGAAATATTAACATTTTTATTTAATTTTTATTTGCTGTTGGAAACCTCAAGGCCACTTGACCTTTTCGCCTGCCCACCAAACGCAGGGTTGGCTGGGAAGCGAAAAATTTAATTCAATTATTACTTTAATGGCCTTAATAGGTCTTTTAATAGCCGGGTACGCTGCTGAATCCTGCACATGCCCACTGACTGAAATAACACATGAGTGCGCGATGATATCGGGATGCTTGCCCAACATCATCGTACATGATTTTACAAACATTCAGGTCGGGTCCGCGCCCACCAGACAGTCTAAAAATTCTGGCCTATGGTGTCATTCAGAACCCAGATCTTTCTCTTCAGAAGCTCCTCTGTTTAGCTATCTCTCTAGCTCCACCTGCAGGCTTACGCAATTAAGTACAGTCACAGAAATCAGAGCAATGAATAATATAATCAAACACAGATCATTAAAACCATTGAACACTACAGGAAAGATTTAAATCTGAAGTTCCAGGAAAGATGAGAAATGATTTGGGGGATGAGAACGCATTCAAGGAATTTGGAGATTAATGGGAAGCTGGAGATGGGATAATAGATTGCGAGGTCAATGTGGTCAAGGATTGATTGTTTGTGAAGAGAGGTGGTGACGGCAGATTTAAAGGAGAGAGGGACAACACCTGAAAAGAGAAAAACATTTTGAAGTTTGGCTAACATGGAGACCAGGTGGGGGAGTTGGGTGATCAGCAGTTTAGTGAGAATAGGATCAAAGAAGCAGGACCTGGGTCTCATGGGCAAAATGAGCTTAGCGAGGGCATAAAGTGAGTTAGGAGAGAAACTGGAGAAAGATGTGAATTCAGGATAGGACAGGGGAAGTATGACAGATTAGTGGAAGGTAGATGTGGCAGAGGCAACTGATCGGATGGTCTCATCAGATGGTCTCAATCTCCATGACGGGGAAGCCTATGATCTTCTCGCACATTTGCTGGAGGTGAGGGTGGAAGGGACAGGAAGGAGGGGTTTGAGGAGATGGTTCACAGTAGTGAAAAGAAGCTGGAGGTTATCTTTAATTCCAGGATGGTCCTGAAATATTGAGCAGTTTTAGCAGATGAGAACAGGACCCAATATTGTTTACAGTAGTACAGGCAGACCTGATGGACACCATTAACCTCAAACATAGATCAAAATGAATTCAAAATCATGTAACATTACTCTAGGAAAATGTAAACTAGTTCAACATGTTCAGCAAGCTTGATACTTCAAGTGTCTGCAGAGCCTTTTCATTTCTTTTTGTTTTCACCTGTGTTTTTCTGTGATTCTGTGACTTCCCCGAATCTGCTACAAGCAAACCCAGGAGAACAGTTACAGGGGCAGAAAAAGTGGGAACAAAGGTGCTAGGCACAAATTATCCAATTGGAAAGCAAGCTTTGGTTTTCCCACCGACAGAAAATGGAAGAAAAGAGTTATAATCTGGACCTGCCATTGGATTCAGTAGGATGTTTGCATCCCTGACCTTGTCGGGTTCCCAGAGCCCATCCACACTCCCCCATATGCTGCCCATCGCCTCTAAATATTGGGACTATTGAAAACAAAAACATAGAGGTAATGTTTAATACCTTAGCTTGCAGGTGGAGAATTATGTACAGCACCTCATTATAGGAAGGACATCAAAAATAATGGAAAAGGTGCAACATAGATGCACTCAGATATGATCAGAATGAAGGTAATAATTATGAAGAAAGACTTGCAAAATTAGAACTTTTTTCATCAGAGAAGTAAAGATTATGGGGTGATATGACAGAGGTCAGGATTATAAAACAGATGGCGAGAGATTGTGTCCAGTGTTCACTAAGATGGTAACAAGAGAACACAAAAAAGAATTGAAAAAAAGATGATTAATGAAATATTTTTTTGTGGGAATGCGGAATTCTCTGCCACAGCTGCATTAAAGCCTCAGTGCACATTTTGAATAGGTAATTAGATAATTGTTTGAAATATGGGGAATATGAAAATGTACATTTGGATGAGACTGGGCACCTCATCAGTCAAAAACACTAACTCTTTGGAACAGTAAGTCAAAGCATTAGAAAGGATGCAGAGAAGGTTTATCAGAATGAAAGCTGGGGTGAGGAACTCCAGTTGTGTGGTGATGCTTGAGAGGCTGAGATTTTTCTCCTTAGAGCTGAGTAAGTTAAGGGGAGATTTAATAGAATGTTCAGAATTACAAAATGGTTGATTTTCTGTTAATTTGACTTTGTCACACTGGTAATCTCTCCCAGCCAATTCCTTGGTGTGGTCATCAGTAGTTTCTAACAGAAAGTAGAAATGATTAAAACAAGTATACTTAAAACTGTCAATCCCTCTGCCTCAGGTCATGGACTCGTGCATTTCCACAATTACGTGCGGAGTCTAAAGTAAAGTTGGAATTGTTCTCCTTAGAGCAGAGAGGTTAAGCAGTGGTTTAACGGTGATGTTCAAATTATGAAGAGTTTGATAGAATACATTGGGAGAAACTCTTTCCACTGCAGGAGAGTCAATAACCAGAGGGCACAGATTTAAGATAATTGGCAAAAGAACCAGAGGGGAGATTGGAAGTCGTTTTTTTTAACACGGTGAATTGCTGTGAGTCAGAATGCATTGCCTGACAGGGTGCTGGAAGCAAATTCATTAGTACTTGAATAGGAAAAATTTGCAAGAGAACAAACAGGAGAGTGGGACTAATTTGATACTGCTCAAAGAGCCAGCACAGACAGGATGGTCTGAATGTCCTTCTCTATTATAAGATTCTTTGTGGCAGTGATTGAAGGGAAAACATTCAAAAGTCAGTGAGTGTTCCAAACAAGTAATTGTAATATTTATTTCTCAAAGTATAATAGAAACCTGTTGAAATGTTTTCAATGTAGAAAAGTGTCTGCAAAATGTCAATGTATAACACATATTGCTCACTGAAATCCATGTACGGGTTTAATTCTGTGTTCTGAGTGTGGCACTAAGCTTCACTGAATGATTTAACTTTTATTTTTTTCTTTCCCCCCAAAGAAACTATTTGGTTTGACATAAACTTTAAATTGGTTCATTACCTCACAGTGTGTTGATATGTATCTGCTCTTTTTCTTACATATAGAGATCAAGCTATTCTAGAGTTCTCCACTGAAAGTTTACACCACACTTCATCAAAAGTTTTAATTCGCTTGCGCTGGTGAAACAAGAAGAATATGTGAGGTTCAATGAGAGTATTCATTTTGTTTTCTTGTGTGGATCAAAGTGAGGGTTGATGGTGAGAATGTACTATTCCTCAGTTGGAATTCGGAACCAATATCAAACACTTTCAATTCAGGAATATCACTAGTTTGACACAGTTAGGTAGGTAATTAGCCATAGTCCACAAAGGACCATACACACCTCTCTCCATTGGAGAGAGACAACTGGTTATAGGAACATAGGAACAGGAGTAGGCTATTCGGCACCTCGAATATGTCCTGCCATTCAAGCAGATCATGGCTAGTCATCTACCTCTGCATTTTTCCCCACTATCCCCCTATCCCTTTATACCATTAGTATCCAGAAATCCATCGATTTCTGTATGAAGATGCTCAATGATTGAGCTTCCACTGCCCTCTGGGGTAGAGAATTCCAAAGATTCCCCACCCTCTGAGTGAAGCAATTCCTCCTTTTCTCAGTCCATCTACTCTGTCACACCCTGTAAGAATTTTATAAGCTCCAATAAGATCACCTCTCATTCATCAGAACCCTAAGGAATACAGGCCCAGTCTCCTTAATCTCTCCTCATAGGAAATCCTGCTCTCCCAGGGATCATTCTGGTGAACTTTCATTGCGCTCCCTCTATGGCAAATATATCCTTCCTTGGGTGAGAAGACCAAAACTGTACACAATACTCCAGGTGCCATCTCACCAAGCCTCCATATAATTGCAGCAAGATATCTTTACCCTTGTACTGATATAGCTTGAAGGGAATCAATCCAGATCAAACAGGATTCCATGAACTACCATAACCAGTGTAGGGATTGAAACTTTGAGATAAAGTAAAGCGGCTATAGTGAAAAACGACCTAGATCAGCCTCAACACCTAACGGTGTAGCAAAGTAAATATCTTAGTTGTGTGCATCTGCCCTCTGATCTCAGTTCTGAATAGTTTTTAAATTCTGAATTCCTCTTGTGCAAATTGACTTCAATCTGCCCTTGTCACTTCACTTACGGCCGTTAAGACCTTAATTTTCTATCACTTTTGCAAGGGTTTGGCCTCTAACTGCACAAAAGAAAGGACAATGTTTTGACCCCATTGTGCTGGCTATTCCCAAAAGCAACAACAACTTATCTAACACCTTTAATGAGTAAAACACCCCACAGGAAAACATATTTGACCCTGAGCTACATAAAAGATATTAGGTCAGAAGACCAAAAGCTTGGTCACAGAAATCAGTTTTAATTTGTGTCTTAAAGGAGGAAAAAGAGATAGAGAGTCAGAGAGTTTTAAGAAGGGAATTCCAGACCTTAGGGTCTAGGCAGCTGAAGGCATGGCTGCCAATTGTGGAATGATTAAAACTGGGGACAAAAGGCCAGAATTAGTTGAGCACAGCTTTCTTTGAGGGCTGGGAGGCTGGAGGAAGGTACAGAGGTAGGGAGCAATGGCATCCTGGAGGGATTTGAAAACAAGGTTGAGAATTTTCAAATCAAGATGTTGCTTAACTGGCTTAACCAATGTAGGTTGGTAAGCACAGGGGTTTCAGCAGATGAATTGGGGCAGGGACAGAGTCAGGCAATGTTAGAGATGTGAAAGTAGGTGGCCTGATTGATAGGGCAGAATTTTGCCCTTGATAGCGGGCGGGCTAATTAAGGCCCGCCCAGCGGGCCGCCCGAGGTGAAGCTCGTTGCACTTCCTATGTGGGCGTTGGAGGATTCCCCAACTGCGAGAGTCCGCTCTATCATGCATGCGCACGAAAGAGCGCACATCTCCCTGAGACTAAGTGCTGCCTCAGGGAGAGCGCTGAAAGTGTTTGAAAGTTGAAAAATAGAAAAATAAAAAAATTATTAACATGTTCCCTTCATGTGACAATGTCACACAAGATGGGACATGTTTATAAATATCACAGAAACTTTATTAAAGTTTTTTAAAACCGACATGAAACCTCATCCTGCCGGTGGATGAGGTTTAATGTTTTTTCAGGAGCCCGCTGGGGCTCCTGGCCTGCCCAGCAACCTTAAGGTTGGATGGGCAGGTCCTTTAATTGATTTAACTACCCTGTCAATGGCCTCAATTGATCATGTACAATACCAGTGTTGCAAACAGTCTGGTTCTGCTTCTGGCAGTTGTCAAGGAGGGGATGGAGATGATTGTTATGGAATGGAGCTTGTGGTGGAGACCAAAGGCAGGAGTATTGGTCATTAGCTGGAGGAAATTTCTGCTCACCCAATATTGGATGTTGGGTGAGCAGCCTAACAATTCAGAAAGGGATGGTTGTGAGTGTAGACCTAGGTATCGTCGGCATACATGTGGAACCTGACGTTTTTGGATGTTGCTGCTGAGGGGCAGCATGCAGATGAGCAAAAAGGACGGTGCTATGTATACATGAATTCCTTTTTGCTTTGGCAAAGGTAGTAAGCCTGATAAGGTTAAGGAACTGCAATGTTAACCAGACTGATATCAGATATGATTGCGATTCTTTTGTACATGGATTTGGCTTTCTCACACTGTCAGAAATAGTTACTGGAACTGTAGAAACTTATAGACTGAGGTAATTCAGCCCACCATGTTTTATTTTCAAGCATTATCCCATTTCTTTTAGAAAGACACCATTGAATCTACTTTCACCACTTATTCAGGCAGTGCATTCCAGATCACAGCAATTTGCTCCATAAAGCATTTCTCCCTATCTCTCCCCGGTTCTTTTGTCATTTATCATTTATTTACTTCATTCATGGGATATGTCCTCTGACCCACCCACCAATGGAAAGTGTTCCTCTCTATCAACTCTATCAAAACCCTTCATAATTTTGAACACAATTTTGAACACATTTATTAAATCTCCCTGTAACCATCTCTGCTCTAAAGAGTACGAACCCGGCTTCTCTTGCCTCACCATGTTCATCCATGTGAAGAGATTTTCATTCTTTCAGAAAAAACATTTATGTGAGACTAACTCGAAGCCTTTTTCCGTTGAGGTTTTCTTCAGAAGTTTTGTCTTTGGGTCAATTGCCTATCCCTGATTATTCCTGGCAGTATTACTTGAAGGTCCTCATATTTTCCACTCTAGTCTTGTGATATTTTATTATTTGACACTGGCGTTATGTAAATATGGCACTATGCTTATCTAAAAAGAAATATTTTCAATGTGAGGAAATTGTGCACAGAAACTGGTAAGAGAGAAGCCAGCAAATTAAAGGTTGAACACTTTTTGTAGTGTGCCCGTTCCCCCAGTGTTTAGATATCTGTGTGTGTTTCCATAAGGCTTCAGCAGCTGGAATATTTCATATACATGGATAAGAACCTGGAAAAATTCAACACTGCAGTTTTACTGCTTTCATTGTCTTTGTAATATCACCATTGTAGCAACGTCTTATTGACTTCAAACTTTCATTTGATCAACTTTTAGTCAGCTCTCCTGTTAGGTACAACAGGAATCAATGTCAGTTATGTAAGATCCCAGAGCTCATGGCCTATGGCCTCCTCTCCAGTAGGAACAATAGTGGCTTTCTGCTCCAACAACAACAAACAAACAACAGCAGCTCACATTTATATAACACCTTTAACATAACAAAACTTCCCATGGCATTCACAGAAGTAAGGTAAGACAGACATTGAGTGAATGAATGAGAGAATAGAAGGAGAAGCTAAAAGCTTTGTTAAGGCCTTTAAGGAGGATCTTTAATGGAAAAGTGGCAATGTGCCAGATAACAGGCAGACTGATATTTCTATATTTAAAAAGGGAGGTAGAACAAGTCCAGAGAACTGTAGACCAGTAGCTTAATATTGATAATAGGAAAGATAATGGGATCCTTATTCAAAGATGTAATAGGAAAACACCTAGGACTGACAATATGATAAAAGAACAGTCAACACTGTCACGAGGCTGTGCTTCTTTATATTTGAAAAGATGATTTTTCAAACTTTCAATGATTGGATATTTTGCAATTTGAAATGAGAAATTCAAGGCCACCTGCCAAGGTGAAGGTGAAAAAACAAACAAAAATCACCCTCAGGGCAACATGAAGAGAGAAACATTTCCTATAATTGAGAGACCCATCAAAACTCATCATTGTCTAAGGAAGGAATGCAAAGTGCTGGATATTGAAACAATGGCTGCCACAGACAGACTGCCCAAAAATTCCTCAGAAATACACAATCGGTGAAGTATAACAGGCCAAGCTGTAGCCACTGCAAATGATTGCAAGAAAGACTTCAGTCGAAGATACAGGTTGAAGGTAACCCCACCCCCCCATGCCACCATCCTCCCTCTTTCTTTTGCAACAAGTGTATTACCCAGTTCAGAAGTCAACTTTACTGGAAATCTACCAGCGAACTGAGACCTCGTAATAATTCTAACATGGTCGATATCTGACTGCACCCATGAACCGAGCTAACACAAATTGATGGCAAGGGTTAAAGATCTACACCTCAAAGACAGCCAAAGGACACTTAACGCTATATTCCATTAGCTTTTTTTTCATATGGACTCTAACTTACCTTATTTCTGACGTACATGAGTACGTGTGTAAGATGTCATGGTTTTATTATTTTCTTTCCCAGGTTTAGTGGTTAATAGGTTTGCTCTTTCTTGAACTCAAGAAAAACTTGTTTGGTTCCTTACTGCTCACAGCTTAAATAGTTAAATAAATCTGGAGTTGGAAAAAAACATATCTTTGTGAAAAAGAAATTTAAACCTTTGTTGTGACCATCCAAAGAGGCTGAATAGAGTGGAGCTAGTTCACTCCTCCTCACCTGGTCAAAACAACATAGGTTGCAAAGGGAAACAAATATTGTGGATGCTGGAAATCTGAAATGAAAAGCTGGAAATATTCATCAGGTCGGAGTGCGTTTGGGATTAGATAGTCAACCTGAAAAAAGTAGGACATGCCGGGACCACTGTTGTTCACCATGAACATAAGTGATTAAGATTCAGGAGTTGGAAGTGCAATCTTGAAATTTGGGAATGACACCAAATTGGGAGTGTTGTTAGTACAGTGGAGGACATTGACAAAATACAGGAAGACATTAATAAACTTGCAGAATTGTTGTGTGGTTGGCAAACAAATGCCGATATAGATAAGCATGAGGTTGTACATGTTGGTAGAAAGAATAAAGAGGTCACATATTCCTTGGAGAATAAATGTCTATTTAGAATAGAGAGACAGAGGAATCTTTATTCTGATCAACACGTAGTTTGGAGAATATGCCATGTAGCTCTGTGCTTGAATGTTAGTTGGTTTTTAACCTCCCTGACATTGGTGTTACATCGAGAAGATTGTCTAATTTCAGAAATTTACTTTTAGAGATGTGAAGGAAGGAGAAACTACCTTTGTGCCTTCAACCTTTTACAACCTTGGTGAGTGATGTGTATGGCTACCTGCTACATTTTGTGGAAATTACATATTCTTTGGATTTTATTTTTTATTTGTGTCACCCGTTAGGTATCAAGTGTTTCTGATGAGCCTGTCGGTCTATTTGATTTAACATAGTGATAACTGTTCATGGCAGCTCAAATCTAGAACAGTGCTCACCACTTAAACTCTGTTATTTGAGGTGAAATTAATTGAGTAATTGAAAGTTTCTGTAATTTTCAACTTTTCGAAGACTGAACTGTGTGGCCAACATTAATCTAGAGCACCAGTATGTGGATTATTTTCTCAGTATTTGTAGAGTGTAGAAACATAGAATCTTACAGCATAGGAGACCACTCAGCCCATCATGCCTGTACTGGATCTTTGAAAGAGCTATTCAATTAGTCCTATTTCTTCAAATCTTTCCCCATAGCCCTGAAAATTTGCCCTTTTCAAATAGATAAACATGATGTTGTGGATTTTTGTGTCTCCATCTGTGCTGTAACAGGGGCAGGGTGGAGTTTAAAAATGGCAGGGATTCCTGCTCCCATTCCCAATTTGTATGGTCTTGGGATAAAGGTCCAGGTAGTGAGTTCGTACAATAACAATAGTGTCCTTGCCTACTCAATTGCTGGGCTGGACAATTTAAACCAACACTATTTTCATGGAGTCAGGCCCATTTTGTTGTGGCTGTGATGTGGTTCAAGACTGCTCTGAAGTGCTGTGGGGGAAGCCTAGTCTGGAGTCGTAACAGGTAAATTTCAGAAGACTTGCAACCTTCAACCATTATAATTAGATGATGTATGATAAGTTAAATACATTTTTAATGCAGTGATTAATCATAGTGCTCTGTCCTTAAAAGTTGAGAGATCATTACATTGATCAGCACCGTATAAGTTTTCATATACATTAGATTACTTTACCCAGTGGATAAATCCTCTTCTGCTTGCAACAGTATAGAGAATCTGACTTTAATGTGCCATATGGACATATGTTTTCATCTTTCCATTCATTTAAAGTTCAAATCTTTGAAGCACTCTTCCAGTGTCCACTATGGTCAGAACTCATGGACCTTATAATAACACTGGGAAGTCTTTGAAATATTCATGAAACTGTCAAAATAAACAAACACCCATTCAAGCTTTCCTTGAAAAAAAGGCTTAAACCTATTAAGTGTTTGTAAAGCTGTCAAAGTAAAAAACAGGCATTCAAAAATCACTTCAGAGGCACATAATCTTCTCAGCAGCTCATAAAACTGTCAATAAAAACAACACATATTCCCTATCAGAGCTGTGTAAACAAATCCTACAAAGCTCAATCCATTAGTGTGTATTGGAGATCAGCCAATCATTCATAATGGGATTCCATCCCACAGCTGTATAACCAAAGGCTCTAGAGAGGAATATATTGAAATCTTTGACACAGGTGAACAGATGGCCATCTGGCTCGACAGATGGCTTATTGCTTTGATTCACAGGATGGATGGTGGGGGGGTTGCATGTCGGGGTGAGGCTTGAGGGCTTCGAGGCCTATCAGCCCTTTACAGAACTACCCCAATGTTCCAGTGAATAGAAGCAAGCCTTCTAACCTGCTTACCTCAATATCCACCTGTCTCCATTGCTGCCTTGGGTTTCCTTCTGGAGGTGGCAGCCCTGACTCTATCCCATCCCATTACTCTGTGACGAAAATAATGTGGGTGTGCACTGTCAGGCAGGAGGCAGGATTGCAAGGTTTGGAAATAGGCCAACTTGTGATTCCTGCCTTGATTATGAAAATCCCAGGTAATCCCATCAAGGGCTCAAAGAATATCATAATCACTAAACTAGAACACTTTGGAACTGATCTCAGCCTGAAACAGAGACTGTACCTTTCAAATTGTTACAGGGCAAAGAGTTAAAAACCTAATTTTAAGATCCATTTTGGAATTTGCTTCACTTTTCCACACTGAATGTCATGATGGAGGTTAATGGTTGGTACTATCAATGTTTTAAAAGGAACAAAAAATTTACATTTATATAGCTTGACATCAGCAAGAACCAAAGCAAGTCATAGTCAATGAGGTACTTCAGAAGTTTAGTCACTGTTATAACATAATCAAGATAAATATTCAAGAGTGGCATTGAAGGCTTATAGAGGAAATGGATCCAGATTAAGATGATCAAACATTCTGGGTGGTATTGTAAAACAAAAACAGAATTACCTGGAAAAACTCAGCAGGTCTGGCAGCATCGGCGGAGAAGAAAAGAGTTGACGTTTTGAGTCCTCATGACCCTTCGACAGAACTGTCAAAGGGTCATGAGGACTCGAAACGTCAACTCTTTTCTTCTCCACCGATGCTGCCAGACCTGCTGAGTTTTTCCAGATAATTCTGTTTTTGTTTTGGATTTCCAGCATCCACAGTTTTTTTGTTTTTATCTCTGGGTGGTATTGTTCCTGTGCAGCTGGAAGGATGTGGGGCAGGATTCATTTATAGAAGACAAAAAGGCAGTGGAGGTAGAAACATATTCTAGAACTTCACTTTGTTGATCATGGAATATTTGTGCAGAATTTTCCTTTGGGAAGTTAAATAGATGAAGCAGATTGTATCTGGTCTTCGGAAGGAATGGGCATGAGCTAAATAGCCTTTTCTGATTCCATACTTGCTTATTTCCTCAAACTATAATGGTTCTGGGAATGGCGTTGTGATTACAATGGCCCACAAACTTTTATTACTTCACCAAAATTGTACTTTCTCCACGAATATTCCCAATGACTCACTGTCCTCTTAGTGGGAATTTACTGCATGCAAATTGGCTACTGTGTTTCCCCCACATTACAAAAGTGCCGACACTTCAAAAGATATTGGATTGCCTATGAAACATTTTGGAACATCCTGAGTTTGTGAAATGTACTGTGTAAACTCAAGTATTTTCCTCTTTTTCTTCGTACCAGGAAGTTTGTAATTAACACAAAGTTTTGGTGCTCACTTCATTTTGCAATCACTTGTCCTGAAACTTACCCATAGCTCCTTGGAGCAGGTGTGAGTGAAAGGGGTTAAAAAAAATACCAACTTGCTTATTTCTCTTCTCATACATGTTCAGGCTCTCTTTAGCCCTGATCATTGCTCTAAGATATTTCACTGTCTCTCTGCCAATAAATCCATTCTTGAGATGAAAGTGTTAGTGTCTCTAGAATGAAATACATGTTCCCAAGAGAAAAGCTCATTAAATAGCAGAGTGAATAGGCATACTGTCACAGAATGTTAGCATGTGGGCTCACACCCACAGATCCCTGTGTGACAAGCCTTTGATCCTTGCTATGGTGTCCAGGAGAGAGCAGCAGAAAGGCCATTCTCTACAACCAGGTGATCTGATCATCATCAACACAAAAATAGAATTACCTGGAAACACTCAGCAGCTCTGGCAGCATCGGAGGAGAAGAAAAAAGTTGACGTTTCGAGCCTTCATGACCCTTCAACCGAACCGGTCATGAGAACTCGAAACGTCAACTCTTTTCTTCCCCGCCGATGCTGCCAGACCTGCTGAGTTTTTCCAGGTAACTCTGTTTTTGTTTTGGATTTCCAGCATCCGCAGTTTTTTGTTTTTAGATCTGATCATCATGTTGTGCAATCTTCAAGTTTAATAGTGGTGTTGGAAAGGACATGCACCAGGCCACCTGCTTGTTGACTCTTTTGGCCTAGAAATAGTAGAGTTAAGTGGAGCTTAAAACAAGGAAGGTTTCTTTTCAGTGGCTGAGAAGCTAACTAGGGCTTCCCTGCCCCAAGAAAACCTCCTGGAAACAAAATCCAGCTACAAACTTTGAAGCAAGAAAAATTAAGGACCAATTTCCAAGATAAGGTCATAGGAAAAAATAATCACTGTTAATAACTACAATCTTGAGTTATGACCCCAGAGAGATTGCTGACACATCTCAGAGCCTGATCTACGGCAGTGCCAGATTAAATCAGCAGGAACAAAAAATGTCTGGATATAATTGCATGTCATTTTTAGATCCATATATCAGGACAACAATCCTGTGGTATTTGCATTTTGTTTGTTAGGTCATGCCATGGCTGAGTGATATTTTCACTAGAAAATTTAGATATGTAATTGAATCAAATATTATTTGAAATCTCTGCGGACCATGCTGGCATCCATAATTCTGTTAATCGACAGTCTCAGCAGAACTGCTTTCAAACCTTAGAGAATAGTGAAACCAAAATACGATGAACCGTTACTATCTATCCTACTGATAACTAATGTTTTACAATATGCAACGCCCGTAAATATGATGAAACTATCTACATGCACTTAAAAATAAAAGGTAATCCTGGTTTGGTTACCATTCTTTATCATTGGACATTTCTCAGTCACATTGCCCCCCTCTGTTAACTTAGAGGTTGTGCATGTTAATTTCATCCCGTCTTCCTGTCACATGATGTGAAGCAGCACAATATAACCAGTTGCCCATCTTGTTGATGCAATGTATATTAAATAATACCATATATAAATTCAAATAAAATGTATATACTATTAAATATTTAATAATTAATGTATATGATAAATATATACTGTTAAATAATATTGCAAACAATATTAAATATATAACATTATATAATATTGTATATTATATTAAATAATGTATATGATATTAATATATAATAAATAATATTGTATATAATATTAAGTATATTAAATAATGTATATCGTACTAAATTCAGCAGCAACTCGATTCAAAAAAACTCACCAATGGAAAATAAGTGATGCATGCTGCAGGTTGTGACATTTTACAGGGGATTATTGTGACACATCAGCACTGTCAAGATTTACCTTGCTGGTTTGTGAAGGTATTTACATGATTTACAGCAATTACACCACCTATTCATCGATCTCTTACTCTGTATAACATGCAGGAGAAAATGAATATTTTAATTTCCTGGAACTTTGGCCTTTCCTGTCACATGAATATCTCAACAGACTATTTCTGATAAAGTACTGTGCATGATGCCATGCTGGTACCTTGAACTGGCAGTAATGCAGGACATAGAAATAGAAACATAGAAAATAGGAACAGGAGCAGGTCATTTGGCCCTTCAAGCCTGCTCCACCATTCAATATGATCATGGCTGATCCTCTAGCTATGCGCCATACTCCCGCTCTCTCATGCTATCTCTTGACGCCTTTAGAGTCTAGAAGTCTATCTATTGCCAGAGTATGACCAATCCATTGAGAATGGAATGTGTCACATTGTAAGGTGTGGTGATGGGAACCCTGGGTATCTTTACAAAATGCAATAGTGGCAAACCACAGATGTCACAAACTCCAGAACTTTATTTTGGACAGATTATTGGTGAGATTACCTCTGGAAAATTAAGGTAACATAGCCAATCCCATGTTTTGTGTAGGGAAATCCTCTTAAAGGGAGCACGGGACAATAGTTGATCTCCAATACTGTAGAAAAAGTTCTGCGACCCACTCTTCCTTTGAGCACTGGTTTATATCAGAGATATATCAGGGATTATATCAGAGAACACGATGGAGACATTTCATAGAAGTGAAGAATGAGTCTAGGATGCTGGGCTTAAAGGAAGATTTACTAGGCAAACCTTGCTTTCCCTGTGGCAAAGGAAAGTGAAAGTGAAGACTGTGCAGTTAGCTTAAACAACTGAGAGGTATAAGTGATAAAAACATAAACAGGCTGTTTACGTAGCCTGGGAGCCCACAATTGGAGGAAAGGGGTTTAAAGTTAATGGGTCTCAAGTGAGATTAAAGAAAAAAAAGTGTTCTTTTTCTACAGAGTTGTGGATATTCAGATCAGTCTCTCTGATACTTTGTTCATTAAAATAAAGAAAATAATACTTGAAGACAAAACTCAAGGTTGGGCAATGTAACTGAGATGATATTCTGCAGATTACAATGGTTCCTTTGTTGCTAGGGTGATAGTGAGGGGGTGATGTCTTTGGGAAGCAGCTGGTCAGAAATAATTTGGAATGTAGGGACAAATAATCTGGATGTTTGTCTAATAACTTTTCAGGGTTAGGGTATGTGCTTTAAGAGAAATGTAGGAAATTTCACAAGCAGAAAAGACTCTGTAATCCATCTGTTGTCTCCCAAAAACAATACCCTCAATTTCCCACTTTATCGATCCAATTCTGCCTTTAATTTCTTCACACTCTTCCTGGACAGCCCATTCCATATGTTCACTATGCTCCGTGTTGGTTTATCTAAATCATTTGGCCCCAGTTTTAAAGGTTGTGGCAATCTCAAACATATCAGGATTCAATTATTCCCTTAAGAGTCTTCAATGCTTTAATATTATCTCTCCAGAGCTTTCTCTGCTCCAACAACTTCTGGCTGTTCAAACTCTTCTCTTAGCTTAGAGGCTTTAAGGCGAGTATTTGGTTGCCAGTTCTGCACGGCACCCAGTGCATAGATTTCCATGTCTGCCTGTACCAGGGTCTTGTACAGATTCGTTCACCTCCTCCTGGGAGATGTTCTGTCACGACAGAATGAATTTGCTATATATACTATGTTATTGTGTTATTGTCAGGGTATTCCAAATGGAGACAAGTGTAACAGCTGACTTTATGCAACGCAAAATCACTCAAACAGAAAATGAATGAATGACCAGATAATGGGTTTTGGTGTGTTGTTTGAGGATGGAGTATTTAGCCAGGGCACTGAGGCGACTTGCTGCTCTTCTTTGAATATTGCCATGAATTTTTTTACATCTACCTGGGCAGGTAGATTGGACCTCAGTTTAACGTTTCATTTGATATACGGTATCTCCAGCAGTGCAACGTTCCCTTGCAGCAAGGCTGAATTGTTGGAGTTGGATTATGTGTTGAATGTTTGTAATGAAGCTTGAATGCACAATCTTCTGGCTCAGAAGTATGGGCTGTACTGACTGAACCAAACATACATTTAATTCTTTATCCTATTCATCAAAAACAATGTGAAGTGATGGACCTCCACTTGCTCCACTATAGCCCTCATCATTAAATTGACTACAAAATGTTTTTGGTCAAAAAGTACATTTAATTTCTAAGAAAACCATTCAGTGCTATTCCTAACTGATCCAGTTGATTAGTTTGTCAAAAACAAAGTCCTTCATTGTTCCTTAGCCTCAAGATGTTATTTAATGCTGCAAAATAGGGAGTACATTATAACTGAAGTGTTTAAATGGAACACAATAGCACAATGTGCCATGACAGACTTCCCATATAGTTCCTCACAGGCAAGAATTCTTGGTTTCACTGGGATGGTCAGAGGTAACTGCACCCTAAACGGAAGAGGCAGAGTGGCAATCCGCTCCATCAGTGCTGCTCTGCCAGGACAGCTCTGCCAGTATCCCTCAGCTACAAGGATTGAGCTCAGCGGTCATGTCAGGTGGTCAAGTTTCCTGCCGGCATTCATTGCCACAAAAGAAAATAAAACTCTAAATTAGCATCAATAAATAGTCAGGATAAAAAGATCACAGCCAAGTATAACAATAAATGTAAACATTGGGGGCCGTTCAGAGGGGTCTTACTAGATTGATACCTGGAATGAGCGGGTTGTCTTATGATGAAAAGTTAGACAGACTGGGCTTGTTTCCACTGGATTTTAGAAGAATGAGGGGTGATTTGATTGAAGTATATAAGATCCTGAACAGTCTTGACAAGGCAGACATAGAAAGGATATTTCCTATTTCCTCTTGTGGGTGAGTCCAGAACTAGGGGGCACTGTTTTAAAATTAGGGGTCACCCTTTTAGGACAGAGAAGAGGAGAATTTTTTTCTCTCAGAGGGTTGTGTGACTTTGGAATTCTCTGCTCAGAAGGCGGTGGAGGCAGGGTCATTAATTATTTTTAAGGCAGAGGTAGAAAGATTCTTGTGTGGCAAGGGAATCAAAGGTTATGGGGGTAGATGAGAATGTGGGATTCAAAATACGAAAAGATCGGCCATAATCTTAATGAAAAGTGGTGCAGGCTCAAGGGGATGAGTGGCCTACTTCTGCTCCTATTTCATATGTTAGTATCCCAAGAGGATCACTGCAAGCACGGTCCATTGCCTTGGAACTTGCATTTGATCTGCGAAGGATATTGAATGCAAAACAGAAAGCATTTAGTTGACCCAGGACTTCCTAATGGGCATGCATTTCTCGACAAACCAACAAGCTACATTCCATTGGTCAGTTTCACATTAGAAATGCACGCTTGCACAATATTCGATTCAGTGAAATCATCTGGGTAATATCATCTCTCAATGCATTAAAACAACGAGCAGCTTTCGTGAAGCTCGTACTGATAACTCTATCAGCAATTGTTAACTCAAATATTTGGAGTTAGGGCAAGGCCTTTTGGGCGGTCTGAAGTATGGGTCCTTGAAAACTACAAACTTCCTAAATGTATTTATTCTGAATTAATCCTTTCCCTGAAGGGAGATTTCCCAGTTTGGTGCATTGCAAGAACCAAGCTATGAAACCAGTTCTGTGGTTAACTGCGTGATTTAACCTGTGCCTGACTAATTGCAATTAATGCTTTTTTCTTGAAGATTTTATCTCAAATAATCTAGTAATAATTCAATCCCCTACACACATTTTCTGTATAAAGCACTTCCCTGATGTAGTGTTTTGATTATTCAGTTCAGTAGAAGATTAGAAGAAATTACTGTGCCATTTTAATGGCACACACTGGGTAAATGCCAATAGTTCACTCATATCTGACATTGTGTGCTGCCAGTGTATCTTCTCCTTATTTACTGCAGACTGGATTAGTTAGATACACATCACAGTAAGGAAGCTGATATCTCGGATCAGGACATGCTGTGCTGGTGTTTGAAACTGCAATTTGGTGTCTCGTGTGTTCGATGAATCCACCTGCTGAAACTCTACACAGCTCCTTTTGTGCAATGTGTGTAATGCATGCATTATGTAGGTACCGAGTCTGTTATACAGTGCACGCTGTATGCAGAGTCTCTGGACTTTGCACTGTTTACAGACACATAGGCTCAGACCTTCTGGTCTCCAGATGGCTGGAGACCGGATGTGCCCCGGAATATGCGTCACGGGACCACCTCAGGATTTCCAATGCAAGGACTCCTTCGGGATTCCTCTGGAAATTTGAACTTTCAGTGGGCAATTCCCTCCTCACCAGGATCCTCCAAAAAATGTCTCCAACTCTGAGTCAGAGTCAGAGACTTCGGGCAGCTCAGATTTACTTACGTGGACAGTTACCCAGGAAATGTTAGACAGGAAAAGACCTAATCTAACACCTGGGTAACTATATAACTGACTCCCCAATCACTCACACTTACCACACCCACACCCCCGAACTACCCCAATGACCCCTGCCACCCCAATCTGACCTGACCAGCCCTTGACCAACCTGACTCCCCGCTGCCCCACCCCTGCCACCCTACCCATCTCATATATCACCTGAACTACCTGTCACCTGCCACCCTTTACCCACCTTACCTAATAACTTCTCTCCATAGCTGTTTTCAAAGTAGCTTTGGGACATTTAAACTCTCTTGAAAAAGGCAGCTAGTCCTGTAAAGAGGAGGTGTGGCTTCTGTGCATATTCTCTGCGAAGCTCCCTCCAGGATTTGCTGCACTGGGTTGGATGTGGGTTTCCAATCCTGATCAGAAGGCCTGGGCCATGGATAACAGAGTGCCTCCCAGTATGGGAAAAAACAATAAAAACTGGGAAATAAAAATACTGATCTGAACCGTTTCTTCTCTCTGGGTCACACTGTGCCAGGTAAGGCCCGCCCAGCATGAAATGCGTGCCTCAGCATGCAGCCCTGCCTGTGCTGGGGTGGGGGGTGAAAGGAGGGCGAGAGCACGAGTTCATGCGTGCGCGTGGGTGCACGCTGGAAAAGCTCCCTGAGGCACAGAGCTGCCTCAGAGATGTGAAGAATTTTGACAATTAAAAATAAAGATTTTTGAAATGTTAACAAACACGTCCCCTCATGTGATCCTGTCACACGAGCAGGGAGGTGTTAGAAATTAGGATGACATTTTTTTGCTTTTTTAATAAGGTTGGATGTGCAGTGAAAAGTTTAAATCGATTACTTGTTAGTGGCCTTATTGTCGGCAGGTGCGCTGCCGATTCGCACGCGTGCCCGCCAACTGAAATATCGTGCAAATGCCCAACATCGCGCATTATTTTACACTCGAGCCCGCCCGCTCAGTGACAAATCCTGCCCAATCCAACCCATTTCTAATAAAGGCCAACAGCATTTGTCTTCCTATTTGCTTACCATATCTTCCTGTTAACTTTGGCCCAGATTTTCACTCTCGGGTCAGATGTGCAGAAATGGGAGAATTCCAGACACTGCAAACCCAACCTTTAAAAATAGCCGCCCACATGTCTGATTTTCATTCTGGGGGCATGGGCCTCCTACCCCTGGGACAAATATAGAGACGGGCTGGGTGAAAGGTCTGCCTCTTTGTTCCAGCACTTTGTTCAATTAAATAAAAAAAAAGATTGAAATAAAAAACATCCCTCCAGCCCACAACCCCTCACCACTTACACACTCCCATGCCTCTCCCATGCCAACCTATGCCATCTCATGTCCCCTTCGCACTCCCCATGGTTCCACATGCCTCCATGCCAAACCATGCTCCTCTACCCAATCCCATGACCCCTCAAACCTGCTATACCCCCCCCCCCAACACTCCTATGGTCCTTTAAAGCCCCTATGCCAACTTAATGCCAACACATACCAGCCCATTCCTCCCACCCACCACACTTTTCCCTTACCCTTTACATGCCAACTCACATTCTTTGACAGTTCTTTGACAATGTTTACTGTTCTTTGACAGCTTTGACAGTTCCTGGACAGCTTTATAATTTGTTGACAGTTCTTTGACAGTTTGACAGTTCTTTGCCATCATTGACAATTCCATGTGTTTATGCACTTTTTATGCACAATCATGTTTACTTTTAACAATCCCAAAGGGTGCCTTACCCCTCTTACAGGGTTCCTTACCTCTCCCAATGTGTCCCCGGACAATACCCAAAGGGGTATCTTACCTCTCCAAAGGGGTACCCTGGCTATCCAAATGAATCCACTTAGTTCAGGCCAGTACTTATCTGATATAAACTGCACACTCTGGGTTTCACACTCCTGGTCTACCAAAATTCCACTTCAGTGGAGGCAGCTGCTGATTTAAATGGTCACCTGCCCCTGTAAACTGTGCATGCGTGAAACTCACTCCACCTCCAGCCCTGCCCCTGTGAAAATATGAAGTACCATGTTTGGGACGGGATTAGGATTGCTGGACTCAATTGCCATCTTCGCCACAAAAGAAAGGCTCTCCCTCATAATGAAGATCTGGACTTTTGTGTCTCATGTACGAGGAAACCCGAAAACCGTAAAATTCAATATTTCATAATCTCTCACCATTTAAAAATATTTTGTTTTTCCATTCTTCCTACCAAAATGAATAACCTTTTTAATTATGAAAAGAGTTTGGATCGATTGTGTTATTTTCCCTGGAGCAGAGGAGATTGAGGGGGGATATGATTGAGGTGTATAAAATTGAAGGGCATAGATAGGGTAAACAGGAAGGAACTTTTCCCCTTGGTGGAGGGATCAATAACCAGGGGGCATAGATTTAAGGTAAGGGGCAGGAGGTTTAGAGGGAATGTGAGGAAGAATTTTTCACCCAGAGGGTGGTGGGAATCTGGAACTCACTGCCTGAGAGGGTGATAGAGGCATAAACCCTCATAACATTTAAGGAGTATTTGGATGTGCACTTGCGATGCCATGACATATAAAGCTATAGGCCTAGAGCTGGAAAATGGGATTAGAATAGTTAGGTATTTGTTTGACCAGCGCAGGCTTGATAGGCCAAAGGGCCTTTTTTTGTGCTGTAGACCTCTATGGCTCTATGACTCTAATAACCTCATATTTCCCCACATTATACCCCATCTGAAACCTTCTTGGGCACTCACTTAACCTGAATGTACTTGTTTGCGGATTCAAAACTTACTTTCCCATCTAGCTTTGCAAAGTCAGAAAGCTTTGATACGTTATACTGGGTTTCTTTCTCTAAGTCATTAATGTACATTATAGATAGCTGAAGCTCCAGCACTGATCCTTGCAGAATTCCACCACTAACAGCCTGCTAACCTGAAAATGACTTGTTTATTCTCACTTTCTGACCAAATTTTCCTTCCACACTTTTCCTCATGAAGTGTGAGCTGGGCCCTTTTATGGCTTTTGAAATGCACACCTGACTCTTGACTGAATTTGCCCGGCATTTCCAATTTTTCAAGTGAAAAGCGCTTCCATGTGCAGTTGCGAGTGGCACTGCAGTGCATAAGAAGTGCAAGAGGAGTACTGATGCCAAGGCAGTTTGGTTACAAGGCTTATCTTGGTCCTCAGGAACAGCAGCCCAGCTACCAATGTCATTCTTATGCCCCATAAACCTCATCCCTCATGCAGTTCCCATTTAATCCCTGCGCCACCACTGAATTTGATGGGCTCAGGGATAATGGGTGTAAATCAGCTCATGAATGAACCTAATTAACATTCCGTTGCCAATGGCAGCCAAAAATCACATTTTCAGGTTTGCCAACCTGATCCCCAACTCTGTTGAGAGACAAAAACCTGTCTCCCTGTCTTTGTCCATTAATCAATCCTCTATCTGTGCTAATATAATTCTCTCAACCCCATGGAGCTGTTATCTTGCCTTACAGCCTTTTATGTGTCACCTTTTTGAAAATGAATGCTTTTTGAAAATCTAAATATACCATATCCTGTTGTTTCCCTGTATCTACCCTGCCAGTTATATCTTCAAAAAAAACTTTTTTAGATTTTTCAAACACATTTTCCTTTCATAAAACTAGTATTTTATTCTCTTATAGGATGTGGGCATCACTGGCAACGTCAGCATTTGTTTCCCATCCCTAATTACCCTTGAACTGAATGGCTTGCTAGGCTATTGCAGAGGGAAGTTAAGAATCAACCAGATTGTTGTGGGTCTGGAGTCACATGTAGGCCAGACCAGGTGAGGATGACAGATTTCCTTCCCTGAAGGATATTAGTGAACTAGATGGGCTTTTACAAAAAATGATGATAGTTTCATAGTCATAATTACTGAGACTAGCTTTTCATTGCAGATTTATCAACAATTTAAATTCCACCAGCCGCCAAGGTGGAATTTGAACCCATTTCCCCAGAGCATTAGCCTGGGCATCTGTATCACCAGATACCTAATCAGCGATATTACCACCATACCACTGCTTCCCCCATGAACTATGAATTATTCTTTTGTCTGTAACTTGTAAAAATGCACTATTCTCCTGAATTGTATCTTTCTCATGCGCGCGCATGTGTGTGTGTGTGTGTGTGTGTGTGTATGTGTGCATATGTGTGTGTAAGTGATATGGTGCTTAAGACTTTCAGGTTGAATCTGCCACACTATCACATCAGTGAATAAAGTCAAACTATGGAAGAATGGTAAGAACTGACCACACATAATCCAGGGGCTAAGAAACACAAATATCTTCCTTTTTAAAAACACATGGATTATGAACAGTAAGGGAAAGGCTATAAGGGTTACAGTTCTCTCCCGACCCTGTTCATAACATATGCTATTTTCTCTTCCTTAATCAACCTTTGGGTCATCCTTCACTGGTTTCTAGAATCCCCCTATCTCTCGGGCTTGCAGCTTTATTTGGCAACATTATAAGCCTCTTTTTTTTTAAAATTCAATCCTTAAATCCTTTAATCCTTAACCTCTTTAGTTAACCATGGATGGATTACTTTTCATGTGAAGCTTTTATTTCTCAATGGAATGTATATTCATTGAGATTTCTAAAACATTTCTTTGAGTGTTTGCCATTACATATCTACTGTAAAATGTTTTAATCTAATTTACCAATCTACCTTAGTCAACTGGCCCTGCATCCATGTGATTGACTTTATTCAATTATAATGCACTAGTGTTAGACTTAAGTGAGTCACTGTTGAACTCAATGTAAAATGCAGCATATTATGATCGCTCTTCCCCTGGGGCTCCCTTACTATGAGATTACTAATTAATCCTGTTTCATTACATAAGGCAAGATCTAAAATATTATTTCCCTTGGATAATTCCATGATGTGCTGTTCAAGAAATGCTCTCAAATTCATTCCATGAACTCATCCTCCAATCTACTTTTGCCAGTTTGATTTGTCCAGTTTATATGAAAATTGAAGTCCCTCGTGATTATCGCTTTATCTTTTTCACAAACTCCTCTTATTTTTGACTAATACTCTGTCCATTATAGCTACTTATTAGGCAGTCTAGAAAATACTCCCACCAATGTTTTCTACCCTTTTGTTATATCTTATCTCCACACTGACACTACATTCTGCCCTTCTGAGCCAAGATCTTCCTTCACCACTGTCCGTATGGTTAGCTTTATTATCAGGACTACCTCCCACCCTTTGTCTTTTCCATTTTGCCTGGCTTTTCAAAGCATCAAGTACCCTGGAATATTTAGTTCCCATCCTTGATAGCCATACAACACATTGCTATAATTGCTATTATTACACATTTTATTTGTATCTGTGCCATAAATATGCTTATTGTGTTACAATTGCTTTGTGATTCAGATAAAATTCAGGTAATGTTAACTTCTTATTGTTTTTCAATAATTTGATTTTATTCATTGATGCGATAGGACTGTTAAACTCCATGCTTTCCTGTCATAATCTGCTTATCTTTACTCTAACCATTCTGCAACTCTATGGCCTTGTAAAATCTCCTCCCAGCTTTTTAGTTTAAAGCCCCAAGTCCAGCTCTGGTCATTCAGGACACTGCTCCTCTCCTTGTTTATATGGAACCTGTCCTGGCAGAACAGTTCCCTTTTTTATTTTATTTTAATCACTTTGTTCCCACCCACCCCTTCAATATTTTGTGACCTCAAAAATTGGGGTGGCCCCCTCAAATGTCAGTGTCTCATGAATCAAAACCCATGTCCCATACCAATCTTTGAACCTCATATTAAACTCCTTGATCTGGTTAATGCTATACCAATTTGTGCATGGCTGAAGTACAGTAAGGTCCCCATTTTAAGTTACTCCTTTTAAAGTTGTTCCATTTAGACATTGTAAACATATTGGGGCCAGTATGCACTCTTAGTGCTGAAATTTCCATTTTAGTATCATTTTGTGCCAGGCCATCATAGTGTCATTTGACCTGATTGGCACCATTTAGAAGCAGCCTATCCTGCTCATAGATCCTCCCACTCCCTGAATCTCCTGCTCACTGCTCCTCACTGATCCTTCCACTCACTGCCCATCCTGTTCCCCAACTATCCAGCTGCCTAACCCTCCCATTCACTGATCCTCCCACTCGCTGCCCTTCCCAGTCACTGACCATCCTGCCACCCTGACCTTCCCTCTTGCCACCTCTTGCCCAGTTATCTCCCTCCTTCTTGTTGCTTCCCTCCCCAACTCTCCCACTCACAGCTCCTCTTGCTCCCTTGGTCCCTTCCTCCCACACCCAAGCTCTCATTTACAGCGAGTCTTCAGGAGAAGGAAGTGGCAAGTGATAGGGAGCAGTTGAAGGGAGCATGAGAGGCATTGAGTGGAAGCACTGTCGAGCAGGAGAGTTGGTGAGTGGGAGAGGTAGTAAGTGGGAGTGTCGATGAGTGGGAGTGTCGATGAGTGGGAGAAGTGGCGAATGGGAGGGTCTGTGAGTGGGAGAGATTACGAGTGGGAGAGGCAGTGAGCGGGGTGGTGGTGAGTGAGAAGAAGACAAGGGGAAGAGGTGGTGTATGGGAGGGATGGCGGGTGGGGAGAATGGTGAGGGGAGAGGTGGTGAGCCGAAGATAAGTCGAAAGAGTTGGTGTATTTCTTTTATATTTTTACATTTATTTTATTTTAGAAGTTATTTCATTTACAAATAGAGGAATTTAGAAATGTAAATAATTTTAACTTAAGCGCATAAAGTCTTAAGGTTTTTATTCGATAACAAAGGCCCTCCTGAACCCAACTACAGCTTTTACATCTGAAAATCTGATTCGCTTAACCTTGTTTCATATGAAGAAATACTTTTTAGGAATGAGGAATTGCTGTAGTAATCCAGAGATTATTCCCTTCAGTTATTTATTTGGATTCAGCTCCTCAGCAAAGACTCATTCTTGACTCTCCCCATGTCAGTGGCTCCTATGTGGACTACGTCAACTGGACTACATCCCCACCAGCAGCAAGTTCTTCCCCAGCCAGGAGGAGATTTCCTAAACACTGACAGCGCGTAGGCAACACAACCTGGTCACAGCTGCAGAGAACAGCACCAATCTTCCTGACTATACTGTCCCCTACCACTCCTACATTCCTAGTCACTCCCTGCATTTGAATAGCCTCCTGTAACACAACGCTGTGGGCAGTTTGCTCATCACCCTGCAGTCTTTGCCCTCAGCCTTACTGGCAGCCAGGACCTATTAGATAAGAGCTAAAGGCTTAGGCCCCATCAGCACTCTAACTGGGATCCCCTTACTTACTGGACCCAAAGGACCACCTGTCTACCTGTGCTACTACATAACCCAAGGGTTGCAACTGCCTCCTGCCTCAGGAATGTCCCACTTTCTAAATATATTAAAAACAATCCATAATTAATACTCCACACACACATCACTGATTACATTCCAAAAGTGTCACATTAATATGATTGTCCCTAAATATTTGGGTGTACCATAGTGCGATCAGAAGGGAAAACACTAGTGCTTCTGTTTCAGTTTACAGCAGGTTAATTCAGATATAAATACATCTGTATTTACTAAGAATTATTTAATGGCATCCAGAAGTGTTTTGTTCAAATGTGCAGCTGTGTAGTTGATCATACCATTGGGCATCAACATCACAAAATCAGATCAACTGGCCGTTATCACATTGCTGTTTTGGGGAGCTTGCTGTGCACAAATTGGCTGCCTGTATTACATTAAAACAGTGACTAAATTTGAAAAGTAGTTCATTGGTGCAAAGCGCTTTGGAATGGCCTGTGATCTTGAAAGATGCTATATAAATGCAAGTCTGACTTTTCTTTCTCATGGATATTTCAGTGACCAGAGGTGTTAAGATGCAATTTTGTTTAACCTGCCCTGCACCTTTAATGCCTATACTCAATGGTAAGAAAATCCAGGTGCTGCTTTGAGAATTTACAGATCAGAAGACCTCAGGATGAAATTACTACTTTCACTGTTTTTACTCATGTGATAGGTTTGCATTGGTAACAAAGTGTGATGTCTGTAATGTGACAGACAATCATAAAACATTTGCACCAGCTGAGTTACTTGGATCAAATCTGTCTTTAAAAAGATCTAAACCAAAGTTCCTTATATCAGTAGACTCTTTTGTCCATATTGTTATATTCCTCTGCTCTTGTCAGAAGACTCTATGCTCATTAAAGGACTCACCATCAAAGAACAATGGGAGCCCATAAGCTTGGAAGTGGCACTTGTTTCATTCTACTCATTTGTTCAATTAGTGAGAGTTATGACATTGGCAATTTTATTCAGGAATCATGATTTGTATCATGTACCCAGGATTCAACAGAGGGAAGAAGATATCTGAGGAAATCCTTCTCCTAAATATGCGAAAAGAGTCAATTGACCACAGGAAAGATAAACAGCTAGGAAAATGACTGTAAATATATGGGTGGGAGAGTGAGTGTTCTAAAGAAAGGACAGGTTTCACAACTCTGCTTCACTTCCCCTTTAATGTCACGTCTCAACTCTGCCACAGGTTTAAGAAGAAAATTCTCATAAAGGTGTCAAGCAGCAATAAAGGTAATGATAATAAATTTGTCACATTCATATTACAAAACTCTGAAGATCTTCCCAAGGCTAAATAGCTTTCAAAAATAGAGATGCCTATCAATTCTGTTCAGGTTACGGCTGGCTGTAGACAGCTTGATGCAGAATCGACCGAAGATTTAGCCTCACTGGAGTGCCAGTGTTCACAAGAGAAGACTGTTCTAGACAGCACTTACATTTAGGAATGGATGCATTAGGTATTCTATGGCAAATGATAGGTAACGAGAAATGTGTGTTGATCAAATTATTTATTTACGTTTAAAGGGATTAGACTCAGGGTTGTACGCTGAATAGTTACTGCAGTAGGTTGGCTTTCCAGCAGACACTGATTTCATATCCTTCATGGTTCCTGAAGCATTGATGTGGTATTATCCTAATATCATTCTGCAATCAGTTATAATGTAACCAAGCTGCCAAAAGTAGTGTTGAAACCGATAGTAGTATTTAAATAAGAAATGCTGTTCATTTTCTACGTGGCATAGAATGCTGTGATTTAATAAACATGCTGCTTTTTTTCAGATAAAACAGGGGTCTTTGTTATCTCCACATTGCTTTTCATTTTTTGCTTTCTGGTATATTGTGTCACAGAATGGGACACTGTGCATTGAACAAGGCCAGGACTGAGGAGAAGGCTCACTAGGTTAATTCCTGGAATGAGGGGTTTGTCTCATAAGGAAAGTTGAGCAGGTTGGACCTGTATCCATTGGAGTTTCGAAGAACGAGAGGGGATCTGATTGAAACAGATAAGATTCTAAGGGGGCTTGACAGGGTGGATGGTGAGAGGATATTTTCCCACATGGGAGTATCTATAACTTAAGGACACAGTTTAAAAATAAGGGGTCTCTAATTTCAGACAGAGATGAGGAAGAATTTCTCAGAGGGCCATTAGTCTTTGGAATTCCCTTCCCCCAGTGAGCATTGGAGGCTGAGTGAGGGAATATATTCAAGGCTGAGCTAAACAGAGTTTTGATTGACAAGGGAGTCAAGGATTATGGGGGACAACAGGAAATTGGAGTGAAGGCCACAATATCAGTCATGATCTAAATGGGGAAGCACGCTCAAGGGGCTGAATGGCTTGTTCCTGTTTCTAATTCTTATGTTTTTATGATCTAAGGAGTGAATTTCCCCTGCTTAGATAGCTGGGAAAGCCAGATACGTACCTCAAGTCCATTTTACTGGTTTTACTACATGTTGTTTGATACTGCTGTTTGATACTGCCCCTAGCAGATCTATCAACTTCGGTCTTGAAAGTTTCCATTAACCTAGCATCACAGCCTCAAGAGAGCTCAAGATTTCTATTTTCCTTGGAATGAAAAAGCACTTCTTGATTTTATTCCTAAATTTTAAAAAATATTCTTTCATGAGATTCGGCCATCGCTGGCTAGACCAGCATTTATTGCCCATTCTTGAGAAGTTGGTAGTGAGCCATCTAAATGGTCTAAGTGGTTCTCCCAGCAGAGGAAATTGTTTTTCTCTGTCTACCCTATGGGATTCCTTTCATTATTTCAAATTCTTCTATTAAATCAGGCCACTCTAAGATAGCAGTACTGGGGGAGGGATACAGCACAGACTGATATCACAGAGTATAGTTGTGGCTGTTACAGAGAAACAAGCAGGTCCATAGAGGTGAGGCTGGCTTGCAGAGACCATGCAGAATAACAACTCAGGGCCAGCACCTTAGTTTAATTAATTTATATCTTGTACCATGCAGTACTGGGGAGATGAGGACATAGTGATAATATCACTAGACTAGTAATTCAGAGGCCTGGGCTTTTGCTCTGGAGTCATGGGTTCAAATCCCACCATAGCAGCTGGTGGAATTTAAATTTAATTAATAAATCTGGAATATAAAGCTACTCTCAGTAATGGTGACCATGAAACTACCATCGAGTGTTGTAAAAACTCATTTAGTTTACTCATGTCCTTTAGGGAAAGAAATCTGCCATCCTTACCTGGTCTGGCCTACATGTGACTCAAGATCCACAGCAATGTGGTTGATTCTTAACTGCCCTCTGAACTGGCCTAGCAAGCCACTCAGTTCAAGGGCAATTAGGGATGGGCAACAAATGCTGGCCCTGCCAGTGACACCCACATCCCGTGAAAAAATAACAAAATCTTAACATACAATAGATAGAGAAATAAAACATTAACCTGATTCAAATCAGGCTTGTGCATTTTCGTGCTATTGTATAAATATGTGCAGCATCTCCTCAGTAAGTGGAAACTCATCTTTTCAGGTCATTTCATTCACTGCTTTGAATTTTGCATTGAAGCCGAGTGAAGAGCTGAGGGCCATTCAAGGCTCCCTTACCTTGGGCAGCACAGTTCATTCATTCATTGATACACACAGGCATGACCATTCATTACTGTGTGGTTTCAGCACCTGAAATTGACATCAGTATGTGTGTATAATTCTAGCTAAAGGATAGCTGTGTTCCCAATCAGCCTCCACAAAGCTTTGTGAAAAGAAGGTGCACATTAGTGGCAAACAACTATCAGGTAGTGTTTGGTTTCCGTTCATGGTAATTTGCTTCAAACACAACCTTACTCTTCGAAGGATTTGATAAATGGAGACCACACAGAGGAAGGAGTGAAGTTATTTGGAGGAGTAACTCCAGCCTAAGCTCATGCAAACCATATCAATGAGCTTAAAATAAGACAGACTTGCATCTCTATAACACCTTTCACAACCTCAGGATGTCCCAAAGCACTTTACAGCCAATGAAGTGAATTTGAAGAGTAGTCGCTGTTGTAATTTGGGAAACACAGTGAACAATTTGAGCATAGTAGGCTCCAAAAAACAGCAAAGTGTTAATAACCTAACACCTGTTTTTAGTGATGTTGGTTGAGGGATAAGTATTAGGCAGGACAGCGAGGAGAACTATTCTGTTCTTCTGCAAAAAAGTGCCATGAGGTCTTTCACATCCAACTGATAGGGGGGACAGGGCCTCTGTTAAGTGTCTCATCTGTAAGACATCACCTCTCACAGGGCAGAAGTGCCCTCAGTACTGGAGTGTCACTCTGGATTATGTAATCAAGTCTCTTGAAGACTCAAACCCATGACCTTTCACTTCATCTAAGTTTATAAATCACTCTCATTAACTCAACTCCAAAGAATGAAGAGCTCATGAACTTCTTTGTCATATGATTGAGACCCTCCTTTCAGCTGTTTCTGCTATTTTCCGTACATCCCCTTGCCCATCGGACTAATCTTCCCTGAAGATTCCCCCTGCCCCAGCCCTGAGCCTGCATTCCCTCTAGTTTCTCTCTAGTATCCCATCATGCCTTTTCCATGGGCACCTCTCGCTTCCTCAACCCTACTTCCACTAAACTGCTGATCAGCCAACTTCCCAGCCTGGCTCTTATATTAACTGGTATTGTTAACAGTACACTCTCCTAAGGTGCTGTCTGCCTCTCCTTCAAATTTGCTATCATCAAAAAATGCATCCTTTTATAAAATAATTTTTACTGCTCCGTCTCCAGCCTGCAGTTCCTCTTCGAAGCAATGGAAGGCGCTGCCACCTCATAAGTCCCTCCCATTTTTCCTGCAACTCCATGTTTGAGCCCTTCCAATCTGGCTTCCATCCCTGCCACAGCACTGAAATGGTCCTCAATAATTGACATCTATGTGACTGTCACCAAGGTAAACTATCCCTCCTCATTCTTCTTAGCCTATGCAGATTTGGTTTGTCAATTATTCTCCTCTAACCCCTCTCCTCTGTCATCCAGCTGGGTAGGACTGCTCTTGCCAGAGAATCTGCAATGCTGCTCTTCCCATTCCTGCCCTGTTACCTCTGGTATGCTGGGAGGATCTAACCTCGACCCCTGCTATGTCTCACCTACACGCTGTTCCTCAATGACATCATCTGAAAAAATAGCATTGTTTCCACATATGCACTAACAATATCCAGCTCTACCTCACCACCGCCTCTTTCAGCCCTTACAGTCGCGCTGATTTTTCACTTTGCTTGTTCAAAATCCAGAATGTTTCATCCAGCTAAATATTGGCAAGACCAAAATAATTGTCTTCAGTCCCTGCCACAAATGTCATTGCTACTGATGCCATCCCTCTGCCTGGCAACTGTCTGAGGCTAAACCAGACTGCCCACAACCTTGGTGTCATATTAAACCCCAAATGAGCTTCTAACCATATATCTGCTTCATCACCAAGACTGCCTACCCCTGCCTCAGTTCATCTGTTACTGAGACCCTCATCCAGGACATGTTACCTGTACACTTCACTGTTCTAATGCTCTCCAGGCCTGTTCCCACCTGATCCCTCTGTAAGCTTGATCTCAATCAAAAACTCTACTGCCTGTATCCAAACTTTCACCAAGTCCCATTCACCCTCCCTAAGTGTCTCCACCTTGCCACTCTTAAGTTCTCCATGAAAAACTGTTTCCTTCAGCATGCTTTTGCTCACCATCCTAATTCATCTCTATGTGGTTCGGCATCAAAAGTTGTTTGATTATGCGCTAATGAAATGCTTTGCCATTTATTTTACTACATTGAAGACAGAGGGTGGGATTTTCCCCTCAGTATACTCAGTGTGGTGGCAGGTGTGAAAATTGGCATTTTACCCGCTGGCCGCAATGCTGGAATTTTGCGCTGTATATCATCAGCTTCTCACCTCGTTAAATATGCACGCACGGAAAACACGCCGGATCGTTGGTGGGCAGCCTCTGATTCACTTTCCCTGCAGTGAGCTCACTGCTTCCTCACTCTGGGTACCATATTTAAAGTGCAGCCGCGCACAGCGTTCTCAATGTCTGTAGCCCAGGGCTGCTCCACTGACGACATGACCCCGAAAGCCAAGAAGATGGCAGCCCACAAACTCAGTGATGCTGCACTGGAACATGAGGCTCGCCATGATGTCCTCTACCCTCGTTCTGGCTGCAGGATGTCCAGCAAGCTCAGCAACCCGGCTTGGGAGGCGGTGACAATGGCGGTCAGTGCAAACGCTGCACAGGGGAGGTCAGGCAGAAAGAGGGTGAATGATCTCATCCGTGCTGCCAGAGTAAGTCAACCATCTCATCACTCACTTATGCAGGTGGCAGTAAATCCAGGCTCCACCCCCGTGATGGTCTCCTCTCAGCATCAGCCTGCGATGACTCTGTCAATGACTCATCAGTGAATGTGGGCTCAAGGGCTTTGTTCCAGTGTCAGAAACAAATCGCCCCAAAAATCCAGGCCAGCACAGAGGTAATTTCAAGCTGTGCCTTCTCCCCCAACAACCTTTATATGACCGACTGCTATGAGATTGCTTTGGCCAGGTGCTTGGATCCTCATTCACTGCACTCTAATACCACATGCTTTGGAATACAAGAGGGAAAATATCTGGTCAGGAACTGAGATTATTTGAGGGGGTCCTGAGGCTTCTCTACAGGGAAGCTGCCAGCGTCACGATTGTAAAATGCATTTGAAGCTTGTCCAGTGACCCAATTGCTCTGCAGTATGTTACTGCTCTGGGGAATCTCCATGCTGTGAAAAAGGAGTTAATACAAGGAGATCGATTAGTGCCACTTTGTGGGATTAGTCTCGTATGAATTGACATCATAGCTTTACTTTCTAGATTCCCTGCCTTGTCATTGAAAGGCTCCTAATCTGTTTTAGATGTGCATCTCTCCCCATTTGGGATTGCACAGCTCAGTTGGTTGCCCCTTTAATTGGCCCCCCCAGTGCATGCACCTGCCCTCCAGTCAGTTCTCAGAGCCCTTACCAGCAGAGCATCTCCTCAGTTTAATTTTATACTGTGTCATCACTGCAGGCTGGAAGATGGTGGTGCTGAGCTCTCACTGCCAGACCAGCTTGGAGGAACAACACCTCATCTTCCGACTAGGGACTTTACAGCCTTCCGGACTGAATATTGAATTCAACAACTTTAGGTCGTGAGCTCCCTCCCCCATCCCCACCCCCTTTCTGTTTCCCCCTTCCTTTTTTTTCCAATAAATTATAAAGATTTTCCTTTTCCCACCTATTTCCATTATAAAAAAAAAACCACTAGAGCTATACCTTGAGTGCCCTACCATCCATTCTTAATTAGCACATTCGTTTAGATAATATCACCAACTTTAACTTTAACACCTATGTGTTCTATTGTACTATTGTCGTTGACATCCTTTGATGATCTGCTTCTATCACTGCTTGTTTGTCCCTACAACCACACCTCCCCCCCCACCTCTCTCTCTCTCTATCTCTCCGCCCCCACACACACACCTTAAACCAGCTTATATTTCAACTCTTTCTTGGACTCGAACTCAGGTTCTGTCGAAGGGTCATGAGGACTCGAAACGTCAACTCTTTTCTTCTCCGCCGATGCTGCCAGACCTGCTGAGTTTTTCCAGGTAATTCTGTTTTTGTTTTGGACCCTCCCTGTGTGAGTGTGGAAATCCCTCCCATCATCCTGGAAGAGCTTAATTTTCAGATTTCCCTCCTACCAAGAACCTTTCAATCCTCCCTCGGCATTCGTTGATCCCATTGTGATTGTGATGGATATCCATTTGTTACCCCCGGAATATGGTGAGGTAGATATGCCTATGCCCCATGTGGGCTTCCCCCCCTCCACCCCTCCCCATCTTGGTGACACTTGCACAGTCTGACATATACCACCATTCCCCTTCCAACACCATCGAATGCCCCCAAAATACCTCTTCCCCATCTAAAGGCTGCAGATGCCTCCCCAAATGAATGTGTCATCTGTGGCCCAATATGATGCTAGAAACTCCTGCCTGAACAAATGCTCGTGATGTTACGACAATACCCTGCACATACCATCCTGGGCACGATGGAGACTGGTCTGACATGCCCTCCCCCTGCCTGGACTGGGACAAGGACAGCCTTTGCAAGCTCAACATTGAAGGTCTTCTTCACTCAGTCATCCTCCCATTCTGGCCCAAAGTCACTTATGTCATTCTGTAATCGACTCTCTCCACACCCCCACCCCCAGTCATGCGTTTGTGGGCAACCTTCTCCACTCTCACAACCACCACCCCTGACCCCCACAGTGGAAGCCTTGCCCTGCAGCACACTAAAAGCCACTCCCAGCTTACCGCTGGTCTGGTAGGTAGAGACTTGCCTTTGACACCCACCTGAAAGTGATGTGGTGCGGCCGGAAACCTGGCGCTGAGTCTGGGTTGCCGCAAGTGCTGTGTGATGCAAGGTAAGCGAATGAACCTCAAGGCCATCAGTGAGGTGCAGGTCGGCAGGTGCACGACACTGATAAACGGCTGTGAAACACATAGGTCTAACTGAACACCGACGTGCTTCTTGATCTGACATGGGAGGGGTGATTCCGGCGAGCAGCAATGAGATGCAAATGTATTAAAATGTAGTTCCCGATGTGCCACAGCAGGAAACGTGCCCCCCCTTCCCATTGACAGCTGGACCAATGAACCTGGACTGATTTTACAACAGCGTTAAACTGATTTTTCCAATCTCGCGATATTTTCTGCCCTCACCCACCATGACAACCTCTGTGGGCAGAACCAGAAAATCCCGCCCACTATATAAATGCAAATCATTGATGGTGTTGTCCTTCTCTTGACGTTGCCTGGGACCTCAATATCCAGATGTGAGCATAGTGTCAGGGACCATGCTCGTGTTGTTGGATGCTAATGTAAGACGATGCAGTTAAGCACAGCATTCTATTGCCCCTGCTTAGTTACACATTTGGTTCACTAAAGCAAAATCTCATTTGATATCTTTTCCTCCTACACTTTCATCTCTTGAAATTTCATATTGCATAAAAATCCATCTTGCTTCATTTACCCAGCAGCAGTTTTATATTTTTAACATGCTGTAAAATAATAAAAATAATAATATTCTACATTACTTTACAGGCCTATAAACACTTACTGTGGAACATTGAAACCTGGCAAAGTAAATCCCTGACCTAGAAGACCCTTTATATTCTACAGCCAATGACTACATTAAGAAAATGCAGTGTTGAGAACTAACTGTTTCTTTTCCATGAGCTGAGAGCTCTGGAACTCTTTCTTTTCCCTAAGTGTTTCCTTACTCTGACACCTAAAGATTTTTAAAATCGCTGATTCAACTCATTCCAATGAACAGTCCCTGTGAATTGGAAGTTAGCAAATGTAACCCATAATTCAAGAAAGGAGGGAGAGAGAAAACAGGGAACTGTAGATCAGTTATAGCCCAACATCAGTAGTAGGGAAATTGCAAAAATCTATGATTAAGAATATGATAACAGAGAATTTAGAAAATCAAAATTAGATAGAGTCAACACAGATTTATGAAAGGGAACTGGTGTTTGCCAATTCTGTTAGAATTTATTGAGGGAGTATCTAGTAAGATGGATAAGGGGGCAGTGGAGCAGTGCATGTAGTATATTTGGATTTTCAAAAAACATTTCATTAGGTGCCGGTCAAGATGTTATTACAGAAAATTAAGGCTAATGGAAATGCAGGGAGTGAGGGAATGCGGGGAGTGAGGGAATGCGGGGAGTGAGGGAATGCAGGGAGTGAAGGATGGGTTGTGGATTGGTGAATGGAGAGAAAACAGAGAATAGGAATAAACAGGGAAATTTCAGGTTTACAGGCTGTAACTAGTGGGGTACCGCAATGAACATTTGTTTGGGTGTCAGCTATTTACAATCTATATCAATGATTTTGAAGCGTGGAATCAGTATAAAGCATCTACGTTTGCTATTGGTACAAAATTAAGTGCAGAAGTTAGCTTTGTGGAGGAGCCAAAAAAGTTGCAAAGGGATGTAGACAAGGTGAGTGAGTGGGCAAGAGTACGGCTAATGGAATACAATGTGGGGAAGTGTGAAGTTATCCATTCTGTAGGCAATTTCCAATTGGATATTTCTTGTTGGTAAGCTCATAGTCACACTCAAACAGGCTTTTTACCATCTTCAATATTTTTATGACCAATGAACAGAAGTATTCAAAGAAAATGAAAGAAACACATTTTTTTTAATGCCTATATGACTTTTCTTCTGTCTTGTTTGTAAAAATCTCCAGGAGATTAATTTCCAATTCTTGGAGATTCCAGACCAATTCTAGAGAGTTGACAACCTTAGCTCAGTGTAAGAGCCAGCTGCAGCCATTGAGATTCAGAGAGCAGGCCTGTGGTAGCGTAGGGGGAGAAATCCTTCCCCCATTGCCCCACTGGGGAGGCAGGAGATGTGGACTGAGCTGGTGGATACCAAGTTATTCCTCCTCCTTCTCATAAAGAACAGTCTTCACCCTAATCCTGCAGGCTCCATGTCCTGATCCCAGCCTGGGCCTCAAATTCACCAGTTTTCAGGGTATAGCTTGCCGGGTGAGACCAGGGCCTGAATTTTGCATTTGTCGGGCATGCTTGGTCGACAATTTCCGCTTCCAGCTGCGGTCAGACCCCGAATGCAATTTCACGCTGGCTGACCACTTAATTGCGCTGAGAGGCTCAGCGCTGCTGGAGGAGCAGGGGGTGGGTTGCAAGAGGGCAAGCAGTGAGAGAAGTGAGAGTGAGGCTGGGTTGTTTCCCAGAACTCCCTGAAGGCTGACCAATGCTGTGAAGCTGCCCTGGGAAGCTGCAGTATTGTTCCAATGAAATTTGCACAAAAAAATGTCGCAAACTCTCTCTGCAATGTAAATTCAAGCAACCGACAGCAGAACTCTCAACACCTCAGCCCTCAAACACCTCCTTTTATTTTATTTCATCCCAGGCATTTTATTGCACCCTGGATTGAGCATGGTGCAAGAATGTGAAGGCCGCCTGGCCGATTGGCCCATGTGCCAACTGTAAAAGTGCATGGGCCACATAAAATCTCTAATTGCCTCCTTAATCAGTGCCCAGGGGAACCACCATTGAGCTGGGTAAAAATTCTTATTTAGGTTTTCTACATATTAATTTATCTTTGTTGAATCACAATCTATAAGACTTGCATTGTCTCAATTTTTCATTACATTGGCAATGAGCCTCACTGGTTCTACACCTGTGGGTTGAGTACCAGAAATCTTGGATGTAATATTATGATTCAATAACAATTGTTCTGGTGAGTTTCTTTGGTGTGGGTTACACTGAGATCAGCCAACAGGCAGACCTGTATTAACACAAGTAACATTTGTGCCACACAAGTACAACTTTGTCCTTCGTTCTTCTTGGGCTTTTGGAGCAGAAGCTGTTGTCATAGTTTGAATGTCAAGTTCCCTCACCAGTCCAGTCCTTGCTGGACAGCAAGTGTGGCTACAGGGTGTTACCCTCAAACATGTGTCAGGGGCAAGATGTTATTATGTGCTCCATGGTTTGGTCAGGGTTTCTGCAGTCATTGCCGGGTAAGGTTTTGAGATACCAGTTGTCCATCAGTTGGTGCTTCAGCCATGTCTGGTCTGTATTCTGTTGATGGTTGTTCACATGCTCCAAGGGAGATTGAAGCCTGCTTGTTGAGCTCTGTTGGCCATAGTTTTCCTACCCCATTGACCTTGGGCATCATGGGCAGGCTAGAGGGGACAATATGGACAATATGTCCACATGGCAGGATGCAAATCCCATTGGAGGCCAGTGTGAACCTGATTTACAGCCTGGTAGTCGACCAGGATTGTCGCCCCATGCCAGATTTACCATTATGTAGGCAGGAAAACACACCAGGATATGTCTAGACAACTGTGACATGCAGAAGTCTGCACTTGCTGTTAGGGCCTTGCTCACATTGCAGACACCTGAGGAGCAGGAGATGTTGGAGTCCTACAGCCACTAGACCCTGGAGGAACACATGCATTGCATGCTGGGTGGATCCTCACGGGCATGGATGTGCCGCAGAGCAGCTCACAGAACATGGGAGCTCTCCCTTGATCTCTCAGGTCTGTTTCGGAACATCACAGACTTGGCCATAGGCTGCTAAAGATGACTGATGAGTGGGGGGTGCAGGGAGAGGAATGTCCAGCCGTGAGTGGGAGAGGAAGGTGTATTGGTGGGATGGGAGACAAAGGTCTAGGTTTGACTGGGAGGGGAAGGTGTACTCGACAGGGGGTGGTTGAGAACAGGGGACGAAGGTGTCAGGAGGTTATGGGGTGAACATAGTTGTCGGTGGGGGTGACGTTGGGAGGATGGAATACAGGGAAGGAGGATGTAACAGGGGAGAATATGTCAAGGGGGGAGGATGGTGTAAGGGAGGGAGGTCGGAGGGGGGAAGTAGTTTGGAGGGGGGGGAGGGTGTCTGGGGAAGGAGGGAGTTCGGAGGGGGGACGGTAGGTATCCAGGGAGAGGAGGGAATAAGGGCAGAGGAAGAGATAAGGGGTGAGGGATTTCCAAGTGAATGTGTGCAAGAGAGGGGTCTGTGGAGCCAATGACTGCATCTTGGAAAGCAAACTCAGGGTCGGCATGCTAAGATGGGGTGGTGAGTATGAGAGGGGGCAAAGGGAGCCGTAAGGGAGGGAGGGTGAGGGTGCATCGGTAGCGGTAGAAAGGACGGTAAGGGTGGTTGTTATGATGCAACAAATGATACGTGCAGGCAAATCAAATCCACAAGAGAAAGTTGATCATGCTATCACAACAGTTTTACAATTTGTATTTATTTTGAGATGCATGTCCTGAATTCAGAGGTAATAAGTCTACCAAGACTTAAGGGATTTTTTTAAAAACTAAATTAAACATTTATTAATAAAGGAAAAGATTTCAAGCACATACGTACATCTACAAATTACTACTATAATAATCCCTAAAACCCCTAATTAATCTGTCTTCCAGTTACACCCCCATTAAGGCAATGATAAAAATATATAGCAAGTCAGCACATACCCTGGATTGTAAATTCAAAATGGCTTTTCCCAGCTTCGGTTTCTGTAGACAATAGGCTTAATGCACAAATACTGGAGGCTTCTCACACTTCTGGTAGGTCTTACAATGCCTTCCCTGACACATAGCTTCAATCTCCTTTATACATGTTTCTCTTTTTTAACGTAAATCCCATTGTTCCCATATGTCTTTGTAACTTTATATCCTTCTCATAATATAAATCTTTTCATGGTGCTAATACTGTCAGTAACCTTTGGGAAAAAGCAATTTACTGCTTGGCATAGCGTCGCTGGCTAGGTGTAAACATCTTACCATCTCTTAGAAATTCAAATGCCTTGATTTATCTAAAGATGCAAATTCTCCTCACCATATTTACATATTTAGCATTTCAAACCTAGCTTCTTTTGCTAAATCGAAGCTTCCAGACCAGCTGGTTCCAATTCAATTCACACACACTAACACACAAGAGAAAAACTACTATGACCCTACTATTAGCCTACTTTCACAATAAATCACAATAATGTTATGAGAAGGCAGCTCATCACCACCTTCTCAGGGCAATTAGGGGTGGGCAAATGCTGGGTATTCCAGTGATGCCCATGTCCTGTGAATGAATAAACGTCCTGTGAACAAATAAATGTCTATACAGAGCTCCGCTTCAAAATTGCTTAATATTTCATATGAGGAGATAATGGCAGTGATCCTTAGTCCATCAAAAAAACTAATCACATTGTAAAGAAGGAGAGCACTTTTGAAATGCAACTTCACATTGGGTCAGACTTTGGCTTCAAGCAATGTAAGAGAATCTAGTGAAAGATGGTATCACACTGGGGCCTTGCATATTTCACAGGAATGTCTCACTCCTTTCAGGAGTTCTTAAATCTTTCAGGGGTATTTGGAGACCGGGTGAGGGGAGTTAAACATACCAGGAGACAAAGAGGTTTTTCAGAACTCCCTCAACAGTTTTTATTTTACAGCCTTCAAGAGGCCAGAGAAAGGAAACTATATTTGACTGACTAATTTTGCAGGACTTTGTCCTGCATACCAAGAATGTGAAAAGTATTTGATGCCATAGCCTTCAAAACTTTGGAGTGGCCCCTTAAAACAGAAGTTACAGCCTTTACAGTTTCCAAAGAGGGATGTAGCACATGTTGTCACTTGTGAGGCTGCTGGCAGCTCACCCATTTATTGAAATGGGGCCAAGGCCCAATTTTGGGCCTACCTCAGGCATCCAGGTTGGAGAATGTGTTGTTGGTGCAATGTTGATTCTGGGCTTGAATGCAGGTCCAGACCAACGTCCACTCAATAAATTTCAAAATGATCAGTCTTAGAGGTTTTTTTGGCTACAATGACGCTAGGAGAGGAATTCTGTAAAATTTAAATTTGTGGTTCAAAAGTTAAAAATATTGCTATTGCCATGTCAGGATTAACCCTTTGAGAACCACATCAGCTATTCCATGACAAATTTAAATAATGCCAGATTAGACAGTTCAATTTTCCTCACAGTCTTTGTTAAACAGAGATGATGCCTGAGCTCTGATAACATTGTTCCCTACAATACACATAGTTAGCTTTTGGAGAAATATCATTTTTCAGATGAGATTTGTATAAACATGTGGCATTAACTTCTCAGAAACTGAAGCTATTTATTCTTGAAAGAATAATGAAAGAAAATTAATGCTATAAAAACCTCTCGGTTTCTTTTCCTTTTGTTGTTATTCACAATAGCGAATTCTTCCACAGATTTTTGCCCTCTCTTACAATGGTAGTCTATTTATGAAGGCCTCCAAGAATAAACTGAGGAATCTACTCTGGGGATAATATAAATGAATAACCACACTGGATGGAGGCTGGGTTTTGGATTTCTACCTTAGGTACTTTAGGCATTACAAGCAGAAAAAGAGAACTTGTATCTATTCAGCATCTTTCACAACCTCAGGAGATCCCAACGTGCCTCACATCCAATTTTCAGAGCATAGTCCCTGCTGTAATTTAGCAAACATGGCAGCCACTTTGTGCACAGCAAGATCTCACAAGCAAACAGCAATGTAATAGCACCCAGATAATCTGTTTTTAGGGAGGATGTTAGCTGAGGGATCACTATTGGTGGAATTCCCCTGCTCTTGTTCAAAGTAGTGCCATGGGATCATTTATGTCCACCTGAGAGAGCAGACAAGGCCTTGGTTAACTGTCTCAACTGAAAGATGACAGCAACACTCCCTCAGTACAGCACTGGAGTGGCAGCCTATCTTGTGCTCAACTGTCTTGAGTGGAGCTTGAATCTGGGAGTTTCTGGCTCAGAGGTGAGCATGCGATAAATTGAGCCAAGCCTGACTCCAAAGTAAGGAAAAGTAACAGTGATCTTAAAAGGAATATCTGAAGAAAGGTGAGGATCATGGTTACTGTCTTTTGCTGTGAGGTTCTCAGATTGGCCATTGGGCACAGATAAGGCATTATGACTGAGGTCATGAAATCTGCACTGTGAGGCTGAAACAATGCATGGTAAATGAACAATACTGTATGAAAGCTGATTAGCCTGCCCCTATCCAAATAATTGATCCTGGAGCCTTCCTTTGACTTTATCTCTTTCTAAAATTAGATTGTTTGATTATGTATAGAGAACAAATATACCCAATAATAAAAGGGAACCAGAAGGCAGTACAGCAAGAGACCATTTGGCCCACCGTATCTCTGCTGGTTCCTTCGTATTTTACTCCCCTGTTTTCTCCCCATAGCCCTGCATATTTCTTCATTTGAAATATTTTTCCGATCTCTTTTGAATGTTACTGTCTGAAACACCCTTTTAGGTAGTACCTTACAGTCCACAACAACTCACTGTGAAAAGTAAGTTGTCACCCTTGGTTCTTTTGCTAATCACCTTAAATCTGTGAGCTCTCAGCTCTTCTACCATTAGAAAGAGTTTCTCCTTATTTACTCTTCCAAACACTTCAGGTTTTGAACATCTCTTCCATTATCCCCTTACTTTCTCTGCTATAAGGAGAGCAATGCTGGCTGCTCCAGTCTCTCTAGATAACTGAAGGAGAAATAAGTCACCATGGACCAGATTTTCATGGAGTCATAAGGACTCCAGAGCCATTTAACATGGTGGACAGGACCCAATTCCCGGATTCCTGTCCCCATTTCTGGGGAGCCCAATTTTCAGTAGCACAGGATAAGGAAACGGGTAGCAGGCCTACACCCTGCAGTCCTGACCTGGCTGGCTCCATTGTGGGGTCAGGCTTCGCCAAACCGCCCCCCTCCCCCGACAATTTTTGTGGAGTTGGGCCAGCTTCTCCATGACACATGGCTCATGGACCCTCAAGAGGAACCATGAGCCATAGTCTGGATTTGGCAACCTTTGAAAGGTGAGGTCAAAAGAGATTACCCATGCCCCCTCCATGCCAACGCATGCCTCCATCCACCACCAATAGCCACTCATACCCTCATTGCTTACTCATGGCACTGTTATGCCCATTCACCCAGTATAAATTCTGTACAGAACCAATGAACTCTAGACTAACAATGGCATGTGCAGAAGTTCTTAAAAATACCCATTTAGGATTTTCTAAAAAAAAAAGTGCTGTTGCTACAACCCTTTAAAGTGTCAATCAACAAGACCTTTAAAGCACCAATGGTAAAGTATCAATATGGAAGCTATCAGACTTGGACACCTCTTTCTCTTGAAGGAATAAACACTGAGCTATTGACAAAAGAGATCACAGAAAATAGTAGCTTATTATAACATCATAAAGCTGTCAATTAGACAGTTTTCCCTTCTCCCCAGCTGTGTCAACAAGATAAACCCTTTTAATGGATTCTGGACTCTCAGCCAATCATGCATAATGAGGATTGGTCAAGGGGTCAGATTCCCTTAAAAGGATTACCTCTTGTTTACACAGCTGGCGAGAAGGAATGGCGTATCATTGGTTCTTACCATGGTAAAGTGTCTTTGTGAGTTATAACTGCGTCTTCTATCCTATTTTTACCAGCAAGTTCCTTTCTCAAGCAGTATTGTGACTGGACAGGGTCCTGAAACATGGAATTGTTAAAATTCCCCAATGACCTCAGTAGTTACTAATTCATTGTATTCATGAGCACTGCAGGGAAAATGTGAAATTTGGCAAAGTAGCATTGTACTTTATTTTAGTTCATTTATAATTTATTATAAAGCATGATTTTTTGGTCTCCAAAAGAGTAGACAATATATTTTTTTATTCTAATGCTGATTTACTTTTGTATATTTGGAAATATTTGGAACTTTGTCAAAGAGGTGAGTGTTAAGTATGGACTTAAAGGAAGAGAGAGAGGTGGGGGAGAGATGGTAGGACCTAGATGGATGAAGGCACAATGGTGGGTAAGAACAGGGTGAGGCTCCAGAGGTTGGAGTCAGAAGGGAAGGGTTTATAAGGTTACAGGAGGTTACAAAGATTGGGATGACAAGACCATGAAGTAATTCAAACACGAGGATAAGAACTTTAAATTGGAGACAGTGGTGCCTGAGAGCCAATGTGTATCAGCAAGGATGGGTTAATGGCTCAGCAGGACTTGGTGGTGGGTAGGATACAGATAGCAGAGTTTTAGATGAGCTGGAGGTTATGGAGGGTAAAGGATGGGAGGCCAGCCAGGAGGGCAGCTGAATAGTTGAACATGGAGGTGGAAAGGTTTGGGTTGGCTTTCCATAGCAGATGGGCTAAGATAGTAGTGGATGGATTGAGTCAACCACATATTTTAGGGCTGGAATCATATGTGGACCAGAGAAGATAGGGATGATAGGCTCCTTTCCCTGAAGAACCATTAGTTAGTTCAGTTATGACATTCCAGCAGTTGAAAAAATAGAAAGTTGGAAACACAGCTCAGGGTCAAAATGAATGCACAAAATGTAAACAGCTGGATTCAGAGAGGGTGGTTGAGAAAGGGCATGGAGTTGGTGACAAGGGTACAGAGTTTGCGGTAGTAGAAAAACATGATGGTTTTGACCTTCCCAATGGTTAGCTAGAGCAAATTCTAGCTCGTCCAAAACTAGATGTTGGACAAGCAATCTGACAACAATGGAATGCAAATTGGGAAGGTTCAATAGTAAGCGGGTTCTACACTGGCCGCGTTCTACACTGGGTGGGTGGTACCATGGTCGGCCAATTTGTACGACCAGGCTTCACTCCAGGTGGTCATATTGGAAATGACCCACATTGTGTGAATGTAGCACTAGAATTATGAGGACATAAAACATTTATATTGCTCCTGTACCCAAAAAATATATTCCAGAAGCTAACCCTCCATCACTAATCTCATGTTTCTCATTTACCAGAACATCTTATAAGCCTTTGATTTACCAACTCCACTGCTGCCACAGGGCTTATAACTTATTCATTTTACAACAGAAGATACAACAGTTGACACACGGAGATATACTAACCATACTGTCCCAGGCATAAATAAATTGTTGCCTCTTACCCAGTATGGACCATCTATCAGAGACAAGATGAATATCTGGACATTTGCTGATAGATTGCTGCAGTGAAAGCTCTGCTCTGCTCTTCTAGATTTCAATGTTGGAGAAAGACCAATTACTGGCAGAGCCACAGATTAAAACTTATCCCCAGGTCATTCCTGTTTCACTCCACTTAAGTATAAGTTCAGAGCAAAACAAACCACCCTAATCATTATTAAATTGAATAATGGTGAGTGTGAGCAGTGCAAAATTAGAACAAAGAGGAGTATCTATGTCTGAAACATGCAGAAAACAATTGCCATGTTTATAAGTCTCTACATCAAATGGGTAAGAGAATATTAGTGAAGCTTTTATTTACCTGAAATCAGTTGCTCACTCTCCTTGTCAGGGCTCCCCTTACTTACCCAATAATTGGCTTGCTGTCATTAACCCTCCGTAAACTTCAATTCACCCACATCTTAACTCACACCAAGGGTGGAATTTTACACCTCGCAGGCGGGCACGCGCCCAACCCGAACGGACGTGAAATAGCACAAGATGATGTCGGACGAATGTCCTGATGTCATCCCACACATAAACAACCTGCAGGTTGGCGGGTGCACACAGGTGCACACAATTAAAAGGCTACTTAAGGCCATTAAAAAGTCAATCGTACTTGATTTACCCGTGCAATTTTGTACTTGTCACATGAGCAAAACAGGTAGGCAGGCAGCCCACTTATAACGAATCCTCATCGAAGGGCAGGATAAAAAGTGTCAGCAGCATTGCCATTGTGAGTAGTGAGGAGTTTAGGAGATAGTTTGCTGCTGGTTGCTTATTCGAACTTGACAGCTTCATCTCAGTTCTGATCTTCATTCTTAGTATTTCTTGGCTTTATTTCAGGACTCATCCAAGGTCCCCAGAGAATTTTGACTTTATGGACCCTTCCAGGTATCAGACAGCCATCTGTTACCCTGGTAATGGGGATTGTGGTCTACCCTGATGGCAGCTCCTCTGAGGAGGAAGAGAGGGGCAGAAGGGGGAGGAGGCTAGATGTCCCTATGCAGCTTCCAGGGGAGAGACCTGTGGGAGGAGAGGTGCAGGCACAAGGGACACAGGGCCAACAGGAAGTCCAAGGCAGATGGGACAGCAGAAGATGCCACTATCCTGCTGCCAGGGTTTACAGGAGGTGATGCAGCTACCTCAATATGTCTGAGGTGCAATGCTGAAGGAGGCTTCACCTCTCCCGGGAGACAGTGACTTCCATTCGTCAGATGATTGGGCCCGAGATCAGCTCCGACTGTGTGGGTAGACATCCCATGCCAGTGGCTCTGAAGGTCACAGTGGCCCTCAACTTCTATGCCTCCAGCTCTTTCCAAGAGTTGGTGGGGAATCTTTGTGGAGTCTCCCAATCAGCTGTCCGCAGTTGCATCAAGCTGGTGACAGAAGCTCTGTTCAGGTGGGTAATGACATTTATTCATTTCTGTACGGATGAGGCCAGCCAAAGCAAGCCAGAGAGTTTGCAGCGATTGCTGGCTTCCCCTGCATCTAGGGTACCATCGACTGCACACATGTGGCCATGAGGAAACCAGCGGGTCAGATGTGTGCCTTTGTCAACAGGAAGAGCTTCCACTCGATGAATGTCTAGATAGTTTGTGATCACAAGACGCAGATTCTCCAAGTCTGTGCAATGTACCCTGGCAGCTCCCATGATGCTTACATCCACAGTCACTCCCAGGTGCCAGGGCTCTTCAGTGCTCCAGCCCTGCTGGATGGATGGCTGCTGGGTGACAAGGGCTATCCCCTCAGAAGGTGGCTTATGACGCCTCTCCACCACCCAAGAACAGGGGCAGAGCAGCTTTAAAATAGGAGTCATGCCTCCACAAGGGCGGTGATAGAGAGAACCTTGGGGCTCCTGAAGATGCACTTCCGATGCCTGCATAATGCAGGGGGAGCACTACAATACCCCCCAGAGTGGGTGTCACTGATAGTCGTTGCATGCTGTGCTCTCCACAATCTGGCTCTGGCACGGGGGGACACACTGGAGGAAGAGGATCTTGAGTCAGCTTCACAGGCCACAAAGGATGAATCCAGTAATGAGTCAGAAGAGGAGCATGGTGAGGAGAATGCTGAGAGGGTGGAGGTAGATCTCTGGACCCTTCAAGCGGCAGGGACACGAGGGACGCCTTGATCCAACACTCCTTCAGCTAGGCTGCTAAAGATCTGCTTCCATCTCATGCTAGGGCTGCCACCTCAGTCCCAGATGTCTGAAATGACCCTTTCATTTGAACCCAAAGTCCACTCAGTACCTGTGCATTAATGTTCAAAGCCAGTCACATCAAACATTGGATACTGGTGTGCCCAGCATCTACATAACAAGAGAAACATGATCAGGCCATTAAGACAAAAGCAAAATTTATATTATTTTGACACTCAAAGCAAATGAACAGAAGTATATATGGTGTTAATGGTCACACCACTAAATATATTAACAAAACATAGCAGAACAGAAGATCACTCATGACCAGTCCCTCTTGTGCTCATAGTGCCTTAAACTTACGTTTGCGAGTGCTGCATCTTGGCGCCTGCCCTCACTGGCAGTGGCATTGGAGACAGGCTACTGACTCTGCTGTCTTGTTGGCCTTGATGACCATGGCGGTTGTCCTCTGGCCAGTGGCCCCACCTGGGAGGGAGCGGCCAGTGCCACAGCTGGCATCTCCCCAGTCATCGCAGCCTCATCAGATGCCATGGTCATTGGCAGAAGAGCGGAGGAGCTGCTGCTGTCATCCAGAGCACCTGAAACGACAAGCTCCTCAAGCGAGCGTGAAGTGTCCTCACTGCTGTGCTCTGACATTCTAGCCGAAGATCTAACACCCAACGAGGTGCTGGTATGTGCTCTAGTGCCCAGTTCGGAGAAGGGGTCTGATGCAGGGGGATCTAAAGTCTCAGGGTCCTCTGGCATGAAGGGTGGCTCTTTTTTGGTCTGGCAAGGTGGCCTCCTCCCACTGTTCCTGGGTATGAGTGTCCCACCTGACACCCACCTCTTCCATGAGTACCACCAAGCACTCTTCCAAGAAATGGGAATGGGGGGGAGCAAGGGGGTGAAGATGCCAAGTGCCCACCCGACTTGCTCTCCCACCTCACATTTCCTGCCACTGGTTCTGGTCTGCAGACTGACTCTAAAGATTCTCCTCTGGCAGCCTTCAGGAAGTTGCCTTTGCCAGTTTTAAAGTGTCCGCCAGGTCGCCATGGGACCCGGCACCCAACAGGCCCCTGCCTGCTTCATCCTTATTTTCTCATCCTTATTTTCAAAGCCCTCCATAGCCTCAACTCTTCCCAGCTCTGTAACCTCCTCCAGCCTGCAACTACGCAGAGGACTCAATCTATTAAATTCAGATGCTCAGTAAATGCAGTTTTGCCGACATCACCCTCATCACAAGAGTTAAAAAGGAATATGGACACAATGGAGGCTGTCAGGCGTGGTTCAGCCTGAGTCAGAAGGCTGGGCTTCAAGTCCCATTCCAGAGACTTGAGCACAAAGGCTGATACTCCTTGTGGAGTACTGAGGAAGCATGGCTCTGTCCAAGTTCTGTCTTTCAGATGAGACATTAAAGCCCCATCTGCCCTTTTGGCTGGACATAAATGATCCAATAGCACAATTGAAAGAAGAACAAGGGAATTGTTCCAAGCAACTTGGATAATATTTATCCTTCAACCAACACCACGAAGATGGATTATTTGCTCATTTCTCTCACTTCTGCATCTGGGAGCTTGCTTAATGCAAGTTGGATGTTGCGTTTTACATCAGCGACTGCACTTATAATTTTTTGGCCATGTAATATTTTAGGACATTCTGAGGCCATGAAAGGTGCTATATCAATGCACTGTACAATAACTGTAGGTGCTCAATGTGAGACAATTCCTGCGCAATATTGTGATTTTACTGGTAGCTGTCTGGTGGCACAGAACGAGGACTATCACGTGGTTTTGCTGATTGACTATCGCCAAGTATAAACTACAAACCCATCAATCAGTGGTTTTGAAATGGAAACAAACTGCTTGGGTTTACTACTCTTACATCTGACTCCTACTACCATTTCATTTCCAGTCCATTGTGGCTGCACACCACAAGCTATGTAGCTCAAAGGATCAGATCATCACAGCAGAACTGTATTCTTCTAATCCCTCTGCCATGCAAGTTCTGATTACAATTAGAGGTGGTGGAATAAACTTTCTCAAAGTATTTAGCACATGGCTGGAATTGTATATTTGAGAGCCATTATGTGGTGACCTTGTTTAAAATCAGTATTAACTGTTGTGGAAGTGGTTGTTTGATGTACAGACTGATTACTGTATTACATTCTGTTTAGTCTGTTGCTGGACGTTAAGTGGAAAATGGGCTGTAATCTTCAACACTGCCCATTCTGGGAAGCTGACTGTGGTGTTATTTATAGCATCAGTTACACAGGGGCTTTCATCAGTGCCTTTTCAAATTATAATGAACTAATTCCTTAGGTTTATCTATAATGAATAGAGATAAGTTTTTTTAGTCTGTTTTAATCATACAGAACAGAAGGAAACCCACATTGCTTGTGCCGGCTCTTTGAAAGGGCTATCTAATTTGTCCCACTACCCTGCTGTTTCCTTACAACCATGCGTTATTGTTTTACGATCAAGTATCCATCCAATTCCTTTTTGAAGGCTACTCCAAAATCTGTTTCCTTCACTCTTGTAGACAGTGCATTCCAGATCAGAACTCACTACATAAAACAATTTCTCCCCATCTCAACTCTGTTTTTTTTGCCAATTACCTTTATTCTGTGTCTTCATAGAATCTTAGAATTACAACACAGAAGGTGCCCATTCATCCCATTGTGTCTGTGTAGACTGGGTACCAACCCTCCTACCAGGCAAAACAGGTTCTGCCATCACTATCAAGCCCCTTATAATTATGAACATCTTTATTCAATTTCTCATAAACACTCAATTTTTTTTCTCCACTCTGAAGAGAAGAGCTTCTCTTGTCCCTCCATATCACTGAAGTTCTACATCCCTTGTACCATTCTACTGAAGCATCGCTGCACCTTCTCCAAGAACCTGCCACCCTTCTCAAAGTGTGGGGACCAGGATTGAACACAATACTCCAGCTGAGGCCTAACCAGAGAGTTATAATGGCAAAATACTGCGGATGCTGGAAATCTGAAATCTGAAAGTGAGTTAAAGTTTTAGCATATCTTTCTTGCTTTTATCCCCCACACTTATTTTTTTAGTAAGGATCCCATGTGTTTTTTTTTAAAGTAACGTAACAACTTGTTCTGCCACATTCAACTATTTATATATGAGCACCGTGGGTTTCTCTGTTCCTGCACCCAAATTAAAATGGTAACAATTAGTTTAAAAAGTTATTGCATAAAATATATGCCCTTTATGGAAGGGTAATTCTTGTTGATATTGATGTCACCAGTGAAGGATATGGATCAGGCAGCATATAGAATCATAGAATGGATGCAATACAGGAGGCCATTCAGCCTGGACTATCCATGCTATTCCTGTCCTGTGTGCCAATTCAGCCTGTCCCACCCAGTATTAGCCATGGTTTTTTTTACTTAAATTAGACTGCACCTCTGATACTCACCATCCACTGACATCGGCAGAGGCAGAGAGACAAGCTTTGTGGTTTATTCACTTGTGCCAGTTGATGTTTGATATAGCAAGATCCATGCAGAAATTAGTAAGAAGATCATCATCAATTACAGACTGACTGTCTCCTCAAGTCAACACCTCTCCAGAGTGTGGCTTTTAAATCTAGTTTCACCTCTATGTTCAATAAATAGGCATGAGAAAGGTGATCTAGAATAATATATTGACACATATAACCTGGTAGTTTACCATATCCTCCCTTGGAGAACAGAGTGAAATACTAGAAGGAATTGCAGGCATATAAATAGTTTGACAGGACACCCATGACTGAAACCATCTTTATACCAGCCTTTAGAGAAGCTAATTCTATATATTTCAAGGATTTTACAGGCTCCTACAGGGACATACAAATTGGGAGCAAGAGAAGAACACTTGGCCCCTCAAGGCTGCTCCGTCATTTAATAAGATCATGTCTGACCTGATTGTAACCTCAACCCCACATTCCTGCCTACCCCTGATAACTTTTCACCCCCTTGTTAATCAAGAATCTATCTAGCTCTGCCTTAAAAATATTCAAAGACTCTGCTTCATCTGCCTTTTGAGGAAGAGAGTTCCAAAGATTCGCAACCCTTTGAGAGAAAAAAATTCTCCTCATCATAATGGGTGAACGCTTATTTTTAAACAGTGACCCCCAGTTCTAAATTCTCCCACAAGAGGAAACATCCTCTCCACATCCACCCTGTCAAGACCCGCCCAGATCTTAAAGGTTTCAATTAAGTCACCTCTTACTCTTATAAACTCCAGTGGATACAAGCCTAACCTGTCCAGCCTTTCGTCATTAGGGAACCTGCCCATTCCTGGTATTAGTCTAGTAAACCTTCTCTGAACTGCTTCTAATGCACTTAGATCTTTCTTTAAGTAAGCAGACCAGTACTGTACAAATTACTCCAGATGTGGTCTCACCAATGCCCTATATGACTGAAGCATAACCTCCCTACTTTTGTAATCAACTCCCCTCACAATAAATGATAACATTCTATTAGCTTTCCTAATTACCTGCTGTACCTGCATACTAACTTTTTCTAATTCACGCATGAGGTCATCCAGATCCATCTGAATCTAAGAGCTCCTCAATCTCTCACCATGTAAATAATAAGCTTCTGTTTTATTCTTCTTGCCAAAATGAACGATTGCACATTTGCCCACATTATACTCCATTTGCCAGAACTTTGCCCACTCATTTAACTTGTGTCACTTTGTGGCCTCCTTATGTCCTCTTCACAATTTACTTTCCTACCTATCTTTGTGTTGTCAGCAAATTTATCTACAATTCCTTCAATCCCTTCATCCAAGTCATTTATATAATTTTTTAAAAATTCATTCACAAGATGTGGGCTTCACTGTCTGGGCTAGTATTTATTACCCAACCCTAGTTGCCCTCGAGAAGGTGGTGGTGAGCTCCCTGCTTGAGCCGTTGCAGTCTATGTGGCGTAGGTACACCCACAGTGCAGTTAGGGAGGGAGTTCCAGGATTTTGACCCAGTGACAGTGAAGGAACGGCAATATATTTCCAAGTCAGGATGGTGAGTGACTTGAAGGAGAACTTCCAGGTATCTACTGCCCTTGTCCTCTTAGTTAATAGTGCTCGTGGGTTTGGAAGGTGCTGTCTAAGAAGCCTTGGGGAATTCCTGCAGTGCATCTTGTAAATGGTACACACTGCTGCTACTGTGCGTCAGTGGTGGAGGCAGTGAATGTTTATGGATGTGATGCCAATCAAGCAGGCTGCTTCATCCTGGATGGTGTCAAGCTTTTTGAGTGTTGTTGGAGCTGCATTCATCCAGGCAAGTGGGGAGCATTCCCATCATACTCCTGACTTGTGCCTTGTCGATAGTGGACAGGTTTTGGGGAGTCAGGAGGTGAGTTACTTGTCACAGGATTCCTAGCCTCTGACTTGCTCTTGTAGCCATAGTATTTATATGGCTAGTCCAGTTCAGTTTCTGGTCAATGATAACACAGGATTCACGAATGGTGCTGAACATTTAACGAACATCCCCAACCTGATCTCATGATGGAAGGAAGGTCGTTGATGAAGCAGCTGAAGATGGTTGGGCCTAGGACACTACCCTGAGGAACTCCTGCAGTGATGTCCTGGAGCTGAGATGACTGACCTCCAACAACCACAACCATCTTTCTTTGTGCTAGGTATGACTCCAACCAGTGGAGTGTTTTCCCCCGATTCCCTTGACTCCAGTTTTGCTAGGGCTCCTTGATGCCACACTTGGTCAAATGCTGGCTTGATGTCATAGGCAGTTGCTCTCACCTCACCTTGGGAGTTCAGCTCTTTTTTGTCCATGTTTGAACCAATGTTGCAATGAGGTCAGGAGCTGAGTGTCCCTGGCGGAACCCAAACTGGGCATCAGTGAGCTGATTTTACTAAGCAAGTGCTGCTTGATAGCACTGTTGATCACTCCTTCCATTACTTTATTGATGATCGCGAGTAGACTGATGGGCGGTAATCGACTGGTTTGGATTTGTACTGCTTTGTGTGTACTGGACATACCTGGGCAATTTTCCACATAGCCAGGTAAATGCCAGTGTTGTAGCTGTACTGGAACAGCTTGGCTAGGGGTGTGGCAAGTTCTGGAGCACAAGTCTTCAGTACTATTGCCGGAATATTATCAGGGCCCATAGCATTTACACTATCCAGTGCCATCAGCTATTTCTTGATATCATTTGGAGTGAATCGAATTGGCTGAAGACTGGTATCTGTGATGCTGGGGTCCTCCGAAGGAGGCCGAGATGGGTCATCCACTCGGTACTTCTGGCTGAAGATTGTAGCCAATGCTTCAGTCTTATCTTTTGCACTGATGTGCTGGGCTCCTCCATCATTGAGGATGGGGATATTTGTGTAGCCTCCTCCAGTGAGTTGTTTAATTGTCCACCGCCATTCACGACTGGATGTGGCAGGACTGCAGAGCTTAGATCTGATCCATTGGTTGTGGGATTGCTTAGCTCTATCACTTGTTGCTTAGTCTGTTTGGCACGCAAGTAGTCCTGTGTTGTAGCTTCACCAGGCTGACACCTTATTTTTAGGTATGCCTGGTGCTGCTCCTGGCATGCCCTCCTGCACTCTTCATTGAACCAGGGTTGATCCCCTGGCTTGATGGTAATGGTAGAGTGGGGAATATGCCAGGCCATGGATGCCAGTTGCTGGATCTGTCCGAAATCTATCCCATTTAGCATGGTCATAGCTCCAGACACCACAATGGAGGGTATCCTCAATGTGAAGGCAGGACTTCATCTCCACAGCAACTGTGCAGTGGTCACTCCTACCGATACTGTCATGGACAGATGCATCTGCGACAGGCAGGTTGGTGTTTTGTAAAAAGTTGAAGCCCCAGCACTGATCCTGTGGCATACCACTCATCACACCCTGCCAACCATAAAAAGACCTACTTATGCCAATTTTCTGCTTTGTGTTAGCTAGTCAATCTTCTATTTGTGCCAATGTGTTACCCCCTACACCATGAGCTTTTATTTTCTGCAATACCTTTGATGTGGCACTTTATCAAGTACCTTCTAGAAACCTAAGTATAGTGAATCCACCGGTTCCCCTTTATTCACAGCACACCTGACTCCATCAAAGATCTTCAATAAATTGGGTAACCATGATTTTCCTTTGACAAATCCATATAGACTCTGACTGATTGCCTTGGATTTTCTAAATGCCCTGCTATAGCATGTTTAATAATTGCTTCTAACACGTTCCCTATGTCAGATGTTAGGCTAGCTGGTGTATGGTTTTCTGCTTTCTGTTTCCCTCCCTTTTTGAATAAAGGAGTTATATTTTCTATTTTCCAATCTAATGGAACCTTCCCCAAAATTTTGGAACATTGAAACCAACACATCAACTATCTCACTAACCATTTCTTTTAAGACCTTAGGATGTACATCTGGGCCTGGGGGATTTGTCATCCTGCAGTCCCAACAATTTGCTCAATACCACTTCCCTGGTGATTGTAATTTTCCCCGAGATCCTTCCTCCCTTCCATTTTCTGATTTACAGCTATTTCTGGGATGTTACTTGTGTCCTCTATAGTGAAGACTGAAGCAAAATACCTGTTTAGTACATCCGCCATGTCCCTACTTTCTGTTATCAATTCCCCAGATGCACTCTCTACAGGATCAATGCTCACTTTGTTAACTCTAATTTAAATATCTACAGAAACTCTTGCTATTTGTCTTAATATTACCAGCTAGCTTTTTCTCATTCTATTTTTCTCTCCTTATTAATCTTTTTATATTTCTTTGCTGTTCTTTATAATTTGTCAATTTTCTGACCTGCCACCTGCCTTTGCGTAATTATATGCTTTTTCTTTAAGTTTTTCTTTTATTCATTCATGGGATGTGAGCTTTACTGACTGGGCCAGCATTTATTGCCCATCCCTAGTTTTGTCTAAGTTTGATACTGTCTTTAACTTTTTTAATTAACCACGAATGGTGGGCCCTTCCCTTGAGATATTTCTTTCTCATTGGAATGTATATATTCTGTGTATTCTGAAATATCCCTTTAAATGTCTACCACTGAACTCAATTGACCTATCCCTTAAACACATTTGCCAGTTCACTTTAGCTCACTCTGCTTTCATGCCCTCATAATTGCCCTTCTTTAAGTTTAAAATACTAGTCTTGGACACACCCGTTTCTCCCTCAAAATGAATGTAAAATTCAATCATTATAATTGGGATGCCTTGACTGGGAGGTTATCAATTAATCCTACCTCGTTGCTCAATACCAGGTCTAGTATAGCGTACTCTTTGGTTGGCTCCAGAACATGCTGCTCTAAGAAACTATCCCCAAAACATTCCATGAACTCATCATCTAAGCTACCTTTACCCATCTGATTTTTCCAGTGTTTAGATTAAAATCATGATTACTGCTGTACCATTCTGGCAAGCTCCTATTATCTCTTCTTTTATGCTCTGTACTATTGTGTAGTTACAATTAGGGTACCTGTACACCACTCCCATAAGTGACTTCCTGTCTTTATCATCTCATCTCAACCCAAACCACTTCTACATCCCGGTTTCCTGAACTTGGGTCATCTCTCTCTAAATGTACTAATACCATCATTAATCCACAGGGCCACCCTTCCACCTTTTCCTAACTTCCTGTCCTTTCTAAATATCACATACCCTTCAATATTGAGGTCGCAATCTCTGTCATCCTCTAGCCATGTATCTGTAATGGCTTATCAAATCGTACTTACTTATTTCTATTTGCGCTATCAGTTCATCTGTTTTGTTCCGAATGTTATGTGCATTTAGATACAGAGCCTTTAATTTTGTCCTTTTATTATTTTTGTAGTGTCTAGCCTTATGTGCTGATTTATTCTTAGAATTGTACTCTCTGTCCCTTCCTGTCACAGTCTGTTTATTATATATTAATACCTGTCTCTCTTGCCTTGTCTCTACTTTGTGCTTACCATCATCTTCCCAAATTTGATCCTTTGCCCCCACTATTCAGTTTAAAACCCTCTCTACTTCCCAAGTTAGGTGGCTTGTGAGGACACCAGCCCCAGCACGGCTCTGATGCAGACCATCCCAATGGTACAGCCCCGACTTTCCCCAATACTGGTGCCAGTGCCCCACAAACCGGAACCCACTTCTCTGACTTTGACCAGTCTTGAGCCATGCATTCATTTCTCTAATCTGATTGTGTGATGCCAATTTGCATGTGGCTCTGGTAACAACCCCAAAATTATTACCTGAGGTTTTGCTTTTCAACTTTGTGCTTAGCTTGTCACACTCACTATGCAGAGCCTCCTTGCTCATCCTGTCTATGTCTTTGGCAGCTACAGGGACCACAACCACTGGATCCTCCCCCTCCCACTGCGAGCTCCTCTCCAGCCCTGAGCAGATGCCCCAAACCCTGGCACCGGGCAGGCAACAAAGCTGTCTGGACTCTCGCTCTTTGCTACAGAGAACAGTGTCAATTCTCCTTACTATGCTGTCCCCTAGTACCATTATATTTCTTTTTCTTCCCCCCACTTGGATGGCTTCCTGTACCAAGGTGCCATGGTCAGTTTGCTCATCTTCCCTGCAGCCCCCACTCTCACCCAAACAAACCGAGAGAACCTTAAACGTATTGGACAATTGCCGAGGCTGACACTCCTGCCCTCTGGGCCCCCATACCTGCCTCACTCGCAATCAAACCCTCCTGTCCCTGGCCACTGAGCAAATCAGAAGACCCTATCCTAAGTGGTGTGGCTGCCTCCCGATGTAAAGCATCCAGGTAATTTTTGGCCACTCAGCCTCCAACTCAGTGACTCTGAGCCAAAATCCCTCAAGCCATAAATACTTACTTCAGACATGTTTGGCCTGGATCACATTGTTACCCAGGATCTCCCACATGCTGCAGCCATGACACATCACCTCTCCTGCCTTACTAAGTGTATTTTAAATAATTACTTAATCACATTAATCACTTACCTATGTTGCTTTCTTATATATTTTATTAACTTTACCACCAAATTATGTACTATTTTAAACCTTAGGGATAGAATAGAACCTACCAACTTACCAGATACTCACCAAACAGCTAGCTCCTTTCCCTGTAGTGCAGCAAGAACCAATTTCTATGGAGTGAGAAAGAGGAGAGAACTCCCCTCTCACCAAACTCTAAGTCTTCACTCAGGTAGTCAAGGCTGCACTAAAGAACCCTAAATTTATAGTGAACTGAACTGGGGCTACAGTTACCAGATTCAACCAGTTAGCTAGTTAAGTACTCAGCTCCTACAGCTGAGAGTGAGTTTACCCTGCCTAAACTGCAAAAAAGAAAGAACTTAGCCTGCTTACTTTTTTGGAATATATCTATAAAGTTCCTCTCTAGGGAGGGGAGGGGGGGAGAGAGGTAGAAATAACCTCCCCCCTTTTAGGCAGTAAAGGAGAGGATGGAGAGGAGTAGAGAGCAGGGAGGCACAGGAGGGAAAAGAGCAAGTTCAGGTGGGTGTCTCTGGTGTTTGAAAGTACGTTGGGTGGGGGCCTGTTGATCTTCAGGCAGGTAGGGGGAGGCGATGTCTTCCCCCTTAGCCTGCTTACACAGTACTTTCCAGTTACTGCTAATTACGGACTAGTTTAGATTTTAAGAGCAACATTTAAGAACAAAGTTAACAATTAAAACTCCCCTCTCACCAAATTCCAAGTCTTCATTCAGTTAGGCGGCTACATTCCATTTGCCAGGAGAAGGGCACTCACTGAGTAAAAACTTCCACTGGGTGGCAACCCAGAATTCGAAGCTGGAGCTCAAGTTTCCACTCATTCAGACTGTCTGGGAACAGGGTTTGTCTCTCCTGATTCTGACGCAGAAATGCTACCCATAAGCTAAAGGCATGTTTCATATTCACCTGGTAATGCAATGTATCCCTGAGTAGTGCTGGGGGTCATCTATAATTGTCATCAGACTAAAAGCACTCATTTGTTTAGCCCCAATCACACAGAAAAATAATTATGAAGATTGATCATTTCTGTGTTCATGAAGGTTTACATGTACTATTAACCTCCTTCTCCCCTGAGTCCCCTTTGTACTCTTGTGAAATTAAATACAATTAATTTTGTATGTCTATCTAACAGCAGGTGATGGATTTCAAATTAATTAATTGTATGTAAAGCATTTTGTGAGGTTTCCTGGAGACATGACAAGATTTGTTATAAATGTAAGCCTATCATAAGGACAGATACCCCTAAGAGGATGGGCAGAGGGGTATAGTTTTTACATGGGTTACAGTTTAGCAAGCACAGTTGCAAACCAAAACAATCCCTGACATGATAAGTATAATGTGTGTATATACTCACTAATACTCTCATTCCTCCTTATACCATGCCCTAAGAGGGCATTGATAACAATGGGCTTCCATTGGATTGGTCCATGATAAATGCATGTCAAAGTACTGCAGTGGTTTGCCATTGCCTTCTGCAGTATGACTGACCAGGAAACTCTCCCACTCTTACCATCTGCTACCGGGCGTACTGGAAGGATTAACAGGCTGATAATCAACCTGTTTGGCCATGCTATGAACACACCTTCATGGCCATCAAGTGTTGAAGGGGAATCAAACCTGGAGTTTCTGGCCCAGAGGTAGGGACACTACCCACTGTGCCACAAGACATCCAACACCCTCACTATCTTCAGCTCCTTCAATCATAAGGTCAGAAGTGGGGATTCTCACCGATGATTGCACAATGTTCAGTACCAGTCACAATGCTGAAGCAGTCCATGACCAAATGCAGCAAGATCTGGACAATATCCAGGCTTGGGCTGACAAGTGGCAAGTAACATTTGTGCCACAAAAGAGCCAGGCAATGATCATCTCCAACAAAAGAGAATCTAACCATCACCCCTTGACATTCAATGGCATTGCCATTGCTGAATCCCCCACTATCAACATCCTGGGGGTTATCATTGGCCAGAAACTGAACTGGACTAGCCATATTAATACTATGGTTACAAGAGCAGGTCAGAGGCTAGGAATCCTGCGGCAAGTAACTCACCTCCTTACTCCCCAAAGCCTGTCCACCATATACAAGGCGCAAGTCAGGAGTGTGATGGAATTCTCTCCATCTGCCTGGATGAGTGCAGCTCCAACAACACTCAAGAAGCTTGATACTATGCAGGACAAAGCAGCCAGCTTGTTTGGCACCCCATCCACCACCAATGCACAGTGGCAGCACTGAAGTATTCAGTGAGGCACTGTGTTGCTGATCACCATAAATAATGCTGGTAATACTCAGCAGGTCCAGCAGCATCTGTGAAGAGGGAAACAGAGTCAATGTTTCAGATTGATGAGCCATTCGTTATATCTGTTCTTTAATGGCGTAATTCAGATTTCCAGCACCAAGGGCATTTTGCATTGGTGTTGCTGACTGTTTGTGTTATGATGCTTTTCTTTTATGCTCTTACATAGTACTTTTATGCTCTTACATAGTACTTTCCAGTTACTGCTAATTACGGACTAGATTAGATTTTAAGAGCAACATTTAAGAACAAAGTTAACAATTAAAACTCCCCTCTCACCAAATTCCAAGTCTTCATTCAGTTAGTTGGCTGCATTCCATTTGCCCAGGAGGAGGGCACTCACATATGCTAGATATGTGTGATCGTGCCATGGTTATGTGATCGAACTGGCAGAACTGGATTAATAATTCAGAGAATATGACTTCAAACCTCACCATGGCAGCTTGAGAATGTAGTTCTATAATAAGTGACCTCAAAGCTGTTGTAAAAACTCAGTGTTTAAGAGAATATGGCTTCTCATTTTTCTGCTCAATATGTGACTCCAGTCCCACACTAATGCAAATGTCTCATAACTCTGACTGCATTCCAATGGCCCTTTTTTTTAGGTGGAGTCTACTAGATTGGGTGATTGATCTTCTGGATCCTACCGGTGGTTGCTCAGGAGAATTGGTCCTTTGTGCAGCAGGTTGGCTGATGTGGTCCAGGGCATAATCGTGTTTTCTGAGCCCCGCTGGTCCTCCTGCTATTCAGAAACACCGCTTTCTTACTGATTGTGAGGGTGATGACACGGGTCCAAGGAGTATTGCCTGGAATCTCCAAGTCCTGAGAGAGAAACTGCGAGAGGGAGAGGGAGCGAAGCACATGCTATAGGAAGGGATAGTCCATGTTGGCCTGTGATGTGCACTATTGTCACTATGCTTAGTTATAGGAGTTAGGCAGTTTCTCCCTGAGATTGAGACTCACCTTCCTGATTCTGGGCTGTGGGAGTCAGTGGAATAAATGAGGTTTGGTTTTCACTTTATGATTTTTATAACTTGCTGTGTATTCTGGACAAATGCTACATGTTCAAATATCATCTAATAAAATATCACATGAGAGATGTCACATGGGTGACTGACATATGATCAAATATCACATGATTACATTTCCGACAATACATCGAAGCTGAGTTGGTAGTCCTATCGATGAAGTGACCTAGTAAATCACCCAGTTATATCAAATTACTATATAGTGGTCCACATAGAAGGCCCATCACCTCCACATGGCAACTAGACATGGGTAATAAATGCCAAGCCTTGCCAGTACTGCCCATATCCTGAGAATGATTTCTTCAAAAAGTTGAATAGTGAACTGCAAAATCTGAAAATGTACCAGCATGACCTTTGCCAACAGCCAAGCTTGCTGCAATGGGGTGGCGATTTTGGATTTGCTTACACCTTCTGATTTGTCTGTTTGAAATATTAGGAACCCTTGACAGCACGAATACCCCGCCACCCCACACCTCCACGTCGAGCCCCGCCAGATTTGTTATGGCACACTGTTGGTAGCTCTCATTTATTCTGTGGATTTGGCCTTAGATGCTTTGCCTGCATTGTGTTGGAATGATTTGATTCCTCATCTGTTTCTGAAAAGCAGGCACAAAGCCAGGCATTAACATTTAAAGTTACTGCATATTCTCAAAATATGAATTGGGCTAATGAATTTCAAATGCTCCAAGACCTGGTTGCTGCTAGCTTTGGTGCTTCCCTGTGGCTCTGAGTGTGGGTATATACTCCAGTCATTACAAATGATGCTGATCTTGCCTTTGGAACAATATTAAAAGCTATGATTTCAGCTGTTCTGCTACTTGTGAGTGTGTGAGCTGGATAATAAATGGTTCTGCTGACCAACGGAATCAGAGGTGGAGATGTCACTAGTTGCCACTGATAGAGTTGGAAATGCTTGTTCATTTAAGTAACCAGTAACAAGCCCAGGGCATCCTTGTGTTATTTTATATCCTTCTACTCCTCTGTTACATCCAATGGCTTTAAGACAGACACACACACATTGCTGACTCTGGATGTATTTAATGGGATTTAAATACCAGGGAACAGCGGGTCAATAGAATGTCACTCTTGATGCAGAGATGTTAGTGGAAATGATTACATTGCAGCACTTATTGCTTGCTTTCCAGTTCTAGAGCGATCAAGCATCTTGATAATGAAATAGATACTTTTTGAATCAATGCTGAGTGTATAAAAGGTGCATTGTGTGTGCAGAAGGACGGTACAGAGACATTTTGCTTGTCATGGTTAATTACATATAATCATTCAGATATGACTGATATCACTGATGCAAGGAAATTAGTACACAGCTCCTCTTGATGTCACTTCTCTCACTAATGAGGAAAAGAAGGGACAGTTGTCACCTCTGCAGTCAAAAATGTTTCCACAAAAGAAATGAGGAAAACAGAAAACAAAAAACTTCTGTTTGTCAGGTTTGATTTATTGCAAAGTAAGCCCTGGGGTTCCAGGCTGTCAATGCAGGAAGAAATTAGTATGCAGATTAGCAAACGGCAGCACAGGAATTAACTGCAACTTGAACAGAGCCAAAGATTTGTGCTTCATAAAATGTAGAACGGCTATCAGCGGAGAGAGGGATTAATATCTGCTCCCCCAAAAGGAGCTAAAGGTTCAGAAGGCAAGGTAATCTCCTTTTCCATCAAGCTAAGCTCCCTAAATAGCAAGCTTAATCATAATGATTCTGCTGAAAGGTCATCAATCTGAGACGTTAACCCTGTTTGTCTCTCTTCAGATACTATCAGACCTGCTATGCATTTCCAGCATCTTCCGTTTTAATTCCATTCAGAATGAACTGGTTTATACACTTCTCACATCCCCTAGACACTACAGCTTTTTCCTTCTCCTTTACACTAGTCTTACACACTTTTAATATATCAATGGCCTGAATTTTTTCCTCGTTGGGCGGGTATGATGGGCGGGCACAGATGTTGTCAGGAAATTGTCCCCTGCGTGCGATCGGCCCCTGACTGCAATTTCATGCTGGCTGGCCAATTAATGGCCAACCAGCACGGAACGTATGCTGCAAAGCTCAGCGCTGCTGGGGTAGGGGAGGGAAGAGAGTGGGTGCCGACATCACCGATGGCATGGATGAGCGCTGTGAGAGAGCTCCCTGGAGGCAGACAGCTGCCTCGGGGAACTGCAGACCTGCAAATAATACAATAAAGCATAAAAAAGCTGGAAAAAATGTCCATGCAGCACAATCAAGCACCTAAAAATGTACCTCATAAAATTGCTGCCCCAAGATAGTTATTCTTATTTCCTAACGGAGATTTCATCCTGCCCTAGGATGAGCTTTCATGAAAAATATAAAGGCCGCCTGGCCAATTGGTCTGTCTTCCAACTGTGAGATTGGACGGGCCACATGAATCCCATTCACTTGCAGCATTAATGTGCTTAATTGCCTGCTTAATTGTCAGCGGGCGCACTTTCGACTGCCACATGTGCCTGCCGAGCAAAATATTGCGCAAGTGCGCAATGACGTCGGGTTGCTCACCTGACGTCAGCTCATGCAATTTTACGCCCGATCGGGTTGGACGCGTGCTCACCTATGGGATGTAAAGTTCTGCCATGTTTTTTATATTTTTATTATGGGATTTTGCACTCTCAGCAACAATAACAACAAATTACATTTACATAGCACCTCTAATGCAGAGAAATTTGATATCAAGACACTTCTCAGCAGCATAATCAGTTGAAAATGGGCCACCTCTTGTTGAATAACTCAGAATCATCACCATTATACTAAACTGTCATTTCATCCAAAGTTGGAGAACTTGAGGCTTTGGTTGAGGCTCCATTTATGGTTGAGGTTAAGATTGGGATTGGGGTTGACTTTGGGATTGAGGTTGAGTTTGGAGATTGGGGTTGAGTTTGGAGTTGGGGTTGAGTTTGGGATTTGGGGTTGTGTTTAGGGTTTGGGGATGGATTTGGGATTGGGGTTGAGTTTTGGGATTGGGGTTGAGTTTGGGAGTTGACATTAAGTCTGAGTTTGGAGTGATGTCTGGAGTTGGGGTTGAGTCTGGGCTGAAGTTGTTTCTCGATTTGGGTTTGGGGTCAGGGTTGAGTCTTGAATTATTTTGGGGGTTGAGCTTGTGGTAGATTTTGGGCTCTGTCTGATGGAGCATTATAAACAGCTGGGAGAAGAAGTGTTAAGTGTAAACTTAAAATTAATTTTAATAAAATACGAGACTTAATACCTTATCAAGCTGACTTTAAAATGCTTTTGGGTTATCCTGAAGACATTGTATAAATACAGAATTAAACTAAAATAATAAGAAATTGTCTGAAGTTTTGAAATGTCACTCCAGGATTTTACGTGATCTTTGGATGCTGCATTCAGTTAAACTTCCCTACACTATGTGCAGAACATCGAAAATCTGAAGCTTTATAGGAGTGCATCTTGCTGGCAGCTTATCCAGATAATACCAGTATGAAGGGCACCTATTTCAAGCCCAAAAACAGGTCTAAAGGAATTTGCGTCTCATTATCTCTCCCACCCTCTCCCCCTATACATGTTCTTCCTCAGTTTCTGACCTCACGCATTCTACCTCCCTGTGCACTACCATTGGTGATCAGCCCTTTGTTTGCTTTGATCCCAACTTCCTGAATCTCAACACACACCCATTCCCCTCAGCTCCTGAATGACTCTCCTTAAAATTCAACTTCTTACCAAGCTTTTGGTTGTCCCTTCAAATACCTCCTCGGGCTTGGTTTGCCATCCATGTTCTCCCTCGTGCCTCTGCAAAGCTTCTTTTGGAATGTTTTGCATGTTTTTGGCAAGTTATTATTGTTGAGGTATGGTCTAGTCAGAGAAGTGGCACAAGAGGAATGTAACATGAGTCAGATTAGTTCTGCCCTGCGGTGAATGCTGGATTATTTAGCAGTTGCCTAGATTTTGGTAGAAAAAAATAACAGTATGCTAATGACGCAGGCTGTTTTAATGCATAGATCATAGTGGGGGGAGGAGATATCTTATGAATTGTGCATCGTCACAAGTTGCAGGATGATTTGTGTGACTCCACTGTTAGCTTCAGGAGAATAACATCTCGCACTTAACCTCACTGTGATTATCATGAAGTTGCTGGATTTGTTCATTAAACTCTCCACAGAAAGTTAAGGCTGGTAATTATTAGCATAAGTATGCATTTAACCAAGTGAAGATTATGAACGATGGCTAGTTAGCCCCTCTCACACAGAGTTCACAATTATAAGCCTGAAGTCGCATTTTTTCAGGGTGTGAATTATTTTACGATATTAAACATGTCACATTTTATTTTTCTTCTTGCTTTTCACTCCTGGCTTTTTCTCTCTCTTATTCCATTCTGTTTATTTTTCCTTCTATGTGACATTGAATTCATCCATTCAAATTCATTCTCTTTCTCGGTCCTTCTGTTTGTTTCTCAACTCTTTAATCTCATTGGTTAAGGAGATACACTGTTGGTCCAATTGTGTGCCAAGGTCCCAGGTGCCCTGTTGCCCTCACTGCACTTTTATTCGCTCCCATTTTCAGCAACGTTTTGTGTAAAACATTTTCAAACCTAAATGTACACGAACAAGCCTAACAGGGCACAACGTGCAAAGTAAAACTGCCGCATGTATTTAAAATGAAGACAAAAGCCTCAGTGAGCAGCATTAAGCCAGTACACAAGGGCCAGCCTGACAAAGCAGAAAGGTAGGGGTGCCCCAGAATGGCCTAATTGTTGCATTTCCCATAAAGTTTTCATTGAGTAGGATTTAAACAAAACATGAAAACTTGCATTTTACTGCAAAATGCAGTGGGAAAAATTGTCCGGAAATCCTTAATTGAGGCTTTGTCTGAACAACAACTTTTCTTTCTCCGACCTGTTTGGTGAATTTTGTTTCACTGAGAGTTTCGAAAGATCTGTACTTTGACTCAGGTTATCATAGCGATGGTTATGCTGCACTGATTTGTACCTTCTACAGCCAGCACACCAGTTTACCATCCTGGTTTAGGTTTAGCATTGCCGCAGCTGGTATTTTCCACCACCATGGCAGCAATTTGTACAGCTGCGGTATCTGTGCTTCTCTCTATAAACAGCTTCTACTCAGGTTCTATTCAGGTGACAACATGGGCAGAACTTCAGTGCCTTTGAAGAATTTCAGAGATCGAGACAATAGCGGATCCCAACTCTGCTCCTGATGCCTGACTAGCCCATTAAGGACAATAAGATCCCAGAGACAATATTGGGGCAAATGGCTCCATACCCACCTTGGTCTGTCTGCTGTGGAAAGTTTTATAACCTCTAGACTTGATTATTCCAACCCCCCTCCTGGCTGTGAGATTTTTTTTACCAAACAGCTGGCCCATAGGACAGCTTTTCGCTGCTCTCTACTGAAAGGTGATCCAATCAGGGCAGCGAAAAGTTGTCTCATTGAGTGCCCATTTGGAAAAACACATTGCGAATGGGACATGCCACTCAGCTAGGCCAACGGTAGGGCCCATAATGTTGTCCTGGCAGCAGCCTCACTGGGAACGATGGGCACTTCTGTGGCAGGCAGGAAAATGTGAGGGCACCTTAAGATAGAGGCAGCCTCTGAAGATATAGGAGCCATTTTAAAATTACTTGTAGCCATAGCTGTCAGGTCACCATTGTGGTGGGGCAGTCCCCTCACAGGAGGGCATGTTGGCACATCTGTAGCCCTATGACTCTGGATAGGGGATGGGGGTGAATAAATGAGGCTTCGCTGGCACATCCCAACCTACCACCGGGAGTCCACTTCTAACAACCTGCCAGGCTTTGTCTGAAGTGTGGGGTCCGTGTGTTGCCAATAAGATCCTGACAGCATCCCAATCAAGTCATGTGTGACCAGTTTTTTTTTGGAAAAATATATTCTATTCTTAAATTATCTAAAAAGAACATTACTAAATCTTTCAAAATGGCCATCACAAAAAGTGCAATTATATTCAAGTATCCACATAGATCATGAGGTACTTCAATACAATCATTGAACTTTATACACATTTCAACCTGGTCATTACAGAGAGGCAGACAGTGCAGTGGTATTAAAGTTATCAACATAGATCATGTTGCATTCTAAGGTGCTTCAATACAATTATAATACATTTAGTATTCATTGCATACGTTCAGTATAAGTCATTCAGCCTGAGGGGGTCTATACAATTCCCAGCCCCTTGGTGCACTGTGGCAGAAAGGTCTTAGACAATGACCTTTCCCCATTATGCCTTTGTGGTGGTTGCCCCAAGCTTTAGTGCATCCCTCAGCACGTAATCCTGGACCTTGGAACGTGCCAGTCTGCAACACTCGGTCGGGGACAACTCTTTGGACTGGAAGACACACAAGTTTCAGGCAGACCAAAGGGTATCTTTCACTGAGTTGATGATCCTTCAGCTGCAGTTGATGTTTGTCTCAGTATGTGTCCCTTGGAACATCCAGTAAAGCACAGAGTCCTGTGTCACAGAACTGCTCGGGATGAAGTGCGACAAAAACCACTGCATCTCTCTCCAGATCTTCTTTGCAAAGGCACCTTCCACAAGGAGCTGAACAATGGTCTCTTCCCCACCACAGCCACCTCGAGGGCAATGTGCAGAGGGGGTGAGAATCCTGGTGTGTAGGAAGGATCTGAAGGGGAGGGCCTTTCTCATCACCAGCCAAGCTATGCCTTGGTGCTTGTTGGAAAGTTCTGGCGATGAGGCATTCTACCAAATGACTTTGACAGTCTGCTTGGGGAACCATCCAACAGGATCCACCATCTCCTTTTCCCGCAGGGTGTCTAGGACGTTATGTGCCGACCACTGCCTGATGGACTTGTAGTCAAAGATGTTTCTCTGCATAATTTTTTTCATGAAGGACAGGTGATCCAACTGCTTGGAGCATTCCGTGGCAGTGTGGCCAGACCCATCCTTCGCAACACCAGGGATAGGTAGAACCTCAGCACGTAGTGATACTTGGTGTTTGCATACCGAGGGTCTACGCACAGCTTGATGCAGCCACAAACAAAGGCGGCCATCAGAATGAGGATAAAACAAAAACAAAAATCGCTGGAAAAACTCAGCCAGTCTAACTGCATCTGTGGAGAGCTCTGAAGAAGAATCATATGGACTCGAAACGTTAACTCTGTCTTTCTCTCCACAGTTGCTTAGACCTGCTGAGTTTTTCCAGCATTTTCTGTTTTTGTTTCAGATTTCCAGCATCCGCAGTATTTTGCTTTTATCTAGGAGGAGGATGGTGTTGGGCACCTTTATGCCCTTTATCTAGACGTTTGTAAATCGTGTCCCTGTGAACACGATCCATTTTCAACCTCCAGATAAGACGGAAGATGGCTTGGGTGATTGCCACTGGGCAGGAGTGAGGAATGGGTCAGACATGTGCCATGTACAGCAACAGCGAGAGTGCTGACCAGGTTCTTACGCACAATGGAGAGGGAGCATCGCTCCCACAAGCCCAGTTTTCTTTTCACCATAGCCACTCACTCCTTCCAGTTTCTAACGCATGCCCTGGTCCCTCCAAACCATATCCCCAGCACCTTCAGGCCATCAGACCTGACAGTGAAGGGGACAAAGGATCGGTCAGCCCAGTTCCAAAGAACATGGCCTCGGTCTTGCCACAATTTACCTTGGCTCCCGAGGCCAGTTCGAACTGCTCACAGATGTGGATCAGTCTGTGTACTGACAGCAGACCCAAGCAGAAGACGGTGACATCTTCCATGTACAGGAAGGCTTTGACCTGAGTGCCTCCACTACCTGGGATCATCACTCCTCTTATGCCCGGATCCTTCCTGATAGGCTCAGCAAAGGGTTCAATGCAACACACAAACAGAACAGGGGAGAGAGGGCAGCCCTGCCTGACTCCAGATTTAATTGGAAAGCTAACTGATTCCCACCCATTGATTGAGACTGAGCTACTGATGTTAGTGTAGAGCAGTTGGATCCAGTTGTGGATCCCCTCCCCAATTCCCATTTTGGAGAGCACATCCACCATGTAGGTGTGCGATACTCTGTTGAAGGCCTTCCCCAGACTGAAGAGGCAGGTGTCCACACCCCTATCCTGTGCATAGGCAATCATATCCCTGAGTAGCGCGAGGCTGTCAGAGATCTTCCTGCCAGGCACAGCGCAGGTCTGGTCAGAGTGGATCACCAACTCCAGAGCAGACCTGACCTGATCGGCAATGACCTTGGACAGAATCTTATAGTCCACATTCAACAGTGAAATGGGTTGCCAATTTCTAATTTCCTCCCTTTCCCTCTTCTGCTTGTAGATTAGGGTGATGATGCCTTTCCTTATGGATTCTGACATGCTGCCGGCCAGAAGCATATTCTCGTACACTTCTAGCAGGTCTGGGCCCATCCAGTCCCACAGAGCCATCGTTTCCAGGAGTTTTACTCTTCTTGAAGCAGTCAAGGGCCTTAGTCAGGAGTTAGCGGTTTGTCCAGACTCTCCTGTGTATTGTCGTCTAAGACCTCCATGATAGAGGACAGGAAAGACTGGGAGGTCATGTTGTCTGTGGGCTTCATGTCATACAATCCAGCATAAAAGGATTTGCTCATCCTCAAAATGTCAGACTGCAATGACTTTACTGAGCTGTCTTCTTCCTTCAGGCTGCTGATCACATAGCTTTCTCTGTGTACCTTTTTGAAAAGGAAGCGTGAGTACATCTCATTCTGCTCCATGGAACGGACTCTGGACCGGAAGATGTTCTTGGAGGCCTCCGAGGAAAAGAGCAAGGCTTGCTGGCTCTTCACCTCTCGGAGATCCCCCTTGACATGACCCCCATCGACTGCAGCCAGAACAGGTTCCGCATGTTTTTCTGGAGTTGGAACATTTCCCTCTGTTCCTTTCTAGCTTTCTGAACAACTTTGAGGATGAAAAACTTCTTGATGTTCTCCTTGATCACTTCCCACCAGTGTGTCAGGGACTCAAAGAGGGGTTCCACAGTTCTCCAACCTTTGTAATCCCTCTTGAGTCCCTCAATGTTCTCTGGGGTCAGCAGTTGCACATTCAGCTTCCATGCCCCCCTGCCAATCCTCTGGTCTGCCTGTAAGTGACAGGCAGCCAGTAGGAGGCAGTGGTCAGAGAAAAACACAGGCTTGACGTCAGTGAACTCATGGGACATAAACAGGAAGTCTATCCTGGAACGGATGGAGTCGTCTGGCCACAACCAGGTGTATCTACACCGTGCACCATCTGCAGGGTTGCTGAAGACGTTGTGCAGCTTGGCATCTTTCACTGTTTCCATCAGGAGCCTGGATGTGGTGTCCAGTCTGCTGTCGGCCTTCTTGGATTGTCCAGCTGCATCGATGATGCAGTTGAAGTCACCGTCCAGAATGACCGGCCTGGAAGTCGCCAGCAGCAGTGGGAGCTACTGAAAAACCTCTAGCCGCTTGCTGTTTTGAGCCGGGGCATACACCTTAATTAACCGGAGTGGAGGATTCTTGTACATTACATCTACTGCGAGGAGGCGCCCACCCACCACCTCCTTAACCTCAGAGATGGTGAAGTTGCGTCCCTGCAACAGAATACTGAGAACGGAAGAACGTGAGTCGATTCCTTCTGACCAGATTGATGGCCCATGGGACCGCCATCGTGACCATTGCCTCCAGGAGCTGAGCTGCGATATTGCACACTCCTGCAGAAACAACAGGTCAGCTTTGACCTTGGCGAGGTAATCCAAGGTTGCAAGTAGATTTAACACTATGCACCTTAATGGATATAATCTTGATCCTCATTTTTAAAGCATTTTGCCGCTTACCAGACTTGTTGTCTTTGACAGTTCCAGTCCTTTGGTCTGCTCCTGCCTACCCGTAGCATTCACAAATTTAATTGCCACTAATTGGCTACTCATCGCTGCTGGGCAGTTTCAGAGAAGGCAGAAGCTGCTATATTTGTGTCAGGCTAATAACTTCTCAATTAATACAATAAAAAGAAATCCAGGATTCTTGAAAATATTCACTGAGACAGTTTTGTTTGTGCAGCATAACACTGATTCTAGACACAAAATATTGAGGAAATTTTGGTGCAAGACACTTTTACCCATTTTCATCCAAATGTCATCGATCATTCTAATGCAGTTCAGGTGACTTGAGGGTCAACATGACTCAATCGTATTTCTACTGTTTTCTAACTATATCTTCAGTGATTTCTTTTTAATTTCTTCTCACTGAGGGAAATATATTTATTTAATCTATTTGCAGTATTTTTGAATGCTTCTTTGTGACATCTGGAGGATCTGCTTTAATAATTGAAAACCTTCTCCGATTGTTGCATCTTAAACATTCTGTGCCTTACATGCATAACTGTTGTAAAAACAAAAATGTTGGAAAATACACAGTTAGCCTGGCAGCATCTGTGGAGAGAGAAACACAGTTAACGTTTCATGTCGATGACCTTTCATCAGGATGGGTTTTATTTTAGATTTTCAGCATTCAAAGTATTTTGCTTCTGTAGATTGTATTTTTGTGTTTATGTTTGAATCAATCCACTATTGGTAGCTGTGCCTACAGTTGTCCAGCTACTGAGCTCTGGAATACCCTCCCTCCACCTCTCTATTCCTCTAACTCACTTTCCTCCTTTAAGATTCTCCTTCCTTCAAAACCTACCTCTTAGACCAAGCTTTTAGTCACCTGACCTAATGTCTCCTTAGGAGGCTTGGTGTCAAGTTTTGTTTTATAATGCTTCTGTGAAGCACCATGGGAAGTAAAAAGTGCCTCATAAGTATAAGTTGTTGTTGTTTTCCATAATGGATGGTTTGACAGCTTCAATATTTCATGTTCAGATATAAAGAGGGACTTTTCTCAGGCACCAATTGCTTCCCACTTGTTTTCCGCCATTCCTTATATTCACGACATGCTGACCACACTACTAACACCCCCATGGGGCCCCCCCGCAAGGGACACCCTAACTACTACCCCCCGCCACATCCCTGACAACCGTCCAGCCCCCAACTACAGTCCTGACTCCCTAACTATCCTCCCTCTACCACCTCAACTACCCTCCCGACCCACCAACTACTCCCAAACCTCCAACTATCCTCCCAACAAAGACTACCACCTTGACTACCCTCCCAACTCCCTGACTGCCTCCTCCATTCTCCAACTACCCTTCTGACCCCTTTACTATCCCCCCAACACTGACAGTCCTCCTGACACCCAACTACTGCCTTCAACTATCCCCATGTAGTAACTGAACGTATCTCCTCTCCTGCTGTCTATTAGGAGTCACATGATTTTTCATGGAGGCTTCAACCAATGAGACCAAAGTGCGGGTAAACCGGGATGGGGTGGGGGTGTTGCAGAGCTCCCTGATGAGAGTCCTGATCAAGTATGTAGCATCTGAAAAGCTCTCTGTAATAAAGTTTGTTTCTTGTTGAAGCCTGTCCATTACACCCCTCAACCCCTGAATACCCCCCTAACAACTACCCTCAGCACTGAATTACTGAATTACCCTCTCGAGGCCCGTCTACTGCCTCCAGCCCCCGACTACCCTCCCGACCCCAACCAACGACCACAGCTACCCCGGGGGTAACCCCCTCGCTACCCCTCCAACCCCTGACTACCACCCCACCCTCTTGAACCCAGTCTACAGCACCCCCCGAACCCCCCTTCCATTGACCATCCAATTCCCCGTACTGACCATCTGACCCCTGAACCATCCTACCCTGCCCCACTTAGGCACTTGACCCACCCACACTGCCCACTCAATCCTATCTATTTATTACCTGACCGCTCCACCCCACTGACCGCTCAATTCCACCCACTGACTATCTGACCACCTCCCACCCTCAATCCTACCCACTTACCGTACACACTTAACTTCTCTCTGGCTTCTTAAAGTGGCTGGGACCTTGAAACTTACCCACTTTATGGCAACTAAGGCTGTAAAAAAGGGGAGGAGGGGCACATGGCTTTCCCTGACTCTGCTGCACTTGACTGAAGGTCTCGGGAATCCGCTGCACTGCACTGTCCTCGCCTGGCCAAGAAGGAGCGCAGTATCAATCTGCCCGTAATTGCCAGTGCTTGGGAATTCTGGCTCAATATTTTGCTCAGAAGATGTGTGTTAATTTAGGAGTAATGAGCAGGTTATCCCTGTTTCTGGAAATTCCAGTTGAAAGGGAAATATTAACCAGTGCCAATGTGATGAAGCAGGTACATTGCTTTGTCTTGCCATCTAGAACACAGTATCTGTCTCTTGACATAACGAGACTTTCAGGAACTGGAGTCAGTGCAGAGAAGAGGCATATTGCTAATCCCCAGTGCATTCTCCAGAACTCCTCTGAGTTCCAGGGAAAGACTGGAGAAAGTTAGGTTTTTCTATCTGGAAAGATGACAGCTGAGTGGTGGTTTTATAGATGGATATAAGTTTGATAATAACGTGGCGATGGTTAAATTGGAATACGATTTCAATGAAAGATTGGGAGTAGGAGAAAGGCTTGCAGGTTCAATCTAGGAAAAGAGAACTTACAGAATGATATCAGGAGATGCTTCCACACACAGAGAATGGATTTTCAAATAGAGATAAAACTCATTTGGAATTATTTAAGAAACACTTAAATCCAACATTTAAGGGAACATATGGTGCTTCAGGATTGATTAATTAAGATAAGCTGAATGGCCCTTCTCATCTGTAAGTGTCTTCTGATCAGATGGAAAATTCTGGTTGTTGTATTTTTGCACTGTTTTCTGACAGTTCTCCGATGACCTTTTTTGGGTAACAAAAAGAATAGATCATATTTTCAAATTAGATGGTTGCATTAATATTCTCTTTCCTCATTTCCCGATTGAAGTGCTGATCACAGATATTCCTTTTCTCAGCTGTTCCCTGGAGTGAGAGGTAGAGTGGATTATAGGGCCTTCTCCAGGATGAATAATATGGGTAGAATTCTACCTGGCCCTGGGATGCAGGGAAAGAGATGGGGGTGGTGAGGGGCAATAAAGTCAATGTGAGCTGTGTTAGATCAGTTGCCCAAACATATTCTGCCATCAAGGAATTTTACCGATGGCAAGTCCAGAATTCGGACAGACTGCCCACTCCAAGAAGGAGGGTATTCATTTTACATAATTGAAGGCTCTATTAAGGCCATTTCCATACTATTGGTGAATTGACCTCCCACTATGTGAGGAGGCTTCCAGCTAAATTGAGGCAGCCTCCCAGTGGCAGCCTGGTTTGGGAGGGTACTGCAGTTGGAGGCAAGGTTTTTTAAAGCAACAAAGAGGGCTGCAGGCAGGGAAGACAGACATGGCAGGCCCAGTGATTTCCCTGGAGGGGTTTCCCCTCCAGGACCCGGCCTTCAATAGGCTGCAAGGCATCTGCCTGCCTCAGTAGTGGTCATCCCTCTTGGTGGTGCTGCTGAGGGTGCTAAGTTGTCAACTCTTTGATTGGGCTAGAAACAGTTGGGGGCGGGCTGCCACCCTGAATAGGATGGCAACATGGTGGCAGACACTTAATTGGCTCGCACCCATAAAACTCTGGGAATGCCCGTGAGCCAGTGACACACAGTCCCTGCTGATGTTGGGCCCATCTGTGCAATTGGTAAGTTCAGGCCAATGAGTGTATCAGTGATCTGTTCTTACTAACATCTCAGCCAGCTGAACAGGGACAAGAACAGAGTCAAGGGGGGGGGCAACTTCTCTGCTCCAAAGAATGTTGCACTGTGCAGCCAAGGGAGATAATCTATGAACAAATGTTATTTATTAAATGCTGCTGAACCAAAGAATTGGGTGTTTAAAGATGAAAGGATAACCTGTGCCTGGTTGGCGCAGAGAATGCTCATCGTGCAAGGGATTATTGGGCTCTGAATGCTCTGAAGGACATAGAGAACAAGGGATATTTCAGGAATAAGAAGTGATAATTTGGTACAAGTCTTCTCCCGTTTAGTTAAATCACATGGTACATCACGAATTTGCTTTCCCATTAGGGTTGCCAATCCTGCAAGATTGTACAGGAATTGAAGTTTAATCTCAAGGACACGACTACAAAAAATAACAAGTGGGATTTTTTTTAAAAAACTTTTTTTGTTTTATTTGCTTTGAACACTTTTGTTTGTTAGTTAAAAATGCTGGAGTTGAGAAGGCATCTGAACTACAGTCAAGGATTATCTAGCCGAGGAATGTTTGTTTTCCAATTTTTTAAAATTCATTCATAGGATGTGAGCACCCCTTGCTGGGCCAACATTTATCGCCCATCCCTAATTGCCCTTGAGAAAGTGATGGTGAACTGCCTTCTTGAACTGGTGCAGTCCATGTGGTATAGGTACACCCACAGTGCTGTTAGGGAGGGCGTTCCAGGATTTTGACCCAGCGACAGTGAAAGAATGGCGATATATTTCCAAGTCAGGATGGCGAGTGACTTGGAGGGGAACTTCAGGTGGTGGTGTTCCCATGCATCTGCTGCCCTTGTCCTTCTAGGTAATAGTAGACGTAGGTTTGGAAGGTGTTGTCTAAGGAGTGAGTTCCTGCAGTGCATCTTGTAGATGGCACACACTGCTGCCACTGTGCGACGGTGGTGGAGGGAGTGAATGTTTGTGGATGTGGTGCCAATCAAGCGGCTGCTTTGTGTTGGATGGTGTCGAGCTTCTTGAGTGTTGTGGGAGCTGCATTCATTCAGGCAAGTGGGGAGTATTCCATCACACTCCTGACTTGTGCCTTGTGGATGGTGGACAGGCTTTGGGGAGTTAGGAGGTGAGTTACTTACTGCAGGATTCCTATCTTCTGACCTGCTCTTGTAGCCACAATATCTATATGGTTACCATTGACCAGGAATGAGTTTGGTTTCTGGTCAATGGTAACCCCCCAGGATGATAAAAGTGGGGGATTCAGCGATGGTAATGCCATTGAACATCAAGGAGCGATGATTAGATTCTCTCTTGTTGGAGATGGTCATTGCCAGCCACTTGTGTGGCGTGAGTGTTACTTGCCAGTGTTACTTGCCAGTTATCAGCTCATGCCTGGATATTGTCCAGGTCTTGCTGCATTTGGACATGGACTGCTTCAGTATCTGAGGAGCAGCAAATGGCGCTGGACATTGTGCAATCATGAGCAAACATCCAAATTCTGAAGGTCATTGACGCAGCTGAAGATGGTTGGGCCTAGGATAATACCCTGAGGGACTCCAGCAGTGATGTCCTGGGACTGAGATGACTGACTTCCAACAATCACAACCATCTTCCTTTGTGCTAGGTATGACTCTAACCAGTGGAAATTTTTCTCCCTGATTCCCATCGACTCAGTTTTGCTAAGGCTCCTTGATAACACACTCGGTCAAATGCTGCCTTGATGTCAAGGGCAGTCACTCTCACCTCATCTCTAGAGTTCAGCTCTTTTGTCCATCTTTGAACCAAGTTTGTGATAAGTCAGAAACTGAGTGACCCTGACAGAACCCAAACTGAACATCAGCAAGCTGGTTATTGCTAAACAAGTGCTCTGTTGATAACCCCTTCCATTACTTTACTAATGATCGAGAGTAGACTGATGGGGCAGAAATTGGCTGGGTTGGATTTGTCCTGCTTTTTGTGTATAGGATATACCTGGGCAATTTTCCACATAGCCAGGTAGATGCCAGTGTTGTAGCTGTACTAGAACAATTTGGCCTGGGGCGCAGTAAGTTCTGGAGCACAAGTCTTCAGTACTATTGCCAGAATATTGTCAAGGCCCATAACTTTTGCAGTGTCCAGAGCCTTCATCTGTTTCTTGATATCATGCGGAGTGAATCGGCTGAAGTCTGGGATCTGTGATGCAGGTGACCTCTGGAGGGGGCCGAGATGGTTCATCCATTCGGCACTTCTGGCTGAAGGTTGTTGCAAATGCTTCAACCTTATCTTTTGCACTGATGTGCTGCACTCCTCCATCATTGAGGATGGGGATATTTATGGAGCCACCTCCTCCAGTGAGTTGTCAAATTGTCCAACACCATTCATGACTGGATGTGGCAGGACTGCAGAGCTTAGATTTGATCCATTGACTGTGGAATCGCTTAGCTCTGTCTATCACTTACTGCTTATGCTGTTTGGCACACAAGTAGTCATGTGTTATAGCTTCACCATGTTAACACCTCATTTTTAGGTATGCCTGGTGCTACTCCTCGCATGCCCTCCTGCACTCTTCATTGAACCAGGGTTGATCCCCTGACTTGGTGGTAATGGTAGAGTGGGGGATATGCCGGGCCATAGGTTACAGATTGTGGTTGTGTTCAATTCTGCTGCTGCTGATGGCCCACAGCGCCTCATGGATGCCCAGTGTTAAGTTGCTAGGTCTGTTCGAAATCTATCCCATTTAGCACGATTGTAGTGTCACACAACATGATGGAGGGTATTCTCACTGTGAATTAGCTGGGAGCCTGAGGATGAGTGTGCCAGGGAATCAATGGTTGTAGTTTGGGGCCAAGATGGTTGAAAGTGAGAGATCACGTGTTGAAATCTTTAGCAGGGTTGATAATCCGGTTTTCCTGGATCACTCCTTTCTAAAAGAATTCTGATGCTTTGTGGGAAAATAAACAATTATTAGGTCAGGGACACACAGGAATAGCATTTATTCAAATTTCCAACCTCTTCTTTGGTTGTTGAAAAATACTTCTCCCCCCAGCCCAGAGGCTTGAGCTAACCTTCTAGACTGATGCCTCGATGCAGTACTAGACAAGTCCTGCACTGTTGAATGACATCTTAAGCCAAAGCCCTGTCTACTGGCTTAAGTTGGTGTAAAAGATCCCATGACACTACTTGAAGAAGAGCAAGGATGACTCTAGGAGTCCTGGCCATCATCTGTCTCTTCACCAACATCACCATAAACAGGTTAACAAATCATTATTACTTGCAGCTTGTGGGATATTACTGTGCGCAAATTGATTACAATAGTGACCATACCTCAGAAGTATGTTGTTAGCTGTGAAGTGCGTTGGGATGTCCCAAGGATGTGAAAGGTGCCATACAAATGAAAGTTCTTCATTTATGTTGTGCCAGTTCAATTCTAACAATTAAAACTCTCAGCTTCAAAGCTTCCGCCAATAATATTTGTCTGGAAAGCCATGAAGATGTGAAGGAAATATGGGCATGTAAATAAACTCTGAATTTAGTCATTTGCAATTGTATTTACTAAGTGTAAGCAAATAGTTTCTTGATGGTCTTTTGGGACTATATTCATATGTGACTAATAAGACAGGCTGTAAAAATAGTTTGCTTGCCTGAGGCAGAATTAGTGCTGGGTAAAGTCAATAATATAGTCATCATGCACCCCATGTATGATTCTCTTTAAAGCATAGTGTGACAGGCACATTCATCTAATCGACATTCTCAAAGCAAGGCCAATGGATTTTTCCCCATTTGTTTTGCATTGTCCAATGTTGGAACCAGCTCTTGTGCTTAAAAGATTAAGCTCCTTAAGGGGATTGTAAAAATATTTGTGACTTCCACTTTGTTTCAAATGCAAGTGATGATGGAATTGCAGCTGCAGTGGGTTCACAGCCTGTGAGGCACAGAGACCGCAAAATTCAGCTCCATCGTATCTGGCTTTTTGGTATTCTGAGTGGCATCTAGCCACTAAAATGGTATCCACAGGACACACGTACCTTCTGATGCTAACCACACCAGATTCCAATTTGGTCAGAGTCCAACACAAGTAGGCAGTGTAGCTAGATTGTAATGTTAGGTGCTGATCTGACTCCAGCAGGGCCATTTTGGAACTTAACCCTGCAGCTAACGTCCTCTCTTAAACTTCCGTAGTTCATAAGGGAGGAAGGAGATCTCCACCAATTCTATTTAAAAAGATCAGAACACCAGAAATAGGAACAGGAGTAGGCCATTCAGCCCTTCGAGCCTGCTCCGGGATTCAATGAGGTCATGGCCGTTCTTCTATCTCAACACCATTTTTCTGTACTGTCCCTGGATGTTTTTAACATGCAGAAACCTATCGATCTCAGTCTCGAACATCCTCAGCGACTGGCCCTCCACAGCCCTCTGGGGCAGAGAATTCCAAAAACTCACCACCCTTTGAGTGAAGAAATTCCTCCGCATCTCAGTCGCAAATGGCCTGTCCCTTATCCTGAGACTGTATCCCCTGGTTCTAGAGCACCCCCCCCCCCCCCCACACACACACAAACACCCCCCTGGCAGCCAGGGGAAACATCCATTCTGCATTCAGCCTGTCGATTCCTGTAAGAATTTTATGAGACTCAATGAGATCACCTTTCATTCTTCTAAACCCAAGAGAGTAATGGTCCAGTCTATTTAATCTCTTCTCATAGGACAATCCCTCCATCCCAGGAATTAATTTAGTGAACCTTTGTTGCACCCCCTCTATGACAAGTATATCTTTCCTTAGGTAAGGAGACCAAAACTGTACACAATACTCCAGGTGTGGTCTCACGAAGGCTTTATGTAATTGCAGTAAGACAACTTTACTCCTTTACTCAAATCCTCTTGTAATAAAGGCCAACATACAATTTGCCTTCTTAATTGCTTGCTGTACCTGCAAGTTAGCTGTCAGTGAATCATAAACAACAGCACTCGAATCCCTTTTAAGTTCAACACTTCCCATTCTCTCACTATTTAAGAAATACTCTATTTCATAATCTGCTTTCAGGTTGGTTGCTGATTGGTTTCTGCCAGCTCTTGCTGTGATTGTAGAAGTGTTTGGTGGTTTCCAAAGTTGTTGATGTCCACAGGGAGTGGTACTACATATACTGTAGGACTTTGGACTGACTTTAGGGATCCTGCACAAACCACTTACCGCTGCACCCATGTCTGGGAGCATGTGTCTCCCTTGGACTACAGCATGATGTGGAGAAGGAGCCGAGTCAACACAGAGCAGAACAAGCTGCAGGAAGAGGGAGGAGGGGGGTAGTCAGGCAACCATATCTTCCTAAGGTGTTCAAGGAGCAATTCTCCTATCAGAACCTCAGCAAGGGACAGTGGGGAGAGTGGACAGAATTGGATGCAGGTGGGGTTGACTGGACAAAAATTCTAAGAGTTTTGGGAAGCTGGCTTCAACCCTCTGACTTCTGGGTTTAATGGAGGCAGGCAGAAGTGGATTTGCATTTTAAATTTATTAATGACAATAAAAACCTTGGATTTAACCTGCTTTGCCTTGGGAAACTCGGCAGTGAGGCAAAGGCAGCCTCAGAGGAGGCACATGCATTTACAGCATGGCTTGTCAGCCAGGAGGAGCAGGAGTACTTCCCCACTGGGCCCTCAACCTCTCCCACTCTGCAACCATCAGACCACCATCCCCATACAAAACCCCCCAGGGAGATTGGACATCCCCTCCTGTGCATCATACCCCCACAGGTACAGACCCCACCCCCAGGGTTAGACACCCCACTTCCTGGGATCGGGAATCAGACCCCCACCCCCTCCACAGAATTGGAGATCAGCTGGACCTCCTGCGGCCAGAGCGAGTGTAGAGGACACCACAGCGGGCCTTGACTGTGCCCAAAAGGTGTTCCATTGTGGGGTCACTGAATTTGGGTGCTGCTGTCTTTTTGTCTTTCGTGGCCATGCCTTCAGTGGAGCAGTCCTGGGCTGCAGACATTGAGAATGCTATGCGTGGCTGCACTTTAAATATGGTACCCGGAGTGAGGAAGTGGTGAGTTCACAGGGAAGTGCGCGAATCAGAGGCTGCCCACCAGCGATGCAGCGCATTTCCTGTGTGTGCATATTTAATGAGGCAGGAAGCAGACGATACAGCGCAAAAACCAGCCATTGTGGCTGACAGGTAAAACACCAATTTCCACATCCACCAGAGCTTAGTACACTGAGGGGAAAATCCCACCCACAAACACAACAAGTGAGTGGGCAGAATTCCGGCTGTTAGGATTCAGTGTGGGAAAGTCATTAACTTTGGATCTAAAAAAGACAAATTGGAATACTTTGAGAGGCAAGCTATGGAGAAGCAAAGTGACTTGGATGACCATGTATACCAATCACTAAAAGCTGGTGCACAGGGACAAAAATTAATCAGAGAGGCTATAAGAATATTGGTTTTTATATCAAGAAAATTAGAATTCAAAATTGGGGAAGTGAAGTTGCAGCTGTACAGAGCCTTTGTTAATTCACATTTGGTGTACTCTGTCCAGTTGTGGGTGCTGCACCTCAGAAACAATCTATTGGCCTGTCTTTAAAATAATCCTCTCTATTCTTTTGCCAATTATTGTAAATCTTTGTCCTCTAGTAACTGACCATCCTGCTAGTAGAAACTGTTTTGCACTATCTAATCTGTCAAAACGCTTGTATAACATTCAGCACATTTTCCTGATTTATACTCCAATCCCCCCAAGAAATTGACTTGAATTGGTTAAGCCCTTTACAAATCCATGCTGACCATTTCTGATTAGCTCACGTGTTCACCAATCTCATCCTGTTTTACAGACACTTAGGGATGAAATTGTTACTGGACAGGAGTGAAAAATAGGTGATGGCAGATCACTAACCCATTTACACTGCTCCTCACACCCAATTCGCCTCTCCGTTCAAGTCTATGGACTGGAACATAAGATGAAATGTAAACTGAGATGTTGATTCACTATCGCCTGTTATGCTCTACTTTCCAAGACCAATTTCACTCCCAATAGTTTACCCACAACTGAAGGAAGATTAACATACCAAGAATTTCTTGACTTATTCCTTTACCCCTTTCGTGAAAGGGCTACAACATTTGATACCCTTCAGTCCTTTTGTACCATTTCCATTAAAAAGGCACATAGACAGGCTATTGCAACTCCAACTCCAACTCCTGCAGTGCTTTGGAATGCATGCAATCTATGCCTGTTCCATTTCTGCTTTCGGTGTTATTAACTTTTTAAATACATTTTCTTTGGAATATTTGTTTTCATCAAGCTTTTCCACACCTTTCCCGGAATTATTCTGACAGTCCCACTTTCCGCTTTGTTTGAAAACCAGGCAAGATAATGCAGTATTTACTTGCAAGTGTAAGGATGACTGTCCATCCCTCCAACTGACAGTAGGGATTTACAACATGATGCTATCCCATTTTCACATCACTGGTGTTCCACTCAAAGTTATAGACCTGATATTGTGACTTAATGGACTCAATGATTTACTTAATGAATCAGTTGCCTCAGCTTCCCTCTTTCACTGTCAATTTTAGGGATAAATTTTCAATTTGCCACCCTAGTGTAAAACTAGTATTGTCGATCACTTTGATCAGGGCTGTTTCAGTGCAGTGGCAACAGCAGCAACCTAACATGCAAATATGAAGTTGTGGGAAAGATGGGCATCCCACCTCTGCTGTCATAAATGCTTTCCCAACGCGTAATCTTGGATGAGAGAGAATTCCCCCTGAGCTAAACAGGGAAAAGACCAAAGCCATTGTCACTGGCCCTCATCACAAACTCTAACTCTGACACCAATTTCATCCCCTTCCCATCCATTGCTTCAGGTTGAAGCAGACTGATTGCAACTTCAGTGTGTGTCCTTGAAAGGTGAAAATTAATTGCTCCCTTAAGGATAAGAAAAATGATTTACATTTGAATGACCATAAGTCAGGACATTAGTATTGGATACAGTAATGATATGTCATAGATCCTTTTTCGTAAAACCCAATTCCACATTTTACACCCAACACTGTAAAGCAATTAGTGTGGTTATTAATGCAAGTGGCTCCAGGAGAAAATTATGTACATTCAGATTGAGTCATATCTCTCCACATTGTGCAAATGTGAACTGAAACCAGTTTCATCCCTGAACCCCCCAAATAAATCGATGGGTTTGGAGCCTTTAGGATTGCAGTGTCTTAACACAATGGCAACAATAATATTCTAATGATATGACAGAAAATGGAAAACTCAGCTACAGCAATATTAATCAAGTCACTGACTTAATAATTCAATTATTTGTCCATGTGACAATTGTGGACTTTCTGCATTATTGCACACATGGTGTTGGTTTATGTGCTGTTTTACATTCTGGCCTTGCCAAGCCCCAAAAGCAACCATCATTCCTGCTGCCAGGTGACCATGAGGCACCTTCACCGTGCTCAGTGGCATGTCACTTTTCACCAGCCACAGTAGGGCATCTGCCCACCTTTCACCTCCTGTTCAAAGGGACTTCTTTCTGACCCTCTACCTGCAAAAGATCCCTCTCACTGTTCATATCACCAGAGGATCCCTTTCCCTCACCTAGCCCCTTTTGGATTATTTTCCCTGCTGTGTGGAGCTTGGGGCAACAACTGGGCACTGGTGGAACACAATAGCTTCTGCGAGTTGTAGGTTGTTTACCTGTTTAAGTCACATGACTCACAGTACCGTTGTGCTTTTTATGCATGCATTGTGTTAGGGGCTGGGCGTTGAGGGGGGCAAGCAAGCTGTAATGCAGTTGTTTGACTCAGAATATGAGGGCTCAGCTCAATGAGGGTCTCAGAAGGTGGGTGGGAGAGGTGTCAGGGGTAGAGTGCTCAATGACCAGAACAGAAGATGATGTTGAAGAGTGTTATATATGCAACATGAGTCTCTAATTTTTGGCAGCCTCAGTCTATGTACAGGAGCACAATACTGATTCAGAAGTAGAAATTAGGAGAGGTTTACCTGCGGTTGGATATGCTCATGAGCCCATGAGCCCGATGGGGATGTGGGAGAGGAAGGGAGGGTGGTTTTTGGGATGGATATAGTTATGGGGCAGAAACGTCACATAAAATGATGCGCGTGGTGATGTCCCAACATCAACGAGCGTCATTCACATCCTCAGTTTGGTAAGCGTGCAGCAGAGTCGGCTGCGCACCCGCCGAACTGTCAAAGCCTATAAAAGCCATTTAGATTCCAATTAAGATAATTAACTGAGCTGCCTGTCCAACCTTAAGATTGTCGGGCAGGCGAAGAGCTCAGGCGACCTCCGCAATTTCATAAAACCTCATCCACGGGTGGGATGAGGTTTCATCAAGTGTTTATAAGTTAAATAATTTTTTAAAATTAAAATTCATTGACACAGCTCATGTGCCATTGTCAGATGAGGGGACATGTCTTAATTTTTTTTTCTTTATTCAAATTTTTAGAAATCTAAATAATATCCCTGAGGGAGCTCTGTGCCCCAACTCAGCCTACTCCCGCCGCCCACACAGGGAGCGGCCAGCGCTTCCGGGTTCATGTCACGCTGGGCGGGCCTTAATTGGCCCACCCACGTAAAATGGCTGCGCACAGCCGATCGCGAGCAGCAATTCTCCCCATTATTTAATTTCCTATTTTGTTGAATCTACATGTTTATTCTGGTAAAAGGTTACTATTGTTGATGCTATGGGAAGTGAAAGAGAACAAACATCTAGGCAAAGCTCAATTCTAAATTATTTTGTTTGTGAGATAATTTAAATTGGGAAGGTTTTTCATAATGAGGTGGTGAATACAAAATGTGGAAAAGAGCCGTGAGAAAGAAAATTCATCCATATAAGTATTTCTTCACTTCTTGGGACACGCTTGCCTTTATTGGACAGTATGTGTTTTCAATGAAAAAGTACCTTTAGGAAATGACAGCACAATTGATTCAGCCCCATATATAGGGATTTACATGCTTGTAGACCTTTGTATATTCATCTAAAGTGTCAAAGCAAATTTGGTTCCCATCCAGTTGGCAACAGGCTGTTCATGTTACAAGCGACCTGCCATATATAGAGGCTCACAATTCATTTAATTCTATTTATTCCCCCACTGTTACTGTTACCTTAGTGACTTTCCACAGGTTGATAGATTTTTTCCTGGTCTTTGGCTTCAGGCAGTTGTTGGAAAACAGGTTAGTGGACTGGAATCTGTTTTTTTTAAATTATTCTTTCTTGAGATGTGGGTGTTACTGGCAAGGCCAGCATTTGTTGCCCATCCCTAATTCCCCTTGAACTGAGAGGCTTGCTCGGCCATTTCAGAGGGCAGTTAAGAGTCAGCCATATTGCTGTGTGTCTTGAATCACACGTAGGCCAGACCAGGTAAGGACGGCTGATTTCCTTCCTTAAAGGGCAGTAGTGAACCAGATAGGTTTTTACGACAATAGCTTCAAGTTCACATTACTGAGACTAGCTTTTTTTTTGAAAGAATCCAGATTTATTAATTAGATTTAAATTCCACCAGCTGCCACGATGGGAATTGAACCCATGTCCCTAGAATGTTCACCTGGCCCTCTGGATTACTAGTCCAATAACAAATATTTGCACCTAAATTTCCTCTCCACTGAATTCAAAAGCAATAGCTGAGTTCATAAGCTTTGTGTATTGCGGATGAGTTCCTGCACATTAGAAAATTTATATCAAACCTCCACACGTGGGGTGTTGAGTGGCTGGGTATGTGCATCAAGTATGGAGGGGATCTTGTACCCAGAATCTGGGACACTCAGTGACCCAGTGTTGTGTCATCAGTGGAGGGAGGAGATTTTGTGAAATTTGTGTGTGTGATAAACTTTATTTTTGGAAATATTTATTGGTGGATGAGGAACTGTCATGGCAACCACTTTTTCAGCAAAGCTTTTCTATTGCAGTGTGATTGGGGAGGGGGAGGATTTTTCTGGTGAAAGGCTGGAGGATTTAAATAATGAGGGAAAATAAAACTGACAGACAGGCACAAGAAATGTTATTATTAAGGTTTTGGCAAATATTATGCAAAAAAAATCTTCTGTTTTCAGATTAAATGCAAACTCTATCAACCATTCAGTCTGATTGACACAGTCTCGTTAAATTATATGGAACTGAAGACTGCTTTAAATACTATTGAAGTAATACTGGCAGTGTTAGGGAAGAGAATGGCTGATTTCCAACCATAACTCTTAGAGCTGACTCATTCATCATCCACTCAATTCTCACAGTTTATTAACAGATGTTGTTTAATCTCTAAGGAACAATATGATAAATGTAGGCAGCTACAGATGGTCTTTTGAAGAATCCCTCCTCCCTCCTTTCTACCCTTCTTTGACTTTCCCTAGCAATAAGGGAGATGACACCGTGATGGTTCTCCTCACCACATTCATCAAACAGCTTGGAGTGCTATCACTCCCAGAGTTCCACCCACTGCTTCGCAAAAAGCCCACTGCCTATCCAAGGTAATTTTTACCAAATTATTTTCCAAATTTGGAACTAGCAAGATATTTAGTATTAGCATTTGAACATTTACTCTAACACACAGTTTAAGGCTGCCTAAAAGACCCTCAGGAATTCCAGCAGTTTGCGGCTATAACTCTGATGGGAGACCGATGAAAATGGTTGGAAAATGATAGGTTTCCTCCATTATCCACCATTTCTGGGTTTTTCCAGACTGGTTTAATGGGTCAGAACCTTTACTCATCCTTTATATTGTATATTTATGAGGAATCAGGAGGGCCTAGACTCCCCACTCAGTTTCAGCTTTCCTGGTTCAGTTGAGAGCAGACGCAAACCTGGAGAAGGATGGTCATCGGGTAACATAATGTACAACAACCTCCAGATAGGCCTATCAGGGTGGGGGAAGAGACACAGATCTTTGAAGAAAAAGAATATCAAAAAAAGTGATTGGATTGTTCACCATCCATAATAGGATTAGTGGCGTTGGTTGTGACCAGGAGGAGGGAGGTGGGCTCTCAGTAGCAGGGCGGCACCAGATTACACATGTGGATGGGCAGGTAATCTCTGGGATCCACTCATCATGGCTCCTGCACCCACCTGCTCCATTCAAGTTAGGCACTTTTCTATTAACACCATAAACTCAAGTAGGAACAGCAGAAGATCTGGTATGTATACCATTGGCCAGCACCAGCACCGTTCACTAAAGTCCTTTAGGGAAGGAAATCTGCCATCCTTACCTGGTCTGTCCTACATGTGACTCGAGATCCACAGATATGTAATTGACTGTGAAATGCCCTCTGAAATGGCCTAGCAAGCCACTCAGTTGCATCAAGCTTCTAAAAACAAGTTAATAAGGAATGAAACTGAACTGTTTGCCCAGCAATGAAAGCGGCAATCTCAGCCCTGTCGACCCTGCAAAATCCTCCTTACTAACTCCTGGGGGCTAGTGCCAAAATTGGGAGAGCTGTCTCACAGACTAGTCAAGCAACAGCCTGACATAGTCATCCTCACGGAATCATACCTTACAGATAATGTTCCAGACACCATCATCACCATCCATGGGTATGTCCCGTCCTACCAGCAGGACAGACCCAGCAGAGGTGGCAGCACAGTGGTATACAGTTGGGAGGGAGTTGCCCTGGGAGTCCTCAACATTGACTCCAGACCCCATGAATTCTCATGGCATCAGGTCAAACTTAGGCAAGGAAACCTCCTGCTGATTACCACGTACTGCCCTCCCTCAGCTGATGAATCAGTGCTCCTCCATGTTGAACACCACTTGGAGGAAGCACTGAGGATGGCAAGGATGTGGAAATTACTCTGGGTGGGGGACTTCAATGTCTATCACCAAGAGTGGCTCCATAGCATTAATGACCGAGCTAGCTGAGTCATAAATGACATAGCTGGTAGACTTGGTCTGTAGCAGGTGGTGAGGGAACCAACAGGAGGGAAAAACATACTTGACCTCATCCTCACCAACCTGCCTGCTGCAGATGCATCTGTCCATGACAGTATCGGTAGGAGTGACCGCCACACAGTCCTAGTGGAGACAAAGCCTCACCTTCACATTGAGGATACCCTCCATTGTGTTGTGTGGCACTACCACCATGCTAAAATGGGATAGATTTCAAACAGATGTAGTAACCTGAGATTGGGCAACCACAAGGCACTGTGGGCCTTCAACAGCAGCAGATCAGAAGCCAGCAGGGACCTCATTATCTTTAAAGCAGTGCTAATGCTCCCTGTGACTGCCGAAAATCAAATTTCAAAGAAATGCACCAACCTCTTTACAATTCTAAACCCGAGCACTGGCCAATGGAGATGGTATGCCTGCGAAGGATAAAAGGGACCCTGACTCTCCAATTAAACATCTGAAGATTCCAGACCTGGGAATATACATCTTTTAGCCAAAACCCAGTAGAAGAAGTGGGAGGTATGTCACATGACTGCCTTCAAGCCGCTGGAGACTGTGATATTGCTGTGTGGAACTGAACTCAAGCAGTCTACCATTTTACCATCTTCCCAGGTTAAGTGCCCAGCCTTCAACTGCACTGTAAACTACTGGAACATTGGAACTTCTGTATCTGTGCCTCCAAGACTAATTCATCTCTACATGCCTTCTTCCAACATGGAAATCCTCGTTTTTGGAAAGTCGGATCACCCAGCAACAGTTTCAGCCTGCTAACCACTGAAGGAATACGCCACTGGACTTTTGATTCTGGATTGCGAGCTCATGTGAAACCATAACTCTTACATACATACGCTTACGCATGCAGACACACAGACACATGGACACACGCGCCAAGGCTGGGAAACCATGAGGAATTGTGGGCAATCAGCAGCAGTCTGTAACCTCATGGTCCAGCATATTCCCTACTCTGCCATTACCAAGCCAGGAGATCAACTCTGGTTCAATGAAGAGTGCAGGAGGGCGTGCTAGGGGGAGTGCCAGGCAAACCTAAAAATAAGGTGTCAACCTGCTGAAGTTACAACACAGGACTCCTTGTGTGCCAAACAGCATAAGCAGCAAGCAATAAACAGTGATAAGTGATTCCACAGCCAACGGATCAGATCGAAGCTTGGAAGTCTTGCCACATCCAGTCGTGAATGCTGGTGGACAATTAAACAACTCGCTAGGAGGCACCACAAATATCCCCATCCTCAACGTGCTGTTATATGATAGAGTTGATCTGCAGACACTTCTTGGGTGGAAACTTTAAGTTTATTTACAATCTACTCAGCAACAACTACACATGTGCTGTCAACTGCAACTCTATCTCTGTACTGACTGCTAACTCCCATATTGTTTATTACAGAGCATATGATCTTCCCTAACAAGTATTATTCTTAAAGGTACATTACACACTTAATAAAACCATAATTACTACAGATTCTGAAGCAATCCATGTCTAAATGCAGCAAGACCTGGACAATGTCCAGGCTTGTGCTGACATGTGACAAGTAACATTCATACCACACAAGCGTCAGACAATGACCATCTCCAACAAGAGAGAATCTAATCATCTCTTGACATTCAGTGGCATTACCTTCACTGAATCCCCCACTATCAACATCCTGGGGGTTACCATTGACCAGAAACTGAACTGCACTAGACACATAAAACTGTGGCTACAAGAACAGGTCAGAGGCTAGGAATTCTGTGGTGCATAACTCACCTCCTGACTCCCCAAAGCCTGTCCACCATTTACAAGGCACAGGTCTGGAATGTGATGGAATACTCCCCACTTGCTGGATGAGTGCAGCTCCCACAACACTGAAGAAGCTTGACAGCTTTCAGAACAAAGCAGTCATCTTGATTGGCACCACATCCACAAATAAACATTCACTTCCTCCATCGCTGACGCACAGTAGCAGCAGCGTGTGCCATCTACAAGATGAATTGCAGGAACTCACCAAGGCTCCTTGAACAGCACCTTCCAAACCCATGACTGCTACCATCCAGAAGGACAAGGGCAGCAGACACATGGGAACATCACTGCCTGGAAGTTTCCCTCCAAGTCACTCACCATCCTGACTTGGAAATATATTACTGCTCCTTCACTATTGCTGGGACAGGAGTGGTTCAAGAAGGCAGCTCAGCACTACCTTCTCAAGGGCAATTAGGAATGAGCAATAATGCTGGCCTAGCCAGCAATGTCCACACCCATGAATGAATAAAAAATAAATGTAACAACAGCCCATTTTGTTACTTTCACATTGCTCTGATACAGTTCCACATGCACATTGATATGAAAGTGGCATTACAGTACTGGAGCCAGGTTAGCGGTCTTATTCCTGAGCAGATTTTCACAGCACCTTCCTTGTGCTTAGGTCTAGAATGCAGTTTCCATGAACTGAATGTACGGAAAGAATTGCAAAGTACCATTTAGTATAATAATTAATGAGAACATTCAAGACTGCGCAAAGGGGTTGATAAATCTGTTTGGGAGTGAAGTTGCAATTGAGTATAGGGCGAGGGTTGGAAGTCAGGGTACAACCTGGATTTGAAGCTTCTCCATAGAGTGTTGTTTCATAGGACTTGCACTATATTAGAAAGGGGCAACAGTAATTGGGAATACTCAAGAATACTGCCCACTGTTCTCCCAGTAATGCAATGACATTGTGGAAATTTAATATTACAAGCACTAGTTATCCAACAGCTTCTTTGGGAAAACAATCATATATCTCTTGCTTTGTGTATCATCTTTTGGAATGAGATATTATGAAGTGTCTGCATTGGGTGCAGTAAGATCCCAGCTCCACGCAAAGCCATATTATCGAAGGTCCTCCTGGAAATATGAAGAATTTATGTTTTAAAACTCTTTTTAATGTTAAGACTGCATGCCAATCACATTCCTATTTTTTTTCATTCTTTCATAGGATGTGGGTATCACTGGCACTGGTTGTTGCCCATCCCTAGTTGCCATTGAACTGAGTGGCTTGCTTGGCTATTTCACAGGGCAGTTAAGAGTCAACCACATTATTATTGTGGGTCTGGAGTCACGTGTAGGCCAGACTGAATAAGGACGGAAGATTTCCTTCCCTAAAGGACACTAGTGAACCAGATGGGTTTTTACGACAATCAATGTTAGTTTCATGGTCATCATTAGTGAGACTAGCCTTATAATTCTTGAATTTAAATTCCTCCAGCTGCCATGATGGGATTTGAACCCATGCCCGCAGAACAATATAAAAGCAAAGTACTGCGGATGCTGGAAATCAAACTAAAAGAGAAAATGCTGGAAAAGCTCAGCAGATCTAACAGCATCTGTGGAAAGAAAGTCAGAGTTTTTAACTGTTTTTCTCTCCACAGATGCTGTTAGACCTGCTGAGTTTTTCCAGCATTTTCTGTTTCCCTCAGAACAATATCCTGGGCCTCTGAATTATTAATTCAGTGAGGATTATCATTACGCCACCATTTCCATTAATCGGTAACATATAGCAAAGCTCAAGTTTACCTCCCAGTGGCTACATCCCTTTAAATTTACCCATCACCCCCACATGAATATGATTTGCAGCCTCCCACTGGAAAGCCCCCAAAACTAGGCCCAAATGCCCTGGAAGTTCACCCACTCTGGGTGAGCTGACTCCTTAAGATCAAACACCCAAACTAATAATATGCCAGTCTAATAATTCCTTATCGTAGGCTTGATTGAAGCATCTACTTCACAGAGTCTGCTAATTTTCTGCAACACTTCCACGATACTCTATCTCTAGTTCTTCCACTTCACTCTGTGTTCTATCAGAAATGTTTTTGTATGAAGGGGCAGACACACAACTCCAGCAGGGATATCCCAGGAGGACGACTGTTTCTTCCAATAGACATATTCCAAGTTCCAGGGCAGGGGACGAGGGAATGCTAGCAGATGAATCCACATGAACAGATTTTGTATGACTCATACTATGAATTACTAAGAGTGCCAAGTCGGATATCAGTGGTGTTGGGGAAGGAAAGAAGAAAACAGTAAAAGAGAACTCAGTCCTTTACTGCAAACAATATTACTTCACATAAAGATGGCAGCCCTCTGAACCAAATTAGCCCAGGACTATCCCAATGCAGTTTAGCCTCATGGAGGGATTATCCAGATGGTGTGTGGTGAAATAGTGCTTTCTTGGCCCAGTTTTATCAACATGTTTCAGTATGTTAGGTTTCCAGGAGAACATCACATGTCAGGGTACGTGGAGACCATGTAATTCACCAAAATGAACAAAGACTTGAGCAGTGTCAATGTTCCCCATTCAAAAATCCCCTAAAATGATTTTTAGAAACTATTGAAATGCATGGGCTTAAAGTTGATTGCGATTTTCACTGACAACCATTGTTGCATCTGGTATTGAAATTGTTTATGAACACTGGAAAAAGAGATTCATTTATTTAAATTCAAATAAACAGCAAGGAGGGACAGATAACATGGGCTTTGAAATTCTCAGTGACGGACAGTGCCACAAGCTCTCTCCCTCTGTTACACAGAGAGGTACAGCTGCTGAGAGTGTGACAGTATGATTCACGTTCTCCATAGACATAGCCAAATGCTTTCTCATTACTGAGCACCCACACTGAGCTTCCTAATAATTGCTCATCTAGATCAGTGTCGCTGTCTAACAGGGGGTTATGAACAGTGACTGTCGGTGTTTATGATCAGCAAGTTACAGGTCATTGCAGTGAACTACCCAAAGTAATCCACTCTAATAAGTGCAGGAGGGTGGCCTATCATTGAGAGGGAATGAGTGTAAGGTTTCTGAGAATGGGAATGTTTGCTTCATTTGTTTTTATGTGTGGTAATCTGTTCCCAATCAGCTGGGAGCTCCAGTAAGGTTTTTGAGGCTGGCATTCTGAGTGGAGGGAGGTCTTGTTTCCAATATTCAGGTCTCACCTGTGAAAAGTATGTAGCTTTAAAACAAATTGAAAAATTCATTGTTCCACAGAACAGCAGATGGAAGTCTGTAATGAAGGGTTCTTCTCAAGGAGAAATGGTAGACCCAAAGACAGTTTTCAAGAGGAAAGAGTCTGGCGGGCATTTCTCTTCTCCCTGCCCCCATCATTTCCCACCCCCAATTATTTTCCTTTCATATAATAAATCTTAAATTATTCCTTTTTCACCCGCCTCCCCACCCCATGCTGGCCTCCATATTTTTGCAGTGTTGCTCAGCCAGTGGACTGGGATGTGATGGAGGGAGGTGGCGTGAAGTATGACCTTGCCTTCAGCTGCTGTCAGTGTAGTGTGTGTGGGTCATAAGAGCAAGAGTATGCCATTCAGCCCCTTGAGCCGGTTTCACCAATTATCAGCTTTTGGGCCAGGAGCATCAGTGGGGGGAAAGTGGCTACTTCAATTACCACCTTTCTCCTCCTCCCATGTTCAGGGAGCCTTGACACAGATCAATCCCACTACCTGGCCCTAGGCTTGCCTCAAAAATATTCAAAGCTGAATGTCCATTAGTTGACCTGCACTTAGTTCAGTCAATGTTCCGTTAGACCATGAAAATTAACATCTTCAACAAAGGTAACCACAGACTGACCGGGCAACGTGTTCAGTGTGGCACAGGCTTGTGGCAGTGGGTATGGTGTGCTTACGTTAGTGGTCTAGTAAACTAGGGACAAATTATTCCCATCCTACCTTAGCAGTTGTGTGAATTGAGTCCAGCTAAAGAAACGTGGAATAAAAAGCTAATATCAATAATAGTGACCATGAAGCTATTGTAATAAAAATTCACTCATGTCCTTTAGGGAAGGAAATCTGCCTTGTGACCAGGTGATTCCAGACACAGTGTGGTTGGCGGTTAAAACAAAAAATAAAAAATACCTGGAAAAACTCAACAGGTCTGGCAGCATCGGCGGAGAAGAGTACAGTTGATGTTTCGAGTCCTCATGACACTTCAACAGAGTCACATAAAAGGACTTTTCATTACATTTTTCTGCTCTTTATTATTTTAAAAATTATCTCTTCATCTCTGAGGCAGCTCGATGCCTCAGAGATTGTTTAGCGTCCTCTCACGTGCATGCCTGAAGTTCACACTAGGCCCGCTCGCCCTCCTTCCCTCACCCGCACAGACAGCGCTTAGCGCTGCTCACATATCACACTGGGCGGGCCTTAATTGATGGTTGGTGTCCCGCCCGCCCCCATTGATCCCACACACCAAGGGCAAAATACTGCCCTCAGTCTCTGGTTTGACCTTCTTGAAGAACCCCTCATTATATTGCCATCCAGTAACCTTCTGTTTGAAGTAGGTAAAATTTAAAATCCCAGTTCTTTACGAAGAGAACAAAGCCACAAGATTCCTCAGTTTTAAACAAACAACTTTTTTAAAAACTGTACAAGAGTTAACAAAGCAAACGCTAAATACTAAAAAACACTAAAGCAAACACTATCTTATATGCTAACATCCAGAATTTAACACTAAATAAACATGAATTTAACTGGCAGACTGTGGTATTATAAATTGCACATTAAATGGGAGATACAGCCAAAACTAATTTTACTAATTTAGTCAGTGGTCCAATTAGATTTTAGGGATCACCATGAGTCATAGTCTTCAAACTCTATCTTGCTCATGAGGAACTTTCGCCCCTGTCCGAACCCCAGTCGACAGCAGCTTTACTCCACCCAAGTTCCACAGGTACGATCCTCACCAAAAGGCACAAGTCCAGATTCCTCAGCTCTGCTCCTAGATCCAGCCTTCTTGGTCTCCTTTTCCAGTTGAGCCAACCTTCTTGTCCCACTGTGTTGGTCAGGTTACACTCCAGCCTCTATTCAGAGGTACAGTTCCAGCTCCCCGCTCCCCAGCTGAGCTCCTGCCAACGACTGCTGTTTACTGGCTGAACCCTTCAGCATCTTTAAGCAGCTGTCCAGGAACCTGGAAATGGAGCATGTGCGGCTTGTCTCCCTGCCGCACTCAGCGCTTGTGCCAGGGGCCCAACATCCTTCAGCTATGGCCTGGCCTCCTCAAAAACATACAGAAACAATTTAAAGAGTTAGCGTGAGGGAATCTAGTCAAGCAGGAAGCAGCTAAAATCACTACAACACAGCAACTAGTCTCAATCAGCATTCACCCTCGACCTGGGCAAATAGTTCCAATCATATTTACACTTGCTGATCCCGTATCCCTTCCACCCTTTTCCCTCATCCGCCTTCCCAATCCAATCTTGAAGGTGACAGTTTCATCCTCACCCACTAAACCTGGAGGTAAATTCTAGTGCCTTCTTTCTGCATTAAGGAAGATCCTCTTGCCTTCTGTCCTAAATCTCTGACATGTGATCTTGTATCCCCGACTCTTCAATCTCGACCCCACAACTACTGGAAACAGATTCCTTTCTTCACCCTCTCAATTTTAAACATTTCTCTGGCATTGCTGAGTGATCTGCAATATTCTAACGAGAAAAGGCCCCGTTTCTCAAGAAACAAATTGTTGCTGTCATTTTTCTGATATCATTTTGTTCAGTTTCAGGTTTGTTTCATTTGCATGCGATTCATAAATCACAATCAGAAATAGTGCCTGGATATGAAAAAGGTTGATAAAATGAGTCAGTCAATCGCATGTCATTTAAATTGTGAATTATAATTTGCAGTATATTGGCATGAACCTAACTGATACTGTCTCATGGGAACTGGAAATGTCAGGATTACAATTAAGGACTAAAGTGAAAAGAAAAATTGGCAACAGTTTCATTCACCCCTAATGACACATTAACAATGATCTCCATTATCACTTCCATTATAATATCTCCAACCAGGCCTCAAGAATGACAGGGAGTGCAGGGATTTTTCTGTACTGCTTTGGGAATGAATACAATGAAGGCAAGTGTAAGAATATACACAGTACTGGAGCCAAATTGCATGAAAACAAATTACATGGGACATCAGCACTGAATCCTTGTTTTGAAGGGTTCTTGTAGTCTGATCATAATTCTCACTGAGGACAAGAAAGCAACAAATTCCTAGATGTATCTGTGACTGAAACTGTGCTATTGATATCTAGCTGTCATTTTACTCCTACAGTAAGCTATAGCCGCTATTTGCCTCACTTGTAAATATTGACAAAGAAAGTACTTGGATCCCTATAGCTCCTTTTATGAGCTCAGAATGTCCCAAAGCTCTTTATAACCCTTGATCAAGTGTGTTAATAAATTGGCAGCCTGTTCTACACACACCCAGCATGGACTGATTACAGAGTTGTTGCAGTATTAGGGAAGAGAACAGCAACACTCCTGCAGCTTCTGTGGGATATACCAGGGACCTTAAGGTTTAATGGGTTTTATGTTTGATATGTCCCTGTTATCTGCTGATTGAAACTCATGCTACTAAATTATACCACCACTCTGCCTCAAAGTTGAGTTTCCTATTTTTGTCCCCACATAAGTCCTTTAAAATAGATGCAGTATGAAAATGAGAGATTGTTCCTGGAGAAAATTGAAGCTGGGGGATAATGTGAGGAAGACAGAGCTGGGGTCATTCTATTTATGTCTATTTCACTGTCCGTGTTCCCTTCCAATTACATTTAACAGGGATGGGGAGTGGGTTAGTGGGAGTGAGGGTAGATGGCAAAATCCAAATCAATCCATGGAAATAGCTGCACCTGGATAGGTCATTCAATGTGACATTCACCAGGTCAGATGCCCAGGAAACAGTGATACTCAGGCAAGCTCCATGTCTTATGTTGATTCAGGATTGGGACGGTGGTAAAACTAAAAGCTAAACTACAAAATGGACAGAAACAACATTTAAATGATATCAATTTGTTCTGTGCATAACTCCATCATTTATTATATTATGGTGAATATCTGGGGTTTTGCCTGACAGCTCACTAACTGAGTCATTCTTGTTATGTCTCATATCGTAACCACATTGGCAAACAAAGACACCGCAGTCAGTCCTGACTCATTTATCTGCTAATTATATTACTCACATTCTTTCCTTGTCCTGAAGGGTAGAATGGTGCTAGGTTACAGCCCCAGGGATGATCTGTTTCTGAAAACTTGCAGACCGTTTCTCACATGTGAGTTGCAGTGGGTGAGCTCCTGAAGGCTGTTCAGCCACAGAAGGCATTAGAATGGAACCTGTACCTGGCCTGACCAGATATACATATGTGCATTTTCCAGCTGGACTCAGTGGATATAGCTGGTTGTTTTGGGAATCTGGCCGATTGCCCTTTGCTCCACCAACCAGCCCAACAACTTAGTTATAGCTGTGAGATCAGTTCCCAGACTCCAAGCAGCTGGATCAGCGCTGGTTGGGAGTCAATACTGCTATGTTCTGTTTTACACTGTTCTGTTCTCCAGCAAACACTGGGAAGTTCTGGTAGAGATTTTCTACCACTGAAATATTTGGTGGATACCATATACAAAGTATTCATTAATCATACTGCAGACAGCTAGATGTATTTAAGGGTGATTACAGGAATCTCTCAAGATTGAGGTGAGCATCCATTTGATCTCATGTTTATTTTCATGAATGAACTCGGACCAAGTTTATGATGGAGCCTCAGGCTGCCAATAACCACCATTCCAATGGAAAAAGAGAATGAAATGTGGTTTAAATGGCAACCAATTCTCTATTACCCATTTTTGCCTAACAGAACCTTCATATTAGGCTAACGCTCATTTCTTTAGCCAGATCACATGGCGAGTGAGGGGGAATTTGTACAGTGAGGCCTACAATGCTGGTAAGGAGTCCTCAAGTGCCTTCCCTTTGCTGGCATTACTGCCTGCTGAACACAAGCGAGGGGCTCTGGATCTCCAGTCAGTCTCTTTCCAATCCTCCAAGTATATCAGGCTGCCCAGTGTTAGCTGGCATTAGGTCCCAGGGAGTAATGGTAAATTTCCCCAATTGAGACAGAGGGCCCAACATCTCCCTTTCCCTCCAGTCAGCATTCACCCACTGAAGGCCTTTCCATGAGACAGCTGCCTCAGTCTTGGGGACACTTCTATGCCCTCAAGGTCTCTCACCGTTCTTTTAGACTGGAGCAATACACTAGACATTCCACTCCTGCACTGAGAAGCAGTGGACAACGAACAGCCCCGACCCAAGGCAATGGGTTGAGGTGGGGTGGATTTGAAGGGGTGAACAAAAGTGTAATCTTACTAGGACACTGAAGAGAATTTGTTCAGTAATGGAAAGGAACTGAATTATGATGTACCTGCACGGGAGGAAAGTAAGTCATAGAACACATGTCAGTGTTAAGGAATGACCTCTACTGCATCAGGAATAGTACATCTAATTAATGCCCCCACCTTCTCCCCTACCCAACAGATAAATAATGACTAATAAGAAAATCAAGGCAAGTGAAGATATAGATGACAAAGTTACTTATTCAACATTCACTGCTTCTTCTCTTGTCCCCATTGCTGCATGTCTAACTTGCTCCTAGATTTCTGATGTTGTTCTTTAGTGATCCATCCTGATTTCCCCCCATCCACCCCCTCCCTCACTTGATGGGGAGTTATGGTTTTCAGCTTTCTCTTCATGATGCAGTGTGTGAGGAGTCACTAATTGAAATATGCACACACATGTACCACAAAAGGATCAGCATCTTACACAGTCATGCAAGTCTGTTCCCATATATCAGCCTGCCTATTTGCTAATATAGTAGAATAAAATTTACATAATAGAAACAGGTTGTTGGGCTCAACACATGCCAATGTTTATGCTCTGCACAAGCTGTCTCCCCCATTTTTCATCTATTGCTACCAATATAGCCTTTGATTCCTTTCTCCGTAGCTTCTCAAATGCAACTATGCCAGTCACTCCCTTGTGACAAGAAGTTCCACACTCTCACCACACTCTGGTAATGAAGTTTCTCTTGAATTCCTGATTGGATTATTAATGGCTATTTTATATTTATGGCCCCTAGTTCTGGTCTCCCTGCCAGGTGAAAACATCTCTGTGGGAGAGCAGGTTTGCTGAAATAACCAAGACCTGGCAGGGCAGCGTTCATACCACAGGACCAATGAATATCAAATATGCAAACATCACTTTGTAACAACTAGGAAGTCATTACTCCAATGAAGCATATGTCATTCACAGCAGCAATTTCTTTCCGAATTCAACTTGACACATCCCCAAGGATTAATATTTTCAGGGAAGGTATTTTTTCCTTCACTGTGACATAAGTGAATACTGCTAGAATTCCAATCAGAACTATCTATCCTCAGCCTATCAGGAATACTTCATGTAGGTTTGTATTATTCACCATTTTTCTGTAAAATATTTATGACAATATTTAATTATGCACACCTTTGGCAAATGGCTGATAATGTGAAATAATTTATACTTTCCTAAAGCAGATTATTAAGCAAAAACTAAAATAATGGTACATGAAACTTACATTTGATATTCCTTAGATTGGAAGAGTCTTGCCCAAAACCTAGTCAGTACCGAGGGAGCGCTGCACTGCCGGAGGGTCAGTACCAAGGGAGCGCTGCACTGCCGGAGGGTCAGTACCGAGGGAGCGCTGCACTGCCGGAGGGTCAGTACCGAGGGAGCGCTGCACTGCCGGAGGGTCAGTACCGAGGGAGCGCTGCACTGCCGGAGGGTCAGTACCGAGGGAGCGCTGCACTGCCGGAGGGTGAGTACCGAGGGAGCACTGCACTGCCGGAGGGTCAGTACCGAGGGAGCGCTGCACTGCCGGAAGGTCAGTACCGAGGGAGCGCTGCACTGCCGGAGGGTCAGTACCGATGGAGCGCTGCACTGCCGGAGGGTCAGTACCGAGGGAGCGCTGCATTGCTGGAGGGTCAGTACTGAGGGAGCGCTGCACTGCTGCAGGGTCAGTACCGAGGGAACACTGAACTGCCGGTGATACTGTTTTTATTCAGATGAGGTATTAGCCTTCATTTCCCCTTGGAGATGGATGTAAAGGATCCCAAGACTCTATTTGAAAAGAACAGGGGAGTTCTCCCTGGTGTCCTGGTAGATACTTATGCCTCAACCAATAAGCAGAATACACCATCTTTCTTGTTGCTGTTTATGGGATATTACTATGGGATATTACTGTGCACCATGTTAAACAATTTGCACACAGCAAGATTCAAAACAAAACAGCAGTGACAGAAGTGACCAGATAAACTAGGCTGAATTTCATTGGCAAAGAAGCCCCCCCCACCCTCACCATGACCGAAAGCTGAACCTGCCCCCATGCTGGCGAGCAGCAGGATCTTGGGGTGGCATTTTACCAACACCAACCAATTAACATGCTGCCGTCCAATTGAGAACAGGCCAGAGGGTCAGCAGGGAGTCCCGCCCGATTGTTTGTCCCTCTTCCACGGCTACGTTCGCGGCCGGGTGTCTTTGGAGAGGGAGCACGTGGTGTCTGCTGGCACTCTCGAGGCCTTCCATGCCCAGTGGGCACTGCGGGAACTGGGGTGCTTTATTGACCCCCTTAATCACATTTTGGTTTAAAGTTGTAAGTTTCCTTTAAATTTTGTCTTTAGTTTTACAGCTGACCTGAATTAGTGGCTGTGATTGATTTGTCCTCATTTTGTTGATTTGGTTTGATTGGTTTAACTTAAAAGACTCCTTGACACTGAGGAGAGAAGGTGGTGTGTTGGTTGCTGCTCCTTGGTGTTGCTGTTCCTGATACTGCTCTTGGGGTTGCTGCTGCTGCTACTGCTTCTGCTCCTGCTCCTGCTCCGGTGCTGCTGCTGCCCCTGGCCCTGTGGGGCCAAAGGAGAGAGGGAGAGAAGAACTCTGTAGCTGCAGGGGCAGCCAATGCCACTGAGAGGACCCTCCTTTGGGCATGGAGCAGCCATTAGTACCAGCTTGTGGTCTATCAACATAGCAGCCCCTCCTGACGCCAGTAAGTTGCTGGCAGGTGCAAGAAGTGACCCTTAAATGGCTCAATTTGATATATATGTGCGTGCACACACTGAATTGGGAAGCTTTATGTTACAAATCTAATGTGGTTTGTGGTAAAAACTGCTTGCCTGTGGATACAAAGGGATCCTTTTTGAATTGTTTACCTGGAGTGACAGACACAGGCAGGGCTGAGTGTCTCCATGTCAGCTTCTTCTAATCCAAAGAATTACAAACTTTTTTCTTCTTTAGTAGGAAGATGTGTCTGCATGTGAATGTAGGGACGGAAACACCTTATAAAAGCTTTGAACTTGTCTCAATGCTCACTAACATTCCAGAGTTGCTGCCTCATGAAGGATCCTGTTACTCTGATGTGACACCTTTGTTGAGTGATTGAAAAATCACCTCATCCTCTAAATCAGGTTGTTTGCACCACATCAATAAAATGTGACAGTCAGCAACATTATCAGCTTAGTTAGGAAATAATGACTTAATTGTGCATTGAACTAACATATCATGGCATTGGATTATTTGGTATTCACTGTCTATTATCTTTGTGGCATCACAAAAATTAATGCAAAGCAGCCATGTAAAAACAGGCAATATTTGCAGCATAGTGAAGCTTTAATACAAGATTCAAAACAGTTAAGGCAATATGATACAAAACTGTATTCATATAGATAAATATATTTCCATATACGTGCATGGAGGATTTCCACACAGCAAGTTGTGCCACTGTTCCTCCTCTTCCAGGCACCATGCCTGAGGAGGCCGTTAGTGACCATGGACTTCCACTGGATTGCCCATGATTATGCTTGGCAAGGTATTGCAGTGGTTTGCTCTTGTCTTCTGCAGTATGCCTAACCAGGAAACTATCCCACTCTTACCGCCTGCCATTAGGTGTATTGGAAGGATTTACAGGCTGATAGTCAACCTGTTTGGCCACGTTATGAACACACCTTCCAAGGTCATCACGTCATGAAGTGTGACTCAAAACTAGAGCTTCTGGCCCAGAGGTAGAGACGCTACTCACTGCACCACTGTTAGGCCATTAAAAAGATTTGTGCTCAAGCAAGATGTTTAGATGTGTTTTTCTGGGTCACTATTGGAGTAGCGATTGGCATAAACCCCATGTAAAGCAGGTGTAATTAGCCGTGGTCTTTAACCTTTAAAGAAACTGCAGATTTCAGTCGGAGACTGGGAGACAGCCAGCCGAAGGAGGAATAATGCTGGGCTCAGTTACCTGACTCAGAACTTCACACAGCCTCAATCTTTCCCTAATGCTTCAAGACAGTTTACAACAAGACAAACAAGGCAGTGAGCTATGGCAAAAACAGAATTACCTGGAAAAACTCAGCAGGTCTGGCAGCATCGGCGGAGAAGAAAAGAGTTGACGTTTCGAGTCCTCATGACCCTTCGACAGAACTATGCACCTTGACACAGGACAACACAGGATATTTCTAACTCCAATCTCCCAATTTCTCCATGAGAAAATCTATTTAAGGGGACACAGACTCCAGGGTGTGCACACACCAACCAACTTGCCAGGAATGTCTCTCATGCCTTTGGAGGGAGGTGGTACTGGTAAACAATACCAACTTTTATCACTCCCAGGACTGCCAAGCTGTGTCACATGATGTTCATTGACTTCACTGGGGTGGGCAGGAGCAAGCCTTTAGTGTTATGGTAGCATGTCCTTGACCAAGTGAAAGCTAGAATTCTGCTTCCAGTGGGACTCTCGCATCTGTTAGGTCTGGATAACCGCCCCCCTCCCCTGCCCCTCCCCCCACTTCATCATATAGGTTCTGAGAGCCTATAAACCCCACCATATAGGACTCACCTCTCTATTGGCTGGAATACAGGTCATTGCGGCTTAGGAAGAAGTGTTTACAACACGGTCTGTCAGACGGTTAATCAGCTTGTGAATCCTTCCACTAATTCACATGGTTCATCAATGGAAAAGTGTTAAGTTATATAAACAACCACAACAGTCAAGCTAACATGCCAGACATTTTCCCTTTCCTCAATCAGTCTGAAATGCATCATCACTTAAAGGAACATTTGTACAACTAACCCTTCACACTGCTCTCAGCTTAAGGAGGGCTCTAACTTTCACTGTGGCTACACATCCCCCTAACAGCAATTGCTTACAGGTAAAGCCCAAAAACCTTATCTTCCATTAACAGCAGCATACATACTCCTATTTCTCTTCCTTCAGCTAACCTACATCTCACACTCCTGAACTGCTGGCTTTCCTCTAATATACTAGTTCTTGCAAGGTAAAATGACTTAGCAGAGAAAAACCACTAGAAAGGACCTTTAAACTCCTCATGCTGTACAAGGAGAAGGCAATGTAGTTCTCGGGCATCACAGATTCCATGAGTGAAAGTTTCATTGTAATGTGAAGCAGATAGGAACAGGAGTAAGCCTTCAGCCCCTCAACCCCATTTTCCATTGACAATCTTGCCGAACAAAAACCTATCAACACCAGTCTTGAAAATTTCACTTGTCTCAACATCAACAATATTTTGGGGAAGAGATTTTCACTACCTCACATGAAAAAGCGCTTCCTGATTTCACTCCTGAATGACTTAGCTCTAATTTTAAGAACTTTTAAGCCCCCAGCAAAGTAGTGACAAGGAATGAATCGAGACTTCCACACGAAGAGAAGCACAGACTGTGACTATAAGGAAAACAGGGGGAGGGGATAGACAGCTCATAAAAGATTGGTTTCCTGACCCCTGGTGACTGTGATATAGATTGTTGTGACTCAGGCTTTGAGAATCTGAGAACTGCCCAGTTAGTCAGCCATCCCACTTGTCAGAGAGGACATGCACTACCCAATAGAATGGCAATGCCTGGAATACACCTCACAAGAGAAGCACATGCCAGGCCTCCGGTCTTTTCCTTTATATGACCTATACCCATGGAAACTGGGAGATGACACCAGGTTTCCCAGAAGTCAGGAGCTGCCAAATGAAAGTGCCACCCCATTCCTGTGACCTGTAATCGAGCATAAGCAGATAACCAACTCCTGAGAATTTGGCCCTCAGGCCAGAACTGGAGAAGCACTAGAGTCAGAGAACGAAAGGCACTTGCAGGTGTCCTGGGCAATCACATGTGAATATAGGATGGATTGGTTAGTGACTTCTTGCATGATGAGTGTGTGCTCTTCATTATTGCTGGAGGCCACACAGAAAACTAATTTGGTGCTGACGCTGTCATATTCATCAGATGAATGTGGTCATGTAGGGACAAAGAGGGAGAACGCGTTGTCATTTTGTAGATTGTACATTGCCTGCCTTCTCCTTGTACAACATGAGTTTAAAAGTCCTTTTTAGTGGTCTTTTTCTGCTAAGTCATTTTGTAGATTGGCTAATGGACGAAGGGGAATGTCCCCCAATTGGAAAGGAGGGAGGAGAAGGTAAGACTGTGATGTCAAAGGAGACTTGTTTTATAGGAGAGTTCAGTGGTCATTTTTGCTGTTCTGCCTCTTGCAGTAAGTGAAGCCTGACTCTCCTTTTCTCCATCAGGAGCTACTGTCCCTGTATGGCATCAAAGGGTAAATCGACAACGAACACCATAGCTGCTCCCATGAAGCCCAGCCTGTGTGGAGGGGCTGAAAACCTGCCAGTGGTCTGAGCCTGCCGGAAACAAGTCCAGATCAGTATAGGCAGAATGGCCAGAAACAAGTCCAGATCAGTATAAGCAGAATGGCCAGAAACAAGTCCAGATCAGTATAGGCAGAATGGCCAAACCGAAAAACAAAAAATCACACAAAATTCCTGTTTCCTAGCTGTTGCAATATTTACTCCAGATTTCTAATTCTCAGGCCCATAAACTCTTCAGCTGATCCAGCATCCTCAGTCTAACATACCCAGAGTGCACTCAGGAAACTTCCGCTGGCACTTTGACACATGCAAATGGGGTCAGTCAGGACCTATCAGGAGGTCTGGAAGTAAGCTGGAACATGAGAGAGCATTTTCAATTGGAGAGGAAAATGGCTTCCTTCCAAATTTTCTGCCAAATCTAATACCTGTTCATGATTCACAAAATGCACTGAAGATAAAGAAATTCGTACACACAGTCAAGGTTTGTGACCTGCAGTTTTCCCCTTCTAATTCTCAGCTGCTGCCTGTTCAGGAGACAGAGGTGAGGACCTCAGGCCTTGCCTGGCTTCTCAACCATTGATTGGGCTACTTCCCTCCACTTAATTACTCACTTTTTCTTGTAAATTGAACTTCTCCCATCCATCAGGGTGACCCTGCGGCTTTTCTGGCCAGTAATTCTTATGACAGGGACGACACTTGGAAAACAAATTCATTTTTTTTTTCAGGTCTCACACCAACAATAGAAATGAATTTGGGTTCCCAACTTTAACATTGGTTCTCAGCACATGGACATATTTCAGAGCCTGGAGTACTCCGTGCAGTAATTCACAATCCTGTTAATTCCCAGATAGCTGAAGCTGCTGACATGAACAGATCTCAGGGCTCAGGGCTTGGATTTAGATTTTATCCAGGACTAAGATCATACCTTTCCAAACTTCTAGACCCAGGAACTTCAAACAGGCTAAACACCTGGTGAGTTAGAAATATAAGATAAATGAGAAGCCTGATATAGGCTCACATCTGTTAAACTTCTGACAGCCAGTTGATGAAGGAGCAGGTCAGAAGTCAATCTTTGCTCAGCTTTAGATTTATTCATAATGTGAAACAATAGAAATGTATATTCCCCAATTCTGCAACGTATTGTATTTTATTGATTCAAGTTTTGGAATCCTTTTATTGATTTTTGGTTGGAAGGCTTTGCCCACCTTCAGGATAGTCATTGTCTACAGGTAGGGGGCACTCTTTGGATATTTAACCTTAAATTATACAATTAGCAGAGTCAGGGGGCCATAATCTGAAAAGATATCTATTTTTACACATCATCTATTGCTATTTAAATTCCTGTCCAATTTTTTTCTGCCTCTCTTAGCTTGTATTTCACATGAAGGCCAGCATGGCCCAGTGTCAGTATTCTGGCCGAGTCAGGGGTTGTGGGATAAGCACCACCACAGGGTGACACTTGACCAAAATACTGAGGAGCGTACTATCCTTTCTGATGGTACAGTAGCATAGTGCTAATGTTACTGGACTAGTAATAATAACTAGGCCTAGACAAATACTCCAGAGACACAAGTTCAATTCCCACCAAGACAGCCAGGGAATTTAAATGCAAGTTATTAAATTTTAAAAATCTGGAATTAAAGGAACTAGTCTTAGTAACTGATTATTGGATTGTTGTAAAAAAAATCCTCTGGCTCACTTATGTCCTTTAGGGAAGGGAATATGCCATCTTTACCCAGTCTGTGACTCCAGTGCCTTCTGAACTTGCCTGGAAAAGCCCCTCAGTGTATCAAACTGCGGTGGGAAAGTCAAATGAGAATAAAATCAAATGGATCACCCACCATCAACCTGAACACCAAAAATGACAAAGGCACATCCTACCTACTAGCCCCTGCAAAACCCTCCTAATGAACGTCTCAGGACTTGTGCCAAAATTGGGAGGGCTGTCCCACACTCTAGTCAGTCAATAGCCTGACATAGTCATATTCACAGAATTATACCTTACTGACAACATCCCAGACACCAGTATCACCATTGTCAGTCGCATTCTCAAACCGGTTTTAGGTGGCATTGGAACTGCTTTAGTGGAGACTCATTATTGCTTCCCTCAGAGCTTACTTCTCCACTCCAACACAATCTCCCCAGTGCTGTCTGACTCTTCTTTTGTACACATCTGAGTATCATTAACTAATCAATATCCAATGCCTGTTCACCTTATTACCTTAAACTACTGGCTATTTAACATTCATCAACAGAGCCTATTAGATACGAATAACCATCCCTGGATCCATCCTGTCCCACGGGCAGGACAGACCCAGCAGAGGTGGCGGCACAGTGATATACAGTCGAGAGGGAATTGCCCTGGGAGTCCTCAGCATTGACTCCAGGCACAATGAAGTCTCAAGGCATCAGGTTAAACATGGGCAGGGAACCTCTTGCTGAGTACCACATAACCCCCTGCCCCTCAGCTGAGCACTCCTACATTACAACAGTGATGACACTTCAAAAAAAAACTTAATTAACTGTAAAGTACTTTGGGATGTTGTGAAAGGTGCTATTTAAATGCAAATTATTTCTATGAGTGAATTATTGGATTTTACCTTTTCTATCTTAATTTTATTTTAAAAAGAAGTATTAAATAGCTTCTTTCCACTTCAGCTAAAAATCCCAAATACAAATGTAATGAAATTCTCTTCATTAACAAGCCACCAGCCTGTGTGATTCACCTGAGTTTTGGGGAAGAGTCTAATCTATGACCTCTCCTTGTCATATTCTACTCATTATGAGTGAAAGATTGGGAAGAGTCAGCATGGTATTGTACATCAATGTTTAACATGCTCTACAACTGTAACCCTCCTTGTACATCAGAATGCAACCTCCCGTCAGTGCTTCACCAGAGACTGGATCCTCTATAGGTCACGTGTTAGACTGTCCAATCGAAGGGCCAATAACACTCCCTTATGTCAAGTGTTCTGGCAGAAAAAATCCACCCACTCCTTATATGCTGTTAGAAGTCTGCGATGTTGTGGCCTGAAAGGTTAGTGTGAATTAAACATTTATGCTTGACAATGTAGTCTCTGTTTATTTTTTATGATCAGTTGTATGGACAGGCAGCACAATGAAACCGCTCTACATTCACTTCAAATTTTCTGTATTCTGTAGGTTAATGAAGTGATTAATGTGATTTAAGTGCAGTTATTTGTTAATCAATTGAAACTGAAGTGTTTATGCTTAACCTCAGAACTGTGTGGGAAATTTGAATACAACTGACACTCCTGTTTATTCAGTTAATTATAAATATCAATTACTTTAAACTTGGATCAGACCGGATCAGGCAGATAATTGAACAATGCTGTGATAGTCTGGAGATGGTGTACAAGAGTCTCTGGGAATTTTTGTATTTGTACATATGTGACACATAGATTACAATGTTATACTCAGAGACCGGTTTCTGCTGTCAAAACACCAACAACTGATTCCCTAACACAGGAACCTATCAGGGCATGCAGCACAATGGGCTGCCACAGCAGTGAAAAAGACACACAGCTGCTGCACGCACCACAGAAACCTCATTGCATTTTCTCCTAGTCAAAAAGAACTTGTGTTATGAACAGGGGAGGAAGGCAACACTGAACTCTTTTTTTGCCATCTGTCAGTAAGCAGAGGTGTTTTAATTTTTGAAATAGACTGTGGCATGTTTCCCTAAACTCTTTGTTTGTGAGGTCAATGTTTAAAGTGGCTGTCAGCAAACTCTCTTTAGGCTTAATTCAGAAGTATAGTTTATTCACACATTCAAAGCAGGGGGGAGGGGGTGAGGGTGTAGGAATGGTCGCAACTTCATACACACACCCAATAGGAAGACAGGAATGAGAAGTATTTACAACTTTTTTTGTTATTCGTTCATGGGGTGTGGGCGTTGCTGATTAGGCCAGCATTAATTTCCCCTCCCAGTTGCCCTTGTTCAGAGAGCATTTTAAGAGTCAGCCCCATTGCTGTGGGTCTAAGAGTCATGTGGAGCCCAGATAAGGACAGCAGATTTCCTTCCCGAAAGGACATTAGTGAACCAGATGGGTTTTTACAACAATCGACAATGGTTTCATGGTCATCATCAGATTTTTAATTCCATATTTTTTTTATTGAATTCAAATTTCACCATCTGCCATAGTGGGATTCGAACCCCAGAGCAGTACCCTGGGTCTCTGGATTAGCAATCCAGTGATAATGCCACTGCCTCTCCCGAACTAGGAAAAGCTTAAAAAAAACAGTATAGTAATCAGTTCACATGATTGGCAGAGTCCAGAAAGTTAGAATCCAGTGAGTGTTCCTTCACGGAGGAGCTACTTCAGGTGGGTTCAACTAGCAAAGTGGGATTTTGCAGAATTCCTTTAAAGTTGATGGTGATGCAGCAAGATGAAATTGGTGCACAGAGACTTGATCTGCTCAGCAGGTGATAGCAGGGATCTCCCAGAACAACAGGCTCCATGGAGACTTAGACTTGATGCAGGCTGTCTGGTCAGCTTGGAGTCCTGTTTTGATGTTTGCAGGCTGGAGTTTAAACAGCTGACTGAGTCATGAGTCTAGAAATGTAACATTAAAACTTTTTCAAAGGCCAGAAGCTTAGGTCATGTGATGTTACCCATTAATGAGTCAGCGGCAAGCTAACAAGCAGTTACTATGCCTCTGGTCAAAATCCATTGTTCATCTTAGGAGATAAATTATGGCTTTTAGCACTTCTGTAGGTATAAAAAGCTTTGATGGCTTTTCCTTTGTTATAGTCCAGCCTGTGGAGACAAGTTGTCTTCTAGTTCCTAGTTCCATTGATTGTAATGTCTCCTCACAATGAGAAGTGCAAGATTCCACAAGGATGAGGGTTGAGCTTTTGTCCTGTAACTGCTGTTGGACATTTCCAGAAACTGTTGCCAACTAGTAAATCATGTGACCTGTAGCAGTCATCTTTTGGTTCAGCAAAGTCCACTTTTTAAATAAGCAAAACAGGTAAGGATTGACTTAAACAATTTATAATCTCTCTCATGTCTTAGAGATATGAAACTCGTCAGAAGAAAATAGAGTACATGATACTTCATCATTTAAATAATTACACAGATGCTTATGTGAGGCAATTACACTGAGGTTGACAGAAACAAATCAGTGCAAGGCCAGTGGTTGGAGGTTCCTGCACTTGGGTCCAGAGCTCAGATTGGAATACACAGTGAATAGTAATATTGAAACTTTAAGCTCAGCTTAGAAAAATCTGGATATATTGCCAGTTCAAATTATAGTGTAATAGGATAACCAAGAAAGGGATGGGGTGGGGGGAGGAGGGGCGGGTGTTGTGGAGTTGGAGAGACAGAGAACATTTTTCTGTAAAACCCAGGAGTGTAAAAAAGAAATCTGAATGTAGTGTTAATGTTGAGAGAGTTAATGTGTAGGACTGTGTAAACAGCACTGCCCATATGACCATGTAAGAGACACATCCATGAGTTGAGAGGGAGAATGCTTCTAGCCTAGGCAGCGCATACTGAGTCATGTATATCTGTATATGGTTCTGCTTCATATAATAGACTAGTTATTGTTTGGACATATTAATGTCTCAGCAATCATTGCTCAGCCAGTCCAACCAACATACAGCAATAAAAATCCTGGTCTGAATTTTTTGCTCGTCAGGCGTGTGCGATCATCGGGCCCGGGAGCGGACAGGAAACGAGCCACTAACCACCATTTCACACTGGCTGGCCAATTAACCGCCAGTCAGCATGAAACACACACCAAGGAAGGCTCAGCACTGCTGGTGGGGGCAAGAAGAGTGCGGCTGCTGACATCACCGTGGGTGCTGGGGACAGCTGCCTCAGGGAGCTGCAGACTTCCAAAGAATAAACTAAACAACAAAAATGTTGCAAAATATGTCCAAGCAGCACAATCAAGCAGCTGAAAGCATACCTCATAAAAACCCAGTCCCCATATATCTCCTCTTACTTTATTTCCCCACGGAGATTTCATCCCACCCTGGATCGAGGTTTAAGCAAAAATGTAAAGGCCGCCTGGTTGATTGGCCCGTCCGCCAACCGTAAAAGTGGACGGGCCACGAAAACTCGCTTTTAACTGCCTCTTTAATGGGCTTAATTGTCCGCTTAATTCTTGGTGGGCACGCTTCCAACTGCTGTGCGCGCATGCCAAGTGAGATATCACGCGAGTGTGCGATGACGTTGGGATGCTCACCTGACGTGATCTCGCGCTATTTTGTGGCCAGAGGGGTCGGGTGTGCGCTAATCCACGGGATGTAAAATTCTGGCCTCTGACTTATTTGAAAAGTGAAATACTGATCTAGGAGTAAGGAGGTTATTATTTGAGCATCAATGCAGCAGTGATGGAATGTTGCATTGTCGCAGATGCAGTCTTCTGGATGGAGTTCATTTTAAATCAAGGGTCTGTTTTACTCTTCCAATGGTTCAAGTGGATGGTAAATATCCCTCAGTACTGTCGATAAAAGAGCAGCGAGTGCTGTTGGTGACCAGATAAACATTCTTCACTTGATGTAAAACAGATTTGATGGCCATTTTACATGTTGTTGCTAACAGCACTTTGCTGTATGAAAATGAAGTGTTATGTTTATCCTAACAACATTGATTAATCTCAAAAATAATTTGTTGGGCCTAAACGAGTACAATATAAATGCAAGTTCCTTCTTCTCCCCCCCCCCCCCAGCAGTAAGACGGCCTTGTATGAAAACACAATGTCAGATTCTACAAGTATGCTGATGGCCCTCAGCTCTACTGTACCACCGCCTCTTTTGATGCCTCCATCACTTATGACTTGTCATACTGCTTGTTTGCTGAGCATTAATTCCTTCCAATTAAATACTGCAAAGACCAAAGCCACTGGACTAAATTTTTCGCCGAGCGGGCGGGCACGTGCCTGACCCACTCGAGCGTAAAATGACAAGTGATGACATCGGATCAGCATCACGATGTCATCACACACTCGCGCAGTATTTTGGTCGGGTGTCGGGTGGGATGAGGTTTGCAACATGAATTAAAAATAAATGTTGAAATGTCATTTATAACGTGTCCTTGCTCATGTGGCAGAGTCACATGAGGGGACATGTTTTTAACATTTATAAGTTTTTTATTGGTGATTTTAAAATTCTCCAGCTCTGTGCCTCAGGGAGCTTTCATTGTGCACACGCATGGATGTCCGCACTCGCTCTCCTCCCCCCACCCAACCCCACCAGCACTCAGCGTTGTAGCACATGTTTCACACTGGCTGACCGTTAATTGGTCAGCCAGCGTGAAATCGATATTGGGGTCCCGATTGCGGGTGGCGGTCAGCTTCGGAACCACTCCTGGGCCTGCCTGCTCCCCGCTGTCCGACGAGATAAAAATCCTGCCCATTGTCTTCGGTTCCCAATACAAACATTGCTCCTAATCACCAACTCCATCCCTCTCCCTGGCAACTGTCTGAGATTGAAGCAGACCTTGGCACCCTATTTGACCCTGAGATGGGTGTCAGCACAGATATTGCCATCACCAGGACCACCCACTTCCACATTTGTAACATCTCCTGTCTCCACCCCTGCCTCAGTTCATCTGCTGCTGAAACCTTCATCCAAGCCTTTAGTACCTCTGCACTCAGCTATTCCTACAAATTCCTGGCTGACCATCTCGCATCCTCCATAAACTTAAGTTCATCCAAAACTTCTGCTGCCCAAATCCTGAATCGCACAATCTCATGTTCACTCATCTCCCCTTTGCTTGCTGATCTACTTCAGCTCTCAGTCCAGCGATGCCTCGATTTAAAAATTCTCATCATTGTTTTCAAATCCCTCCATGGTCTTTCGCCTCGTTCTCTCTGTAACTCATTTAGCCTTATCACCCTCCAAAATCACTACATTCTTCCAATTCCAGCCTGTTGTGCATCTCAGTTCCACAGTTGGTGGCTGTGCCTTCAGCTGTTGATGCCCTAATCTTGGAATTCCCTGCATAAACCTTTGCCGCTATACCTCTTCCATTTTCAAAACTTTGTTTAAAACCTACTTCTCTGACAAAACTGTTGGTCTTCTGTGCTGATATCTGTTTATTTGGTTCAGTGTGAAACTATGTTTGATAATCGTTCCTACTGTAGGTGGGTGAACCCACACCTTTTTTAACAATTGTTATGACCGATGCATTTGGTTAAGCAGATTTATTTAAAAATCCCAGACAGAAACTTTAAACAACTGTCATAACTTTTAAGTGTTTTAAGTGTTATGTTTGAGATGCGATTCTAAACTCAGGAATCAGACCATCCATTCTTGAGGTTTTACATTAAACTAGTTGAAACATTTTATCAATTTACACAGGTTAAAAATATATATACATATGGCAACAAATTACAACTATCATAACTTTTAATAAATTCCCAAACTAATCTCCATTAAAGCAACAGCAACCCATAGACTTAACCACACACCAGGCAAAGCATGTTCACCTTACAAATTCAAAATGAGCTTCATTTCACTGTGGAGCCAGTTGGAGGCTTGCAGCTGACTTTTGACCTTATATTGCCTCTCTTACACTCCAAACTCTAAGTTTCAACCTGAACCTGTCCGGGTGAGGAAATGGTCAAGCCTCACAATTCTTCTTTTTAATAATTTTTTGTAACATCAATAAACTTACAAATGCCAGTACCTTGCTCGCCTTTTAAAGTTAAGTCAGTACTTACAAATGAATTTACAAATGGCATGCTCTCTTTTTTAAGGTAAATCATCATCATGCTTACAAACACCCCATCCCCGTGACTTCTAAACTTGGGCTGCTGTCTCTGAAAAGTTGCTGCTTCAGTTCCTACTGTTCCTTTAGCTTAGTTGTCCTATTTTAATCCATCCAATTCCCCTATTAAGTTTATTTTCTGAGAGCTCTGTGCTGAGCAGTGCTGTCTGCTGCTGCCCTCTTCTCTTGTCTACTTTTGCTCTTACTTCTACCTGCTGCTACCACTGCTGCTCTTACCACTGAAACACGTTTCTTAAAAAAAACATCACACCTGTGACAATGATTGCTACAAAAACCCTCTTCAAATCTGTGCATTCTTACATATTGTAACAATTTCATGAATAGCCCATTAACATATGAAGATGGTTTTGATGGGGAAGATCCTGGTTATAACATCTGGTAAATTTCACCCCAATTAAACATTTCTCTGAGATTAGCATTCACAAGGAACGTGGGGGCACATTCAGACACAGTGGCTCCAAATCTGTAGGTATAATTTACAGTTCTACAGTTTGTCGATGTGTACTCATTGTGTGGTCTGATGGCTTTGTTAGCTGTCTCTTGACCAGTATATCAAAAATGTTACTCGGTGTGCATATGTTTGGCTTTCATTGTCCTGTGGAATTCCAGGAGGCAGAGTTTGGTCAATTTCCCAAAATTGTCCATTACAAACAGCCTTTCTTTGCAGTACCTTTTTTTGGCTTTTAAATGTTGATTTCTTTTAGGTTGAAGGACCAGCAAAGTGCCTTCGAATGTTTTAATAAATTAAAGATGCTATATAAATGCAGGCTTTTGTAAAAATGATGCATTTGCTTTAAGTCGGTGCAGTTCCTGAATGATATGTCAGTAATAAACACAAGTTCACCATAGTCAGTTGTCAATGATAATTTGATGTATGTATTATACCACTGTAGGTCTTGTGGCACAAGTATCCCTGCTTCTGAGCCAGAGGCTCCAGGTTTACCATAGGACTTGATGGTCAAGGAAGGTGCACTCATAACGGGGCCAAACAGGAAGAAAATTGGTACCTCTACCATCACTATACAACATGCATCTAAAAGCACATTACCATGGCGACTTCCTGAGTGAATTGTAACACACTATCACCATTACACTATTTATAGAGCTACTTTATCTCATTTGCATACTACACAAATTAATTTTGGCTTTACCATCACCATTTCTTGTTCCATTACACGTGCTGAAGTGGAGTACAGTCTACCCAGTTTTCAATATTTGGAATTTACACATACAAGTTTTAGTAAGTTGAATTGTTACATGAGAACAGATACAAAAATAACAGCAGGCATTTGTAGAGCACCTTTAAGATAGTAAATCAATCCAAGAAACTTCACAAGATCTTTATCAGACAAAATTTATGCCAAACCAAGAAAACGTTAGGAAAGTTGATCAAAGACTTAGTCAAAGAAATAGGTTTAACAGCATCTTTAAAGAATCCAAGAGAGGTGGAGAGACAGAAATTAGGGAGGGAATTCCATAGTTAGCATGGAAAGCATGCCCACCAATCAATTCAAGCACTAATTGTGAAATCTTGCTAGCAGTGAGAGTGGCTCAAGGAATTAGGCTCTACCTTGACCCACACACCTACGCAGTGAGAGTGGCTCAAGGAATTAGGCTCTACCTTGACCCACACACCTATGCAGTGAGACTTCTGGTATGTACTGCAGCCTTGCTGAAGTTGCCCCTCCTAAAACATCACCATCTGGTGTTCAGGCTGAGCAATTGCTCATACTTAACACCGGTCACTGGGAACGCTCCATTGCAGTGTCCAAAGCAAGCAGTGATACTGTAAATAAAGCCTCTTTCATGATACAAAGAAATGCAAACCACAAGCAATCCAGTAGTGAGCCTGAGCACATTTATCAGCTGTTTCCACATGCACACCATAACCTGCCAAGCAAGCTTTGAAAATCAGAAATGTGCACTCTTCAGTAAGCAGATGTTGTCCAGATATTTGCCTCAATATTATGATCTATAGTTGCAATAATGATTCTAATCTTGTGTTAACATTTTAAAGTCTTGACTAGGACCAGAGTTTACATGGAAAATTATCAATGTACAGAGTATTTAATAAGTAAGTCCTTCAAGCAAAAGACAATGTGACTAAATTGTGTTGATTAAGGTGTCAAAGCAAACATTCATTTACACTCCCTCTCCCCCACTGCAGCTTTTAAGATAATGCAGTCATTATTTTATGAATTATGCAGTAGATACACAGAGATCATAATAGGTTTACTTGGAAAATGCAATGATCATAGGTCGCCCAACACTGATAATTATTATGAAAGTAGTTTTTCTATCTTCAATTTCATATAATTGACACTTAATAATGCAAAGCTCTCTTTTTCCATGCAAAGTATCCTGATGAGTCTTTAATGTAATCGTTCTACCTCTTGCATTCTCCAAGTGTGATTAGTTGAAACTGTTTTTTGATATCTCCAGTTGATTCAGCTCGATGAGTCATACAGACTCAAAGCATTAACACTGCTTCTCTCTCCACAGATGCTGCCAGACCTGCTGAGCTTTTCCAGCATTTTCTGTTTTTATTTCAGATTTCCAATATCTGCAATATTTTGCTTTAGTTTAACGGTTAAAGAGACATTCACTCATCCCCAATTTGGAAACTGCTTAAACAACTTAGGGTGTTACTAAATAACAACCATGCTAGTTAGAATGAAGTAAACAGCATCCTCTCAGAGCCTCTCATCCAGTCACATTTCTGCAGTGCTTAAATATTGAGGCCTTGGTTAGAGATTTCTCATGTGAGCTCAAACTCGATAGTATCTCCTTGACGATGTTTCTGGAATGAGAGGGTGATAATGAGGCAATGATCAGTTCAATACCCATGAAGAATCAGAAGGAGTCAGATTGGAATTGAAACATGAGCTCAGTGACACAACTTTATCAGTTCGTAGCTCCTCAAACCCCTGACCTTTATTGACCAACATGCACATTCCAGGTTCTGCGCAGCTTTATAATGTCAGGAGGTTAGAGGTGCACTTGGCCTCAGCAGCCCAGGGTTAGCATGGGCAGGATTCCCAGCTCCTGCTGGAAAGTGCCTTTGAGTCAAAGTAAATTGAAGAAAGAATAGGACTCTGTTCATCTGGTCCTTTGTGATCAAACAGCCTGCCAGTATTCAGTGCTCAGGTTATCAGAGTGAGGCAATGGGGCCTGTGGAACTGAATCCCATCCTGGATTAATTCTTCAGGGAAGGAAGTCCAAAAATTAAGGAGAATACATTCCCTGAATCCTCTGGGTGTTTAGAAAGTTTTGAGAGTGTAGAGCTGAGGTTTCCTATATTGCGTTACTACCCTATTTTCCATTATGGTAACAAGGCACTGAGTAACTTTTTTAATGTATGTGTGCCAAGATTACTTCTGCTCCTTCCTTTGAAGGCAGACATAGACAACAAAATTCATCATTACCTCCAATGTGCCAACTCAGCCTTCAGCAGACTGAGGAAAATAGTATGTGTGGAGCAGGATCTGAAACCCAAGAATAAGGTCATGGTTTACTGGGCAGCAGTGATGCTCCTATATGCTTCAGAGACTTGGACAACCTTCAACAGGCACCTCAAAGAGCTGGAGAAGTACCATCAGCAGTGCCTTTGCAAAATTCTCCAAATTGACTGGCAAGAAAGATGTTCTAAAAGCAGTGTCCTCAACCAAGCCATTGAAGCAAATCACTCAAAACCAGCTTCGCTGGGTGGGACATGTCATTCCCATGCCTGACACCAAACTTGCGAAGCAACTACTCTACTCTGAACCAGTCACAGCAGGAGACTCCCAAGAGGACAGCGGAAATGCTTTAGGGGTGTTCTCAAAGCACCCCTGAAGAGGTCAAACATCCCCGCCACCTCATGGGAGACCCTGGCTTGTGACTAAGCAAAATGGAGAAGGCTCATTTGGGAGACACTGAACACATTGAAAGACTTCACCGGGAACGCACAGAGGCAAAGTTGAGGTGTCGGAGGCACAAACCTCCAAACAACTCATCTACCCAACTCTCTAAGCTCCACCTGCCCCAAATGTGGCAGAGTCTGAAGATCACCCATTGGGACTTATCAACCATCTCAGAACACATTGAGCTAGAGTGGAAGCAAGTGATCCTCGATCCCGAGGGACTGCCTAGGAAGAAGACCTGTTTCAACTTATTTCTTCCCTTCTCTATCTCCACCCAGCAAACACTAACCTTGCCTGTAAGAACTTGCTGTGTGGGTGCCTATTTCACTCTGATATTGCCCACTAGACATTGCATGGGAGAAGCCTATGATGTCTCTCAGCCCAGTTTTCCCTCACTTCCTCCCTGCAAGGTTGAGCACATCCCCCTACAACAGGACGAATCCAACAGCTCAAGGAATGAAGGATTGTGACTTGTGCTTCATCGTGCGGTGGGACAGTGAAAGAAAACATCGGGCAGAATTTTACATTCTCCTGCCAGCGGGTTTGTAGGTGAGGGTGACCATAAAATTGGTTGGATGGCAATTTTACGCTTGGACGGGTGAGGCGTAGGCTGGTCGGCTGGCCCTTGCATCAATTGAGGCCTTTAAGTGGCCAATTATTGACTATTTAAAAGTCATTTCCTGCCTAGCCTCAATTTTCAGCCTAGCAGTAGGAGTCCGGGGCAGGGTGAAACCCAAAGATGAACTGAGTTCAGGCCTTGGGCCAGAAGGCAGTGGGGTTGGGGGGTGGGGGGGGGTGGTGTGTGTGTGTGGGTGTGGCGGTGGTGGGATGGGCGCCTCCATCTGCCACCCCTTTTAACATTGAGCTCCTCCTCAAAAGGTCTGACTCCTGTGGAGCTCCCCCCCCCACCCTGGCCTACCAACACCCCCACCCCCCACTGCCTACTCCCCTGGGCCTCACCTCACCACCCCCCACCCCCGCCCTGAGCCACCGCACTTGCCTGATCCTGGAATCCCAGGATTTAGGTTCCGGGGGCTGCTTGCAGTCCCAGTCCTGTCCACTGCAGCTTAGAGTCATAGAGTCATCGACCTACATGGCACAGAAATTGGCCCTTTGGCCCATTGTGTCCGTGCCAGCCATCAAGCACCTATCTATTCTAATCCCATCTTCCCGCACTTGGCCCATAGCCCTGTATGCTTTGGCATTTCAAGTGCTCATCTAAATGCTTCTTAAATGTTGTGAGGGTTCCTGCCTCTACAACCCCCTCAGGCAGTGTGCTCCAGATTCCCACCACCCTCTGGGTGAAAAACATTTTCCTCAAATCTCCTCTAAACCTCCTGCCCCTTACCTTAAATCAATGCCCCCTGGTTATTAGCAACTCTGCTAAGGGGAAAAGTTTCTTCCTACCTACCCTATCTATGTCCCTCATAATTTTGTATACCTCTATCAGGACCCCCTCAGCCTTCTCTGTTCCAAGGAAAACAACCCCAGCCTATCCAGTCTATATTCATAGCTGAAATGCTCCAGTCCAGGCAACATCCTCTGCACCCTCTCCAGTACAATCACATCCTTCCTACAGTGTGGCGACCAGAACTGCACACAGTTCTACAGCTGTGGCCTAACTAGCGTTTTATACAGCTCCAACATAACCTCCCTGCTCTTGTATTCTATGCCTTGGCTAATAAATGCAAGTAACCCATATGCCTTCTTAACCACTTTATCTACCTGTGCTGCTGCCTTCAGGGATCTATGGACATGTACACCAATGTCCCTCTGATCTTTTGTACTTCCTAGGGTCCTACCATTCATTGTGTATTCCCTTGCCATGTTAGTCCTCCCAAAATGCATCACCTCACATTTCTCAGGATTAAATTCCATTTGCCACTGCTCTGCCCATCTATATCGTCCTGTAATCTAAGGCTTTCTTCCTCACTATTTACGACACCACCAATTTTTGTGTCATCAGTGAACTTGCTGATCATACCTCCTATGCTTACGTCTTGGGTACTGCAGGGACTAGAGAGCTACCAGCCAATCAGATTGCCTGGCAGCTCTCTGAAGTGAGACTTTCTCGCGAGTGAGGGGTGGAAATCCCGTCTCCTGCCAATTAACGCTTCTTGGATCATGAAATGTCTGCAGAGCAGGCAGTGTCAGCAGGGATGTGTTCTCTGCTGACTCTTGGATGGTGGGGAGGGAAACCTTGCCATCCTAAAAACCCTGGCCATTTGAGAAAGGAACTATCCCAACTGGTGCCTGGCTTTTGTTTGGTTTGTGGGAAGGCGGTGAAAGTATAACATTGTTTATAACTGGTGCTTCAGTCTGTTTCCTGATGTTCCCACATAGAAGGCAAGAGAGAGCTTTGTACATCCACACAACACAAATCAAACAGTCAGCAATTTTCCACCCGTCATTTTGATTTGTTTTTGAAGTTTCAATTCTTTTCATGAATAATTGATCTGCAGATTGTAAAAACAGAACCCAGACAAGGACCACTGATCACCTGTTATTAGTCTCCAGCCCAGGTTCAGAGATTTGCAACTCGCAATGTTTCAAAACAAAATGAAACCTTTCCAACTTTGCACTGACCACGGCAGCTATTTTCAGGTCAAAACTGGCACAGGTCAGGAACAAAGCCTTGTCTCATCACTACAGTTACTGGTTCAGTCACAAACTGTTGGGAGCAGTCTGATCCTCCTCCAATGCCTGTGCAAGTGCAGCATTAGAACTGCTAGTCAAAAGGAGCTGTTTGATTGATTGTCTTGTGGAACTGCTAAGAAATTTCCTGTTCTCTGAAATTTCCATTACACTCATTTCCATGGTTAGGGAGAACGCTGTAATGCTCAGTGTGGGCTGTTAAAATCACCCAGGTTACTTACTGATTAGAAAGCTAGCTGTTCTCAATTTTAACTTGTGCAGGCAATAAAGGAAGCCTCCGAGAGCAGGCATTACATATATATATCCAGTTTTAATTATGCTCTTGGGCCCTCACTGCAATTTTAATTGGTGGCCTGAGCAGCAAAATGTGGCTTTTAAACCAGGTGAGTACAGTGAGAAGGGGGACCAAGGCCTGAAAAGTTGCCAACAGATAGGTTTATTTCACTTCTCATAGTTTTACCCTTCCATGAACTCTCCCCCCACCCCCAAATTCTAAACCTCTGCAAAATAGCCCAGAGCCCATCCCACCAACTACCTGAGAGGTATAGGTAGCTTTAGAACTGCTCAGTTTTCCAAAGTATCCCACTGATATTCCCCTCATTCCCAGCAGAGAGGATAGCTGCTGGAATCTAAACTAGTTGCAGGAGTTAATAAAGCCTCAGCCTCATTTCTGGAGCAGTGGTTACCCATCTGCCTAAGAGCTGTCTGGAGTTAACATTGAGCCTTAGTGTGTGGCGGTGATTGCTGATGTGCCTGAGTGGCTTCTCCATCTCTCATCCAGGTGCATACCAAATTGTTTAATCCCCTTTTGTTTTGTTTTTCTTTTCTGTCTTACACTCATTTTCTATTAGAACCAAAAAAATAGAACACGAATGACAATTGCCAGTTAAAACCAGTGAAGAATTTCGATGTGTAGGTTTTCTTGGTTCCGTGGGTGGGAATGTTGGATTATTGAAGCACATGAAATGGAAAAGTGAGGAAGGTCCCTTAGAGCCTTGTAACTCTCCTAGCCTGAGGTCAGGACTGAAAAAACCTACTAATCAGAAAGTTTTTAACATCACAGGAATTTGTCCAAGACTGAGAGAAGCAATTGTGTGGCCTTTTGACATGGGCTGGCTGATTGAGCTGGTGTCTCTATTTATTGTGAGCCATTTACTGCTGAAGTGCTCCAGTGTTACCTCCGTTTGATCCCACTGCTCTTTTTGACTTTCGTGTTTGACACACAGCAACTTCCAAATTGTTTTCAGCATGTAGCAGCTTGAAGGAACACATGCTGAGCTCCACAGAGAATTAAACAATCATCAATGGAATGAGCTTGTTGTTTAAATACATAATGGAGATACAAATTATTCACAGGTCTCCACTGGCTTCCTGCTTTGATAAAATGTTAATTAATCAATGAAAATATAACAGCCTCTTGAAGCAGAAAGTGTTCCGAGTTCGATCCAAAAGGGTGATTGAAGTGATTGGTGGTTTTGTCAAAGGACAATATTGAGGTATATGTTTTGTTTTATTTCAGCCTGTGAGCCCGGATTCTTTAAGTCGAGTTCTGGAGACCAGCTCTGTGCTAAATGTCCTCTTCACAGTCACTCTGAAATGACGGCTGCTCTCTTCTGCCAATGTGATACCAACTACTACCGATCAGCTTCTGACCTTCCCTCCGCACCTTGTACCAGTGAGTAACACAACGCAGTCTGGGTCACATGTACAGTCCAGTCCATGTGTCTGCCATTCAATCAGTAATGCAAAATTGCAGATGTTCAGCTCACATTCTTTAGTTATCTTTGACCTTTCAATACATTCTTCATCACTGAATAAATTCTCTATGACCAAACACTTTAAAAATGTATAAATCTCAAACAAATTGCTCCAGATTTATTACCCTGTGCTTCACTACCCTTTCAACCAGTCTTGGACATAAATACTTGCAGCAAGAAAAGGCTGATTAAGGAAACCCACCACATGATTTGGCACTCCCCTCTCTCTCATTCGACCCTGGAATCTCTCTCCCCCATTCTATCCTCGACTCCCCTCTCCCCCATTCTATCCTCGACTCCCTTCTCCCCCATTCAATCCTCGACTTCCCTCTCCCCCATTCTATCCTCAACTCCCTTCTCCCCCATTCTATCCTCGACTCCCCTCTCCCCCATTCTATCCTCACCTCCCCCTCCCCCATTCTATCCTCGACTCCCCTCTCCCCCATTCTATCCTCGACTCCCTTCTCCCCCATTCTATCCTCGACTCCCCTCTCCCCCATTCTATCCTCGACTCCCCTCTCCCCCATTCTATCCTCGACTCCCTTCTCCCCCATTCTATCCTTGACTCCCCTCTCCCCAATTCTATCCTTGACACCCTAACTTTAAGTGCTAAATTCCTTCCCTCATCCTCTGGGAAAATCTTAAATTGTGTGGCCGTTATCTCCGTGAAGTTGAATCTAAGCCAATATCTATCCAGGTCCTTTCAAAGATATCTGAGTTCAGAATGAATAAGGAACTCCTCCAGGAGTTTCAGAAATCCTTTATCTGCTGTGAAGGAACATTTGTTTTTCTTTTCTAATTTAGTGCAAGGATACTTGTCACATTTTGGTCAGGGCCCCAGTACCAGCTGTGACAACAACAGTTCGAGCCTGTTTGTTTTTATGATCTGGATTTCAATGTTGTTCCTGTTTTAATCACTTTCTTCAAATCCCTTTCCATTTCCACACATGAGATGGGAATAGTAATGATGACAGACACCAACTGAGTCCAACTTCAGGAATTCTACATTCAGCTCTGTGCCCTCCAGCGGTAACACTCCAGTACTGATGCTTCAGCCCCAATAATTAAGAGGTGGGTGGAGGCAAATCCCAGAAATGCCAGGAATGCAGAGGCCATCTCAATTTACCAGAATTATTTCATTATCATCCTTTGATTCCAGTTCCCACCTGGCAGCCAGTCAGATTGAACAGGCGCCTGCCAGGCTGGACAGTAAAGCCACGGCCAATGATCATTGGGAATGCTGTCTGGCAACTAGGAAACTTCACAGTTTTGGGGCATTGGACCAGCAATTGGGACTGGGAGAGATTGCAAGTTTGGTCCTGGGGGTGTGGACTGATGGCAGCTGCTTGAGGAGGCCAGAAGGAGATGTCCTGCTCCTGCATCCAGCAGCTCTAACCTCTTCTCATCTCTTCCCCGAGCCCCGGAAAACACAGCCCACAGCTGTTAAATTTAAATGTCTGTCAAAATGTGAGGAACAGCACCTTAAATATAAAAAAAACAGTGACCCAACTCTCCAGACCGACTACTCAGACATGCCCAACCCACCAAAATTAAACTGGGAGTAGACAGGTTGGGGTCAGGTTTTACATAGTTACCGATTAAAGCCCCCATGTACTGTGCCTCTCCTGCCCAACACCAGGAGGTTAAAGCTGCTCATCTGCCACTTTAATAAAGGAATGTTAAGCAGTTTGTGCTGGTGTTTTTTTTCTATATTCTTCCTTGTGATGTGGATGTTGCTGACAATGCCAGTATTTGTTGTCCATCCCTAATTGCCCCTGAACTCAGTGGCTTGTTAGGCCATTTCAGAGGGGAGTTAAAAGTCAACCACATTGTTGTGGGTCTGGAGTCATATGTATGACAGACCAGATAAGGACAGCAGATTTCCTTCCCTGAAGTACATTAGTGAACTTGATGGGTTTTGACGACAATGGACGTTGATTTCAAAAGATCAGAAACTCTTTAGGTTTAATATTGCCATGCTGCCTGCTACAGGCTCTTGTGCATCTGTGAAATGCAGCCCTTGGAAGACTTACACATAATACATGAGTTCCTAACTAAGTAGTTCCTAGCTACTTAAAAAGGAATGAAACCAGATGGACCATCAGGCATTGACATAGGGACCAAAAACAACAAAGGCAAATTCAGCCCTGTTAACCCTGCAAAGTCCTCCTTACTCACATCTGGGGGCTAGTGCCAAAATATGGAGAGCTGTCTCACAGACTAATCAAGCAACAGCGCAACATAGTCATCCTCACGGAATCATACCTTATAGATTATTGTCCCAGACACCACCATCATCATCCCTGGGTATGTCCTGTCCCACCAGCAGGGCAAACCCAGTAGGGGTGGCAGGCGCAGCGGTATACAGTCAGGATGGAGTTACCCTGGGAGTCCTCAATATCGATTCTGGACCCCATGAAGTCTCATGGCATCAGGGCAAACATGGGCAAGGGAACCTCCTGCTGAATACCACGTACCGCCCTCCCTCAGCTGAGGAACCAGTGCTTCTCCATGTTGAACACCACTCGGAGGAAGCACTGAGGGTGACAAGGGCATAGAATGTACTCTGGGTGGGGGACTTCAATGTCCATCACCAAGAGTGGCTCGATAGCACCACTACTGACCGAGCTGGCCAAGTCCTAAATGACAAAGCAGCTAGATTGGGTCTGCGGCAGCTAGTGAGGAAACAAACAACAGGGAAAAATATAATTGACCTCATCCTCACCAACCTGCCTGCCGCAGATGCATCTGTCCATGACAGTATCGGTAGGAGTGACCACCGCACAGCCATTGTGGAGATGAAGTTCCACCTTCACACTGAGGGTACCCTCCATCGTGTTGTGTGGCTCTACCACTGTGCTAAATGGGGTAGATTTTGAACAGATCTAGCAGCTCAAGACTGGGCATCCATGAGGTGCTGTGGGCCATCAGCAGCAGCAGAATTGTACTCAGCCACAATCTGTAACTTCATGGCCTGGCATATCCCCCACTCTAGTATTGCCATCAAGCCAGGGGATCAACCCTGATTCAATGAAGATTGCTGGAGGGCATGCCAGGAACAGCACCAGGCATACCTAAAAATGAGGTGTCAACCTGGTGAAGCTATAACACAGGACTACTTGTGTGCCAAGCAGCATAAGCAGCAAGTGATATATAGAGCTAAGCAATCCCACAACCAATGGATCAGATCTAAGCTCTGCAGTCCTGCCACATCCAGTCATGAACGGTGATGGACAATTAAACAACTCACTGGAGGAGGAGGCTCCACAAATATCCCCATCCTCGATGATGGAGGAGCCCAGCACATCAGTGCAAAAGATAAGGCTGAAGCATTCGCAACAATCTTCAGCCAGAAGTACTGAGTGGATGATACATCTCGGCCTCCTCCGGAGATCCCCAGCATCACAGATGCCAGTCTTCAGCCAATTCGATTCACTCCACGTGATATCAAGAAACAGCTGAAGGCACTGGATACTGCAAAGGCTATGGGCCCTGACAATATCCCAGCAATAGTACTGAAGACTTGTGCTTCAGAACTTGCCACACCCCTAACCAAGCTGTTCTAGTACAGCTACAACAGTGGCATCTACCGGCAATGTGGAAAATTGCCCAGTTATGTCCTGTACGCAAAAAGCAGGACAATTCCAACCTGGCCAATTACCATCCCATCAGTCTACTCTCCATCACCAGTAAAGTAATGGAAGGGGTCATCAACAGTGCTATCCAGTGGCACTTGCTTAGCAATAACCTGCTCACTGATACCCAGCCTGTGTTCCTCCAGGGCCACTCAGCTCCTGATCTCATTACTGCCTTGCTCCAAGCCTGGACAAAAGAGGTGAACTCCCGAACTGAGGTGAGAGTGACTGCCCTTGACATCAAGGCAGCATTTGACCGAGTGAGGCATCAAGGAGCCCCAGCAAAACTGGAGTCAATGGGACTCGGGGGAAAACTCTCCATTGGTTGGAGTCATACCTAGCACAAAGGAAGATGGTTGTGGTTGTTGGAGGTCAATCATCTCAGCTCCAGGACATCACTGCAGGAGTTCCTCAGAGTAGTGTCCTAGGCCCAACCATCTTCAGCTGCTTCGTCAATGACCTTCCTTCCATCATGAGGTCAGAAGTGGGGATGTTCGCTGATGATTGCGCAATGTTCAGCACCATTTACGACTCCTCAGATACTGAAGCAGTCCATATCTAACTTCAGCAAGACCTGGACAATACACAGGCTTGGGCTGACAAATAGCAAGTAACATTTGTGTCATACAAGTGTCAGGCAATGACCATCTCCTACAAGAAAAAAGCCAACTATCGCCCCCTGATGTTCAATGGCATTACCATCGCTGAATCCCCCACTGTCAACACCCTGGGGGTTACCATTGACCAAAAACTGAACTGGATTAGCTATATAAATATTGTGGCTACAAGAGCAGGTCAGAGGCTAGGAATCCTGGAATGAGTAACTCACCTCCTTTCTCCCCAAAGCCTGTCCACCATCTACAAGGCACAAGTCAGGAGTGTGATGGAATAATCCCCACTTGCCTGGATGAGTGCAGCTCCCACAACACTGAAAAAGCTGGACACTGTCCAGGACAAAGCAACTGCTTGATTGGCACCACATCCACAAACATTCACTCCCTCCACCACCCATGGACAGTGGCAGCAGTGTGTACCATCCACAATATGCACTGCAGGAATTCATCAAGGTCTCTTAGATACCTTCCAAATCCACAACCACTACCACTAAGAAGGACAAGGGCAACAGTCACATGGAAACACAACTGCCTGGAAGTTCCCCTCTAAGCCACTTACCATCCTGACTTGGAAATATATCGCCGTTCCTTCACTGTCGCTGGGTCAAAATCCTGGAACTCCCTTCCTAACAGCACTGTAGGTGTACCTACACCACATGGACTGCAGCAGTTCAAGAAGGCAGCTCACCACCACCTTCTCAAGGACAACTAGGGATGGGCAATAAATGCTGGCTTGGTCAGCGAAGCCCACATCCCATGAATGAATTAAAAAAATTATTCTCCAGAACTGTTTTGTTGTGCTGCACTGAATGTTAACCCTTTTCTAACCTGTTCTAATAAACCAGGTGATTAGAAAGAGCAGAGAGAGGAATGGGGTTCAATACCCACCTAGGGCAGGAAAGCAGCACCAGAAGGAGCTGGCTCTAAGGCTTTTCAGTGTAAGATTGAATGTTTAATTTGAGTGAATTGTCCACAACAAAATATCAAAGTGCCATTTAGTCCATCAAGCCCACTGCTGTCACAGGTTGTACCCGCTCTGTCTTAGTAACGTTTTGCATAAAAACTCACTCCAAGCCGAGTGGAATTTGAATACTACATTAGGATATCTGTTGAACTTCCAAACTCTGACCCACCCAGTTATATTTCCTTACTATCAAATTTTCTCAAGGTATTTTCCGCTCAATTACCCCTTAATTCTGATGGAGGTTAGGCACTCTCTAAACAGGATTTCCACCAAACCTCTGCCATAGATACAGCAACAAAGTGGGGGACCTCCTAGGGGCACACAGCAGCTCTTACCAGCAGGAACTTACAAGCTGTTGTGCCTAATAGAGGATGTGATCATATCCTTTGCTTATCATCTTCGGGATGTGGGCGTTGCTGGCAAGGTTGGCTTTTATAGCCTATCCCGAACTGCCCTGAGGGGTTGGTGCTGGGCGTCCTATTTGATTTGCAGTTTTTGCGATGAAGGTGTTCTCACAATATTACTGTTGTAATTCTTTGTATTGTTTTATACAACTGAAGGGTTTGCTAGGCCACTTTAGAAGGCAGTTAAGTATCAACCAGATGGGATATGGGACTGAAGTTGAGTCGTTGTTCCGAAGGGACAGTAATGGAGGCTTCCTGCAGTTCAGTCCAGTCTTTTTCAAGCAAAGTCATGAATGGTCCGAGTTGACCAGTGTACCTGAGACAACTCATAACAATTTACACTGCTATAAATATATAAATAGATGCAATATATTATATTTTTATAAACACTGTGCAAACACTTCACTGCAGTTTTATTCCAGCATTAATGTTCAGACTGTGAAAGACAGCCAATAGCAAATTGCTCTCTCTCTCTTCCATCCTGCCAATCTTCACCTCTGTTGAAGTCAGTGTAAACAAGCTGATTCGCTATTGTCCATTCTGCGTTACCACCGATGATCAATTTTACCACATCCTTATGTTCTGAAGTGTTCTTTAATTTCTTGCATAACTTTTTAGTTGCACTTTCTCTCACTTTAAGAAAATTAAATTATACATAATTTTCAAAGAATGCTCATCATGAAGAAGGTTTTCTGAGCTTCAGAAATGAGTCAGGCCTGGGCTATTGGAGAGTAATGAGAAATCTGTCAACTCAAACTGACAGGATTTTGCCTCTTATTAACATAAGTCCATTTAAGTTGCTTTTCTTGAGCATTGGACTAGCATCTACTTACCATAAACTTACTAACATTTCTCCAACAATTTCATGCATATCACGGATCAGTTTGAAATAAATCTGTCCATTCTATTCTCATCCACTCCTTGCATACACAACTGATCAAGTTGCAATATAATAACCATTTATTATCTGATCAGTTACAGGCTGCATCTTCATTCTGGTGTAAGTAATGTAGTGGTGACACAGCAGAATGAGAGGAGGGGAATGGGACACTCTGGTGTTAATGAGGTGTCTGACAGGAGAGCAGTGTAGTTAACACTCCACCACCCTGCCCTGCAGACTAAAAGATCCACATTTGATTACTCCAGCCCATTCAGCTCCTAATGCCAGCTGGGCTATTGGAGAAGGTCCTGGCAGTGTTAAAGGCACGCTGCAGACAGAATGGTGGGATCACTCTGAGTGGATCCTGACCACCTCCCAGTGGTTGCCTTAATATAGTAAAGCTTAGCAGAGCCCTGTGATTCGATGGCTGATCTGTTGGGATCATTAAACAGAGGGGAACATTTAAAATACAGTACACTACAAGTGAGTTTTCTAATCATCTTTTGAGGGGTTAAACAGAACTATGAATAACTTAAAAAAAACCTTTTGTGATTTATCCAAGTTTCTTTAGATTTTTGATGAAATGTGAAATGCCAACAAGGCAATTGTTGGACTTCTGTGCTGGAGATAGTGAACTCAGCATTTCCAAAAACACAGTCCTTATGTGAGGAAAACTATCCCCATTTCGGGACTAGTATCACTGTGTCAGGAATGCGATCCAACTGCTAGAAACACAATCTCCAAGTCAAGAACACAATACAACTGACAGGAATGCAACCCAGCTGTCAGTAATGCGTTCGAATTGTCAGAAATCCAATCGGACTGTCAGGAATGTAACCTGGCTGTCAGGAGCACAATCGGACTATCAGGAATGCATTTAGACTGTCAAGAACACAGTCGGGCTGTCTGTAATATCACATCTCTATAGCGCTTCAGTTACTTTAATCATTTTATGAATATGTCTCCAGAACTGCTGACAGAAAGGTGCCCAAAATAATTCCAAAGCTAAGATTTTCACACATATTAAGCAAGGTTAATTCGATACGGTTCAAAAACACTGTTACATATCAAAGTAATTTTCTCTATGAATTACATTGAAGTGTTTAATGCATTAAGGTGCTTAATAAATATATCATTATTTTTATTAATGATATATGATCTATCTGCCAGAACTTGTGATCCATGTTGGAACCCATGGCACAAATAGAAAAAATGTTGAGGTCCTTCAGGTAAAGTTTCAGGGAAACAAAAGGGAAAAAGATTAAACAGGAAGTGACCTTGGGATGACTCCTATGCCATGAGCCAGTACATAGAGATTCAGGAGGATAGAGCAGGTAAACGTCTGGCTGCAGAAGTGGTGCAGGTTGGAAAGTTCCAGATTCTTGGGGCATTGGAATTGGTTCTGGGAGCCGGGACTAATGTTCTCATGGAGATGTTAACAAGTACTGTTCGAGAGAGTTTAATCAAATTTGACAAGGGTTAGGGCAATCAGAAAATGGCAGGCAGGAGCAGCAATGGGATCAGAGGATAGAGAAATTTAAATGTCAACTTAGAAGTATCCCCAAAATTGCAAGAACCTGACAAAAAAAAACAGAAATTTTCAAGGGGGTAATAAATTCTATGGACATTGATATCCATAGTGGAATTAATAAATAACAGATTGTCAGTTGGGATTATGATGAGGTTGCATTTACAGAGGCATGGCTCCAACAAGGTCAGGAATGAGTTCTTAATATTCTTGCTGATCAAGTATTCAAGAGTGCTAAAGCAGAAAAAAGCAGTTTAAATTAAAGATGATGTTACAGTTCTGCCAAGAAATGATTACTACATGGTTCTAGGACTTGGCTCCCATTTGGCTTGAGCTGAGAAACAAAGGAGAAGCTGTTACTGCAGTATAAGGGTCTGGCACATATAGGGTTAATGTGGGACTGTGTACATTGCTGCCCACACAGTGATGTAAGAAAGCACATGACCCAGACCCAGGGTCAGTGTGGAGCAGAGCAGCGAGGCGTATAGCCCTAAGCATGGAGACTGCTTCCAGCTTGTACCCTTTCCTTTATGTGTGTGAATAGTTCTAGTAGTTAATAAAGATTTACAGTTAACCTCCAGAAGATGACAGAGTCTCCTTTAATACATACCAACCTGTAACCAACACCCCACCACAGTTTTATAGAGTTGTGAACAGTAAGAGGGGAATAGATAGACTCAGAGAATGGTCACAATACAGAAGGAGGCAATTCCTTCAACAGTGCCTTCCAAATCTGCAACCTGTAACACCTAGTAGAACAAGGGCAACCTATAAACATCCTGGGGGGTTACCATTGACCAGAAACTGAACTGGACTTACCATATAAGTACTGTGGCTACAATGACAGGTCAGAAGCTAGGAATCCTGCAATGAGTAACTCACCTCCTGACTCCCCAAAGCCTGTCCACCATCTACAATGCACAAGTCAGGAGTGTGATGGAATACTCTCCATTTGACTAAATGAATGCAGCTCCAACAACCCTCAAGAAGCTTGACACCATCCAGGACAAAGCAGCCTGCTTGATTGGCACCCCATATACAAACTTTCACTCTCTCCATCACCGACGTACAGTAGCAGCAGTGTGTACCATCTACAAGATGCACTGCAGAAACTCACTGAGGCCCCTTAGACAGCACCTTCCAAACCAGTGACCACTACCACCTGGAAGGACAAGGACAGCAGACACGTGGAAACACCACCACCTGGAAATTCCCCTCCAAGCCACACACCATATTAACTTGGAAATCCATCGCCGTTCCTTCACTGTCACTGGGTCAAAATCCTGGAATTCCCTCCCTAATAGCACTGCAGGTGTATTTACACCACATGGACTCCAGCAGTTCAATAAGGCAGCTCACCACCACATTCTCAAGGGCAATTCGCAATGGGCAATAAATGCTGGCTCAGCAGGCCATGCTCACATCCCATGAATGAATTTTTAAAAAGATGTATGTGGACACCTCCACCTTCAAGCTGCCTTCCAAACCACTCAACATCCTGACTAGGAACTATATCGCTGTCACTGGGTCAATACCCTGGAACTCCATTTCTACCAGCACTTCACCCTCTCTAAAGCCTTCACAGCTAAGACCGAACCAGCTCTTTATAACGGTTCATGATAACTGTCTTGCTTATGTACTATTTGTCTCTACTTATAAAGCCAAAGCTGTGGTATGCCTTTTCAAACACTTTCTTAATCTGTCCTGTGCACATATACCCCTAAGCTTCTCTATTCCTGGACCTACTTTAGAATTATACCCTTTCTCTTATGCAGCCTCTCTCTCTTCTTCCTACCAGAATGTATCACTTCACACTTCTCTGAATTAAATTTAATCTGCCACATATCCATCCATTCTACAAGCCTGCCTATGTCCTCTTGAAGGCTATGACGACTCTCCTCACAGTCACAGCACTTCCAAATGTTGTATCATCTACAAATTTTGAATTTTTTTCCCTGTATACCCAAGTTTAGGTTACTAATACATGTCAAGAAAAATAGTGGTCCTGGTAAAGACCCCTGAGGAATCCCAATGTATACCTTCCTCCAATCCAAAAACAGCCACCACTCCTGCCTAATATAAAAGCAAAATACTGAGGATGCTGGAAATCTGAAATTAAAAGAGAAAATGCTGGAATACATCAGCAGGTTAGGCAGCATCTGTGGAGAGAGAAACAGAGTTAACATTCCAACTCTAATATCACTCTTCATCAGAATTAATCTCTGTTTCCTGTCACTCAGCCAAATTCATATTCATGTTGTCACTGTCCCTTCTTTTCCAGGTGCCTCTGACTTTACCAAGAAGCCCATATGTGTGCATTTTTTCAAACACCTTTTGGAAGCCCATGTACACCACATCAACCTTATTACCCTCATTAATCCTCCGTGTTAATTCATCAAAAAACTCCGTCAGATAAGTTAAAGCACAATTTGCCTTTAATAACCCTCTGCTGGCTTTCCTTAATTAATCCACACATCCAATTGAATGTTAGTTTTGTCCCAAATTATTTCTAAAAGTTCCTACCGTTAATGTTAAACTGACTAGCCTGTGATTGGTGGGTTTATTCTTTATACCCTTTTTTGAATCAAAGAGTAAATCTCCAGTTCTCTGGCACCACCCCTGCATCTAAGTAGGTTTGAAGATTATGGCCAGTGCCTCTGCAATTTCCAACCTTACTCCCATTGGTATCCTCAGATATATCCCATCCAGCCAGGTTTCCAATACCCACCCCTTTATCAATTTTAGCCCATTTGATGTTTGAACTACCTCTTTCCCTCTGACTGGGCAGCATCTTTATCCTTGGTAAATACAGATGCAAAGTACTTGTTTAGTATCTCAGTCATGCCCTCTACCTCCATGCATAGATCCCCTTGTTAGTCCCTAATTGGCCTCACCCCTCCTGGAATTTTAGGGCCCCTCTCGCCGGCAGGGTTTTTTGGTCCTGCCGGAGTCAATGGACCTTTGAATGGCCGGCTGCATATTCCGGTCTGGATCTTGCTGCGACGTGGCTGTAAAACTATGCCCATGGAGATGGTGGACATTGACACCACCAACGGAGGGACAGTTGCCAACAGCCACGATCTCTGGAGGTTAAATGTCTGGAGGGGCGTTGGAAGAGGCGAGGCAAAACAGAAAGCTCAACTGGCCAGGAACAAGGCCCAGAGAAAAAAGTGACCACCAAATCATGCACTTTCTCAGCCCACTGTCTTCATCTGAAACAAATGTGGCAAACACTGTCATGCCAGGATGGGGCTGCCGAATCACACCAGGTGATTAACACAGAATTGACCACCATGGCACAAAGCATTGCCTTACAAGATGGAAGGCTGCCAAAGAAAACTTATGGATTCTCTTGTATGTTGGCTGCCAGTCTCTTCCCATATTCTCTCTTTGCCTCTCTTGTTTCCTTTTTCACTTCCCCTCTGAATTTTCTATATTTAGCCTGGATCTCAGTTATGTTATCAACTTTATAGCTGTCACCCCTTTTCTGTTTCATCTTACTCTCTATATCTCTCACCATCCAGGGAACTCTGGATTTGTTTGCCCCACTTCTCCTCCTTGTGGGAATGTACCTCGCCTGTACCTAAACTATCTCCTCTGAAGAATGCTGCCCATTGCTTTGTTACATTTCTTGCTGCCAATCTTTGATTCCAATTTACCGGGTCAGATCTGTTCTCACCCCACTAAAAATGGGTGCTGCTGCATTGAAGTATTTTTGCTCGAGATTACTCTTTATCTTTTTCCATGGCTGACCTAAATCTTATGATGCTATGATCACTGTTCCCTAAATGTTTCTGTACTGACACTTGATCCATTTAACCCACCTTATTTCACAGAGCCAGCAATGCCTCCTGCCTTGTTAGATGGGAAACATACTGATGTAGAAAATTCTTGTGAGTACACTGCAAAAACTGTTCCCCCTCTCTGCCTTTTGCACTACTGCTAATCCAATCTATTTTATGATGAGTGAACTTTCCCATTATAACTACTCCATTGTTTTTGCAATTCTCTATAATTTCCTTGCAAATGTGTTCTTCTATATCTTTCCCACTAGTTGGTGGTCTATAGAATACAGTGAATAATGTAATGATACCTCCATTGTTTCTTAGCTCTAACCAAATAGTTCCTGTCCTTGACCCCTCTGGGTTATCCTCTCCCTAGCATTATAATAATCTCCTTGTTTGATACTTCTCCTTTCATTCCCACCCTATCCTTCCTGAACACCTGGATATAATTAGGAATATTTAGTACCCATATCTGCCTGCTTTTTAATCCAGACTTTTTCTTTTAGTGAACTTCAAAGGTGTGCAGCAAAAATAGTGTATTAAAATTTGGAGACTTTATCCAATATTGACTGGGAAATTCACAGTGCTAATCGTAGGGAAGGAGAGGAAGTTCTAATGTGTGTACAACAGAACTTTCTTGATCAATGTTTCTCCAGTTCAACAAGGAATAAGGCAGTATTTGTTCTGGTTCTGGAAAGTGAAGTAGGGCAAGTGTCACAGTATCATGCAATAACAATATATTTACAGAGCAGAAGGGGGCCATTCGGCCAATCAAGTTTGCACTGGCTCTCTGAAAGAGCATTCCACCTAGTCCCACTTCCCTGCCTTATCCCCGTAACCTTGCACATTCTCTCTTTTCAGGTAGCAATCCAATTCCCTTTTGAATACCTCGATTGAACCTGCTTCCACCACCCTTTCAGGAAGTTTGTTCCAGACTCCAACCAACCTCTGGGTGAAAAAAAATTTCCTCACATCATTTTTACACCTTTTGAAAGTTATTTTGAATCTGTGCCCTCTTGTTCTTGATGTTATCTTAAGTGGGAACAGTTTCTCACTATTTACCCTGTCCATACCCCTCAGGATCTTGAATATCTCTATCAAGTCTCCTCTCAGCCTTCTTTTCTCCAAGGAAAACAGTCCCAACCTCTCCAATCTAACCTCATAGCCACAGTTCTTCATCCCAGGTATCATTGGAGTGTGTTACAATAAGAGAGCTTCTGGCTAACAGCAACCAAAACATAAGTCAGTTTACAGTAATTGTAAGAAGAGACCTGAAAATATAAAAGATAAAAATATGGAACCTGGGAAAAACGAATTTCAGCAATTTAAGAAAAGACCCAGCACAGGTAGATTGGAAAAGGAGATTTCAGGGTAAAGCAGGAACAGGCCATTGGGGGGAATTTGGAGAAGGCCAGAAGCAGTAACAGGCATATCAAAAAACGCATCAGCCTGGTGAAGCTATAATACAGAACTTCAATGCATGCCAAACAGCATAGGCAGCATGTTATAAACAGAGCTAAATGGAACCACAACCAAGGGATCAGATCAAAGCACTTCAGTCCTGCCACATCCAGTCATGAATGATGGTGGGCAATTAAACTTCTTACTGGAGGAGGAGGCTCCACAAATATTCCCATCCTCAATGATGGGGGAGCCCAGCATATCAGTGCCTAAGACAAGGCTGAAGCATTTACAACCATCTTCATCCAGAAATGCCAAGTGCTTGATCCATCTCGGCCTCTTCTTGACATCCCTGGCACCAGTTTTTAGCCAATTCGATTCATTTCACATGATATAAGGAAATGGTTGAAGTAATTGAACACAGAAAAGGCTTTGGCTTGGCAACATTCTGGTAAAGGTATTGAAAACTTGTTCTCCAGAACTAGCTGCACCCCTAGGAAAACTATTCTTGTACAGCTGGAGTACTGGCATCTCCCTGGCAATGTGGAAAGTTGCCCAGGTACGTCCTGTAAACAAAAGCAGGACAAATCCAACCCGGCCAAATATCATTCCATCAGTCAACTCTCGATCATCAGCAAAGTGATGGAAGGTGTCATTAATGGTGCTATCGAGTGGCACTTACTCAGCAATAACCTGCTCACTAATGCTCAGTTTGGGTACCGCTAGGGCCACTCCACTCATTAAAATTTATATCCAAAAGTAGATTCTCTCTCTCTTCAGGTACCTGAGAGGACTTGGCAATCATGAACGTCCATGTAAATCTTGTTCTACCCATGGACCAACACAGATCACATGTAGACAGTAGAGTTAAATCACAGAATTGAGAGTGATTGCCCTTGACAGCAAGGCAGCATTTGACCAAGTATTGGTCATCAAGGAACTTTAATAGAATTGAAGTCAATGGGAATCAGGGGGAAATCTCTCCACTGGTTGGAGTCTAGCACAAAGAAAGATGGTTGTGATTGTGGAGGTCAGTCATCTCAGCTCCAGGACATCAATGCAGGAGTTCCTCAGGACAGTGTCCTCAGCCCAACCATCTTCAGTTGCTTCATCAATGACCTTCCTTCCATCATAAGGTCAGAAGTGGGGATGTTCACTGATGATTGCACAATGTTCAGCACCATTTGCTATCTTTAAATACTGTGTCCACATGCAGAAAGACCTGAACAACATTCAGACTTGAGCTGATAAGTGGTCAGTAACGTTTATGTCACACAAGTGCCAGGTAACAACCATTTTCAACAAGAGGAAATCTAACCATTGCCCCTTGACATTCAACAGCATTGCAATCACTGAATCCCCCACCATCAATATCCCCTAGTTGCTATTGACAAGAAACTGAATTGGATCAACCATATAAATAATGTGGTAACAAGATCAGGTCAGGGGCTGAGAAATCTGTGCAGAGTAGCTCACTTCCTGACTCCCCAAAGCCTGTCTACCAACTACAATGCACGAATTAGGAGTGTGATTGAATACTGTCCATTTGCCTGGATGAGTGCAGCTCCAACAACACTCAAGAAGCTCGACACCATCCAAGACAAAGCAGCCTGCTTGACTGGCACCACATCCACAAAAATTCACTCCCTCCAACAATGACACAGCGTGTACCATCTACAAGGTGCACTGTAGCAACTCACCGAGGCTCCTACGACAGCACCTTCCGAACCTGCTTTCTCTACTACCTAGAAGGACAAGGGCAGCAGATACATGGGGACACCAACACCTGGAAGCTCCCCTCCAAGCCACTCACCATCATGACTTGCAGAGATATCACCGTTCCTTCACTGTCGCTGGGTCAAAATCCTGCAACTCCCTTCCTAACAGCACTGTGGGTGTATCTACACCACATGGATCACAGCGGTTCAAGAGGGCAGCTCACCATCACATTCTCAAGGGCAATTAGGGATAGGTAATAAATACTAAACTTCCCAGCATTGCCCACATTCCATGAATGAATAAAATTAATAAAATATTTCTGGTTTTTTTTATTGAGTTGTCAGGATGTGGAACCCTCTACCTGGAAAGGTGTTGGAAGCTAATTTCAAAAATAATATTAAAAGAAATTGGGCAGGTCTTGTGGATGAGGAATTTACAAACTTTTGGACAAGAAGGGGGAATGTAGGACTATGTGTGACTGATTTTTCAAAAAATGAGGCCAGGCACAATGGGCTAAATGGTCCCTTTTAATAAAAACAGAAAATGCTGGAACATATCAACATACAAATTAGGAGTAGGAGTAGGTATTTGGAGCCCACTCGGCCCCTCGAGCCCGCTCTGCCATTCAACAAGATCATGACTGATCTGATTGTAACCTCAACTCCACATTCTGCCAACCTCCGATAACCTTTCACCCCCTTGTTCATCAAGAATCTATCCAGCTCTGTCTTAAAAATATACAAAGACTCTGCTTCTACCGCCTTTTGAGGAAGAGAGTTCCAAGACTCACAACCCTCTGAGAGAAAATATTTCTCCTAATCTCTGTCTTAAATGGGAGACCCCTTATTTTTAAACAGCAACCCCTAGTTCTAGATTCTCCCACAAGGCGAAACATCCTCTCCACATCCACCCTGTCAAGACCCCTCAGGATCTTATATGTTTCAATCAAGTTGCCTCTTACTCTTCTAAACTCCAGCAGATACAAGCCTAGTCTGTCCAACCTTTTCTCTTAAGACAACCCACCCATTCCAGGTAATAGTCTAGTAAACCTTCTCTGAACTGCTTCCATTGCTTTTACATCCTTCCTTAAATAAGGAGACCAGTACTGTACACAGTACTTCAGATATGGTTTCACCAGTGCCCTGTACAACTGAAGCATAACCTCCCTACTTTTATATTCAATTTCCCTCACAATAAATTACAACATTTCATTAACTTTCCTAATTACTTGCTTCACCTGCAATTCATGCACTAGGACACCCAGATCCCCCTGCATCTCAGAGCTCTGCGATCTCTCACTATTTAGATAACATGCTTCTCTTTAATTCTTCCTGCCAAAATGGAAAATTTCACTTTTTCCCACATTATACTCCATTTGTCAGATCGTTGCCCATTCAGTTAACCCATCTATGTCCCACTTAGCTTATCCATGTAGACCGTCCCAATGGTACAGATCCCACTTTCCCCAGCACTGGTGCCAGTGCCCCACAAAGCGGAACCCACTTCTCCCACACCAGTCTTTGAGCCACGCATTCATTTCCCCAATCTCATTTGCCCTATGCTAATTTGCATGTGGCTCAGGTAATAATCCAGAAATTATTACCTTTGATGTTCTGCTTCTTAATTTTATGCCTAGCTCCACATACTGGCTATGTAGAGCCTCCTTCCTCACCCTGCCTATGTCGTTGATCACTACATGGACCATGACCACTAGATCTTCCCCCTCCCACTGCAAGTTCCTCTCCAACTCTGAGCGGATGCCCCCAACCCAGGCACCGGGCAGGCAACACAGCCGTCTGGACTCTTGCTCTTTGCAAAAAATAACTGTGTCAATCCCCCTCACTATATTGTTTCTACTGCCATTGCATTCCTTTTTACTCCCCCGACTTCAATAACTTTCTGTACCATGGTGCCATGTTCAGTTAGCACAACCACCCTGCAGCCTCCACTCTCAACCAAACAAGCTGAGAGAACCTCAAACTTGTTAGACAATTGTAGAGGCTCACACTCCTGCACTCCTGTCCTCTGGGTCCCCTTACCTACCTCACTTGCAGTCACACCCTCCTATCCCTGACTACTGACCAAATTTGAAGATCCTGCTGTCCTAAGGGTTTGACCACCTCCTGATACAAAGTGTCCAGTTCACTTCCTTTTTAAAAACAAAACTAATCATACAGAATCCCCCTCTCTGATGTGTCGCAGTGTCTGCAGCTTAGCCTCCAGCTCAATGACTCTGTTCCGAAGCTCCTCGAGCCGCAAACACTAACTGCAGCCTTTTCACGCTCAGAAAGATGTTAACTGATTGAGGATGAGAATTCTGTCTGCATCTGTGGAGCAAGTCCTGTCCTAAAGAACTTCCAGCCAATGCAATTGGCCAGCAGCTCTGTCATCTCAGCAGCGCCAAATTCGTGTGGAGGTCACTGAGAAGTCTGGGGTATTGGTAGCGCCCGGCTGGCAGGCCTCATCGAAGGGGGGGCGAGGTGGATGGCGGTCCGGGTTTGAGAGGCCAGGGGGAGGGTTAAAGCGAGGGGGTGACTTGGGGGATGCCACAAATGTGGTGTTGAGCTTCTTGATGTCATTGGAGTTGCACTCGTCCAGATAAGTGAAGAGTAATACTGTCCTACGTAAAATGATGTGCGTTTATAAGCATTCTCCCCCTCCCCGGCCTTCAACTCCCCCTGCTGGTGGGGGAGTGTAAAATCCAGCCCCTTAACTCCATTTCCCTCTCCACCATGCTGACCTACTGAGTATTTCCAGCATTTTCTGTTTTTATTTCAGATTTCCACATCCGCAGTATTCTGCTTTTGGATAAATGACCCCCTTCTCTGCTGTAAGTTTCTAAGGCTCTATGAAAATCTTACCAATGCTGACACTGCTGCATGCAATTAGTCAGTCTCATTAACTGTCCGAGAAGGGTACTAGTGGTGAGACTCCATCATTTTAAATTGCTGTATCACAATCAACCCATTACTCCACTGCATTCTGGCCTGTCACTGGATATTTTATAGGACTACATCGTTGTGCGATAATCAATGAGTAATAACTATTGCAGAGCAATGCTTGGTAACCCTTTTAATCTGCCAAATGTAAAATCAGACTCATAAAGATCATATGTGAATCATTCATTCTATTTATCCAAAGTGAAGATATCAAAGTAACCGATGGAGCCTAATCATATCAATATTTAATTAGCGCTGTTGTACACCAAGCCAGCTATGAAAATAAAAGCACTTGGAACAGCCCTGTGCCTACAGTGTCAAGTTGAATGAGTGATTGTTTGAATGTTACATTGTCCAATATGTTAGTCCCCATGCAGCATTTGGCTAATTGTGTTTCAGAATTAGGAAATTAGGAAATAAAAGTGAATAATAGACACACTTTGTGCCTTTGTTTGTAAAATGGTAAAATGAACAGCAACGTGTGTGTGTTGTGTGATTGTTGTGTGTGTGTTGTGTGATTGTTGTGTGTGTTGTGTGTTGAGAGTGCTGTGTGATTGTTGTGTGTGTTGTGTGTTGAGAGTGCTGTGTGATTGTTGTGTGTGTTGTGCGTTGAGAGTGCTGTGTGGTTGTGTGAGTGGTGTGTGATTGTTTTGTGAATGTTGTGAGTGTTGTATGAGTGTTGTGTGATAGTTGTATGTGTTGTGAGTGTTGTGTGAGTTGTGTGAGTGTTGTGTGTTTGTTGTGTGCTGTGTGAGGTGTGTGAGTTGTGTGAGTGTTGCATGTTTGTTGTGAGTGTTGTGTGAATTGTGTGAGTCTTTTGAGTGTTGTGTGAGGTGTGTGAGTGTTGTGTGAGTTGTGTCATTGTTGTATGACTGTTGTGAGTGTTATGTGAGTGTTGTGTGAGATGTGTGTGTCGTGTGATTGTTGTGAGTTGTGTGTGTTGTGTGAGTGTTGTGTGGCGTGTTGTGAGTGTTTTACTCCCCGATAACTGTTTCTCTGCTAAAATTGTGAGAATGCCAATTTCCAGCGCCATGGAAACACGGTATGGAAAGGGAAGCATCACAATGATCAGATTGACCAATTAGAATAATTGAAAAATTGGCACCTTAACAAATGCATTTTGGAAATCCAAATACACTATATCTATTGATTTCCCTTTATCCACCCTGCTTGTCATACCCAAAAAGAACTTAATAGATGTGTCAATTGCTGTTTCCCATTCTATAAAAACTATGTTGACTCTGACTATGTAAATATCCTGTTGCTACTTATTAATGGATTACAGCATTGTCCTAATGACAGATATTTGACTAAGTGGCCTATAGTTTTCAGATTTCTATTTCCTCTCTTGAATAGAAGTCTTTGGGATTTGCATTCACTAAATGATAAAAATAATAGAGATGTTACATTTGTGCTTATCCAATCCATTGGGACCTTTTCAGAATCTAGGGAATTTTGGAAGGTATTAACAGAGTGCAGAAGAGATTCACGAGAAAATAGTTCCGGGATGAGGAACTTCAGTTACTTGGCAAGATTTGAGAAGTTGGGACTGTTCTGCTTGGGGAAGAAAAGCTTGAGAGGAGATTTGATAGAGGTATTCAAAATCAAGAGGGGTGTGGTCAGAGTAGATAGAGAGAAATTGTTCCCATTGGTGGAAGGATTGAAAATCAGAGGATTCAGATTTAAAGCAATTGGCAAAGGAAGCAATGGTAACATGAGGAAAAACTTATTCATGCATCAAGTGGTTGAGGTCTGGAATACACTGCCTGCGAGTGTAGTGGAGGCAGGGTCAATCATGGCTTTCAAAAGGGAATTGGATCATTATCCGAAAAGGAAAAAGATGCAGGACTATGGGGTAAAAGCAAAGGATAGGCATGAGGTGAATTGCTCATCAGATGGCCCACACAGACATGATGGGCTGAATGTCCTCCTGTGCTGTAACTATTCTATTATTCTATAAATAACCACTCCAGGCCAGGAAAGGAAAGCAACATGCAGCTCCAACATGGTAAATGGCAAAGGGCAAGTAGCATCCAATCACATCCTGATTGGAAGGTGGAGGCAGGTTAGGATGGAGAACAGAGTCTGAGTCTGGTGAATCTCACTGTACAAATGAACATTCTCAATAATTATTGCGATGAATTGAAAATCTCGCTCACAACTGGGTGACACAATTCCAGAAGCTCCTTTGGGATGTGGTGTGTCTTATAAATTCACAGCAGAATTCAAAACTTTGATGAAAGAGATAAACTGCAGCATGGGAGAGTCAGACCAAAAGGTTGTCACTTTCAAGGAACTGACACAGATGCAATAGGCTGAATAGCCCCATTCCATGCTGTACGAATTTATGATTCTATGACTACAAAGTTTCATGCAGAATGACAGTAAATATTTAAATAAATAGACACATGAAGTACAATGGCTTGTCGGAGTGTGCAAGGTGTTTTTTTACTAAAATTAATGCATAGAACTAAAATGGTGTCACTGTCGTCATGCCTGTGGTTCGTTAGTAACCTCTGTTCAACAACACTGTAACAATGTCCCCTTTTGCTCTGTCGCATTTCTTCAGCTTCATCTCCATGATCAGTCATAACTCCCTGTCATTCATTGATTTCTTAGTATAGAATAGTCAGACGTCCTGTCTCTCCACATCTCTGATTTAACTGATATCACTACAATCTTGTGGGTCTGGGAGGTTTACTGGGTGAATTTAATCAGCCAGGTTGAGTAGCTTCACTGAGTTGCCTTTGGGACTGGGATGAATGTTCAGAATTTTCCCTTCCTTATGGTTTTACATGTCATTGCCTCTCTAAGTGGAATAAGTAAATTTGAGGTGATTTCTGAACGATGCAAATTGCTTGTGATGTGAGGAACATTCGTGGAATCGCAGAAATGTGTTCATAGTGCAGAACAGTGAGATGGCAAGTTATTGAAGTTAACTATTTGCATTGAGATACATTTCATGTTGCACTGTCGGAAAAGAATTTGAAATAAACAAAGAAATTTAATGAGATTTCACTCTAGTCAGTTTTCCAAAAGGCAAAAGTGTTACTATTTAAAGATGCTCACAGTGCTACATGACATTTCAGTTGTACTCTGACTCCCATTGTTTCTGATCTTTCCCAGGACCCCCGTCTGCCCCAGTAAATGCCCTATCCAGTGTGAATGGAACCTCGGTGACCTTGGAGTGGAGCCCACCTTTCAGTAACGGAGGAAGGAGCGACATCCGATACAATGTCATCTGCAGGAAGTGTGCGTGGGAGTCAAGCCAGTGTGAAGCATGTGGTAATGGGATTCGATTCAGCCCAAAGCAGATGGGACTGACTGAGCCGGTTATCAGTGTGGTAAACCTGTTGGCACACACCAACTATACGCTGAAGGTCGAGGCAGTGAATGGGGTCTCCGATCTCAGCCTGGAGCCCCGGCAGTTCATTTTGCTTAATGTCACCACTAACCAGGCAGGTATGAAAGTCAAGCTTCATTCAGCCTATCATGGAATCAGGGAAACACACACAGCTCAATAGTAACAAGCCTGGATCCCATATCCTAAAGGAAGGTTACAGGGAGTGTCACTTCAATTTCCTCATTTATCCAAAGCCTTGAAATGAAAACACTTGCTATTCATTGTTTTCATATTTTACCAAGAAGTTTGTGAGATTATGTAGCTTGGGGACAACTTTTATTTTGCTAATTTTCCCAACAAGATCGATCAGCATGTGGTTGACATCAAATTTTTGGACTTGATACTTCTGTTTCAAGCAAATTTATGATGAATTCTGAATGTGGAGCTGGTTGCATCATTCCCTTCTCACTGCGGTGTACCTTCTTATTCTGGGAGAAATGGAAAGGCCGGAGACTCCCTCTCATTCTGTGTATTTTAAAATTACCAAGTTTATTGATAAGAGGAGAGAAGAACACAGGTAGCTGGTTTTCTTTATCTTTTGGTAGTTTGGCCTGGTTTCATTAGAATGTGTTCATTCACTTATAGACTGAAGCCTGAATTTTCGTTCATGGCTCGGGACAATTTCTGACTCAGCAAACCTGACCCGGGAGACAGTGCCCCAGAAGCTCGGATTTTCATTCTGGGGGACAGGTGAAAATGGGGTTGTGGTCACCGTCCCCGGAAAGAGTTTGGAGGTTGCCGGATGAGGAGATGAGCTGGGTGAAAGTCCCACCTTTGTACTCCGGCACTTTGCTGAGCCTATAAAACAAAGGAGTAAGACAAAAAACAGCCCTCACTCCTCTCACCCCTTCACACTCCCACACACACCTATGCCCCATCAATGCCAACCCATGCCACCTCATTCCCATAGCCCTTTATAATCAACTTAGTGCCAACTTTTTCCAACCCATGTACCCCACCCACCCCCTTTGACCTTACATCCTCCATGCGAACTCACCCAGTATCCACCATGGGTGGACCTCAGGACCCATTCTGAGATTAAATAATATTTTTAAGTGTCTATTGATGAATTCACTATTTAAAAAAATTCATTGATAAAAAAATCACAACATTTAACTTTCTTTAAAAGGCATTTGTATTCATAGTCCCACTGCAAAGACTTTATAAGCTATTAGAGCTGTCAATCTCACTGTGAACTGACAGGCACCCCACTATGATAATGATAGGTTGTGCAATCATTCAGCCTATAATGCTAGTACACACATTTATTGAATGGAGTGAAATAGCAAACATTGGCCAGGATTTTCCCCTTGGGAGGAATCCCCGATGTCATCCCGGGCCACTTAAATGTTTAGGAAGGTGGGCGGACAGTGAAACCAGCTGTCCACCCTCCAACCTGTCAATGGTCAATTGAGGCCATTAACAGGCTAGTTAAAGTACTTAAAGACCTACTCGAAAGAGTTACAATGCTGTTAACTCGAAAGAGTTACTTAAAGACCTGCCCGGCCAACCTTTAGGCTGGTGGGCAGGCCAGGAGCCCCAGCGGGCTTCAGATTATTCATGAAACTTCATCCACGGCGGGAAGTTTCACGTACGTTTTGTACAAAAATAATAAGGTTTATGTGTTCTTTATTAACATGTCCCATCTTGTGTCACATGAGGGGTACATGTTAATAATTTTTTAATGTTTCTATTTTTAAAGTTTTTTCCTGTGTCAGTATTTTCCCTGAGACAGGACTTTGCCTAGGGAGCAGTGCGCTCTTTCATGCGCATGCGTGAAAGAGCGCGCTTTGACAGCTGGGGAATCCCTCGCCCCCTGCACAGGAAGAGCATGGCGCTTTGTGTCAGAATGCTGCTGGGTGGGCCTTAATTGGCCCGCCTGCTTAAAATTGGCCTTGTTTCAGTGGCAGGGGTTGGCTGTCTGCCCGCCGCTGAGCTGGTGGGGCCCGCCCGCCATCCGAGGGCAAGATTCTGGCCATTGATTTTTTTTAAACTCTGCAGACAGTTTTTTCAAATATCTAAAGTGCAGTAGATTTAATTCCCTTGACAGCTTGACAGCTCCCTTTGACAGCTATCTTGATAGCTGTCTTTAAAGTTCCTATGAGCTTGACAACTCCAATGAGTTTAGGTACATTTAAATGCATGTTCATGCCTAATTTTAACAATCCCCAAAATGCACTTGACCTCTTACAAAGCGCACCTTATCTCTCCCAATGGGCATCTAACCTTTCCCAAAGGACACCTGACCTCTCCACAAGTGTCCTGAGACCATATCCAAAAGGGTATTGTAGCTCTGCAAAGAACTCTGGTAGGTTTAGACCTTCTCCTGCTAGGTCTAAGTGCACTAGTCATGTTTTGCACATCACAGTAGTGAAAATCATATCTGGCTAAGACAGCTGAACTTTAAAATGTGCAGTTGCCTCCGTGAACCACGGATGCATTATTTAGAACCCACCCCCACTGTCTGCTGCACAAATTGCTGTAGCTGGGTTCAGGGCTGGTGCTTCTGGATTCATACCTCTACAGCCACTTTCACTAAGATGGAAAGCCTCTCTATCTGCATGAGAATTCAGGCCAGACTGTCAAATCCCAGTTTATTTATGTACTGACACTAGCAGGACTCTTGTGATATTGCTCACCAGGATAAAAGGGCAGAAAATTAAGAAATGTGAGTGAGTGACTACGCCAATCCCACTTTAACAGCGCTGCCCACCAACTTAATTGTTCATTTCATTTACCTGCCTGAGGTGTGTGCTGGCAACAGACGAGAACCTTATTAATTCATGTGAATTGGGGCTCTATGATGTATTTAGGACCCTGACGCTATTTTAATGGTGTGGATCAAAATTCCCTCACTGGCACCACTGAGTAACACCTTGCAGGATTAGCTTCAGACACTGACTGACTGGGTGCACCATTTAAAGATCAAAGGGTCCAATGGATTTTTCAGCTTGGAGATTGCTTGTTTCTACTTTATTCTGCATTACTCACCTCATCATATGTGACATTTTGCTTCATTCAACAACAGTTAGATGGGTGGACTCCACAGTAGCACCTTCAGCCTTAACAGGCAGCATGAGCAGCAGGAGAGGGCAACCTGCTCATAGGAGGGCTTACATAGTCCACAGGGCTAAGAGTAGATTTCTTGGAAATTTCTGAGGAGCAGTGTGGGAGAATATTGTGCTGCACCAAAAGAAATATTCATATTTATACGGCTGCATTTGCTGCCAATGCCGTGCATGTGCAGTTTGGGTGTATTACCCCATGACATCATTGCGAGTGGCAGTGTAGGCAGTGGCCAGGACCAAAGGTGACACTGCTCAAATCATCACAGCTCTGTTTGAGCCAGCAGTATCCTTTTCTCCGCCCTTAAGGCATCCTTAATAGCTCCATAAAGTGAACACAACAGTTTCAAATCTATTAGATGGAGAAAATATCTAAACTTAACTATATGACTATGTATTCAGCCAAAATAAATTTGCAAAGGAAGCGCTAATGTGGGTGGAAGTTGTCTGAGGCAGAGACCTGCCTAGATGACTCTGTGATTGTCTTCAAGGGGGAGGAATGTTCTGCACAAAATGTATCATTAGCTCATGCGGATAAAATGATTGCAGTGTCGCAGGCTTTCAATTAACCCCAGCAACTGCTAAAAAGACAAATGAAAATCTCATTATATACGAGGTCCTCTTAGGAGCCATTAATGCCATATAGCTTCACTGTGCCTCTGAGGAAGACTGTGTGATGGCACATTGATGTCACTGCGTATGTGTGTGGTGACATCATTGCCGCATGCGCAGAGGAGTGTTGGCAGGCTAGAGCTGGGCACAGCAGAATGATGTCACTGGTTTTCTGTGCATGCATGGACCAGTGCACATGTGCAGATGGGTATTGGCAGCCATCTTATGTGGCTATCTCGCATTGGCAGGAGACACAGTGTATTTATATAGTGCCTTTCAAGACCACAGGACATCTCAAAGCCAATGAAGTACCTTTGAAGTATAGTCACTGTTATAATGTAGGCTGCTAATTTGCATACAGCAAGCTCCCACAAACAGCAAGGTGATAATGACCAGATAATCCGTTTCTGGAATATTGATTGAGGAGTGAATATTGGCAAGGACACTGGGGATAACTCACATGCTCTTCTTCAAAATCGTGTTGTGAGGACTTTTCCATCCACCTGACCAGGCAGACAGATCCCAGTTTAATTTTTTGACCAAAATATCCAAGAACACAGCATTTTCTCAGTACTACACTGGAGTGTCATTCTAGATTTTTGTGCTCAAGTCTGTGAGTGAGACTTGAACCACAATCTTCTTATTCAGAGGCAAGAGAGTTACCAACTGAGTCACAGCTGACACCAGCCAGGCTATGGTGGCCTATGCAGCCTCCTGCAACACAATCCAAGACATCAGCTCCATCTCCTAACCTGCAGTGCTCTGCTGGGTCGAGCAAGCCCCCATGCCTTTTTTGCTAGGCCCAACAAATATATCACCTGTCCCATGGACACCAACACTCAAAATGTTGTAGATCTGGGACATGCAGCTGTAGCCAGCTTCCTTTGGGCATGGGGCCTTATGGACATCATTCACATAGGCAAAAAGACACCTGAAGATAAATTTCTATCCACAGCAAGAGCAAGCACTTCATTAATGTCCAGCTGGTGTGTGATCACTGTGGAAAGGTCATGTCAGGCTGTGCCAGTCCCACTGTCAACAATACCTTCAGCCTGTGAAGCTCACCCATTCCCCCAACTTTCCCAGGGGTAAAAGAGGATGGCTGTTTGGAGATAAGGACTGATGTACAACTCCCATCATGAGACCACCAGGAATATCACTAAATACACTATTGAAGCAGGTGCTGAATAGGTCTAGTGGCTTCTTGCAATATGGTTCCACACAAAGTTTGTTGTAAAATTAAAGTTTGCTCCATTTTGAACAACATAGCAATCGAGAGAGAACAACAGTTGGAGCAAGTTTTGTACAGTGTTAAGTAAATGGCATTACAAATACTCCATCTGTAAGACTGTAGTTTCAGTCAGGTACGAGTCATGTCAAACCATGCTTCGATGTATCTGCCATGTGATATCAATGGGTGAACTGCTGTCACATCTTAGCCCCGGCAAGACCATGGTAAATGCACACTTCAGGTTCCAGACTGCCAGACAACACTGCCACATGAGGTCTGCTAATAACTATTAAGTGTATATTTGTAAAATACTGCTGTTACTTTTTAATGAAAACCTGTTTTTCAAAGTACCCAGTAAAGGTTATCTTTCTGCTCAGTTTATTATTTCTTATATCAATCATGATTCTCGTCCCATCTAAAAGCATTTTTCTTTTCAAAAAAGACTTTTTTCTATTCGTTCATGGGATGTGGGCATCATTGGTTGGGCCAGCATTTATTGTCCATCCCTAATTGCCCTTGAACTGAGGCTTGCTTAGAGGGCAGTTAAGAGTCAACCACATTGCTGTGGGTCTGGAGTCAGATCTAGGCCAGACCAGGTAAGGACGGCAGATTTCTTTCCCTAAAGGACATTATGAATCAGATGGATTTTTCCAATAATCAACAATGGTTTCATGGTCATCATTAGACTTTTAATTCCAAGTTCCTATTGAATTCAAATTCTACCATCTGCCAGTTCCCTGGAGTATTACCCTGGGCCCCTGGATTACCAGCTCAGTGACATACCACTATGCCACCACCTCCCAGTATTGCTTAGTGGGCCAAGTGTTTTCTTTAGCAGAGGACAGACTGCAGAACTGCATTTAGCCCTTTGCCAATGTTTCTCCCAGCATTGACTGGGAGGCAGAGCTCTCACAACAGTGCTACATCTCCAATTTTAGCCCTCACTTGAGGAGACACCTGGCTTCTGCTCAGTCGGGATTCACTCAGCGAATTGAGGGTCTGAATCTGAATCTCTCCATATCATGGTGCTGTCCTCCTCAGTGTCCCTGTGTGAAGGGTCACTGCCCCATTTTCAATGTAATCTCTCCATTGTTTACGTAATATTCAATCAATATAATGTCCATACTTTAAGTTTACCAAAAGTAAAAACAAATGATATGTTTTTCAAAAAAAAACTAACACCTTCCCATTATAGAGTATAAACTATGTTAGATATTTAAAGGTGCATTTAACAGGACCATAGCAGTCTTCCATTTGCTTGACTGCTGTTGTACTTTCATTTTTTGTCATGGAACATGGGCATCACTGGCCAAGCAAGCACTTATTGCCCATCCCTAATTACCCTTGAGACAACTGAATGGCTTTTCAGGCCATTTCAGAGGAAAGTCAAGAGTCAATGAGTCAATCACATTTGCTGTTGGTCTAGAGTCACATACTGGGTAAGGATGGCAGATTTCTTTCCCTAAAGGGCATTAGTGAAGCAGTTGGTTTTTAAACTACCATCTGGTAGTATAACAATCACTATTACTGAGACTAACTTTTTCATTTCAGATTTATTTAATGAATGGAATTTAAACTCCCCAGCTGCTATGGTAGAATTTAAACTCATGTCTCCTCATCATTATTCCAGCCCTTTGGATTACTCATCCTGTAACATAACCATTATGCTAACATACCTGTAAAATTGAGCTAACATTGCCTTGCTAATTATTAAACTGTTAAAAGTAACTCCAATTTGTGAATGCTTTAATGTAGAGACTAATTTGAGCTGTTTTATGCCCATGGTGTCTCTTTGTTTCCAGCCCCATCACAGATCTTGGTTGTCAAACAGGAAAACACCAGCCAGAACAGTGTGACATTGATGTGGCATGAACCAGACCAGCCCAATGGCATCATACTAGAATATGAGATCAAATATTTTGAGAAGGTAACGAATTTCATACTGTATTGTGTTATTTGAATCATTACCTCAAGTGTCTCAGGATGGAGCTGGGTTCAATTGTTGTATTGACTTTCTGCCTGTTTATGCTAGTGCTGTGGACACCGCCATCTTGTGCAGTGTTCTGCAAAGAGTAGGCATGTCATGCACCTGCTTCGGGAGGACTTTTGTTATATGCATATAGGGGTAAAATAATGTATAGAGGATGGCGATTGCAATGGTTGGAGCTTACGCGATACGCACCCCATGCATTGAGAGACCTGACAGGAAAACCTTAAGTGGAATTTTGGAGGCTGCTCCAAGAGTGATCCAAATTTTTATTTTTTCTTGGGCCAGAGGAGATAAGACAGAAGTTTTGCTTTGGTGCTTAATAACCTACAAATTGGAAATGGTGGCATTCAAATCAGTCCTAACTTGAAGCATTTTAATTGCCCACTTGCACGTTCCTGCACCTTTCTAAATTCCCCATGGGATGGGCCCAGTCACCCATCCTTAGAATATTCAAAGCAGAATTAGGAATGGTGAAGCTTCCTGAAGAACTAATTTCCGTCGCTACTCACATCATGTTATACCTCAGAGTCCCAAGGCACAAGCAATCCATTCACTGGGCTATAATTCTGTAGGGGATCAAGTATTCACTAAGAAAGCAATGCTAGTTTTAGCTGAATTGCCTATCTGTTGGAGAACTCTTTCTGAGATTATTGGAACAAAGCTTTCTTATGAAATATTTCCATTGTCCAGGGTCTACCAACTTCTGTTCAGAGGTCTGTTGAAGAGTCATATGGACTCGAAACGTTAACTGTGTTCCTCTCCGCAGATGCTGCCAGACCTGCTGAGTTTTTCCAGGTATTTTTATTTTTGTTCCAGTTAAACCAAAAATGGGCACATTCATGCCAGCTTGAAGTCAGGCTTCAGGTTTTTAAGAACTCAACCTCCTCCCTCCTCATCTCCTGCCTGTCCTGGGGAAATACATCTCCCCAGTGACTCTGAGATTGAGGAGCAGATCAGTCAGCATTGCTAGCAAAGCTGGGTTAGCTGAAATGTTTTTTGTGCTGCTCTGAAGGGCCCTGTTTACGTTTCTCCTTGATTCTGTCAAGCTGCAGTAAAGGTTTGAAAAATGCAGAATGGAAAATAGCTCTCAATTTCCTTTTCACTGTGACAGCTCCTTCCAAATGTTAAAATGAGTTGTTAAACCTGGTACGCAAATGCAGCATGAAAAATGCAGTACAGAACTTTAACTTTAGCTCATGGATCCTCTCAGTTGCATACTTAAAGTTGCAACAATGGAATCAGACATCAAACCATCTGGTCAGTCATAATTAACAGCCTTTCCTTCTGACTGTCATAACATCCAATTAACAACCTTAGGAAGTAAAATAACATTATTCAGATGCAGGATCTACTATAGCAACTAACCAGTGACACACTCGATGTTGGAATCAGATCTGTAGTCTAGTTCTGGTTCAAAAAACTTGCCTGTTTTGAAGCATTAAGCTTCTCTGAATATTGAGAATATTTGGAGATCCCATTCATCGGGAACCTTTTACTGTGACCAAATAAGAGCTGCTTTTGTAAGGCCTTCCAAAACCTAAAAGTTAATGTAGAGGTGGCTCCCATCAGCTTTGATAGAACTGCAGAGATGACCTGGTCTGAGTGTTTCAAAACAGAACATATTCCTTTTCTGCTGAAAGGAGCTTCACACTTGAGTTTAAAAGATTTAGGTAAGGAGCACAGCAAGAGCCCAGAGATACAATGCTGCCTCTGCCTCTGATCTTCAACCATGACTCTCCCGACACCTGCAGATCTGACAATGGGGCAACAGCCTCAAGTGTCTTTGAGTTTAGTATAGTAACAGGGAGTCAGAACATAGGGTGGAATTGTCCCAGGTTTACACTAAGTGCAGTAGCAGGTATGAAAAAATGCTGTTTTACTCTCCGGCTGCGATGTAGGGTTGTTGCGCTGTATCATCCCCTTCCCGCCTCATAAATTATGCAGTCACGGAAAACATGCCAGATTGCTGGCAGGTGGCCTCGATTTTGCCCGCCACACAGTTACCTCGCTGCTTCCTCACACAGCCCTGTGGACACTTCTCGATGCTTGCAGCCCCAGACTGCTCCAGTGAAGACATGGACCCATCCAAGAAGAGTACGCATCCCTGTGACATCTTCTAAGCGCTGTGGAAGCTTGCCACAATGCCCTCTACCCCAGCTCTGGTTGCAGGAGGCCCATCAAACTCACCACTCCGACTTCAGAGGTGGTGGCAGAGGTGGTCAGTGCCAACGTTGCACACAAGAGGTTGGCCATCCAATGGAGAAAATGGATGAATGATCTCATCCATGCTGCCAGGGTAAGTAGACCACCTCATCACTCTAAACTCACCCACTCACAAGCCCATCACACATTCACTAGCATCTCACTCACTGCCAGCTCAAGGCACATCACCACTCACTCTCTCACACTCACCCTCACATCTCCACCTAGCCTCTTCTCCTCAGGAGACTGCCTCCTTACCCCCTCCATGGCTCCATTCAGCCCACACGTATGCCTGGCATCCTTCTCATTTGGCCTGGCATGCGCCTTTCTCACACTCTCTCCATCTGTCTTTATGCAGGACAAGATCGTGCACAATCAACGAGAGAGGTCCCAGACTGGGGTGGAGTGCCGGACATCAAGGTCCTCACTCTGTTCGAGAGTCATGCATCAGAGCTAGCTGGAGAGGACTTGGACTGTTCCTGCAGTGACAGTGAGGTCAGCAGTGAACACCCTCATGACGATCCTGCACCACATTATCCATCTCTCCATACTCCTCTGAGTCTACTGTTCTGTTTTCAACGTGGCTGCCAAGCACTAATAATCCCTACTTTCTGTCCTAGGCACACCTGCCACGTTCAGGTAACCTTGGCCATGACCCCAACGTCAAGGGCACCTTGGATGTGAACCCTCAGAGCAGCACTGTTGAAGACTTGTCACAGCACTCACCCACACCTTCCACCAGCGCAGCGACACACACCTCAGTGTGATCTAGAAATAAAGCAGCCTCAAAATCACAATCTGGAGAGCACAGTGCACAATCTGTTCCACATCAGGCGGAGGCAGGGACATCCTTGGTCACCAGCACTCAAAGGACTGTTGGAGGCCAGGAATCTGCTGAGTCTAAGTCAGATGATGAGCCTCTGGACTCAGTCTTCAGTCAGTTGCTGGAGCTGCAAAGACAATCACAGGAACATCAGGAAGGCGATGTCTGCTGCACTCCTTAGATTGCAAGGGCAGAGGAGGAATCCACCTGCCTTTAGGCTGAGGTGATACTGCCAGCATGTCGACATACCAAGGTTAACACAGGCAAGATGGCAGCTAGCATGGTCCTGCACTGCCGCGCAGGTTGAGCTCCATCCCTGATGCCATAGTTAGCCTCCAACAGTATCAATGTGAGAGGGGTGCGAGGCTGCTCAATCTCACTCCAGCTTCCCCTTCTCCTCAAGGAGTCAGCCAGGGCTCCTTAGGCACCCATAGGGAGGAGGATCAGCAGCTCGACAACCCGGGGCCGTCTACCCAGATGACTCCGGGAATGTCCGGCCAATCCAAATCCCTCCATTCTATGACCCTGTGTCACCCAGTGAAACCTTGGCTCCTACACAAGATAAAGGCAAATGTCTCAGTCCAGGGCCTCTTCCCTGTGCAGTGTGTAACCTTCAGATCCAAGTTATGGTCCGGCCTCACACTCCCTGGACATATTACTGATATCTGCACCTCGATGGTGCTTTCATTGCTGCCAGAATGTAGTGGGCAGGCATCACAGAGTTCCATCATTCTCTCAGCACCTTTGAGGTGGGGCTGGCCCCCATCTCGTCGGCATCTGTGACTAGTGACTGTGCTCCTGAAGGGGTCAGATGCTGAAGGCTGTCAAAGGATCAGCTGCGTCTCCAAGGTATGACCTTGATCACAGAGCACAAGCAAGCTGCCCTCAATCAGACAGGAGTCAAATGTTCACTCAATTGTTATGGTGCAGAAGGAGACCATCGTATCTGCACCTGCGCTCTGAATGAGCATTATGACTTAGTGCCATTCTCTTGCCTTTTCCCTGTACCCTGGAATATTGTTTCTATTCAAATAATCACCCAATGCCCTCTTGAATGCCTCGATTGAACCTGCCTCCACCACACTTCCAGGCACTGTATTGCAGACCTGAACCACTGGCTGTGTGAAAAAGATTTTTCTCACATCACCTTCGCTTCTTTTGCAAATCACTTTAAATCTGTGGCCTCTCGTTCTCGATCCTTTTACAAGTGGGAACAGCTTCTCCCTATCTACTGTGCCCAGTCCCCTCATGATTTTGAACACCCCTCCTCTTAGACTTCTCTTCTCAAGGAGAACAGTCCCAACCTTGCCAATCTGTCTTCATAACTGAAGTTTCTTGTACCTGGAACCTTTCTTGTAAACCTCTTCCACACCGTCTCCAATGTGTTCACATTCTTCCAATTGTGTGGCACCCAGAACTGTACACAATACTGCAGCTGCGAGGCAAGGATACCAAGACTAACCTCAGTGCATATCCTCATCATCCTCCACAAATCTTGTGACGATGAGGGCCTCCGAAGCGCGCCTGCCTCATCTGGCCAGTGCGATGGCCTCATTGACGGTACCCTCACCTCCCCATCGAAGGAGATGTACAGCTATTCCATCTCCTCCACAGCCTGGTCCTCTCCCTGTTGCAGCGCCAGCTTGTGTAGCGTACAATAAGCAATGATGATGCGTGACACCCTCTGGGGACTAGAGTGCAGTGCTACATCGGTCCTGTAGAGGCACTGGAACCTCATTTTCAAGATGCCTGTCATTTACTCCATCAAAGTCCTGGTTGCAGTATGAGCCTCATTATACCGTCGCTCTGCTGCAGTCTGAGGCCGCCACATGGGCATCATCAGCCACGTCCTCTGTGGGTAGCTCTTATCCCCAAGGAGCCAACCCTGCAGCCTCTGTGGACCCTGGGAGATGTCAGGGATCTGAGACCTGTAAAGGATGTAGGAGTCATGGACACTCGCTGGGAATTGTGCGCAAACCTGCAGGATGTGTTTGTGGTGGTCGCACACCAGCTGCACATTCAGTGAGTGGAAGCCCTTATGGTTGATGTAGTTGACTGCTTGTTGTCATGGAGACCTGAAGGCCTTGTGTGTGCAGTCGATGGGACCCTGCACCTGTGGAAAACCTGAGATCTGCGCAAATCCCAGCACTCTTGCTTTCTGGCTTTCCTGATGCTGGGTGAAATGCACAAGGTTCTGTGCCTTCACAAAGATGGCGTCCGCGACCTCCTGGATACACTTGTGGGTGGAAGCTTGCGAGATCCTGCACAGGTACCCTGTGGAGCCCTGGAAGGAGGCGCTGGTGTAATAATTAAGCAGCATGGTCACTTTCATAGTCACTGACAGTGGATGCCCTCCATGTCCCAATGGTGCTAAATTCTGCAGCAGGCGGCATATGTGACCAGCCAGGTCCCTAGATATGCGCAGTCTTCGACAACACTGGTTCATCTGCAGGAATGAAAGATGCCATCTATAGACCCTAGCGAGGCTCCCAAGAGTGACGGCTCATTGTGGATCTTGAGCTGTGTGCACAGCAGGCCCTGCTGCCCCTTCATTGAGAGGGAGGTTCTCCTCCCATTGCCGAGCTAGGCCCCTTCGCTGCACTCTCCTTCTTCTCTGGCCTCTGTGGGCCATAAGGCATATCACTAAATCACCAGGCTCCATGCTCCTGATGTTCTCCTCCGGCAGGATCAAAGAGAGAGACACGTGGGTATGTGTCATAAGAACCTCTTTGGTTAAGTCTGAAGGCCCCTTCACTCATTCTGGAGAGTACATGCCACCACTTGAATGGCCAGCATGTAGTTTGTACATTGGCTGTCTAAAACCCCACCCACCACCGCCCCACTCCAACTGATCGATTGGCGGCAGCTTCGGCCATTGGACTGCATGCTGTGCTCTCAGTTCAGGCACAGGCATTCTCCTAACTCCTAACCAAGACTACACTGTTAGCTTGAACCATGGGGGAGACTGGTCCAAACCTGAATAAAGACATTGCAGGAGGCTATAAGCGCCTTCGCCAGTGACTGTGCCATGGCCAGCTTTCACAAGTAGATTCTACAACTTGTCCAGTTGTCCAATTGTTCTGTAGCCCCCTAAAATGCATATTAATCAGCAATCTATGCTCAAGGGGTGAAAATTTCTGGAGCAGTTGGTGGCACTTTCATATTTTTGCATTGGTTGAGTGTGCAGAAAAGCGTCAGAACCGGACTCCGGCACATCAGTGGAGCTGCTGCTGAATGGTCTCAGCTGTGGAAGAATGCTCACTTTTGATCAGCTTTTCCAAGTGCATGGCAACTTCTTTTATCCATGTCCCCCAGCATATGCTTGTGTACTTCCTTCCCCTCAAACCCCCACCCTGCCTCACCTCACCACAGCACAGCACTGCAAGCCAGCTGGGAAAAAGTGCCGTGCCTGTGCCCCACCAAATGCATGGTGCCTCTCCTTGATGTCCAATGGGTGATACTCATGAGTGCTGTGCAAGTTTGTGTGCACTCACCTCCAAATTCCCCTCAAAGTTCATGTCGCCATGAAGCTCGCCGCTCTGAAATCATGCTAACATAGGCGGTAAATTTGATGTGAGGGGATGATTCCGGTGTGAGGGCACAATAATGAGATGTAAATGCATTAAAATTAAGTTCCCAACGTTGATGGCGGGAAAGGCAGTCCACCATTGGCGAGTGGAACGGATTGCAAATTGCAAATTGGTTTCACAATGTCTTGAAACTGGCCTTCTCACCATATTACCTGCTCACACCCACCATGATGCCCGCTGCCAATGGGACTGGATGATTCCACCCACAGACATTGATTTCCAATGATCTAAGCTTCAGAAAGACTAACCATGAAAACCTTTAACACTGGATGTTTCAACTATCCTGTTTTATCTAAAATGACGTTCAGTTAGGGTTCTCACCCATCTTGCTGGGAATTCACAAGGGAACTGTCGAACCGTCCCAAACTACCATTCACCTTCAATGAGAAGTCCTATTAAGCAACACTAAATTAAGTCCAGATGCACAAGTAAAATATGAAAAGTCAAAACATATCATTACTCCTCTAGCTTTTGTAAACTTGTCATGTTTTGAATTTGAACATGGCAGTAATTAGCTGTACTTACTGTATGTGTCTGTTACATTTTTACCCATTTCTATCCATCAATATGGATGGAGATTAGGAAGGATCAGAAAACAATGGTGGGAGTAGTTTATAGGCACCTTAACAATAGTTATACTGTTGGACATAGCATTAAGCAGAAAATAATTGGAGCTTGTAACAAATGCAATCTAATATCTGTAGAGTGCTTAAACCTTCATGTAGACTGGACCATTCAAATTAGCAAAGATGGTCTGGAAGATGAGTTTGTAGAATGCTTTCGTGACAGTTTCTGGAAGTTGTTTTTATTCATTCACGGGATGTGAGCTTAGCTGGCTGGGCCAGCATTTATTGCCCATCCCTAGTTGCCCTTGAAAGGTGGTGGTGAGCTGCCTTCTTGAACCGCTGCAGTCCCTGAGGTGTAGGTACACCCAAAGTGCTGTTAGGAAGGGAGTTCCAGGAATTTGACCCAGCGACAGTGAAGGAACGTGATATATTTTCAAGTCAAGATGGTAAGTGACTTGGAGGGGAACTTCCATGTGGTGGTGTTCCCATGTATCTGCTGCCCTTGTCCTTCTTGATGGTAGTGGTTGTGGGTTTGGAAGGTGCTGTCTAAGGAGCCTTGGTGAGTTCCTGCAGTGCATCTTGTAGATGGTGCACAATGCTGCAACTGTGCATTGGTGATGGAGGGAGTGAATGTTTGTGGATGTGGTGCCAATCAAGGGGGCTGCTTTGTCCTGGATGGTGTCTAGCTTCTTGCATGTTGCAGGATCTGCACTCACCCAGGCAAGTGGGGAGTAATCCATTCCTGACTTGTGCCTTGTAGATGGTGGACATGCTTTGGGGAGTCAGGAGGTGAGTTACTGGTCACACAATTCCTAGACCCTGACCTGCTCTTGCAGCCACAGTACTTATATGGCTAGTCCAGTTCAGTTTCTGGTCAATGGTAACCACCGGGATGTTAATAGTGGGGGATTCAGAAATGGTAATGCCATTGAACATCAAGGAGCGATGGTTAGATACTCTCTTGGAGATGGTCCTTGCCTGACACTTGTGTGGTGCAAATGTTACTTGCCATTTGTCAGCCCAAGCCTGGATATTGTCCAGGTCTTGCTGCATTTGGGCATGGACTGCTTCAGTATCTGAGGAGTCATGAATGGTGCTGAACATTGTGCAACCATCAGCGAACATCCCCACTTCTGACCTTATGATGGAAGGAAGGCATTGATGAAGCAGCTGAAGTTGGTTGGTCTGAGGACACTACCCTGGTGAACTCCTGCAGTGATGTCCTGGAGTTGAGATCACTGACCTCCAACAACTACCTTCCTTTGTACTAGGTATGATTCCAACCAGCGGAGAGTTTTCCCCCTGATTCCTATTGACTCCAGTTTTGCTAGGGCTCCTTGATGCCACACTTGGTCAAATGCTACCTTGATGTCAAAGGCAGTCACTCTATGTTTCAGGAAGGGTATACTCGCATTGGTGGTTGTACAGAGAAGGTTCACTAGGTTGGTCCCTGTGATGAGAACCAATTGATTGGTCGCTTCTCCTACGATGAAAGGCTGAGTAATTTGGATCTGTATGCTCTGGAGTTTGGAAAAATGAGAGGCCATCACTTTGAAATATATTAGATTCTGAAGAAACCTGACAGGGTACAAACTAAGAGATTGTTTTCTGCAATTGCGGAACCTAGAACATGGGAGCACAGTCTCAGGGTGAAGGGTCAATTATTTGTATCTGAAACCAGGAAACATTACTTCATTCAGAGAGCTGTGAATATTTGGAATTCTCTTCCCCTGAGGGTTGTGGATGCTCCATTATTGAGAATATTTAAGGTTGGGACAGATAGATGTTTGGTCTCTTGGTGATTCAAGGGGTATGGGTAGTGGGTGGGAAAGTGGAGTTGAGGTAGATTATCAGGCCGATCGTATTAAATGGTGGAGCAGGCTCAATGGGCTGTATGGTCTAGTCCTGATCCTACTTCTTATGTTCTTACGCTAGTCATTTTTTTTTTGAAAAATATACTTTATTCATAAAATATCTGGAAGAACATTCCAAAATCACAATCACAAAAGTACAATCAGATTCAACTTTTACACATAGATCACAAGGTGCGTTAATAGGATCAATGAATATTACAATTATTTCAATATGGTCAATGCAGACAATCAAACAATGGTATTGGAGTTATCAACATACATCATGTTGCACTCTGAGTTGTTTCAATACAAATATAATACAATTAGTATTCAATGCAGACATTCATTGTGAGCTGTACATCCCGAGGGGCTCTAAACAATTCCCAGTCCCTCGGTTCACTGTGGCAGAAAGGTCTTAGGCAGCGACCCTTCCCCATTGCGCCTTTGCGGCTGTTGCCCCAAGCTTTAGTGCGTCCCTCAGCACGTAGTCCTGGACCTTGGAATGTGCCAGTCTGCAACACTCGGTCAGGGACAACTTTTTGCGCTGGAAGACCAACAAGTTTCGGGCAGACCAAAGAGCGTCTTTCACTAAGTTGATGATCCTCCAGCTGCAGCTGATGTTTGTCTCAGTGTGTGTCCCTGGGAACAGCCCGTAGAACAGAGTCCTGTGTCACAGAACTGCTCGGGATGAACCTCGACAGAAACCACTGCATCTCTCTCCAGACCTTCGTTGCAAAGGCACAATCCACAAGGAGGTGAACAACAGTCTCGTCCGCACCACAGCCACTTCGAGGGCAATGTGCCAAGGGGGTGAGACTCCTGGCGTGTAGGAAGGATCTGACAGGGAGGGCCTTTCTCACCACCAGTCAAGCTACATCTTGGTGTTTGTTGGAAAGTTCTGGTGATGAGGCATTCTGCCAAATGACTTTGTCAGTCTGCTTGGGGAACCATCCAACAGGATCCACCATCTCCTTTTCCCGCAGGGCCTCTAGGACGTTATGTGCTGACCACTGCCTGATGGACTTGTGGTCAAAGGTGTTTCTCTGCATAAATTTTTTCACGAAGGACAGGTGGTTCAACTACTTGGAGCGTTCTGTGGCAGTGTGGCCAGACCCATCCTTCGTAACACCAGGGATAGGTAGAACCTCAGTACGTAGTGACTCTTGGTGTTTGTGTACCGAGGGTCTACGCACAGCATGGTGCAGCCGCACACAAAGGTAGCCATCAGTATGAGGGCGATATTGGGCACGTTTTATCCCCCTATATCTAGAGGCTTGTACATCGCGTCCCTGTGGACACGATCCATTTTCGATCTCCAGATAAAGCGAAAGGTGGCTCGGGTGATCGCCATCGCGCAGGAGTCTGAAATGGGCCAGACCTGCTCTACGTACAGCAACAGCGAGAGTACCTCACACCTGATGACCAGGTTCTTTCCCGCAATGGAGAGGGAGCGTCGCTCCCACAAGTCCAATTTTCTTTTCGCCATGGACACACGCTCCTTCCAGTTTCTAATGCATGTCCCTCTGAATCATATCCCCAGCATCTTCAGGCTGTCAGCCCTGACAGTGAAGGGGACAAAAGATCGGTCAGCCCAGTTCCCAAAGAACATGGCCTCGCTCTTCCTACAATTTGGCTCCTGAGGCCAGTTCGAGCTGGTCACAGATGTGGATCAGTCTGCGCACCAACAGCAGATCCAAGAAGAAGACGGCGACATCGTTCATGTAAAGGGAGGCTTTGATCTGAGTGCCTCCACTGTCTGGGATTGTCAGTCCTCTTATGACTGGATCCTTCCTGATGGACTCAGCAAAGGGTTCTATGCAACAGACAAGAAGGACAGGGAAGAGAGGGCAGCCCTGCCTGACTCCAGATTTAATAGGAAAGCTATCTGATTCCCACCCCTTGATTGATACTGCGCTACTGATGTTAGTGTAGAGCAGTTGGATCTAATTGCGAATTACCACCCCAAACCCTATTTTGGAGAGCACACCCACCATGTAGGTGTGCGATATTCTGTCAAAGGCCTTCTCCTGATCCAGGCTGATGAGGCAGGTATCCACACCCCTGTCCTGCACATAGGCAATCATATCCCTGAGCAGCGCGAGGCTGTCAGAGATCTTCCTGCCCGGCACAGTGCAGGTCTGGTCAGGGTGGATCACCAATTCCAGAGTGGACTTGACCCAATTGGCGATGACCTTGGACAGAATCATATAGTCCACATTCAACAGTGAAATGGGTCGCTAATTTCTAATTTCCTCCCTTCCCCCCTTTTGCTTGTAGATTAGGGTGATGATGCCTTTCCTCATGGATTCTGACATGCTGCCGGCCAGAAGCATACTCTTGTACATTTCTAGCAGGTCTGGGCCCATCCAGTCCCACAGAGCCGAATACAACTCTGCCGGCAAGCCGTCGCTTCCGGGAGTTTTACTCTTCTCGAAGGACTCAAGGGCCTTAGTCAGTTCGTCAGGAGTTAGCAGTTTGTCCAACCTCTCGTGTACTGTCGTCTAAGACCTCCATGATAGAGGACAGGAAGGACTGAGAGGCTGTGCTGTCTGTGGGCTTCACATCATACAATCCGGCATAAAATATTTGCTGATCCTCAAAATGTTGGACTGTGATGACTTTACTGAGCCATCTTCTTCCTTCAGGCTGCTGATCACAGAGCTCTCTCTGTGTACCTTTTGGAAGATGAAACGTGAGCACGTCTCATCCTGCTCCACGGAGCGGACTCTGGAATGGAAGATGATCTTGGAGGCCTCCGAGGCAAAGAGCGAGGCTTGCTGGCTCTTCACCTTTTGGAGTTCCTCCTTGACATCGACCCCCATCGACTGCAGCCGGAGCAGATTCTGCATGTTTTTCTGGAGTCGTGAAATTTCCCTCTGTTCCTTTCTAGCTTTCTGGGTGCCTTTGAGGATGAAAAACCTCTTGATGTTTCTCTTGATCGCTTCCCACCAGTGTGTCAGGGACTCAAAGAGGGCTTTCACGGTTCTCCAACCTTTGTAATCCCCCTTGAGCTCCTCAATGTTCTCTGGGGTAGTAGTTGCACGTTTAGTTCTTATACTAGTCATTACCCTTAGGTTCTATATCAGAAGTCACTGCTAGGGGCAAGTCCTCAGTTTCTAGAACCACAGTGAATTTTTAACTAACCAATATCTAAGTCAGTGTGACAAGAACAGGGTTTGAACAGCGACCCCCTCATCACTATTCCTGCTTATTGGATATACTCTTGTTGCCACTTAGGTAATTGTGACCGAGTGCTGAAACACCCTGTGTTTTCACCTGCCAACAGCCAGGCTAACTTATTAAACATTGAATGAATAAATTACACAGAAGTTACAATACCAAAACAGGGCAATCAGCCTAACCAGCTCATTTGGCCATTTATCTTCCACATGAGCAGGAACATGTTGGGGAATTTCAATCAAACCTACCAGGCAGGAAATTGATAGGATTGGATCGGGTGCCTGTTTTACATCCGCCCAATTTCACTCTCCATTGGTTTCACAGGACTATAAACAGCAAATTCCACACAGAGAATGAATTCTGTTCGTCAAAGTGTAGATCAGCTTCCATTTTGTCTAAAGATGGTTTGTGTTACAGTGTTATAAAATTTCTTACTTTTCCACTGTGATACAACCCACCACCAGACAAGGTTCCCCAAAGTTGTTGATCCAGGCGAGACCCCTCAATTTTTCACTGTCTGGCTGGGACACCCCCAAATTGTTATGCCCCGGGTGAGGAGGGGTGTACTGGCTCCCTGTCTTTATTCAGCACCTCCTTCCCATGCACCTTCCCCCCACCCTCTCCCCCCTCCCCCACCCCATCCCCCTGTCGGTGGCAACAAGCTTTAATCTAAAAGGAAACAAAGACAGAAATTGCTGGAAAAACTCAGCAGGTCTGACAGCATCTGTGGAGAGAGAAACAGAGTTAACGTTTCAAGTCCGTAATGACTCTTCTTCACAGCTCTGAAGAAGTCATACAGACTCGAAATGTTAACTCTGTCTTTCTCTCCACAGATAGTCAGATCTGCTGAGTTTTTCCAGCTTTTTTTGTATTTGTTTCAGATTTCAGTATTTTGCCTTTGATCTAAAAGAGATCCCTTTCGTGGATACCTTTTTCCCAGACCTAATCATTCTGGTTTCGATGGAGCCAATTTGATCAGACTTTCTTGAGTTGAGTTAAAGTTAAGAGTAAGTTTATTAACTACTAAAGGCAAGAAATGATAAGTCACATGCATATACGGTCATACAGGTTAACAGTAAGAATTTTAGCTTGAATTGAGTAAATTAGATATATATAAAGAATATACAGAACAATTTCTGACCCATGGGGAGTAGGTGATTGAGTGTTGTGGCTGTTGCAATTCCAGATTCCAGTAGAATTGACCCTGTTCGATGAATAGTCCGTTTCAAGGCTTTAGTAGAGTTGACTCCGATAGATCAATAGTCGGATTCGAGGTTCCAGTAGAGCTGACGCTAGCAGACAAATATTCAGTTTCGTGGTGCCAGCAGTGTTGGATTTGGTAGAGAGGGAGAGAGATAAGGATACCTTCAAAAATGACGATTTGAAGGGGCTGTTCAGGTCTGTGTATGGCTGTTACTTCTGAGTCAAACTTCCAGCACTTGCCTCTCTCAGAACACCCACCAACAGAGAGACACTGGGGCAGCTTTTCAGCTCACTCTTCATCCTCCTTTGTATATTCCAGATAGGAAACAAATTCACAAATTTCTCTGGGCATTGCTCACAGGATTTCTTGATGAGATGATACTTCCCATTATGTCCTATTGTCTCTACTGGAGGAAGCAATTAGTTTCTGGAAGTCTTTAGAAGTACCTTGTCTGGCAACAGAGTGGGGTTCCATTATCCCTTAGGGAGTCACCCTGCTGTATTCCAGCCTGTGGCTTGTGTGCATTTTAAAAACTCAGGTCTTATTTTTAAAGTCCAATATTTCTGGATGCAATTTGAGGCTTTTCCCTCTTTGTCATGACAAGTGTGACATTGCATCCCCATTTCTCCTTGCTCACAGTGTTGCACATGTCACCTGCTCACCTTGGTACTATTCTGGTTATCTACTCATTCACACGGACTTTGTGTCAGTTCGGCCTCGATTGTTGTTGACAGCTCTTAGTTGAACATTTGCCTTTTCCGTTGACCCACATGACACAGCTGACAATATCAGTACATCATGTCATGGACTGTCAAGCGCAAACACTTCTGCAGTTTATTAGAGATGTTTATAATCTCGGTTGGATTAAGTATGTGCCAAGGCCCTATCTAACACTAAGAGGCACAGAAGCATTTCACTAGCAACATTTTGAAAAAAGCACTATTTAATCTTAATTTCATTCATGGACGGCCATATAAAAATTTGTACAGTTTAAGGGTAAATAAATAGGCTGCCAGTGATAGTTTCCAGCCCTCATTGTTCATTAAGAATGTATGAAAAACTCTTCCGTTTCTTCAGAGGGTGAGTTCCAAGTCTCAGACAGTTTGACAGTGTGTACAGGGGCTGATACATCTGCAGAGAGGGAGTTACACAGGCTGACAGGGTGTGAGGGGCTGATACATCTGCATAGTGAGGGGGAGATACACAGATTGACAGGGTGGGGAGTGACTGATATCTCTGCAGAGGGTGTTGTAGGGTGGCTGAGTTCGACTATTAGTGTTAGAGTTGAACTGCCGACACTTCTTGGATGGAAACATTAAGTTTATTTACAATATGCTCAGTGGCAACTACTCATGTGCTTTCAACTCCAACTCTATCTCTACACTGACTGCTAAGGTAGTCTGCACTACTCTCCTATTGGTTACTAGAGAACATGTGATCTTCCCCAATAAGTATTATTCTTAAAGGTATATTACACACTAAATAAAATGATAATTACTACATTCTTTCACCATTAACTCAGCTATACATATTATACTTACATGTACAAATTTTTCAAGACAACATAATATTTACACTGGGTAAGGAATTTACAAGTTCAGTCTTTCATTCAGGTGGTTTCCTGATACGTGTGGAGTATTGCAGCTCCACAACTTCAGGTTCTTTGGCAGGAACCTCCTTTTCCAGAGTTGCCTGAAACATCAGGCACTTGCAGTTCTGTATCTTCAGCTCTTACAGGAGCATCAGATGTTTCTGTCCTGGGTTGAGTATCCTCAACAGAAGACACAGACCCAGTCATGATCACTGGTGGTACTAAATGTTGGTGATTTGTCTCTCTCTTCCTTAAATGGTCCTCATGTTTATGGATGATCCAGCCTTCCACCTCCACGTGGTAAGATATAGGTCTAGTCACCGCAGTTATTTCACCCAGTAACCACTTTGGTCCTTCTCCAAAATTTTTCACGTATACTGTCTCTCCCATGGTAAATTTCCTCTTGCAACTAAGCCAGTTGTGTCTAGTTTTCTGGTTTCCCTGACTCCTTTCCACCTTCCCCTCTAAATTTGGCATTATTAAGCTTAATCTCCTCCTGAGATGGCATTTCATCAATAACTCCGCAGGCGTGACACCTATTGTTGTGTGAGGGGTAGTCCTGTAATGAAAAAGAAGGCGTGCTAGCTTGGTTGCCAAGAAATCGCCAGTTAGCTTTTTCATGCCTGCTTTGAACATTTGAACCGCCCTTCTGGCCAGTCCGTTTGAGGAAGGGTGGTACGGTGCAGTTTTTACGAGTGATACCGTTGAGGCTGATAAACTGTTGAAACTCAGCACTCGTAAATACTGTGTTGTTATCGGAAACGACTACTTCTGGTAGTCCGTGAATGGCAAAACTCTGACTTAGTTTCTCAATTGTAGCAGCCGACATTGGTGACTGCATCAACCGTTTTGAATGGGCATTGACAATCTGCAGAAACATTGGCCAGAATTTTACATTGGGCATGCGGGCGCATGCCGGACATGCCCGAGCGTAATATGACACGCAATGACTTTGGGCATGCGTCCTGACGTCACCGCGTGCCCTCGCGATATTTTGATAGGCGGGCACACGATGAATATGGAGGTGCGCTGCCCTCCAATAATTAACAGGCCAGTTAAGGCCCTTGAGACAGCAATTGTCTGGGAGTTTTTGCAGCTCGCGCGATTTTCAGGGTGTGGCATGGGCACAATGGGCAGACGGGTGGGCACATTTTCAAAATCCTCATCCACGGGCAGGATAGAGGGGTGAATGGGCTCGTGAATGTGAGTTGTTAGTACTTTAGCTTATAAGTCGTTGCTGCTCACTCGTGTGAACAGGGCAACTTCATTTAGCTTCAGAGCTGCCTTGACAGGAATAACAGGTTTCAGTTCAGGTCTCTAGAAGAGCCATACCACTTGGGGCCTTCCAGGAATCAGACAGCCTTCCCTTACCCTGGGAATGGGGATTTGGTCACCACTGGAGGAAAAGAGGACCAGAATGGGGAGGAGGCCAGGTGTCCCTTTTTAGCCTCCAGGGGAGGGACCTGTGGGAGGAGAGGCACAGACACAAGGGGCACAGGGCCAATAGGAAGTCCAAGGTGGAAGGGGCCACTATCCTGCTGCCAGGGTTTACAGGCGACGATGCAGCTAACTCAATGTGTCTAAGGCGCAGTGCCGAAAGAGGCTCCACCTCTCAAGGGAGACAGTGACCTCCAACTGTCAGATGATCGGCCCTGAGATCAGCTCCAACTGTTTGGGTGGACACCCCATGCCAGTGGCTCTGAAGGTCACGGTAGCTCTCAACTTCTATATCTCTGGCTCTTTCCAGGAGTTGGTGGGAGATCTTTGTGGAGTCTCCCAATCAGCTGTCCACAGTTGCATCAAGCTGGTGACAGAAGCTCTGTTCAGGTGTTCATTGACTTTCATTCATTACTGCGCGGACAAGGCCAACCAGGCAGAGTGAACCTGAGGCGTCGCGTAATTGCTGCGTTCCCCCTTGTCCAGGGTGCAATTGACTGCATATATGTGGCCATCAAGGCTCAAGACTCTCTGAATGTACAGATAGTGTGTGATCACAGGATGCTGATTCTACAAGTCTGTGCAAGGTACCCAGGCAGCTCCCATGATACTTATGTCCTCAGACACTCCCAGGTTCCGGGGCTCTTCAGTGCTCCAGCCCGGCTGGATGGATGGCTGCTGGGTGACAAGGGCTATCCCCTCAAAAGGTGGCTCATGATGCCTCTCCGCCACCCAAGAACAGAGGCTGAGCAGCAGTACAATTGGAGCCATGACTCCCCAAGGACTGTGGTGGAGAGAACCATCGGTCTTCTCAAAATGCGCTTCCAATGCCTGGACCGTTCAGGGGCTGCACTCCAATACCCCCCAAATCGTGTGTCACCGATAGTGGTTGTGTGCTGCGCTCTCCACAATCTGGCGCTGGAAAGGGGGGACACAGTGGAGGAAGAAGATGTTGATGCAGCTGCTCTGGCAACAGATGTTGAATCAAGTAGTGAGTCTGAGGACGAGCACAGTCAGGAGAATGCTGAGGGGTTAGACACTGATCTGGGCAACCTCCAGGGAGGCAGGGACACCCGGGAGGCTTTGATCCAATGTTCCTTCAGCTAGTCTACCAAATAAGAGCCACCACCATATGCCAGGGCTGCAGGCTCCATACTCGATACATGAAAGGAACTTTAGCTTGGCGAGCAACATGCACCGTGTGCCATTTCAATAAAGTTCAATGACAGATAAGTCATCCATAACATCATAGGTTATCCTGCACCTGCAGAACTAATGAAGCACCCAGGGGCTCGTTGAGCAGAAACACATTTAATGCTGTGGTGCCTGACATACATAATACAAATTAAATTGAAAGGTGTTACCCATCACCTCAAATAATATTTAACATAAAAGTGGGGCAAAGAAATATCACCAGTGATAAGCCCATGTTGTGCTTCAGGTGCTTTAAGTTTTCGTTTGCTACATCTAGGTGCTCCCTCCTCGCTGGCACTGGCACCTGCGACAGCTTGCTCACTGTGCTGTCCTGTTGGCCTTGATGACCTTGGTGGGTGTCCTCTGGCCTGTGGAGCCTGTGCTGGCCCCGCCTGGGAGGGAGCAGCCAGTGCCACAGCTGGCATCTCCCCAGTTGCCACAGCCTCACCAGAGGCCACAGTCACTGGTAGAGGGAGGGAGGAGCTGCTGCCATCATCTGGAGCACCCTGAGAGGAGCCCACAGAGACAACAAGCAGCTTTTGCGCCAACATGAGGTTGCTTTGGACCACCCCACTCACCATTGATGGACGGGCACCCAGCTGGGATATTGGATGCCCAATCCATCTCCCACACTGACAGTGACCACCTGAGGTCATTGCCGGTGTGAGGGCTTGCAGCTCCGAGCGCATCCCCAGGAAGCCCTGTTTCAGCTCCTGGATAAGCCTATCCATGTGAGTCACCACTCTCTCCATGGAGGAAGCAGTGCGCTTGGCCATGAGGGTCATTGCATGGCTCTTGCTCCGCATGGACTCCTCCATCACGGACACCATGGCACGCATTCCCTCATGTATCTCTGCCAGATCCTCCTACACACCCTGCTGGACTTCCAGCATCTGCTGCCTCAGGGACGACTCCAGAGGTCCATCATCAGCCATCGACTGAGCATGTTCCTGGTCCCCAGCAGTCCTCTGACTGCCGGCGCCCTGGGCACTCTCTGTTTCTGCCTGCACCTCAAGTGAGTGTGAAGTGCCCTCACTGATGTGCACCAAGGTACTAGCCACTGATGTAATGCCCAACAACATGCTGGTATCTGCGCTGGTGCCTGCTCACACAGAGGGTTGACGCAGGTGCGTTTCGATCGTTGCTGTCCTCTGGGATCAGTGGTGGGCCTTCAGGTTCCTCATCTCGATGAGCTGCTCTTGAGCCTGAAAGGAAGAACAAGGACATGTCATTCATTGAAGTCATTATACCGTTACTGTGCATGGCTGGCACCCGGATCAGGGTGTCCTCGTCTTTCCATTATCAATGGGGATTCCATGTTGAAGGCTCACATCAATGTAGAGACTACACAGCAATGGTTGCAATTAGAGACATTCTCATCTCAGTGCACAGCACTCTTACCTCCCTGTGGCAACCCAAACTCACTGCGGCCAGTTGACCGAGGTGCATAGTGCCTCTCCAGCTCCAGGGCCTCCTGCTCATATCGAGTGAGGATGAGTAGGTGGGGCGCTCCACCACAAGTCCACAGCCTCTCAGCATTATTATGTGCTGTTTTCTCCTGAAAGGACAGAGGAGCATTGATTAGTCCATCCTGTACCTGCAGTGCCATTGCAACCTGGCCAACCCCACCTGAGGAAAACCTCGCAGGGCTCAGCCAATTCATGACCCTGGAGCCACAAGACACACATTTCAAGCAGCCAGGGCTCACCCCCTTGTCCAGAAGCTGCCTCATTGACATTTGCCACTCACTCACACGCTAAGAACTCTGAGGTCTGGAGAGATGGTGGGGGTGGGCGGGGGGGGGGGTGGGGGGCGCTCCTAACTGCTCTGCTAAGTGCCCCATGCCAGTCACCCTTCCCGATTGCAGGAGATCATTGAGGCGCTTACAGCACTGCTCCCATGTGCACCTCACCACATCTTTGGAACTCACCCTGGATCCTCCCAGGCATTTTAGGTGAGGTGGGTGGGCCTCCTCCTCCCACCCTCGGGGACAAGGATCTCTCTGTGTGCTGCCACCTCCCCCAGGAGGGCAGCGAGACACTCATCAGAAAAACGCAGGGCCGACTGCCCCCCTGCCTGCCATGTACACCAGTAACCAGTTCCATGATGAAGTGCACCTGCTTCTCTGGCCATCTTCGCATGGCTGCCATGGCCGTTTTTCTGCTGTGGCCGTATTTCTGCTGTGGCCGTTTTTCTGCCACGGCTGTTTCTGAATTTGCCACCGGATCGCCATTGGACCCGGCGGACATTGAGCTCCTGCCCCCATCCCCGCCCCTTCTCGCTGTTGTGTCTTACACTGGGCAGGCCTTAATTGGCCCGTGAGCGTAAAATCACAGTGCAGAGCCAATCGCGGGTGGCGCCCGCTCCCACCAAGCCCGCATGCCAACCATAAAATTCTGGGCATTGTTCCCAGGAAAGGTCCAATGTAGTCAATGTGTAACCGCACCCAGAGTCTACCCAGCCACTCCCATGGGAGTAACGGAGATGTCACTGGCAACTTTTGAAGTTGCTGACATTGCACAGTGCTTTACTAAACTCTCTATTTCACCATCCATCCCTGGCCACCATAGATAACTGCATGCCATAGTTTTCATATCTGAGCTCAGTGGCTGAGTCTCCCAAAATTTCAGTATCTGTCGGCTTCTTGGAAAATTCTGCAACTTTTGCTTCCAAAGTCTCTTTGGCTTCATTTAGCTGATTCTTCAGCTTTCCATCTCTTTTTTGTATTTATTTGCTGCCTCCTGGAAGATTGAGCATTGTTGTGTCTTCTCTGCCAATTCATTCTTCTGCTTATTCAGAGAAGTGCTGAATACTTTCTGTTTCTCTTCATACTTTTCCAGAGGTACAAACTTTGACCTGAGGGCATCTTGTGTGTGTGAAGGTCTTTCAGCAGGCTTTCCTTTTCTCTGCAAACGTTGCTCACCTCGTCTTGAACTCTGTCATCAAGCAGGGTCTCTTCAAGTTTCTTCTGCTGTTCTTCCAGTTTTTGGCTTAAGACAGCCTGCATTTCTTCAGCTTGTTGAGTCCTTACACACTTTTTTCAAAACAGGATAGTTTCCAGCTTCCTTTTGGAATCCCAGTGGCCAATCAAGGTTGATTTCCCTTAGCCAGTTTTGCCTTAAGAGGCTTGGTCCTCTGCTTCTCAATACCAACATTGGTAGATTTGTCGATTGGCTTCCATAATGGGCAGTTACTCTACTTATGTCTTTTACTTGAATGTCTTCACCTGCATATGTTTTGAGCTTGGCAGCTGTTTCTTCAAAACTTAATTGATGTTCATCATTATTCAGAGGTCTGAAGGTAAGCTCCCCAATTACTGTGGTGGAAGCTCCTGTGTCCACTTCCATTCTAACAGGTTTGACATTTACTTTTACTGTGACAAATATTGGTTCTGTCTTTCCAACTTTCAGATTAAACAACAAGTAAATGTCTGAATTTGTTGTTTCAGACTCTTCTATATTGTAGATTTAATTGGACTTCTTTTGTTTAGAACCCTGCTCTGCCTCATTATATATCCATTTCTACAACAATAGTAACATTTGATTTTTTTAAACTGCTAATCACTAAAAGACTGCTTGTTTCCACCTCTATTGAAATTATTTTTTGATTTCACTGCTAAGTTATTTTTCTTTATTCTTTGGCTAGTGAGGGCTGTTTCCTGTTTCTTGGCAGAGTCTTGCATTTTCCTGCCCTTTTCGACTGGGGTCCCCCACCACCCCCCCAACCCCGGCTTGGAGGATGGAGCCATTTTGCGCACCCTGTATTGTTTTTGAATCTCTTATTGTGCTTTCCATGGCCAGCACTATCTCCAGCACCTTCCTGAAATCCAGATTCACTTTGAACAATAACCTTTTCTAAAAAGAGTCCTCATTCACACCACACATGAAATGATCTCTGAGCATGTCATTCAGAATCGTACCAAATTCACAATGTTCCATTAGCTGCTTCAAAGTTGCCACATAGCAAGCAATTGTCTCAACCAGGAGTCTAGTTCATGAACTAAACCTGAACCACTGCATCGTATCTTAGGGCTTGGATTGAAAATGACCCTTCACGAGATCCACCAATTCATCGAAATTCTTCCACTCTGGGGCACCGAGTGTTGTCAAACCTCAAATCAGACTGTAGGTTTTGCTCCCACAAGTACTCCCAAGGATCGCTCACTTCTTCTCTTCCCCCATAATCTCACTCACTTGAAAAAAGAACATGAGGTGTTCTGAGTATTGAGACCAATTGTCAGTGGCTGGTTCAAAAGGATTAAATCTCCCAAATTGTGGCATTTTGAGAGGGGATTACTCCTTCGACTCTAACGGAGCTTACTACTTACAAGGACTGGGCAGGGTACAGTGCTGATTTCTTTTTAACTTGATTTCTTCTGTTCAAAGCTATCCCATCCATGTTGCCAGTTTGTTGTAAGGGTGGCCGAGTTGCTACTATTAATGATAGAGTTGATCTGCAAACACTTCTTGGGTGGAAACATTAAGTTTATTTACAATATACTCAGCAGCAACTACACGTGTGCTTTCAACTCCAACTGCATCTCTACACTGACTGCTGAGGTAGCCTGCGCTTCTCTCCTATTGGTTACTACAGATCATGTGCTCTTCCTTAAAACGTATTATTCTTAAACGTACGTTACACACCAAACAAAACCATAACCACTACAGAGAGGGAGTTACGCAGACTGACGGGGTGTGGAGGGATTGATGCATCTGAAGAGGGAGAGTTGCACAGAGTCCTTTGAGTGCCTTTGAACATCAGTTCGCAACAACAAAGCCAGTTTTACATTTTAGGACCATATCTGATGTAATTGTTTGTCTTTACTGTCTGGATGTGAAGTGACGTCAGGATAATCCTCTACAAACAACTGCAATAACAGCTGAGGTTTTCTCCTCAACCTTCACCTCGTGCAGATTTAACACTCAGTAAAGACACAAAATCTACTCCACATTCCTCTAAAAACATAGACCCGTAGAGAAGCCATTATAAACTAGACGGAGGAAAATATGGACTGAGAATCCGACCTGAGATCACGGTCTCCTGCCTCAAGGAAACAAATGTAAGAAAGCAGTCATACATGCTGGCAGTTTAACTCACTGTATAACCCAGTCCTGAAGGGGACAGGTGGGCCACACAAGCTCAGTCACCCCAAAACAGGACTAAAAATTTCAGGGAGTGTAAAACCACCTACGTTTAACAAGGGGCTGGAGGAGGTCTACACGTCACACTCTCAATTAGGAATTAATGAGGGAAGGCAGGCAGGTACCCAATGGAAATGTACTAACTACCAGGTGAGAGTGAACAGGATAACAGATCTATCAGATGCAATCACAGTGGTAGGTACCTTGCCCCAATTTGTGCATCGCCCAGCAGTTTATATCCTTTACATTTACACTGGGGTGTCATTTAACAATATCTAAACTGACCAATCATGTGAAGGAGCTAGGTTTCCACCATGGCCTGTACCTATGATTACTTCATCATACTGAGGTAAGACTGTTTGATTCAGAACAAGAGTGGAATTGACAAGTGATTGGGTGTTCTGAAATAATAATTTATCTCAACAGAGAGCTTCTCAAACTGTGCTTCACTATGATTAAATTGTACGTTTAGATACAATGCACCATCAGGGCACTTTTTAAATCAGAGCCTTACATGTGTGATGATTAAAGGAGTTGGCAATGTAAGGTGTAAACATCATCAATAATACTGGCTGTGGGAGGACACAGTATTAAGCTGTTATGTTTTGTTACAGTCCTCAGATAGAGTTTACCATTGAGAATATTTCCTATCTGTGCCAATAGAGTTACATAGGCATACCGTCCAAATATATTTACTCAGGTTAAGCTGACTGGGTTCTCTTCCACTTGGTGCAGTTCAGAGCTGCATTCACATGTTGGCATGAGTTTCCTTTCCATCTGTTTAAAATCATTCAATTCGGTGGAACTGATTATTGTGGAGATTTATTTTATTATATTTATTTTTGAATGTCGGTCAAATATTCATTAAAACGTAACACGTACTCATTGGAGACGGAATAAAAACACAGCTGCCCACAATCCGTCTCTCTTGAAGCCCATGTACTGACACCACTGATACTGAACAGACATCCTACTAACCTCATGTTGCTCCAACACTTGCTGCAGCTGCTGTGGAACAGGGAGAGAATATAGCAGCTCCACACAGGAACCCTGTTGGTGCAAGTGTTTCACAAAAATTAATTCAGCCTGCTCACATTGAGTGACTGCTTCGAGTGAGTTCCTGATGCCATCATTAACTTTGAACCAAAGCCTTCAAAATCAACTGAGAAAGATTAAAAATAAACCCTCAGAGAATAAACAGACGTTACCATTATTTCTGAGTGTTTGACTTTTATAAGAAGTTTTTCTGCTTAGTTCCCTCTTTAAATTGATCCCTCTGTGATCGTCATTTTTAAAATTCTTTCATAGAATGTGGGCATTGCTGGCTAGATCAGCATTTATCGCCCATCTCTAATTACCCTTGAGAAGGTGGTGATGAGCTGCCTTTTCGAACCGTTGCAGTCCATGTGGTGTAGGTACACCCACAGTGCTGTTAGGAGGGAGTTCCAGGATCTTCACCCAGTGACAGTGAAGGAACGGCAAGATATTTCCAAGTCAGGATGGTGTGTGGCTTGAAGGAGAACTTCCAAGTGGTAGTGTTCCCATCTATCTGCTGCCCTCGTCCTTCTAGGTGGTGGAAGTCATGGGTTTGGAAGGTGCTGTTGAAAGGTTTTTGCCTATGTGTTAGGTATTGATTGAGCCAATACGGAGAGGAAAGTCTGGCAAGCAGGATCGCAAATGGGTTTCAAATTCCCCTTAAAGTCATTCCATTCATTTAAAGGGATAGATGGTTAGGAAGGCTGGTGTGGATCCCTGGCTGCCAGATCTTCCTCTCTCTGCTCGGCTCACATGATGCGTAACAGGCTGGCAATTATGACTAAATTCTACCTTGTTAAGCTTTGTTGAAATGTTGGGATAGCGCCAATTCCGGCCTCTTGCACATCCCCAATTTCCATCACCCACCATTTATGGCTATGCTTTCAGCTGCCTAGGCGATAGTCTCAAGGGTTTGCTCCCTAAACATCTCTGCCTGTTTCCTCCTTTAAAACACTCCTTGAAACCTGCCTTTTTCATTGAATTTTTTTGTCACCTTATGTGGCTCACTGTCACATTTAGCTCCTATGAAGTGCCTTGGATGTTTTACACTGTTAATGGAGTTATATAAGCTTTTGTTCACTTGTGTTTGTCTCCTCCTTGATTGCTTGAGGGAAATTTTGGCTGTGATAGTTCTTGAGATGTTACAGTCCAACCCAAAAATTGTCAATGTCTTCCTTTGAGATGCTCACTTCCCTGTCATGTCTTTTCAACATTAATAGCTTTCATTTCAGCTTTCCTTCATTTCTCTGATTTATGCACTTTAATTAGAATTGCCAAGCACCTCCTGGAATCAAAAGTTACCCAAAAATCAGACTGCCACTTTCATTCTAACCAGACTCACAGAAATAGCAAGGCCACAATGCTCCTGGGTTGTGATGTAGCCCTGGCATATACGCATTCTGGTATAACCACATGATGGGTAGAATGGCTCCTGAAGCACAGATGATTGTGGGTATCATAGCCACCATAAGTGACTGATTGACATATTAGACAGCCAGTGGCGGGAGCATGTGGGTGGGGTGGTTGGAGGCAGAATGTGATGAAACCAACTAGAATATGATCCAATTAGACTTGACAGCTCTATTCTTAATTCTATATCTATCTGAGTTTACAGCCACTGACGTGTAACATGAGTTATGACTAGCAGTCTACCTCAAGCTGCTCCTCAAATGGAGTATTTTTACTGTCCCACAGGGTAAGGAACAGCAGAGTTACTCCACACTGAAAGCCAGGGGAACAAGTGTGACAGTCTCCAACCTGAAACCTGGAACTCGTTATGTATTTCAGGTTCGAGCTCGTACATCAGCAGGGTGTGGCCGATTTAGCCAGACTGTCGAGATTGAAACCGCGAAATCAGGTATGTGCAGCGCGGGTTCCCAGACAATGGGTATTTCAAAACTTTATTAAACGTGAAAGGTGGGCAGCCGCCCTCTTAGAGAGGGAGAAGCTCTGCTGCTTGTCTCATCTCCTACATCAAGTTTAACGTTTAGCAGAGCAAGAAACTGTCAGAGAGATACCGGAAGCAGGGGAGCAGTGGGAAAGGCTTGTGTGGAGTATAAGAACATCAGAGGTAAGAGCAAGAGTAGGTCGCTCTGCTTTTTAAGACTGATCTGGAATTCAATATGTTCAGGCTTCACTGGCACACATTATCATTAATTTCATTAAGTATCCAAAAATCTATCAACCTGGGTCTTGAATATACTTAATGACTAAACCTTCTAGAATAGGAATTCCAAAGTTTCACAGTTTTGAGAGTTGAAGTGGAAAATTGCTCCTCACCTCAGTTCTAAATGACCTGCCCTTATTCTGAGACGGTGACCCCATGTTCTATATTCCTCAGCCAGGGGAAAACATCCTCCCAGCATTGACCCTTCCAATCCTCATAGGAATGTTGGATGTTACAATGAGACTGCCTCTCATTCTTCTAAATTCTAGGGAATCTAGGACCAGTCTCCTCAATTTCAGCTCACAGGATAATCCCCCATTCTAGGAATAAATCTAGTGAACCTCTGTTCCAGAAAGGAAACACATCCCTCCTTACATGATTAAACACTGACATAGATCAGTAGGACTTATTGAGCTGTTTATTTGATGTAGTATCAATGTTACTCTGTATGATTCAGCCTTGATTGACCCACATATGCACTCAATTCCATTCCTTGTGTTTAAAACTCTGCATAATTTGACCTCTATCTCTGTAATCCCCTCCAGCCCTACACTTCCTCTCGCCATTTCTAATCCTCTGATTCTGGCCTCTAGCGCATTCCCCCTCTTTTTGCTCCACTATTGGTAGCTGTACCTTCAGCTGCTTAGGCTGAATGCTCTCGAATTCACTGTCTTAATCTTTCCATCTTCCTCTGTTCCTTTATGACCCTCCTTAAAATTCAGCTGTCTGGTGAAGTCTTTGGCCATGTCTCCCTACTACTTCCTTTCTTTGAAAAATAGAGTCTCTGAAGAGTGAAATAGACTCGAAACGTTAACTCTCTTTCTCTCCACAGATGCTGTCAGACCTGCTGAGATTTTCCAGCATTTTCTGTTTTTGTTTCAGATTTCCAACATCTGCAGTATTTTGCTTTTACCTCCTATCTTTAGTTTGGTGTCATTTTCTTTCTTTATGTCTCTGTGAAGCTTTTTGGGGCATTTTCAATGTGGATAATTTGCTATATCAATGCAAGTTGCCATTCTCTTGCCTGGAAGCAATGAATACAAGAAAATTGAGTGGAGAGGAATACACCCATAACAGACCACACTCCGTCTAACAGAGCCCAGCACTAATGGAGCATACTCTGTCTAACAGGCCCCAACACTAAGCCAAATCTCGCTCTAGCGAGATTCCCGACTCCGCAACCCAACTTGGGAGGAAGTACCCAGATGTTCTAAATTTAATTCTAAGGCGTGTGAGTATTTGAACAGGAGTCAGGCCCACTACCACCAGAATGAATTTGGAGGCAGCCACAGGGTCCTACTGGGTGCAGAAGCAGTTTGTGGGAAAGGTCCTCCTTGGTGCTCCAGGGATTGTAAGACAAATAATAAAACAAAAAACAGACCGTTGGCCCTCACCCTCACGCCCCCTCCATCCCCCACACAGTCCTCATGCACAATCAATGCTAATTCATGCCACCTCACACCCCCTATTGATCCCTTAGCCCCTCATGCACTTTATGCCATCTCATGCACCCCAACTAAACTTAATAGCCCTTCATATCCTCCAGGCCAACCAATGCACCCCTACTCACTACCATGGCCACTCATATGCTCCATGCCAATCTATGTACCCACCACTATGGTCCTTTATTGCCCCTCTGCCAATTTAGTGTCAAGTCATGCCAACCCATACCCCCTGACCCACCACCATTTGTCCTTACACTCTCAATGCCAACTCATCTACCATGGGAAGACCTCAGGGCCTTTCCTGATATACAATAAAATAAAGTAGTAAGTGTCTATTGATGCCTTCCTTCACTGTTCAAAAAGAAAATTCTAATTGACAAAAAAAATCATTACATTTAAATTTCTTCAACTACTTAATCCACTATAAAATAAAACATTTATTCAAGTAGTTAATCCCTCACAAAACAAATATTTGTATTCATAACCCCAGATGAAAGATTTTATAATCACCTGGAGCTGTCAATCAAACTGACAGACACCCACCTCACTGTAATAATAATAGGTTGCATGATCAGTTATGCAGCACAAATCCAAAATGATAGTTTCAGGCCTATGTCAGCAGACAGAGTGGAATGGAAAGCAGTTTTTAAACTGTAGACTGTGTTTTTAATTTAAAGGACAGGAGATTTAAGTGCCTTGACAACTTGTCAGTTCCAGTGAGTTTATCCATATTTTAGATACATTCATGCCTAGTTTTAATAATCCGAAAGGGCACTTCATTTCTCCCATATGGGTCCCTGGACCTGTACAAAAGGGTCCTTTACCTCTTTGAAAGGATACCCTACCTCTCTAAAGAACTCTGGTAAGTTTAGACCTCCTCTTAAAAAGTGTAAAGCCCAAGAGTCATATTTCAGAAAGCAGGGTGACAAAAATCATACCTGATGAAGGCAGTTTACTTTTACATTGCGCAGCTGCCTTGGTGAACTATGGATGTGCAAACTATAACCTACTCCTATTTCCACCCTAGTGAAAATGGTGAGTGCCAGGTTCAGGGACAGGACTTCCTGGCTGCAGAGCTATTTTGGCTAAGCTTGAGACCCTCTCTGTCCCGGTGCAAATTCCAACCTAAATCTCTTCCTCTGCCTTGTCAGGAGGAACTCAGGTCCACACAATCGCCATGATGGAAGTAGTGGTGACAATAGTGGAAATGCCCAAAAATTGGAAGTCCTGTCCCTGAACATGACACTTTCCATTTTCCCGAGGGCAGGATTGGAGCAGGGCACATTTCATGCATATGCAATTTAAGGAGTCAGTTGACCATTTAAATCATCAGCTGCCGCCACTGAAGTAGGATTTTGGGAGGCCAGGAGTGTGGAACATGACATTGCAGATTAGACCTGCAACTTGATATATTAATTTGGATAGCCAGGGTACCCCTTTGAACCTGATCTCTGGACATTTTTGGGGGAGGTAAGGTGCCCTGTGGGGTTAGTCAGGTGCCCTTGGAATTGTTAAAAGCTGGTGTAAATGTGTTCCAAAAAATGCATAAATGCATCACTGTCAAACTCATTGTCAATGTCAACAAATCTGCCAAAAACAATTGTCAAAACTTTTAGAAGCATATGTCAAAAGGAGCCATCAAGGCATTTAAAAACCCTACCTTATAAATCTTTGAGAAAATGTCTGAGCCATTACAAAAAAAATGATTACTTGCTATTTTACTCTGTTGACATAAGCCTGAGGGCTTCCATTACTGCATAAGGGCTGCAAGACTGATTTAACAACCATTCATTATCACAGTAGGGTGCCTGTCATTTCATAGCTTGATTGACAGCTACAAGTTTTTAAAAATTCTTTCATGTGATGTGGGTGTCACTGACAAGGCCAGAATTTGTTGCCCATCCCTAATTGCCCTTGAACTGAATTTTTGTAGAGGGCAGTTAAAGAGGTCTGGAGTCACATGTAGGCCAGACCAGGTAAGGGCAGCAGATTTCCTTTCCTAATCGGGTTTTTACAATAATCAATGATAGTCTTAGTAATGGTGACCATGAAACTATCTTTCATTTCCAGGTTTATTAATTGAATTTAAATTCCACTAGCTGTCTTTGTGGGATTTGAACCCTTTTCTGGATTACTAGTCTAGTGATATTACCACGATGCCATCATCTCTGCCTACATTATTATAGACTCTTTTACGTGGCACTATGAATTCCAAGATTGTTGCACTTGAATGAAATGTTTGTTCCATAAAGCTTTATTTAGTTGAAGGAATAGTAAATGGGTTTTTATGAAACAGAGTGTTTATTTTCAATGCAGTGAAGTCTGCAACAGACATTGTGAGCTTTATTTTATAGAACTTTATTTCATCTTGTCTCTGCATGGGTCGTAATGTTTGCCCATGGTGGATACTAGGTGAGTTGGTATGTTAGGTGTAAGGGCAAAGGGTGGTAGTTGGGGGCAAGGGTTGGTATGAGTTGCATTAAGTTGGTATAGGGGTTATAAAGGGAAATGGGATGGGTGGAAGAGCATATGTTGGCATGGAAGGTATGATGAGCCATAGGGCATACAGGGCATGAAGTGGCATGGGTCGCCATGGATAGAGAATGGGAAATGTGCCACAGTTGAGGAGGTGTGAGGGGTAAGTGCTGGGAGGGATGATTTAATCTTTATTTTTGGACCAAGTGCTGGAGGCCAAAGACAAGTTCAGCCCGCCTCCACACCCGGCAACCTCCTCAATTCTTCCTGGGTAGTCCTCAATGACTCCTATTCTAGCCCACCACCCCAGACCAAACATCCAAGTCTGGGCAGTCATTTTAAAAACTCAGGTTCGCAGAGCTGGGAATTCTCCTGTCTCTGTGCACCTGACCTGGAAGTGAAAATCTGGGCCACAGTATAAAGATACCATAGATAATGCACACATTATACATTGTGATAATTATGATTGACTAAAGAAAACTCACAAGCAAGCATCGTCTTCACCGATGTCACCAAGTACAGTTTATGGTCTACATATTTGAGGTAATCACAAAAACCGAAAGTGTTAAAACTCAGATAGCCAGACAGTGAAGGATAGAATACAGGGGTTTTGTCTTTATACACTTACAAGCCCCTATTTATAGAAGTACACGCTGTGCCCCTCCAACCAACACACACAGTTTAACTTTGTTCTTATTTTTTTTGAGTCCCCAATGAATGCCTACCACCTGAATACAATTAACACTCAAGTGAAACACAATTCGCAAAAGGGGTAACAGCTTCAACCCTCATTTGTAATTAAACATTTGCATAAAGTTATCACAAGTGTCCCAACACTACTTAACTTGTTTTAAAATTGAGATGTCTACTTCAAATACATAGCTTGGCCTAAATAGCCAAGTGGTTATGGTACTGGGTTTGTTATCCCAAGATCAAGAGTTCAAATCTCACAATGGCAAAACTATGAAACAATGTAACTTCATCTGAAACAGATGGAAACAGGTTTACTCAAAAAGAGTATCAAGAGTTCAAATCTCACAATGGCAAACTATGAAACAATGTAACTTCATCTGAAACAGATGGAACAGGTTTGTACTTGAAAGAGTTAAAAGCCACCAGGAGCTTTCCTTGGCTTGGCCTAAATAGCCAAGTGGTTATGGTACTGGGTTTGTAACCCCAAGATCAAGAGTTCAAATCTCACAATGGCGAAACAATGTAACTTCATCTGAAACAGATGGAAATGGGTTTGTACTCGAAAGAGTTACAGCTGCACAGAAAGTTTAAGCTTGGCTTAAATAGCCAAGTGGTTATGGCACTGGGTTTGTAACCCCAAGATCAAGAGTTCAAATCTCACAATGGCAAACTATGGAACAATGTGACTTCATCTGAAACAGATGGAAACAGGTTTGTACTCGAAAGAGTATCAAGAGTTCAAATCTCACAATGGCAAACTATGAAACAATGTAACTTCATCTGAATAGGAACATGGAAACATGTTTGTACTCAAAAGAGTTACAAGGGTTTGTGAGGTAAGAGGTTAGGTTGTTTCTATCAACTGTAAAATGTGTGTGCCTACGCACACAGGTGGCGACTTTCCGCCTTCAGACCCTGCAGTGATACCTCTACGTCGAGCCTCCTGCTAGATGGTGTGCCCTGATGACGTATTTCTTCCGTCAGGTGCACGGCCTGAATTATGACGTGCAGCTCCTGTTTATAGAACAGCTGGGCCTCGGTGGCTCCTTGCAGGCGTTGCCCGTCTTTTACCAGGACCTGATCAAAGTCTGGAAAGTGGTCGCCTCGCGACGCAGCTCTCCCCCGTCAGGAGTAGTGGCTATCGTCAGAGAGCCGCTGCTCAGAAATCCGCCCCTCTGTCCTTTTCAGTGGTTGGCGGAGAGGAGGGCTGTGGCCGCAGGGGTGACCAGGATCGGGGACGTGCTGGGTGGCGGAGGACTGGGCTGGATGCTCCCGCAGGAGTTGGCGCGACGCGCGTCTGTGAGTGTCCAGGTCGCAGCCGATGGCATCCAAGACCTGAGAACGGTTGTGCTCGGACCCGACGTTATTTTGGGTCTTGAGGTGGCCCAGGTGCGCGGTGGTCTTCCGTCTGAGCGTTCCCCTGTTCGGACGGAATTCCACATTGGTCCCAAGCCCCGAACCCTCCCTCGGGTGCTGGTGCCCCGCAATATGAGCCGCCTAGGGGACATGCCCTCTGTGCCTTTTGGCACGGCAAAGAGGGGCTTTTTGTACGGACTGCTGCTGCACACCTTCCATTTTCTCGCCCTTGTCCGTCGACCGGACACGCCCTGGCGTGCCTTGTTGCCGTCCGGCGGTGGAGGCCCCCGATGGGAGGCCCTCTACGGAGGTGTCCTCCCCCTTTCTATCGGGGACCTGGGTTGGAGGGTGTTGCATGCAGCAGTCCCCTATAATAAGAGGATGCATAGGTTCACGGACTCTCAGGACACGTGCCCTTTTTGCGGTCTTGTGGAGTCCGTGGACCATGTATACATAGGGTGTTGTAGGCTGCACTCCCTTTTTAGTTATTTGAAAAACCTTTTATTGATGTTTTGTTTGCACTTCAGCCCCACGCTCCTGATCTATGGGCACCCGGTGCAGAAGGGGGTCGGGAAGGAGGAGGACCTCCTCGTGAACCTGCTCCTGGGCCTGGCCAAGTTGGCAATTAACAGGTCCAGGCAGCGGGCGATCGACGGGGGAGTCCCGCCCGATTGTTTGTCCCTCTTCTGTGGCTACGTTCGCTGCCGGATGTCCCTGGAGAAGGAGCACACGGTGTCTGCTGGCACTCTCGAGGCCTTCCGTGCTCGGTGGGCACCGCGGGGACTGGGGTGTTTTGTTGACCCCTTTAATCACATTTTGATTTAAAGTTTGTAAGTTTCCTTTAAACTTTGTTCTTGGTTTTACAGCTGACCTGAATTAGGGGCTGTGCCTGATTTATCCCAATTTTGTTGATTTGGTTTTCATTTAAAAGATTATCAAGAGTTCAAATCTCACAATGGCAAACTATGAAACAATGCAACTTCATCTGAAACAGATGGAAACGTGTTTGTACTCAAAAGAGTTACATGTTGTGATTATCATTAGTCTCCATGGCAACCATCATTGAAGCATCATACACTTCCCTATCGCTGCATTTAGTTGTTGCTTAAACATGTCCAGAGTTTTGAGCTCCACCTCTCCAGCCTGATGTCTATCCCAAACACTGATTATCCCTGTGAAGAAGAATATCCTGATATCAATCCAAAAGCCATGACTGGGCATAAGCTTCATATCACATGTGTCTGAATCACTGGTTATTAAAGGGAAATATCAGGTTGTTCATTTATTTCAATGATGCTTAATCATGAGAAGCAGGAACAAAATCCAATTGCTTCATGTTGTGACATCTTATTACATCAACACTTTTTTTTTTCTCTTTCTCCTGTAGTATCACTCCGATATGATACCACAACAATCATTTGGATCTGTTTTGCTTTAGTGACTGGGCTCATCGTTCTCCTGGCAATGTTTATCTGCAGGAAAAGGTAAAAATCATGCAATAAAGCACTGAAATTTTAGACAGGAGGAGACAATTCGGCTAACCGTCATTTTGATTTAGGGAACCTTGGTGTATGTGGGCCTGGTGACATTCTGAAACAGGGCGTGTATGCTCACTTTTTCGTCTCTCAGAATGTATTTGTTAACTGCTTGCTATCTCTAAACAATTTCACGCTTAAAATTAATACTTAAAGATGAGGAAGGCCATTCAACCCATCTTAATTCAGCCACCCTGAAGCATCATACACTTTCCCTATTGCTGCATTTAGTTGTTGCTTAAACACGTCCAGAGTTTTGAGCTCCACCTCTCCAGCCTGATGTCTATCCCAAACACTGATTATCCCTGTGAAGAAGAATATCCTGATATCAATCCAAAAGCCAACTTTTCCTAGTTTGACCCTATATCCCATTGTCCTATCCATACAATTTAGTTTAAAGTAATATTCTGGATAAATGTTGTGCATTCCTTTAGCAATCTTATACCGCCTTATACAATCACCCCCCAAACCTCCTCTTTTCATGTTGAACAGCCCAAGGCTTTCCACTCCCTCCTCATAACTTAAACCCAATGTTTTTCTCTACCTGAAGGTCTCCTTTGTCTCTCAGTGACCAGAACTGGATATAGTGGTCAAGCTGCTGTCTGACCAGCGATTACATCCCTTGACTATACTGTACTGTATTGGCTGGTGTTCAACACCCACTTGGCTTTGTTGGTTGCTGCTTTTCATTTGTTGGACTTGTTGAGTTTACAAACACACTTGGCTCTCTTTTGACTATTTCATGAAGTATGCATGTTGCATTTTGCACTTACCTCCATGAAATTGAATCTGCCATTGTTCAACTCAACCATATATTCTATTTAACCCATTCTCTCATCTCTGGGCTGTCTCTTTCTACAGTCCCTATAAATCAGATGGGAAGGACGATCATTCACCTGCTCCACTGTTCACTGTCCAAATGCTAATTGAACATTCAGAAAAATCTACATCAAAAACTTTGAGTAGCCTTGTTTACAATGAAGTGGTACAAGGAAAAGATTGAAAGCAAACATTGCAATCATTTATTATCATATTTTGACACGTGAAGGCTCGTGAAGCAATTCATCAGTCATCCAATAACATGGTCTCTCTAATGCAGTAATTTTCTCCATTGGAGAGAAGGATCATTTCCCTCTATTGAATGGTGAGAATTCACATCAAGTGAGTTAGGTTTGGACAGTTGATATGTACGCACCATTGCAGAGATGAGCACTTCTTAGGATTATTGTCTCAGTCAAAGTAAACAAATTATCACAGCAGTTACAGACAATTGCAAGCATTTTGTGGGAACAAAAGGCTCCTGGCCTGTATGTGCAGTATTAAGTAGGCAACGGCTAAGGTGTTGGTCTCAATTACTGGATACAAATAACTCTGAGAGATTTTCCAAATTTGGCAGGAGTGAATTGGCCACAAATTTTAATGTCCCCACAGATGATGAAAGTTTTGTCCCAGGACCTGATGGCCAGGAAGAGGGGAGAGAGCCGGGGACTGGGGGTGGGGGTGGGGCTGGGGTTGAGGATGGGGTCATTTCTCATCCACTTCTGCCGTTGTGTTCTCATATAAATGAGGTGTTAATGTGGTGAACAACATGCATGCCAAACAGCAGAAGTAGCATGCAATAGAGTGAAGCAATTCCGCAGCCAACAGATCAGATCAAAGCTTTGCAGTCCTGCCACAACCGGTCATGGATGGTGGTAGACAATTAAACAGTTAAGAGGAGGAGGAAGCTCCACAAATATCTTCATTCTCAATGATGGGGGAGTCTAGCACATCAGTGCAAAATATAAGGCTGAAGCATTTGCAGCCATCTTCAGCCAGAAGTGTTGAGTGGATGATCCATCTCGGTCTCCTCCAAAGGTCCCCAGCATCACAGGTGCCAGTCTTCAGCCAACTCAGTTCACTCCATGTGATATAAAGACATGGCTGAAGGCACAGGATATGACAAAAAAGCAATGGGCCTAGACAACAACCTGTTGCAGTACTGAAGACTTGTGCTCCAGAGTTGGCCACGCCCCTAGCCTGGCTGTTCTAATACAGCTATAATGCTGGATTTATCTAACAATGTGGAAAATTGCCCAGGTATGTCCTTTCCACAAAAACAGGACAAATCCAATCTGACCAATCACCACCCCATAAGCCTTTTCTTAAGCTTCAGTAAATTGATGGAAAGTGTCATCAGCAGTGCTATCAAGTGGCACTTGCTTAGCAATAACCTGCTCACTGATGCACAGTTTGGATTCTGCCAGGGTCACTCAGCTCCTGACCTCATTACAGCCTTGGTTCAAACATGGATAAAAGAACGGAACTCCCGAGGTGAGGTGACAGTGGCTACCCTTGACGTCAAGGCAGCATTTGACAAAGTGTGGCATCAAGGAGCCCGAGCAAAACTGGAGTCAATGGGAATCAGAGGGAAAACTCTCCATTGGTGGAGCCAATCATCACAGACCCAGGACATCAATGCAAGAGTTCCTTAGGGTAGTGTCCTAGGCCCAGCCATCTTCAGCTGCTTCATCAATAACCTTCCCTCCAATATAAGGTCAGAAATATGGATGTTCGCTGATGATGCACAGTGTTTTGCACCATCGTGACTCATCAGATCCAGATGCAGTTTATGTTCATAAACAGCAAGACCTGGACAACATTCAGGCTTGGGTTGCTAAGTGGCAAGTAATATTCATGCCACACAAGTCCCAGGCAATTCCATCTTGAACAATAGAGAACCTAACCATCGCCCTTGACATTCAACAGCATTACCATTACAGAATTACCTGCCTGCAACGTTTTGTGAGTTACCATTGATTAGAAACTTACTACCAGCCGAATAAATACTGTAGTTACAAGTACAGGTCAGTGGCTGGGTATTCTGTGACAAGTAACTCACCTGATTCCCCAAACCTGCCCACCACCTACAAGTCACGAGTCAGGAATGTGATGAAATATTCTCCACTTGCCTGGATGAGTGCAGTTCCAACAACACTCAAGAAACCTGACACCATCCAGGACAAAGCAGCCTGCTTGATTGGCACCTCAACTACTGCCTTAAGCATTCACTCCCTTGTTACAATCCAGTTAGGGACTGTTAGAAGAAATCTGAAAGTCTAGTAAAATGCTAAACCGAACTATCCCACAAAATTCCATGTTTTGAAACAAAACGCAAACTTGATTGTATTTGAAAGAATTAGACAAAACAAGCAGTCTTAATTTAACCTTATGGGTCAGGTTTGTCCAACCTTTTCAGGTGGGGAACCATATTTCAATTTTCTTCTCACTCAAGGGGCCAATGATAAAATTTCGATAAGACAAGGTTTCGTACAACGTGGATATTTCTGAAATTGATGTTTAATGTCAAGGCAACACATTTCAAAAAAGAGTAATTGATAAACATATCCATTAAAATATGCCAAGCAGCAGAGTTCACCAAGAAGTGTTCCGTATATGAAAAATAAACTTTTTTGTTTGCCCTTTTGCTTAAGGAACAGAGCTAGAGAGGGACAGACTGGCCCCAGGGTCACTAGGGAAGGGGTGGGGACCAGGCCTTACCTAAGGAGTTGGGTTTAACTAACACTGACCTTGCATTCATCTCTGGTGATGCGCATTCCATGCTGGCCTCAGCGGAATTCATACAAAAGCTGGGGTTGGAAGTGGGTTGCCTTTCAGCCTGGGTTTTCCTCCTCTCCCAACCTGTTTTGTGGGTAGATTTTTGGGAAGGGAGGAGGATGAAGACATGTGTGTTTCCGGTTCATTCCAGATCTCAGAGTTCTCCCTCACACGCAATCACCCAGAGTCATCTATTCTCTCTCTCTCTCTCTCTCAAACACACACACTCACTCTCTCTGTCACACACACACTCCCTCTCAGATACACACAGAGACTCCTCCCAAATACACCACACACACCACACACACCCACACACACATACATACACACACACACACACACACACACACACAAACAGACTGTCTCTCACACATGCAAACATGCACAAACAGGGTCTCACACACACACGCAGGCACTCTCTCTCTCTCTCTCTCACACACACACACACATACACACAGGGCAGAATTTTCTGCATGGCGGGGGTGCGGACTGGGAGTGGGCATGCGTAGGTGCGCTCAGCTCACAGGGTCCAATGGTGACCCTACAGCCTGTATAAAGGGAGCCCTGCTCTCTTTGCGAGGCTGCTCGAAATGGTTGGGTGAAGGGCTCTGCAGAGGGGCCATGGAGGTTATGCAAGGCCGGAGGGTAGGCAATCGGGGCAGGCCAGGCCGGAGGGTAGGCCATCGGGGCAGGCCAGGCCGGAGGGTAGGGCAGCGGGGCAGGCCAGGCCGGAGGGTAGGCCATCGGGACAGGCCAGGCCGGAGGGTAGGGCAGCGGGGCAGGCCAGGCCGGAGGGTAGGGCAGCGGGGCAGGCCAGGCCGGAGGGTAGGGCAGCGGGGCAGGCCAGGCTGGAGGGTAGGGCAGCGGGACTGGCCAGGCCGGAGGGTAGGGCAGCGGGGCAGGCCAGGCCGGAGGGTAGGGCAGCGGGGCAGGCCAGGCCGGAGGGTAGGGCAGCGGGGCAGGCCAGGCTGGATGGCATGTGTCCTTCACTGGGTGGGCCAGCAGATATATTTTTTTTTGCAAAAATATACTTTATTCATAAAAAAATCTTCAACAACATTTCAAACCATTTCAAAATCAGCATCACAAAAATACAATCAGATTCAACTTTTACAACATGAATCACAAGGTGTATCAGTACAAACAATGAATATTACAATCATTGGCAGACATTCATTGTGAGCTGTACATCCCGAGGGGCTCTTCACAGTTCCCAGTCCCTCGGTTCACTGTGGCAGAAAGGTCTTAGGCAGCGACCCTTCCCCATTGCGCCTTTGCGGCAGTTGCCCCAAGCTTTAGTGCGTCCCTCAGCACATAGTCCTGGACCTTGGAATGTGCCAGCCTGCAACACTCGGGCGAGGATAACTCTTTGCACTGGAAGACCAACAAGTTTCGGGCAGACCAAAGAGCGTCTTTCACTGAGTTGATGATCCTCCAGCTGCAGCTGATGTTTGTCTCAGTATGTGTCCATGGGAACAGCCCATAGAACACAGAGTCCTGCTCTGGATGGACTGCTTGGGATGAAACTCGACAGGAACCACTGCATCTCTCTCCAGACCTTCTTTGCAAAGGCACAATCTACAAGGAGGTGAACAACAGTCTCTTCCCCACCACATCCACCTCGAGGGCAACGTGCAGAGGGGGTGAGACTCCTGCTGTGTTGGAAGGATCTGACGGGGAGAGCCCTTCTCACCACCAGCCAAGCTACGTCTTGGTGCTTGTTGGAAAGTTCTGGTGATGAGGCATTCTGCCAAATGACTTTTTGACAGTCTGCTCGGGGAACCATCCCACAGGATCCACCATCTCCTTTTCCCGCAGGGCCTTTAAGACGTTACGTGCCGACCACTGCCTGATGGACTTGTGGTCAAAGGTGTTGCTCTACATAAATTTTTCCACGAGGGACAGGTGGTCCGGCACGGACCGTTCTGCGGCAGTGTGGCCAGACCCATCCTTCGCAACACCGGGGACAGTTAGAACCTCAGCATGTAGTGACACTTGGTGTTTGTGTAGTGAGGGTCTACGCACCACTTGATGCAGCCACACACAAAGGTGGCCATCAGTATGAGGGCGATGTTGGGCACGTTTTTTCCCCCTTTATCTAGAGGCTTGTACATCGTGTCCCTGTGGACACAATCCATTTTTGACCTCCAGATAAAGCGGAAGATGGCTCAGGTGATCGCCACCACGCAGGGGTGTGGAATGGGCCAGACCTGCTCCACGTACAGCAACAGCGAGAGTGCCTCACACCTGATGACCAGATTCTTACCCGCAATGGAGAGGGAGCGTCGCTCCCACATGCCCAGTTTCCTTTTCACCACAGACACTCGCTCCTTCCAGTTTCTAAAGCGTGCCCTGGTCCCTCCGAACCATATCCCCAGCACCTTCAGGCTGTCAGCCCTGACAGTGAAGGGGACAAAGGATCGGTCAGCCCAGTTCCCGAAGAACATAGCCTCGCTCTTCCCATGATTTACCTTGGCTCCCGAGGCCAGTTCGAACTGGTCGCAGATGTGGATCAGTCTGTGCACCGACAGCAGATCCGAGCAGAAGACAGCGACATCATTCATGTACAGGGAGGCTTTGATCTGAGTGCCTCCACTACCTGGGATCATCACTCCTCTTATGCCCGGATCCTTCCTGATGGACTCAGCAAAGGGGTCTATGCAACACACAAAAAGAACAGGGGAGAGAGGGCAGCCCTGCCTGACTCCAGATTTAGGAAAGCTATCTGATTCCCATCCATTGATTGAGACTGCACTACTGATGTTAGTTTGGAGCAGTTGGATCCAATTGCGAATTCCCTCCCCAAACCCAATTTTGGAGAGCACACCCACCATGTAGGTGTGTGATATTCTGTCAAAGGCCTTCTCCTGATCCAGGCTGATGAGGCAGGTATCCACACCCCTGTCCTGTACATAGGCAATCATATCCCTGAGCAGCGCGAGGCTGTCAGAGATCTTCCTGCCCGGCACAGTGCAGGTCTGGTCAGGGTGGATCACCAATTCCAGAGCGGACTTGACCCAATTGGCGATGACTTTAGACAGAATCTTATAGTCCACATTCAACTGTGAAATGGGTCACCAATTTCTAATTTCCTCCCTTTCCCCCTTGTGCTTGTAGATTAGGGTGATGATGCCTTTCCTTGTGGATTCTGACATACTGCCAGTCAGGAGCATACTCTCGTACACTTCTAGCAGGTCTGGGCCCATCCAGTCACAGAGCCGAATACAACTCCGCTGGCAAGCCGTCGCTTCCGGGAGTTTTACTCTTCTCGAAGGACTCAAGGGCCTCAGTCAGTTCGTCAGGAGTTAGCAGTTTGTCCAGGCTCTCCCGTGTACTGTCATCTAAGACCTCCATGATAGAGGACAGGAAGGACTGGGAGGCCGTGCTGTCTGTGGGCTTCACATCATACAATCTGGCATAAAAGTATTTGCTGATCCTCAAAATGTCGGACTGTGATGACTTTACTGAGCCGTCTTCTTCCTTCAGGCTGCTGATCACAGAGCTCTCTCTGTGTACCTTTTGGAAGAAGAAACGTGAGCACGTCTCATCCTGCTCCACGGAGCGGACTCTGGAACGGAAGATGATCTTGGAGGCCTCCGAGGCAAAGAGCGAGGCTTGCTGGCTCTTCACCTTTTGGAGTTCCTCCTTGATATCGACCCCCATCGACTGCAGCCGGAGCAGATTCTGCATGTTTTTCTGGAGTCGGGACATTTCCCTCTGTTCCTTTCTAGCTTTCTGGGTGCCTTTGAGAATGAAAAACCTCTTGATGTTTCTCTTGATCACTTCCCACCGGTGTGTCAGGGACTCAAAGTGGGGTTTCACGGTTCTCCAACCTTTGTAATCCCTCTTGAGGTCCTCAATGTTCTCTGGGGTCAGCAGTTGCACATTTAGCTTCCATGCCCCCCTGCCCGCCTTCTGGTCCTTCTCTAAGTGACAGTCAGCCAGTAGGAGGCAGTGGTCAGAGAAGAACACTGGCTTGACATCGGTGGATTTGACTGCGAATGCATGGGACACAAACAGGAAGTCTATCCTGGAACGGATGGACCCGTCTGGCTGCGACCAGGTGTATCTACGCTGCGCTCCGTCTGCAGGGTTGCTGAAGACGTCATGCAGCTTGGCATCCTTCATTGTTTCCATCCGGGATCTGGACATAGCATCCAATCTGCTGTCGGCCCTGCCGGATCGTCCAGCCACATCGATGATGCAGTTGGAATCACCACCCAGAATGACCAGCCTGGAGGTCGCCAGCAGCAGTGGGAGCTGCTGAAAAACCTCCAGCCGCTCAGCCCCTTGTGACGGGGCTTACACGTTAATTAACCGGAGTGGACTGTTCTTGTACATTACGTCTGCTACGAGGAGGTGCCCGCCCACCACCTCCTTAACCTGGGAGACGGGGAAGTTGCCTCCCCGCAGCAGAATGCCCAGGCCGGAGGAACGAGAGTTGTTTCCACCCGACCAGATCGATGGCCCATGGGACTACCATCGTGACCATTGCCTGTAGGAGCTGAGGTGCGGTATCGCACACTCCTGCAGAAACAACAGGTCAGCTTTGACCTTGGCAATGTAGTCCAAGGTCACAACACATCACGTAGTAGATTTAATGCTAACCACATTTATGGATACAATCTTTAAACTCATTTTGAAGCATTAATTCTCTTACCAAACTGAGAGTCTCTGAGTTGTCTCTGAGAGTCCCAGACCTTTAGTCTGCTCCTTCATACCCATAGTGTGCTCAAATTGCCTCACTTTGGATGGGTTGAGGAAATCCCCATTGGCAGTGTTCTGCTCGGGTGGCATCTGGGGGTCCATGCCGAGAGTGGGGTTTGAAATGACCTTTGTTGGAGAATCTTCTCCAAACCTCTCCCCCTCTGGGGCGTTGCTGCTCCCAGCTTCCCAGAGCTGGGGTGCGCTGATCGCGTCACTGCTCCCAGATTCCTGGGGTTGTGGTGCACTGGCCTCTTCGGGTTGTAGGCAAAGTTGGGGTGTGCTGGTCTCCTCATTGTCTCCAATGTTCTGGAGCTCGGGTGTCTCATCCTCCAACTCCCTAGAGCTTTGCCGCTTCTTCTATCAGTGCCGCCCTGGCACTTCTTCGTCCGAAGAGCTGCTGCCCTAGTCATCTGTGTAGGATGGGAGATGCCTCTTGCCACTTGTCTGGGAAATGGCTTGTTCTTTCTTAGCCCCTTCTTCCTTTTGGCTGTCTTCACTGTCTGCCACTCCCCCTGCTGCTTTTCCACTGCTGCCTCCTCCTCCTCCATTGATTCGCTCTCCTGAGGAGTGGGAGGTTCAGGGGGCAGTGCTGTTGATTGAGGCAATTCTGTTGCCTCACTCTTTTCCTCCACCTTGTCTCCCTTTGTGTCCCCCTTTGTCCCGTTGTTCTCCCTGGGGGCCTTGGTGATTGGAGTGACACAAAGCATTTCTTCTGCTTCCCCCTCACTGGCTTTGGCTGCCTGTGCATAAGTGAGGCAGCATTTGAGGCAGGTCCTGTAAAGGTGACCTGCCTCGCCACACAGGTTGCAGCACTTAGTCTGTTTGCAGTCTTTTGTCTGGTGCCCTTCCTGTTTGCAGTTCTTGCAGAGGACGGCGCTGCAGTTGGCCGCCACATGACCAGCCTTGCCGCATGACCGACAAAGTTTGGGCTCCCTTACCGTTGGTCTTGAGCGTGACCTTTAGCTGGCGTTTGCATGTCCAGATCCCCAAATCATCTCTAAACTCGGTGTAGCTCCCAACCTTGTCGAAGTACCTGGTGAGGAAGGTGAGCACGTTGGTGACAGGGACGTAGGGGTTGTAGAGATGCACCGTCGCCACCTGGTCCCGTTGCAACGGCAGAGCAAAAAGCGGCTCCACCGTCAGGATCTTCATCTCCGGCAGGTCTTTCTTCTCCTCGAACACCTTCAGGAACTTGACGCATGCTGCCACTCACTTGAACGTTACATCGAAATATCCAGCGCTGGGGAAGTCTTGCAGGCAGTAGATCTCCGCAGCTTCGAATCCACACGCCTTTAACTGGATTCTCCTGGTGAAGAAGGCCTAATCCCTAGGTGCTCCTCCTTCACTGTCCTTCATCGTGACTCAGACGGGGTTAGGTAACCCATGGTATAGGGTCGGGTTGGTTATAGCATTTGCTTCACAACCTTGCCCAGGCAGCACCATGATCATGGTCTCTCCCCTGCCAGGTAAGTAGGTGGACCAGCAGATATTGCTCATGCCAAACTCAGCCTGAGAGGGTGGTGAAGAGATGGGTTCTGCCCCTGCAGCATGTGGTACACTGAGACCCACATTACTTTTTTGGGGGCATCCTGGAGGAGCTGCACCTAGACGCAGTGCTGGAATTCCAGGACATGTCCAAGTCAGGGTGATGCCATGCTGGGAGGGGAGCTTCAAGGTGGTGTGGCACCGATTGATCTGATGTCCTCTGCGCTTCACGTGCTTGTGCCTCCTTGCTATGGAAGGTTAGACCATGTGGTGCCCAATATGATGTAGGCAGCATTTGGCCAAGGGGTTGGGGTGAGGGGTATAGGCCTGGCATCTTTGTGTGAGTGTTCAACAGCATTGGGGTGAGGAGACACTTGGATCCCTGCAATGTCCCGCTTTGGTTAGGGTGGGACAGCAGCGAAGAGATTCCAAGTACAAGTAGCACTAATCAGTGCTCTTCTCTCCTTTTCAGGAGAAGAATGCACATAATGCAGCCGAGTGGGTGAGGGCTGGTGGCGGCCAGGTGCAGATCATTATTCTCAGATGGTTTGAGCAGGAGGCCCTGGATTTGGAGAGGCGCCATGCGTCAGATCCACTGGTGTCGGTGAGGCTGGGGTGCTACAGGCAGGTGTGTTTGCCCAGCAGTGAGGTCACCATTGTTCTCTCAACAGCCATGGCAGTGCTGAATGTTCAGTGATTGAAGTTTGCAACAAGGCTTGACCATTGCTTATGGGAGGATGAGCGCATAATGATCCCTGGGACAGGGATACACATTGACATTTTCCCCACGTTAACTGATCCACTGCCCTTGTTCCTCCTATCAGCATCAATGGAGCAGGGCCGGGAGGAGGAGCAGTAGAGGCCACCTCTCACACCTGAGGGCCCTGAAGTCTCACCAGCGTCACACCATCTCTGCCAGGCAGGCAGCAACGCAGATACTAGCATCTCGGTGGGAATTAAAACATCAGCTAGTGTCCCGGGGCACAGTGGTGAGGGCACTTCACAGTCACTGGAGGAGCTGGCAGAGACAGAGACAGTCGGAGGACTGCGGGAGACCAGTCACATGCTCAGTCGGTACCTGATGATGTGCCTCTGGAGTTGTCCGCAATGCAGCAGCTGCAGGAAATGCAGCCAGGTGTGCAGGAGCATCTGGGGGAGGTACATGAGGCTATGCTTGGCTTGGTCTCTGGGGTGGAGGAGTCTACACGGAAGATCGCCGAAGCAATGAGCCTCATGACCGAGCACCATGTGTCCTCCATGGAGAGATTGGCGTCTCTCGTGGAGAGGCTCCTCCAGGAGACCCATCAGGGCTTCCTGGGGATGCGCTTGGACCAGCAAGTGTTCGCATCGGCATTGTCAGCTGATCAGTGCCAGTGTGGGAGATGGTCTTGGTACCAAGTATCCCAGCTCGGTGCCCATCCATCCACGGTGAGCAGGGAGGTCCAAAGCGACCTCATATCGGCGCAACAGCAGCCTGTCATCTCTGCAGGCACCTCTCAGAGCACTCCGGATGAGGGTAGCAGCTCCTCTGCCCCTCTGCCAGTGACCGTAGCATCTGATGAGGCTACGACGACTGGGGAGATGCCAGCTGTGGAACTGGCAGCTCCCTCCCAGGCGGGGCCAGCACAGGCTCAATGAGCCAGAGGATGACCGCCAAGGTCATCAAGGCCAACAGGACAGCAGAGTCAGCAGCTGTCTCAGATGCCACACCCAGCAATGGGGCAACACCAAGACGTTGCACCCGTAAACAAAAGCATAAGGCACCTTACGCACACCACGGGTTTTTTACTGGTGCTTTTGTGCTGGCCCGAGATGAGATCTTTATGATTTGCTTGGAATTGGAACCTTGAAATGGCCCTTGTCATTTTGTTTCATTAATTTTCTTTGCCTATGATATTAAATTCAGACGCATCACTATGGCTGAGGGTGCCTCTTTTTTTCTGCAGGTGTATGGTTTCCAGAAATGTTAGGAGTGCTATGTGGGACATTCAGCTTTCATAACAAGGCCCTTAGTTACTGTTCCTAACCTGGAAGATTAGGCACTTAGGTATCGAGTATGGATCCTACAGCCCAGTCTTGTCCTGGAGGTCCATCTGTGGTGTGCTAGCTGAAGGTTCATTGGAATAAAGCCTCCCGGGTGTCCTTCCTCCTTGGTGTAGTCCTGGGTCAGCGTCTACCCCCTCAGCATTTCCCTGTGCCTGTTCATCCTCGGACTCACTGCTGGACTCATCGTATGCAGCTGCAGCCACTGTGTCTACATCTTCTTCATCCACTGCGTCCCACCTTTCCAGCGCAAGATTGTGGAGAGTGCAGCATGCAACCACTTTCAGCAACACAGATCTGGGGGGTACTGGAGTGCACCCTCTGAGCGGTCCAGGCATTGGAAGCGCAACTTCAGAAGACCGATGGTTCTCCCCACCACAGCCCTTATGGTGCCCTGGCTCCCATTGTACCACAGCTCAGCATCTGTTTTTGGATGGCAGAGAGGCATCAAGAGCCACCTTCTGAGGGGATAGCCCTTGTCACCCAGCAGCCAACCATCCAACCGGACTGGAGCACTGAAGAGCCCCAGCACCTAGGAGTGTCTGAGGATGTAGGTGTTGTGGGAGCTGCCTGGGTACCTTGCACAGACTTGCAGAATCAGCATCCTGTGATCACACACTATCTGCATGTTCATGGAGTGGAAGCCCTTCCTGTTGACGAAGGCACCGGGCTCACCTGCTGGCGCCTTGATCGCCACATGTGTACAGTCGATTGCACCCTGGAAGCAGGGCAAGCCAGCAATGGCCACGAAGCCTCTGGCTTGCTGTGTCTGGCTGACCTGGTCCCAACAGCTGTGGATGAAGGCTGAATAGAGCGTCTGTAACCTGCTTGACACAAGTGTGGGCAGCTGATTGGGAGACATCGCAAAGATCACCCAACGACCCCTGGAAGGAGCCAGAGGCATAGAAGTAGATGGCAGCTATGATCTTTAGAGCCACTGGCATGAGGTATCCACCCACACAGTTAGCGGAGATCTCAGGCCCTATCATCTGACAGATATAGTTGATTGCCTCCCTTGAGAGATGGAGCCTCCTTCAGCTCTGCACCTCAGACATATTGAGGTAGCTGCTTCGCAGCCTGTACCCTCTGGCAGCAGGATAGTGGCATCTTCTGCAGCCCCTTCCACCTTGGACTACCTCTTGGCCCTGCACCCCTTGTGCCTGCGCCTGTCCTCCCAAAGTTGGCTCCCCTGGAGGCTGAATGTACACTCCTGCCCTCCTCCCCCTTCTAGCCCTCCCTTCCTCCTCAGAGGAGGTGCCTTCAGTGGAGAGCTCAGCTCCCAATCCCAGGCTAAGGGGAGGCTTCCTGAAACCTGCAGGCCCAAACAACATTCTTCACTGCAGAGTGCTGACCTGAAGGTTGTGAGTCCAGTCCAAGCAGTCCAGTCGGCAGACGCGTTTTGAAGTATTGCAGATCACACAGGCAAGTATCAGTAATTTTGAAACATCAATATTTGACAGAGCACACTCACGACCCCACTGAGCCCTCTTATCCCGCCCGTGGATGAGGTTTATATAAATGTGTCCTACCCGCCTGCCCATTGCACCTGGTGAGCCGACCCGAAGATTGCACGAGCGCCAAAAAATTGATGTTGATTGGTGAGTCAAGGGCCTTAAGTTGCCCGTTAATTAATGGCAGGCGCACAGTGGATATCATCACGCACCTGCACAACAAAATATCGTGATGGCGTGCGGTGATGTCGGGACGCTCGCCTGACATCACCGTGTGTCATTTGATGCGTGGATATGCGGGGCCAACCCCTGCATGCCAATGGGAAAATTGTGCCCATAGACACTCTCTCTCTCTCACTCACACACACACACACACACACGCACGCACGCACGCACGCACGCACGCACACACACACACACACACACACACACACACACACACACACACACACACACACACACACACACACACACACACACACACACAGGCCAGAAACTTACCTCTGTCAGTGGGCTGGACGAGGGTGGCCCGCAATCGACTGCCTGTTGCCATTTAATGTGTGAGGGCCAATTTTGCATGCACATGAAAGATCGCAGGAATATCCCTGAGACACGGAGCTGCCTCACTGAGATTAAGTACATAATAAAATATTTTATATAATAAAGTTAAAAATTATTTAAACATGTCCCCTCATGTAACAGTGTCACATGAGCGGGGAGATGTTTGTGAACTGTGCAAAAATTCATTAATAATTTAATAAAAGCTTCAGGAAACCTCATCCCACCCGTGGATGAGGTTTCCTGAAAAATGCGAAGGCCACCTGGGTTCTTCGCCTGCCGCCAACCTTAAGGTTGGACAGGCAGCATTGATAACAACTTTAGTTGGTTTTTTAACGGCCTTAACAGGCCATTGTCAGTTTGGCAGGCATACAGCCACCTCCGGCGCACACCCGCCAAACGTAATATCTAAATGATGCACGATAATGTCAGGACACACGCCTGACATCATCGTGCGTCATTTTGTGCACACCAACGGCAATATTCAGGCCACACTCACACACATACAGGCTGTCTCACACACACTCTTACATACACACACACACACAGTCTTACACGCACACACACACGGAGGCTCTCTCACACACACTCTTACATACATACACACACACTCACACACACACACACACACACACACACACACACACACACACACAGAGGATCTCTCTCACACACTCTTACATACACACACTCTCGCACACAGACTCTCACACACACTCTTACATACACACACACACACACACTCTTACATACACACACTCGCACACAGACTCTCACACACACTCTTACATACACACACACACGCATGCAGGCTCTCGCACACACACTTTTACATACACACACACACACAGGCTCTCTCACACACACTCTTACATACACACACTCACACACACACTCTCACACACACTCTTATACACACACACACACACAGACATACAGGCTCTCTCACACACAGACTCTTACATACACACACACACCCACACACACACAGACTCTCACACACACTCTTACATACACACACACACACAGACATACAGGCTTTCTCATACACACACTCTTACATATACACACACACAGACATACAGGCTTTCTCATACACAGATTCTTACATACACACACACACACACAGACTCTCTCACACACTCTTACATACACACATTCTTGCACACAGACTCTCACACACACTCTTACATACACACACTCTTGCACACAGACTCTCACACACACTCTTACATACACACACACAGACTCTCACACGCACTCTTAAATACATACACTCTCACACACACACTCTCACACATACACTCTTACATACACATACACACACACACACACACACACACACAGACTCTCACACACACTCTTACATACACACACACACAGACATACAGGCTTTCTCATACACAGACTCTTACATACACACACACACACACACACACACAGACTCTCACACACACTCTTACATACACACACACACACAGACATACAGGCTTTCTCATACACACACTCTTACATACACACACACACAGACATACAGGCTTTCTCATACACAGATTCTTACATACACACACACACACACATACTCTCTCACACACTCTTACATACACACATTCTTGCACACAGACTCTCACACACACTCTTACATACACACACTCTTGCACACAGACTCTCACACACACTCTTACATACACACACACAGACTCTCACACGCACTCTTAAATACATACACTCTCACACACACACTCTCACACATACACTCTTACATACACATACACACACACACACACACACACACACAGACTCTCACACACACTCTTACATACACACACACACAGACATACAGGCTTTCTCATACACAGACTCTTACATACACACACACACACACACATACACAGACTCTCACACACACTCTTACATACACACACTCTTGCACACAGACTCTCACACACACTCTTACATACACACACTCTCACACACAGACTCTCACACATACACTCTTACATACACACACACACACACACACACACACACACACACACACACACACACACACAGGCTCTCTCACACACACTCTTACATACACAGACTCTCACACACACTCACACACACACTCTCACACACACGCTCTTACATACACAGACTTACACACACACTCTTACATACAGACACACAGACTCTTACATACATACACACAAACAGACTCTCACACACACACTTTTACATACACACACAGGCTCTCACACACATGCTTACGTACACACACACACACACACACACACACACACACACACACGCAGACTCTCACACACACTCTTAATACACACACTCACACACGGACTCTTACAGACACACTCTTACATACACACACACAGGCTCTCACACACACGCTTACGTACACACACACACACACACAGGCTCTCACACAGACTCTTACATACACACACACACGCAGACACTCATACACACTCTTACATACACACACTCTCACACACGCACTCTTACGTACACACACAGAGACTCTTACGTACACACACACATGCAGACTCTCACACACGCTCTTATGTACACACACACGCATGCAGACTCTCACACACACACTCTTACATACACACACACACACGCAGACTCTCAGACACACTCTTACGTACACACATACACGCGCAGACTCTCACACACACTCTTACATACATACACACACACACAGGCTCTCTCACACACACTCTTACATCCACAGAAACACACACTCTTACATACACACACGCAGGCTCTCTCACACGCATTCTTACATACACACACACATGCATGCTCTCTCACACACACTCTTACATAGACACACACACAAGCAGGCTCTCTCACATGCACTCTTACATACACACAAACACAGGCTCTCTCATACGTACATGCACAAGCACACATGCATGCACACAGACTCTCTCATGTACACACTCTCTCACACTCAAATACACACACACACACATACTCTCTCACACACACACAGACTCTCTCTCACATACACAGACACACTTTCTCTCACACGCAGTCTCTCCCTCACACACACACATACACACAGGCTGTCTCTCTCTCTCACACACACACACACGCACATGCAGGCTCTCTCTCACATACACACACACAGACTCTCTCTCACATACATACACACACACACATGCATACATGCAGGCTCACACACACACGCACACACACATATGCAGGCTCTCTCTCACACACACATGTGCACACACACGCTCTCCCTCACACACACAGACCCCCCTCCCTCTCTCTCGCTCTCTCACTCATTCACTCACACACACAGACACACACATGCACACACAGACATACACACACACACACGCACACACACATATAAAGGCACCAATCGCTCGTAAGGGGTTGTTCAAACAAGTTGGTTCATTGATTGAAACTAGGCACATGGGAACATTTATGCAGAGGGATAAAACTTTAGGACATCAGAACTGCAGAGCTGTGTGTATGTACTCTGCTTAAAGCAAAGGCAAAGCTAAAATTGGATTGCAAGACACATGTCCTTTCTAGTGATATTATGCTGCAATCCCTTAAAGGCACATTATGACATCCTCCGTCATACAGTGGCAGCAGTGTGTACCATCTACATAATGCACAGTAGCAACTTGCCAAGGCTCCTTTGACAGTGTCTTCCAAATCTGCAACCTCTACCACCTTGAAAGACAAGGGCATGGGCATAGCCCCATCTCCAAATCCTCTCCAAGTCACACACCACCACTGTATCAGTGTTCCTTCACTGTCACTGGGTCAAAATCCTAGATCTCCCTTGATGACAGCACTGTGGACATACCAACTCCATATGGATTGCAATGGTTTAAGGTGGTTCACCACAACCTTCTCAAAGACAATTAGGAAAACTAGGGATAAGCAATAAGTACTGGCCTTGCCAACAACAGTCACATCCCAAGAACGAGTTTAAGAAAATGTCCACCCATGCACTTGGAGAAGTCACTGGGAAGCAATCAGGAGCAGAAAAATCAGTTGTTCTTTCTCTTTTCTAACTTAGAGAGTTTATATCTCAATCAGAGGGTTTTATGGACTAAAGAAGGATTTGGGACATTAGGATTAATTTGAGCATGATGTCGGACAATGGGGATAGAGTAGTGCGCTAGGAATAGTTTCTCAGTAATATTGGTCAATGCATCATTGGGACGAGTTTGTGAATGTTCTGACAAATAGGTGGCACAGATGTGATGGGTCAAATGACATCTTTCTGCAGCATAAGTCCCAATTGTTCTTTGGTTCTAAGGGCATTGCCTTTCATAGCCTCAAAATGTCTCAAAGCACTTTCCCGTCAGTCAAGTACTTGTAAAATGAAGCTCATGTCCTTGGGCATGGTATCACTAAAAGTAACGATTAGGTAAACTGTTTTAGTGATGTTGGTTGAGGGATAAATATTGGCTAGGGAGAGCTCCTCTGTTCTCCAGAACAGTCCAACTAATAGGTATATGACTATTTACCATCTCATTCAAAAGACAACGCCTCCACCAGTGCAGTGCTCCCTCAACACTGCTCTGTAATGCCAGCCTGCATTTTGTACTCGTATCTCTGGAGTGGGACTTCAACAACAACAACAACGTGCATTTGTATAGCAACTTAAGCATAATAAGATACCCCAAGGTGCTTAATAGGAACGTTATTAAACAAAATTCGACATGAAGCCATGGAAGGATGTATTAGGGTATGTGACCAAAACCTTGGTCAATGATGTAGGTTTTAAGGAATGCCTCGAAGGAGCAAAGACAGGGTAGGAAGAGATAAAGCTTAGGGCCTCAACAATGAAGGCATGACTTCCAGTGGTAGAGTGTTTAAAATCAGGGATGTGCAAGAGGCCAGAATTGGTGGTGTGCAGAGATCTCAGAGGGTTATAGGGCTGGTGGAGGTCACAAAGATGGGGAGGGGGGTAAAGTCATGGAAAGTTTTGCAAACAACTGATGAGAATTTTGAAATCGAGGCCTTGCTGAACCGGGAGCTGCTGTAGGTCAGTGAGCCTGGGGCGATGGATAAATGGGACTCAGTGCAAGTTAAGATACAGGCAGCAGCGTTTTAGATGAGCTTAAGTTGGCTCATAGGATTCTGGTCAGGAAAGCATTGGGATAGTTAAATCTAGAGATAATGAAGGCTTGGGTGAGAGTTTCAGCCGTAGATGAGCTGAGGCGGAGGTGGATTCAGGTGATATTACGGAAATGACAGTAGCAGGTTTAATGGTGACATAGATATGTGGGTTGGAGGCTCACAACTTTCTGAGTGAAAAGCGAGAGCGTGGCCAACTGAGCGTGACCAACAAAGTGGACTGGAGGACTCAGTTTGAGCGGTGACACTGCCGGAGGAATGGAGAGCTGGGGATCACGATGAAAGCAACAAAGTTTAAAAATAACAGCACCCAACATGGTGCTCAAAAAGAATATAAGCAACTTATAGTACTCGGTCACTGCTCTAAGTAAGGTCCGCTAACTCAGCACATAGAAAGGATTTAACCAATGACTTTCTAGATCTATGTTGTTCAGTATCACACCACACACAAACCATTGGGCACAGGTTGGCTGCATTATCACAAGTAGAGCATTCGGATGTCACAAGTATTGCCCTAATCTCTGAGAACGTGGTGCCTCCTTTCTGATGCCTGTAACTCAAATTATTCCGCTCTCCTCCCCCTAGTTAGCTTTCTGGATCAGTATATCATGTGGGTTGGACTAAGGGAGGTCAGTGGATTCTGGAGATACTGTGTTTGGAGGTAGCGGGTAACCAGAGCGGAAATTTGAGGAAAAAAGAAACAACAAACACAAGCAAAAACAATGTTATTGCATTTATTCAAATACAGGAGGAGATGTGAAATGTTAATGTATTTGATACTTTTTACCTTAAATGTGTGGGCCAGAGTCTCTTGAAAACACTGCAGATCTCCAGACATAGTGCAGAGCCCAGTCAAACTGAGTTTCCACACACGGGGGCTTCTGTCTATGTTATACTGTAGAGTTAGATAGGAAAACCCTCACAGTGCCAGAACGTTCAGGGAACTTGCTGCATTGGCTTCTTTTCAGCTCATCCAAAAATGAAAAAAATGACAGTGATAAGCTATCAAAGCATGTGGAATAGTTAATCACAATTTATATGAAATAAAGAACGTTTACTGTTCATGGTATTCTCACTTGCCCTTTCTCAATCTTACTTCCTTATTCTCCCTGTCCCTTTTTAAGTTTAACTTTACTCTCAGGCTATTTTACTGATATGCTATCGTTCCACCGATCCCAACCTGATTTAAATGTAAAATGTTTAATACGTTTCTTTTCCTGTCTCACTGTCCACTTTAAGACAAATAACTGTTTAGGGTTGTTTTGTTGTTTGTGATAACCACTGACCCAGTTACACCAAGCGTGCAATCAGACAGTTCTGCGGCAGGACTAACTTGCAGCAACTTTCTTTAGCCAGGCCTGTATTTGTGCTGGGAGTGCGTCATTACTATAGCCAGGTATTTATCAGCAGTGGCTTCTAACTCTCCAGAACTTGAATACAGTGACTGATGCGAGGTATAGGGCTGTTCATAACCTAATAGGTTCCTGATTTAAATTTCCAATACCCATGCCTTGTACTTGAACTATTACAAGAGTATGAGTATATGCTATTAGTGGTCTTAGCATTAATTACCTGGTGCAGGAGCAAGTTGCCAGTTTTAAGATACATCCCTATGTATTTTTTTAACATTTCTTTCATGGGATGTGGGCATTGCTAGCAAGGCCAGCATTTGAACTGCTTGTCTTTCTTTGGCCCTTGCATTTTAAAGAGTAGTTCAGACTTGATCACATTGCTGTGGATCTGAAGTCATACGTAGGCCAGGTAAGGATAACAGATTTCCTTTTTCAAAGAGCAGATGGGTTTTTAATGACAATCAATGATAACTCTTTTGGTAAACAAGATAAACTGAATCAACTAAATGAAGGACAAATTAAGAGGCAGCCCCTTAAAGGGATACTGCAAAAAGAAAAGCAAAATCTTAAAGGAAACTTACAAACATCAAATTAAAACGTGGTTAAAGGGGTCAGTAAAACACCCCAGCCCCCACAATGCCCACCGAGCACGGAAATCTTCGATCATGCTCCCTCTCCGAAGACACCTGGCCGTGAACATAGCCGCAGAAGAGGGGCAGACAGTCAGGCCGGACAATCCCCTTGATACCCTGCTGCCTGGTCCTGTTAATGGCTAACTTAGCCAGGCGCAGGAGCAGGTTCACGAGGAGGTCCTCCTCCCTCCCTCCCACCCCGCACTGAGTGCCCAAAGATCAAGAGCGTGGGACTGAAGTGTAAACAAAAGAGAAGTAACAGGTTTTTAAAATAACTAAAAAGGGGGTGCAGCCTACAACAACTGACACATACATGGTCCACGGGCTCCACAAGGCCACAAACCACACTGGCATCTTGGGAGCCTGTGTCTGACACAATCCTATGGTGCTGCTGTGAGCAACACCCTCCACCCCAGCGCCCTGATGGTAAGGGGGAGGACTCCCATGTAGAAAGCCCTCCACTGGGGACCTCCACCACCAGATGGCAACAGGGCATGCTAAGGCATGTCTGGGTGGCGGGCGAGGGTAAAGAGGTGAAGCGTGTGCAGCAGCGGTCTTTACAGGAAACCTCTCCGTGCTGTGCTAAAGGGCACGGAGGGCATTTCTGTGAGGTGCCTCAGGTTGTGGGGCTCTGGCTTATGAGGGAGGTTTCGGGGTTTGGGGCCAATGTGGAATTCCGTCCGAGCAGGGGTGTGCTCAGATGGGAGCCCGCCGCTTACCTGCGCCTCCTCGAGACCTCGCATATAATCAGGACTGAGCATAACTGTTCTAAGATCATGGATGGCATTGGCCGCAAACTGGACGTCCACTGATGTGTGATGAACCAACTCCTGAGGAAGCATCCAGCCCACTGCTCCACCACCCAGCATGTCCCCAATCCTGCTCACCCCAGCAGTCACAGCCCTCCTCTCCACCAACCAGCTGAAATGGTGGAGGGGTGGATTCCTGAGCAGGGCTCTCTGACGATAGCCAATGCTCCTGACAGCAGAAAGCTGTCACAAGGTGAACATGCTCCAGACTTTGATCAGGCCCTGGTTAAAGATGAGCAATGCCTACAAGGAGCCGCAAACACCCCTCAGGTCTACAAACAGGAGCTGCATGTTATAATTCAGGCCATGCACCTGGCAGAAGAAATAGGTCACCAGGGCATACCACCTAGGACAGGACAATCAATGATAGTTTCATGGTCACCATGACTGAGACCAGCTTTCAATTCCAGATTTTATTGATTGAATTTAAATTCCAACATCAGTTGCCATGGTGGGAGTTGAACCCTTGCCCCCAGAGCATTAGCCTGGAGCTTTGGATTATTAGTTCTGCGACTTTGCCAGTACACCAATATATTCTGCTACAGATGTAGAAATGTGCAGCAATATTGAACCCAGCCCTTATGACTGATATATTCCTTAGCCTAGTCACAATACAAGGAATTTGGATAAGTTGACTGACACAAGTCTGATAAGATAACTGCCTGAATTTAGGAAGTGCCTTACACAGTGGATTTTGTTGTAATGTCCCTTTAAGGGATAACAGCACACTGTCACCAGAAGGGAAGTTGTCATGTGACCTGTCTCAGTTTCACTTTGGCCTGAGAGCAGAACACAGCATACATAGCTCTGCAGTTATGTTTTCACATTTTCTATCCATGTATATATGTTTCCATATGCCGAGTCTGAATAAATGAACCTATGTGTTTAGCCAATCCCTTATGAGTGATTGGTGCCTTTATATCATGATAACAACATGATAGATATGTGGCTGAGTAAAATAAAAACTGGACAAGTTCTATAATGGCCAGTGATATGCTTCACCAGAATAATGCCCCTGCAGCAATGATAGAAATTCACCCCTGTATCCATCAATCCAGATGTTCAGGTATAAGGTACACATCCAGCTGAGAAATACCTAAAGCAATGCAATGAATGAAGATTATCTTTGTTTTGCATGGAACTGGGCGGAGGGAGAAGGCCAGTGACAAGGCTGATTACTCTTTTCCTTTTTTGTGATATGTATTTGCTATCTTTGATGTGAGATTTTTTTTTCAATTAAGGAGAGTCAGAAAACTTTTTAATAGAAAACTAGTCACTGTTAAAAATTACCGGTAGAATTCGAGACTTGTTCAATCATCATATCACTGCTACGGAGTATTTGAGAGTCACTAAGGAGATCTTGAACCCTCTCACATGTTACATTTAGGAAACCCTTCGATGCTCCCTCTGGCTGTAACTGTGGCTTTACTGACATGTATTTTTCTTACAGAAGGTGTGGGTACAGTAAAGCATTTCAGGATCCTGATGAAGAAAAGATGTATTATCAAAATGGACACCGTAAGTACCAGAAGCAATATCATTCAATAAAGTAGAAATGAGACCATGGGGAATGAGTTGCCTTGTGTATATTATTTCTTTCAATTTAGAAAATGCTGTAAATATTCCCCACTTTTTGATTTCTTCTACTAATGTCATAGGTATCTGCAGGATATTGAGAACATAGAAATCCACAGAACTATTAAACCATGACTACAAGACAAGGGAGACAAACACAAGCAAATAAAGAGCAAGTTCAGGACTGAAGCTTAGATATATTGCTTCACATACATATTATACGCTAACTGCAACAGTAATTATTCTTCTAAAATACTTCACTGGCTGTAAAACACTTTGAGACTTTCTAAGCTCATGAAGAGGGCTATATAGAAGCAAGCCTTTTTTTCATTAACACCTGAAACGGTTTCCAGAGAAGAGTGGAAGCAAAAATTCTGGAATCATTCCAGAAAAAGCTTGCATTCATATAGCGTATATCATAGGTGGAATTTTACAGCACCTCCTGCTGCTGGGATTTTCCGGTCCCGCCAAAGTCAATGGGCTTATGAACGACTCGCCACATTTTATGGCCTTGCCCCCAAATTCCTCCCCATGTCTTTTCATGACATCACAAAGCACCTTACAGCCAATCGAATGTTAATCATTGTCATGATGTAGGCAAACATAGCAGCAAATATTTGCACAGCAAGGTTTCACAAACAGGAATGAGATAACTAACTGGATGTTGTTTGGGATAGATGTTGGCCAGGATATCAGGAGAATGCCCCTGGTTCTTCAAATAGTGGCATGGCACCCACTTGAAAAAGCAGACAGAGTCTCGGTTTAATGTTTTATCAGAAAGACAATGGGCAGAATATTGCCCTTGACGAGCGGACGGGCCCGACCGACTCAGCAGCGGGCGAGCAGCCAATCGCCGCCACCGAAAAGGGCTCTGCCGCCATTTTAAGTGGGTGGGCTAATTAAGGTCCACCCAGCGTGACGTCCACCGGGAAGCGTTATGCGCTCCCTGTGCGGGCGGAGGGATTCCCCAAATGCGAGAGAGCGCTCTTTCATGCATGCGCACGAAAGAGGGCACATCTCCCTGAGGCAAAGTGCTGCCTCAGGGAGATCGTTGAAAGTTTTTTAAACTGTAAAAATATAAAAATAAAAAAATCATTAACATGTCCCCCTCATGTGATAATGTCACACGAGATGGGACATGTTAATAAGTATCACAAAAACTTTATTAAAGTTTTTTAAAACCGACATGAAAACTCATCCCGCCAGTGGATGAGGTTTCATGTTTTTTTCAGAAGCCCGCTGGGGTTCCAGGCCTGCCTGTCAGCCTTAAGGTTAGATCTCAGTTGGCCATTGACAGGTTGGTGGGCGGACAGCTGATCGCGCTGTCCCCCTGCCTTCCTGAATATTTAAATGGGGTGGGATGGTTCCTCCCGATGTCATCCCGTGACATTTTCGTGACGGTGAGCAGGCCCCGCCCCCTGCTCACCGATGGCAAAATTCTGCCCAATGTCTCCGGAATTGAGCAACCCCTCAGCCTTAAACAGAAAATTAACATGCAGGTACAACGAGCAATTAGGTAGGCAAACGGTATGTTAGCCTTTATTGCAAGATGGTTAAAGTGGTAAGAGCGAGGCAGGATTGCTGCAGTTATATCAGGTTTTGTTGAGACCTGGAATACTGCATGCAGATTTGGTTTCCTTACCTAAGACTGAGTGCGGTAAAGTTTTGTTAGATCGATTTCTGGGATGAAAGGGCTGTCCAATCAGGGGAGATTGAGCAGAATGGGTCTAAGCTTTCTGGAGCTTAAAGGTGATCTCATTGAAGCATCTAAGATTCTGAAAAGGTTTGACAGCGTAGATGCTGAGACGTTGTTTCTCTGTCTGGAGGTAGGACTAGGAGTCCTAGTCTCAGAATAAGGGGTCGGTCTTTTATGCCTGAGATGAGGAGAAATTTCTTCACTTAGAGGGCTATGAATCTTTGAAATTCTCTGCCCCAAGAACTGTGGACCAATATCCAGGAGAGTGTATATTGCAATCTAGGCCACACTTCAGATGCATCAACCCTTGTTTTAAAAATGTGCACTAAGGTCCATGTTATAACTCCAATATAACGCCTCTCCTCAGATATGGTCTGTTCAAACAATGAAAGGGCTGAAATTGTTGAGAGATCATTAAGTCCTTGATTAGCTCTTGTCCTTAGCAGGAAAGAGACATCCTGGCAAATATGATTTTCTTCAACCTGTAGGAAAAAAATAGAGAAATTGAATGATTAAACAGACAAAACACTCCGATAAATTCAAATATGGCACAATGTTCAACCAAATAGGTCAGAAAGTTCCCAGGCCTGACCCCTGATGTGAGCAGCTGGCTGATCTCAGCAAATGTGACAGTGGAGATGCTATAATTAGGCTCAGTAGCTCTCAGCAAAGTAGAGGATAAAAATCAGCCAATGGCTCCTGTCCTTTTTAACTGTCTGATGAGTCCTAAATGAAAATGTGTGTCAATGCCAGATGAAGGCAGGTTTGGATTTAACTATGATGCTGGCCGACTTAAATTCAGTGGCTGTTCAAAAATACGTGTGTTTCATGTGCTTGTGTTTACCACTCCCCTCCAGAAGGCAGTATGTGCTCTGGCTGGTCCTTTAGTTCCACATGCATTGGAAGTCCTACTGCATCACCCCAATGGGCCATTCATCATGTGTCAGCTTTTCCTGCCTCTGAAAATCCCTCAGTTTGAGTGATGCTCTTCTCCACACCCTGGGCTGAGTTTAGAGCTGGTGGTGGTGGTCCTATCAGTGGGCCAGAAAGGCAGGGACATGGGAACTTTGGAAACAGAAGCAAGAATAATCCATTCAGCCCCTCAAGCCTCCTCCTCCATTCAACTAGATCATGGCTAATCTTCTACCTCAACACCATTTCCTACACTATCCCCATAACCCTCAATAACTAAATATCTAGAAACCTATCAATTTCTGTCTTGAATATACTCAATGACTGAGCCTCCACAGCCCTCTGGGATAGAAAATTCCAAATATTCAGCACCCTCTGAGTGAAGAAATTCTTCCTCATTTCAGTTCTAAATGGCCTACCCCTTATTCTGAGACTATGTCCCCTGCTGCCAGACCCAACCCCCAAGCAGGGGGAACATCCTTCCTGTACCTACCCTGTCAAGCCCAGTAAAATCTTTGTATGTTTCAATGAGATCACCTATCATTCTTCTAAACTCTAGTGAATACAGGCCCAGTCTGCTCAATTTCTCTTCATAGAACAATCGCACCATCTCAGGAATCAGTCTTTGTCGCACTTCCTCTGTCCCTCGGTGGTTTCTGGGCATCCTGACCAGATCCTGTGTCCTTCAGACAATTAATTGCCTGACATTGGGGCTCCTGGCCCTTTAAGGACTGAGATCCCGCCTCCAAGAGATGCCGGCCAATTGGAGGGCCAGCAGATTTTCAGTCCCAGCAGTACCACTGGGAGTGATGGCTACTGCTGGTCAAAGGAGCAGCAACAATGGAGCAGGCCCTGGCACGCAAGTGAGTGGGGTTGGGCTCACTGGTACCAGTCAGGCAGGCCATGGCAAGGGGAGCCATTGATGGCGAGGGCAAGAGTGGCTGGTTCCATGGATGGGAGGTGGCCTCTGTGGACCACAGGGTGCCAAATCAGGAAGACAACCCCCACTTGCAGGGTGTGAAGGAATCCGTGTAAGGAAATATGGTCATTATGTAGGGTTATTCGGGTAAAAGTATTATTTTCCTATAAAACTCACAAAACTTTAAAAAAGGGTTTATTCTTTTCAAGAACAGGTCAAAACAGTTCACAAAAGACAAGATGAGGCTTAACCTTTCTTACTGTAATATGGATTCACTGATAAGAAGGCGCACACCCAAAAAACTGTACACAATGAATGTTTTTATACACTGGCACAATGATAGCTAAACCACATTCAGATAGGTAATTTTCAAATTCAGTGTAATATTTTAATTATATAAAACAAATCTCTGCCTAAAGAAAAAGTTGAACATGCATATACAATTCAGCAAGGTTGGCTTTCCTGGGCTGTGTGAGGCCCATGACCTACACAGAATTGGACAGTTAAATACATTTCTTTGGAATTACAGTGGGTTTTTTTTCATGGGAGTTAAGTGTTATCAAAACCAAATGTGGAGGATAAAAAGGAGGAGCCTTGTACTATTAAGAAACCACCCCTATGTGCAAGAGATTAATTATACAATCTCAAAAAATTCCATAAGTATCCAGGAATAAACGGAATAAAGCAGCTTGTTTAATGAGTTTAGGTGACTCTCACTTACTGCATCTGCAGGTAACCTTACTTGAATATTTGATGGATATCTTACTTAGAATATTGTTATGACCAGTTCCTGGGGTGGGAGAGGGGGAGCATCCCCCTAATTTGTTAACTTCCCGAATGGGAACCCAATTTTGATGTGCTCCCGGGTGAGGAGGAATGAACTGGCTCTCCTTCCTTATTCAACCCCCTCGGTTGGCTGCAACAAGTTTAATTTAAAAGAGATCCTTTCCCCTCTGTGGATATCATTTCCCAGTCCAAATGTAATTAATTTTTTAGAAGGAGCCATTTTAACTAGGCTTCCTTGTGTCAAAGAAAGAGTAACTTTATTAGTTATTAAAAACGCAATGCACATACACACAGATCAGAAATGAGAAGTTAAGAGCCTAAATAAAAGCTTTAAAAAATATACAATTCAGATTTTGGCTTGTCCGTGAGGTGTTGATGGCAGTATGTTGTGGCCATTTTGTTGGGTGATTCCCACAGTAAAAACTGGGTGATTGGAGTTGCCTTTGGCAGTTTCACATTTGGTTCGGAGACACTTGGTTCTGCAGGGTAGCGGAAAAGGCTGTCCTGTTTCCTTTCTCACTGTGGCTTCTGCTGAGCCTTGCCTCCAGCAAGAGAGAGAGAAAGAGAAAGAGAGAGGGAGAGAAAGAGAGACTTTGCTTGCAACTAGTTGGTCTTCTTGTGCTGTCACTCTCACAGCACACCAGCACACACTGCACTGCTCTGCAGCTAGCTTTTTAACCCTTCTATTTTCCTGTGTATTCCAGGACAGGAAATAGTCATCTTGCATTCATATTAGAACTACTTACACATTCTGAGATATAAATCAATAGGAGTTGGATTTTTGGGTGACTGCTTAGACGTGCAAATCAGTCTTTTGTTTCCATAACTACAGGAGATTAAAGTTCAGTGTTTTGCATCTTTCTTATATCCCTTTTCAAGTGTCTCTGCTTGAAGAAGGCCATGATACCTTTTCAGGTGTGAAATTCCAAGTTCTCTCAGGACAGGTCTGGCAGTATAATCCACATAGGAATTTTCCAGAAAGTGGTCACTTTACATTATCAGCCATCTTTTGCTTGTATTTCTTTAAAAACACACAAGTCTTCCCTAAAAAGTTCAATATGCACGTAATTTGTGACAGTAATTGGCTTTTCATGACAGTATTTTTATTGTTACAATTAAAATTTAAAATTGAATGCTCTATTAGAAATAAGACTCCCATTTCTCCTTATTCTAAATCTTTATAATATTGTGATTTCTTGTTTCTACCTAGATATTAAATTGTATGTTTGGTTCTTTAGTAAACTTTTATATACTTTAGAATTAGTGTCTCACATAGTCTTCTGCATCACTAACTTGAAAACCTGACTCTGTACTCCCTTTAGTGGGGAAATATTTACTGAGGAGTTTTTAACCCACACTTTTATAATATCCAGAAAAATTATAATCTGACTTTAATTTATTAAAAATGCTCCTGGAAGAAGGCAATCATCTTTACTGGCTCTTTTCCTTCAGGGAGCGAGAGATCAGTTCTTTAGACCCATTTAAGCATCTTTGGGACCTGACTTTCCCAACCTAAGGTTGAGAGGAGTTAACTGAGATACTGAGATTGTCCAAAAGGAGGCTAGGGTTGTAGTACTTCACAGTGTGGAACCTAATGTGTTTCTGCGTTTTGTACAGAATATCTAAATACATCTTTTAGATTTAGTTTAAAAGGAGTGTTTTACTGACAGTGATAATAAGAACCACATTTAAGTCTCAAAGGAGAGCACATGCCTTATCAAGCCTTGTAGGGCTTGAATCACAAATTCCCTCAATATACTATTGAGGTTAAGTATTTTCTATAAAATTTACCTTAAAATCTTAAACAAGGTTAGGACCTGACCAAATGGCAGACGCTGTCAGAATTGGCCAAGTCTTTCAATTAAGCAACTCACATAAATACTTTATTAGGCATCAAAACCCTATTCCGATACCTCCAGCAGACAGAAATAGAATAATGTCAAATGTATTATCCAATTAAATCACAACCCTATTATGTTTGTCCCAAACTAAAGCTGTAGTGAAACAAGACACAAAAGACAGAAACACTGGAGAAGGTACCTCTGGTACTGAAGTTAGGACAGTTTAGCCCCAAGCCTTCCCATACCGTGTGAATCACCTACGTCACTGCTATTCTACCAGCAGCAGCATGTTGAAGCCTTTAATTGTCCACTTACGAGACTCAATTGGCCTCTGGTTGGGGAAGGCTAACCCCGACCTTCCTCATCCCTGAGCCAATTGGACAGTGCCGGGAAGATGATTAGTAGAAGGAATAGGAAGGATATGAGGGTGGTAGGCATCTGGAATTCGCTGCTTGGTTTGGTTGAGGCTGAAATGCTCAACTCATTTAAAAGGTACCTGGTTCAGCACCTGAAATGCTGTGACCTGAAAGACTACAGACCAGGTGCTGGAAAATGGGATTAAAATGAGCAGCTAGTTGCTTTTTTTTTTCTTTTTTGGCTGGTGCAGACACAATGGGCAGAATGGCCTCTTCCTGTGCCATAACTTTTCTGTGGTTCTATGGCAATGGGCACTCCATCCTTCACCTGCCTTCCTGATTCTATGTCCTCACCCTCTCCTGTCTCACAAGCCAATGCCAAGGGCTGGATTAAATTCTGCCCTCTCTATGCCCTTGACATCTTTCCTTAAGTAGAGTATTTAAAACTGGGCACAGTACTCTAAACAATAATCTGTCAGCTGTACTGTTTAATATGCTATACCCTTTTTCTTAAAAAAAACTATTTTTTATACATTTTAATTAACTATTAAACCTTTGCTTGTCTAATGCTCTCTGCCCCACTATAGTTTTAAGTGAATATCAGCCTCTGAACGATCAACTTTATCCTTTGCACATAGGAGGCAATTTAGCCCTTGAGTTCATTCTCCATTCAGTCAGTTCCCGATGGATTTGTAACTTTACTCCACATCTCCACCATTGATCCATATCCCTTGTCCTTAGGACTCTATGAACAAGCTGTTCATTGCTCACATCTCCAAACCAGTGAACTCAGTATAATGCCTGAAATGGTTAAGACTTCATTACTTCAGTTGGGCAGTTCATCTGGTGGCAAGTGAACAATTGCCTCTTGTTGACTAAGGCAGGGAAGAATGGGCTTGCCCCACTGATTGCTTTGTTCTTCTTCTCTTGTATGTTCAATAGTTCTGTTGACTTGTAGTCACAGTCACTCTCCCAGGTAAAATCAACTCCAATCATCATCTGATGGGCAGAGTCAACATGAATTTGCGAATGGCAAATCATGTTTGACAAACCTATTGGAGTTTTTGAGGATGTTACAAATGGGATTGCTGAAGGGGAGTCGATGGATTTAGTCTACTTGGATTTTCAAAAGGCTTTTGATAAAGTCCCCCACAGGAGATTGATTGGCAAAATTAAAGCACATGGGATAGGAGGCAATATACTGGCATGGATTAAGGATTGGCTAACAGGCAGAAAACAGAGAGGAATAAACAAGTCATTCTTGCATTGGCAGGCTGTGACGAGCAGGGTACTGCAGGGATCAGTACTCGGGCCCCAGTTCACAATATATATTAATAATTTGGATGTGGAGACCAGGGCCTGAATCTTCTGGTCGGTGTGTGGGGATAGGCCCAGCTCGCCGACATGTAAAATGACGCGTGGTGACGTTGGGAGTACGTCCCAATGTCACCGCATGTCATTCCGATCTTCAGTTCGGTGGGAATGCACCAGAGTTGGCTGGCTGCCTGCCAAACTGTCAAAAGCCTATTAAGGCCATTTAATAACCAATTTAAATAATTAACAGGGTTGCACATTCAACCTTAAGGTTGGCGGGCAGGCAAAGAGCCCAGGCACCTTTGCATTTTTCATGGAACCTCATCCACAGGCAAGATGAGGTTTCATAAAGGGTTTATAAATGTAATAAAAATTTTTAGTAAACTTCATTGACATGCCCCAGCTCATCTGACACTGTCACATGAGGGGGCATGTCTGAATAATTTTTTAAGTTCTTTTTTTCAAGTTTTCCAAATCATATTAATCTCCCTGAGACAGCTCTGTGCCTTAGGGAGACTTCTGCGCTCTTTCACACACGTGCGCAAAAGAGCACAGGCCCCGACTCTCCCTCCTCCCCTGCCCGCACAGGTAACACTAAGCACTTGCGGGTGTGCGTCACGCTGGACGGGCCTTAATCGGCCCGCCTGTGCAAAATGGCGGTTACATGCCCGCCTGTGCCCACCCCTAAACCACCTGCCCGACGGAGAGAAAATTCTCCCCAAGTGTAACACCCCCTAGTTTGTGGATGACACCAAGCTCGGTGGGAATATGTGTTGTGAGGAAGATGCAAAGCAGCTTCAAGGGGATTTGGACTGATTTAATGGGCAGAATTTTATGTTTGGCGGGTGGGTGGGCCTGACCCAATCTCTGGCAGCCAGCGAGCCGATCCCCGCCAGCGAAGCAGGCCGCACCACCATTTTACGTGAGCAAGCCAGTTAAGGCCCGCCCAGTGTGACATCCAGCGGGAAGCGCTATGCGCTTCCTGTGCAGTTGGGGGGCATTCCCTAAAAGTGAGAGTGCGCTCTTTCACGCTTGCGCATGAAAGATCGCACATCTCTCTGAGGCTAAGTGCAGCCTCAGGGAGATCACTTCCACTTTGAACAATATTAAAAATAGAAAAAAAAATCCCTACCATGTCCCCCTCATGTGACAATGTCACGTGAAATGAGACATGTTCATAATTTACAGATTAACTTCATTAAAATTTTTAACCCCTGCATGAAACCTCATCCCGCCCATGGATGAGGTTTCAAGTTTTCTCTATTTGCCACCAGGGCTCCTGGCCTGTCCACCAACCTTAAGGTTGTACAGGCAGGTCCTTTAATTGGTTAAATGATCCATTGAGAGGTCGGTGGGCCCGCAGCTGATTTTGCTGTGCCCCCCGCCTTCCTGAAAATTTAAATGGGGCAGGATGACGTCGGGGGTTCCGCCCAATGTTATCCCACGGCATTTTACACGTCGGCAAGCGGGCCCTGCCCCCTGCTCACTGACGGCAAAATTCTGCCCAATGAGCAGGCGAGAACATGGCAGATGGAATATAATGTAGAAATATGTGACGTTATCCAATTTGGTGGGCAGAATATTTCTTAAATGATAAGAGATTAAAAAGTGTAGATGTACAAAGGGACCTGGTCGTCCTTGTCAATAAGTCACCAAAAGCCAACATGCAGGTGCAGCAAGCAATTAGGAAAGCTAATGGAATGTTTGCTTTTATTGCAAGAGGATTTGAGTACAGCAGTAGTGAAGTCTTGCTTCAATTGTATGAAACATTGGTTAGACTGCACCTGGAGTACTGTGTGCAGTTTTGGTCCCCTTGCCTTAGGAAGGACATTATTGCCATAGAGGGAGTGCAGTGAAGGTTCACCAGACTTGTTCCCAGGATGGCGGGACTGCCCTTTGAAGAGAGATTGGGGAAACTGGGCCTGTATTCTCTAGAGTTTCAAAAAATGAGAGGTGATCTCATTGTAACCTACAAAATACTAAAATGGATGGACAAGGTAGATGCATGTAAGATGTTTGCCCTGGTTGGGGATTCGAGCACCAGGGGACACAATTTCACAATAAGGGGGAAGCCACTTAGGACCAAGATAAGAAGAATTTTTTTTTACTCAGCGCATTGTGAATCTTTGGAATCCTCTTGCTCCAGAGGAGTGTGGAAGCTCAGTCATTGAATATGTTTAAAGCAGAGACTGACTGATAGATTTCTAAATACTAATGACATAAAGGGTTATGGGAATAGTGTGGGTAAAAGGCCTTGAAGTGGATGATCAGCCATGATCGTATTGATTGATGGAGCAGGCTCGATGGGCTGAATGGCCTAGTCCTGTTTCTATGTTCCTTCATTTGCAATGTTGAGCTGTACCAGAAGAGCTATAAGATCTGATCGGGATAAATGAAAATGAAGATCATTGATTTTACCCTTCTATGTTGTATCTATATAGTTTGAGTTGGATGGCTCTTCTAATTTGTCTTCAGAGTTAATAATTGAGATTCATTGTTCCATTCACTTTTGAAGCTTGAATCTCAAAGCAAATTTTCCACTAACTTTACCAACTTATTCCAGTGAGCATTCTCACATTATTTTAATGTTTAAAATACTATCACACAGAGTGTTAACTCTTTGTTTCTACAGTCAGATTCCCAGACCCAAAGATTTATGTCGACCCTCACACCTACGAAGACCCAGGCCAAGCAGTCCGTGAATTTGCTAGAGAAATAGAGGCGTCACGGATAAAAATTGAAAAGGTTATTGGCTCAGGTGAGAAGTTTATTTTATTCTAGCAACAGCTATGATTATCAGAGGAGCTCCTTTGAAGTTTCATGTGCGAGTCTATTGTTGGGACATGGGTGACATTGAGAAGGCATTGTCTATTGGCCATCCTGAGTTGCTCTCAGGGTTTCAGTGGGTAAAACTTCATTTTGGATGGTAGATAAAGGGTATTTTTGTATTCACTGCCCAATAGTCAGTTCCATTGACTTCAATAGTGGCATAACAGACTTCTGATGTGAACCAGCCATTTAGCACTGATGCCCACTGTTGACCTCTTACTTTTACTGCTTTGTTGTTGTGCAGGCGAATTTGGAGAAGTGTGCTATGGCCGCCTGAAGCTGCCAGCGAAGCGAGAGATCCCTGTGGCTTTAAAAACACTCAAATCAGGATACACAGAAAAACAGAGACGGGACTTCCTGAGTGAGGCTAGCATCATGGGGCAATTTGACCATCCTAACATCATTCGCCTGGAAGGAGTCGTTACTAGAAGTAAGTACTAGAGTGGCAGTCGTTTCGTGAACAGACATAACTCGATATACAGATGAACATACTTTCTGTGCATTGTACAGATGTTTCCAACTATGAATTTTCTTTGAGCTGCTCCCATGGTAAAGTCCCAGTGACATTGCAACTAAAGGGCAGGAGCAACTCTGAGAAAACTCTGGGCCTTCCATGTGTAGCTTGAAATTCACTCAAGAAACATTATGATTACTTCACGGTTTCATGGGACTCCTGACAACGCCAGGGTTGCTACTGTTATGACCTACCCCCAGGTGAGGTTCCCCAAAGTTGTTGATCCAGGCGAGACCCCGTCAAATTGTCACCGCCTGGCTGGGACACCCCCAAATTGTTATGTCCTGGGTGAGGAGGGATGAACTGATTCCCAGTCTTTATTCAGCAGCACGCCCGCACATCACCCCCCCCAACTTCTGTTGGTCACTACAAGATTTAATCTAAAAAGGATCCCTTTCGTGGATACCTTTTTCCCAGTCCCCCAATCATTAAGGTTTTGAAGGAGCCAATTTGATCAGACTTTCTTGAGTTAAAGGTAAAAGTAAGTTTATTAACTACTAAAGACGCGAAAGGATAAAACAGATGCATATCCGGCCATACAGGTTAAAATTAAGAATTTACCTTGAAGTAAGTGTATATATATATATATATATATATATATATATATAATATATTATATATATATTAAAAAAGGTATACGGAACAGTCATTGAATCATGGTGAGTAGGTGATTGAGCAAAGCAGTTGTTGCGATTCAAGATTCCTGTAAAATAGACTCCGGTAGATGAATAGTCGGTTTCGAGGTCCCAGTAGAGAGGGAGAGAGATCGAGATTTCTGCAAAAATGATTATTTGTAGGGGCACTGTGTGTGGCTGTTACTTCTGAGTCAAACTTCCAGCACTTGTTCTCTCTCAGAACACCAACCAACTTTTCAGCTCACTTTTAATCTCGCCTCTGTATACTCCAAGTGGGAAGCAAATTCACAACTCTGGGCATTGCTCAAAGGATTTCTTGATGAGATGATACTCATCTCCCATTGTGTCCCATTGTCTCTACCGGAGCAATTAGTTTCTAGATGCCTTTAGAAGTACCTTGTCTGGCAACAGGGTGGGGTTCCATTACCTCTAAGGGAGTTACCCTGCAGCATTCCAGCCTGTGGCTTGTGTACATTTTAAAACCTCAGGTCTTATTTTTAAAGCCCAATATTTCCAGATGCAATTTGGAGTTTTTCCTTCATTACTATGACACTAGTGATGGTATGAATGAATGAATCTTGTGTTAGGTAATCTAGCTTAGAACAAATTTGAAGGTGATAAATATTAAACATGATTTCCAATTAATTATTAAGGTATTTGGCAAAAGAACCAGAGGGGAATTAAATTCTTTTTGCACAGTGAGTTGTTAGAATCTGGAAAGTGCTGCCTGTAAGGGCCTTTGAAGCAAATTCAATAATAACTTTCAAAAGGGAATTGGATAAAAAAAATGAAAAGAAGGGCTGGGGGAAAAGAGAAGGAGAGTGAGAATAATTGGATAACTCTTTCAAAGAGCTAGCAATGCCTTGTTGGTCCGAATGGCAGTCTCCTGTGCTATGCGATTCTAATCTTATGGGGGATGTTGTTAACTGCTTTCTAATTAAATTTAACACCGATCCATTTTGATGCATTTTACCCACCAAGAGGTAATTTTTTAGTTTCTGTGATCTTATTGGCTCCTTCACCTCTTGATGGTGCTTACCACAAACTAGGTGGGCATTACTTGGCATTTATAAACTTAACATTAACAATTAAGAAACCATGCACAGCACACACACACAAATTTCTTGAAACTTGCTTACAGTGAGCAAAGCTTACAAATCAGAACATGACTCCTGCAGGCGCTGTGGTGTACTGTGGATTTTAATGTAATGTCTGCAGTTTGCAGTTTCCTTTACAAATAGAACAGCTAAATAGAGCATTCTCTGTTCAATGCACCCCTCAGCACAACCTCTTTTCCGAGCATCTCACAACGATAGCAGGTAATCAATCACTCGCACCTTTTTCTTGCACTAAATACTGATAAATATTTGTCCACAAACTATTTTGACCCAATTCCTCTAGTACGTGAATCAGCCTCTCTCCGAACACATTTCAAAAGCTACTCAGGAAAGCTGGCTGTCATGGATATATTTATCTCTTTCCAGACATCACCATTCTGCTCGTATCAGCATCCTTGTGTTGGGGGTTATTGTGTGGGTGGGGAGGGGTCAGGGGGCTGGTGAGATGGAGGCAGTGGATCAGAGCAATGGTGGGTCCAGTGGCTCAGGTATGGGGGGGTTCAGGGGATGCTGGGTCAGAGAGATAGGCGGTGCGGAAATGTGGTGATCCTGTGAGTGAAAGAGAAATATATAAGACAGTGGCTGGCTGGAATTTCTCTTTCTGTGTTCACCAGCCAGGAGTTTGACTCCATTTATTTTTATTGGACTGTTGAGAACATGGGTGGAATTTAATGCTCTCCCCGAGGCAAGTTTGGAGGCAGGTGTCATTTAATTGGGCAAGAGGGTGCCAGGTGGGGACCCTGCCTCCTTCCTGCCCCTGCCTAAATTAAGTCCGTGGTGAGAAGGCTCGTGCATGATCTTCCTGCCCCACCACAAATTGAGACCTATAAGGAGGCTTTATTCACTCTGCAGTGCGAGAAGCCCAAAGTATCAACTTGTGAGCTCCCAAGGATAGTACCTCATTCAAAGGCACTCAATGCCCAATAGAGGGACTGGGCATTGGGAAAGGAGAGGGCACCACCGAGAGTCATCCCCTGCTCTTGTCTCTGAACCTCCTATCCTCTTCCACAACCTCCATCCCAGAATCACCCATCTCATCCTCACTCATCTATGGCCTGGGCTCTTCATTGATACTGGGCCTCTCCCTGGGTGCATTACCACAGATCATATCACTCCTATTGGCGCTGCTTGCAATGGACAGCTGCCAGCCTCTGATTGGCCCACAGCTCCTGGGACTGGGGGCCACTTAAGTGCCTGAGGGATGCTTAATACCAGACAGGGCCTTCCCAAAACGAGGCGACACAGGGGTGTCACAGAAACTCCAGCCAGTGGGTATGACACCCATCATCCGCACTAAATACCATCCCAGGAGTGGGCAGTCTGGGTCACACTATGATGCTCATTGCAACACAGGATTTCAGTCTCAATAATTAATGACATCATGGTATCAATGTGGAGGCCTAAATCTGTGAATTCACCATTCATTCATTTCCCCCAGATTTCATAAATTAAAAATAACAAGGCTTCCAATGTGTTAAATATATTTATGCTGTCAAATTGTAAATGGCTGACTTAAAACTGTGGCTATTTAGTTGGTAGAAAGATATACAGCACAGAAGGAGGTCCTTTGGCCTATTGTGTCTGTGTCAGGATTACTTTCATATATTGACTCATTATGAATATAAACCAGGCTATTCAGATTTGAGCAGTGTAGTTATATAATGTTGCAGTAACACAAATTTGGCCAGTTTTTATGAATGAAATGGAGGGAATGACTCCCAGGAAATGAATGAATGATGAGATCACAGTTGAGGCCTACACGTCCATAATATTTCATTCATTACTGATCTTTTTTATTCATTCACGGGATGTACACTTTGCTGGCTAGGCGAGCATTTATTGCCCATCCCTAGCTGCCCTTGAGAAGGTGGTGGTGAGCCGCCTTCTTCAACCACTGCAGTCCATGTGGCATAGGTATACCCACAGTGCTGTTAGGGAGGGAGTTCCAGGATTTTGACCCAGCAACAGTGAATGAACGGCGAAATATTTCCAAGTCAGGATGGTAAGTGGCTAGGAGGGGAATCTCCAGGTGGTGTCTGCTGCCCTTGTTATTCTAGATGGTAGTGTTCATGGATTTGGAAGGTGTTGTCGAAGGAGCCTTAGTGATCTTGTGTCAGCCAAATACCTTGTACCTTATTTTGTGGAAGCATATGATGCCAATTTGTTTTGCAGTTAAACATGAGTGCTTCCTGTACAGGTTTGACAAACATAAATTGAAAAATAAACCTTTTACTGAACTAATGCTCCCACAGTGTCCATACAGTCCATACAGTGCCCATACAATGCCCATACAGTCCATAGTGTTCATACAGCCCATACAGTGTCCATACAGTCATACAGTGTTTATACAGCCCATACAGTGTTCATACAGCCCATACAGTGTTCATACAGCCCATACAGTGTCCATACAGTCATACAGTGTTTATACAGCCCATACAGTGTTCATACAGCCCATACAGTGTCCATACCATCCATGCATTGTCCGTACAGCCCATACAGTGTCCATACAGCCCATACAGTGTCCGTACAGCCCATACAGTGTTCATACAGCCCATACAGTGTCCATACAGCCCATACAGTGTCCATACAGTTCATACAGTGTCCATACAGTTCATACAGTGTCCATACAGCCCATACAGTGTCCATACAGCCCATACAGTGTCCATACAGTCCATACAGTGTTTATACAGCCCATACAGTGTTCTTACAGTCCATGCATTGTCCATACAGCCCATTCAGTGTCCATACCATCCATGCATTGTCCATACAGCCCATACAGTGTTCATACAGCCCATACAGTGTCCATACAGCCCATACAGTGTCCATACAGCCCATACAGTGTCCATACAGTCATACAGTGTTCATACAGCCCATACAGTGTCCATACAGTTCATACAGTGTTTATACAGCCCATACAGTGTTCTTACAGTCCATGCATTGTCCATACAGCCCATACAGTGTCCATACAGTCATACAGTGTTTATACAGCCCATACAGTGTTCATACAGCCCATACAGTGTTCATACAGTCCATGCATTGTCCGTACAGCCCATACAGTGTTCATACAGCCCATACAGTGTCCATACAGCCCATACAGTGTCCATACAGTTCATACAGTGTCCATACAGTTCATACAGTGTCCATACAGCCCATACAGTGTCCATACAGCCCATACAGTGTCCATACAGTTCATACAGTGTTTATACAGCCCATACAGTGTTCTTACAGTCCATGCATTGTCCATACAGCCCATTCAGTGTCCATACCATCCATGCATTGTCCATACAGCCCGTACAGTGTTCATACATCCCGTACAGTGTTCATACAGCCCATACAGTGTCCATACGGTCCATGCATTGTCCATACAACCCATGGAGTGTTCATAGAGCCCATACAGTGCCCATACAGTTCATACAGTGTCCATACAGCTCATACAGTGTCCATTCAATCCATGCATTGTCCATACAGCCCGTATAGTGTTCATACAGCCCATACAGTGTCCATACAGTTCATACAGTGTCCATACAGCTCATATAGTGTCCAAACAGCCCATACAGTGTTCATACAGCCCGTACAGTGTTCATACAGTTCATACAGTGTCCATACAGTTCATACAGTGTCCATACAGTTCATACAGTGTTCATACAGTCCATACAGTGTTCATACAGTCCACGCATTGTCCATACAGCCCATATAGTGTCCATACCATCCATGCATTGTCCATACAGCCCATAGAGTGTCCATACCATCCATACATTGGCCATACAGCCCATACAGTGTCCATACAGCCCATACAGTGTCCATACAGATCATACAGTGTCCATACAGTCCATGCATTGTCCATACAGCCCATACAGTGTCCATACAGTTCATACAGTGTCCATACAGATCATACAGTGTCCATACAGATCATACAGTGTCCATACAGTCCATGCATTGTCCATACAGTCCATGCATTGTCCATACAGTCCATGCATTGTCCATACAGCCCATAGAGTGTTCATACAGCCCATACAGTGCCCATACAGTTCATACAGTGTCCATACAGCTCATACAGTGTCCATTCAGTCCATGCATTGTCCATACAGCCTATACAGTGTTCTTACAGCCCATACAGAGTTCCTGCAGCCCACACAATGTTCATAAGCCCATACAGTGTCCATACAGCCCATACAGTGTTCATACAGTCCGTGGAGTGTTTCGAGTCCTGGAATATGCGTTTGGCCTGTTTGAGTCAGAGATGTGGAGGGTAATATCTCAGAGCTGGAGCCAGATCAGACTTGTGACCAGTCTTGAGGAGCAGATCCTGTGAAAACTATCACTGAAAACAGCTGGATTTCCTCCCACCGAGCTCTCTCCCATTTGTTGAGGAGAATGTTAGGTGCTTGACCCCTAACTCAGGTATGTGCTAACTGACTAGGTTCATCCTGAGCATGAAATCACCAGAAGACAACCTGCAGGGAGAGACAACCCATCCATGAGGATACAGATGGCATCTTTGCAACGGCGCACAACATTGGGCGTTTTGCCCAGGACCAGGACAGTCAGGAAGCAAGAGTGGTTGGATTTGTCCAGATCTCAGGTTTCTCACGGGTGCAGGGTGCCATCAACTGCACTCATATGGTGTTCAGATCTCCATCACAACACCTGGTGAGCTACATCAACCGTAAGGGATTCCATTCGGTGAATGTGTAGCTGGTGCCTGATCACCACAAACGCATCCTGCAGGTCTGCACACAGTTTCCAGGGAGTCTGTATGACGCCTACATCCTCAGTTGCTCACAGACAGTGTAACGAGGCTCATGCAGCAACTCACAACTTAGTGGAGCAAACCATTGGAATGTTGAAAATGAGGTTCCAGTGCCTGGGCCGGTCTGGTGGAGCCCTGCAACACAGTCCACAGAGGGTGTCACGCATCATCATCATCATCTGCTGAGCCCTTTACAAACTGGCGCTGCAACTGGGAGAGGAGCTGGCTGAGGAGGACATGGAGGAGCTGGAGCTCTCTTCCGATGAGGAGGAGGCCGATAGGGATGAGGATGAGGGCATCCTCGAAGACAGTGATGATGGGGATGAGGCCCTTGCACTGGCCAGACGAGGCAGGTGTGCTTGAGAGGCCCTCACAGCTGCTAGATTTGTGGAGGATGATGATGACATGCAGTGAGCTGACGCCATATATCCTCAGATTGCATCTGTGAACGTTTGACTCCAGTCTGGCTTTTAGCAGTGCGAATACCCTCTGTGAGAATGCTCCTGTCATGGAGATGCAGTGGAGGCCCTAATAGTCGCTCGATTGCAGGAGGATGATGACTACATGCAGTAAGGATGCTCCATGGATCTTCACATAGCCACTGAGAATGCCTGACTCCTGTCTGGTCAAGGGCAGCTCACTTGTGCTCTGTTATCAGGGTCATATCATAGAGCTGCAGCCATGAAACTTTAAAAGCACCTGATCCTTCGTCTGCCTTCAGCATCTGACCCCCTTCAGGAGCACAGCATCACTGGTCACAGATGCTGAAGAGATGGGGGCCAGTCCCACCTTAAAGGTGCTGATAGCACACAGAGAGAATGACGGAACTCTGTGACACCTGCCCACGACATTCTGTCAGCAATGACCAGCACCAGCGAAGTGCAAGCATCAGTAATATGTCCAGGGAGTTTGAGGCTGGACCATCACTTTGTTTTCAAGGCTGCACAAAGCACAGGGAAGAGGCTCTGGACTGAGACACCTGCCTTTATCTTGTGCAGAAAGGTTTCACATCTGAGTGACACAAACACTGCTCATCAGAACAAGGAGCCATAGACAGAGAGACATTCTTGGGAGTTTATTAACAGTAGTGAACAGTATGTACAAGTGATTAACATCCGTGCCCAGGCTGAACAGCTTGGCCTAAATAGCCAAGTGGTTATGGTACTGGGTTTGTAACCCCAAGATCAAGAGTTCAAATCTCACAATGGCAAACTATGAAACAATGTAACTTCATCTGAATAGGAACAGATGGAAACGGGTTTGTACTCGAAAGAGTTACATCTTCCTACCCCTTGGCCTAAATAGCCAAGTGGTTATGGTACTGTAGTAATCGTGGCCGAGTGCTTAAGGCAATGGGTTTGAAATCTATTAGGGTTTCCCCACTGCCGACTGCATTGCTTCGCTGTTTGTCCTTTGACCCTGCAGCGATACCTCTACGTCGAGCCTCCTCCTAGATGGTGTGCCCTGATGACGTATTTCTTCCGTCAGGTGCACGGCCTGAATTATGACGTGCAGCTCCAGTTTATAGAACAGCTGGGCCTCGGTGGCTCCTTGCAGGCGTTGCCCGTCTTTTACCAGGACCTGATCAAAGTCTGGAAAGTGGTCGCCTCGCGACGCAGCTCTCCCCCGTCAGGAGTAGCGGCTATCGTCAGAGAGCCGCTGCTCAGGAATCCACCCCTCCGTCCTTTTCAGTGGTTGGCGGAGAGGAGGGCTGTGGCCGCAGGGGTGACCAGGATCGGGGACGTGCTGGGTGGCGGAGGACTGGGCTGGATGCTCCCGCAGGAGTTGGCGCGACGCGCGTCTGTGAGTGTCCAGGTCGCAGCCGATGCCATTCAAGACCTGAGAACGGTCGTGCTCGGACCCGACGTTATTTTGGGTCTTGAGGTGGCCCAGGTGCGCGGTGGTCTTCCGTCTGAGCGTTCCCCTGTTCGGACGGATTTCCACATTGGCCCCAAGCCCCGAACCCTCCCTCGGGTGCTGGTGCCCCGCAATATGAGCCGCCTCGGGGACATGCCCTCTGTGCCTTTTGGCACGGCAAAGAGGGGCTTTTTGTACGCTGCTGCACACCTTCCATTTTCTCGCCCTTGTCCGTCGACCGGACACGCCCTGGCGTGCCTTGTTGCCATCCGGCGGCGGAGGCCCCCGATGGGAGGCCCTCTACGGAGGTGTCCTCCCCCTTTCTATCGGGGACCTGGGTTGGAGGGTGTTGCATGCAGCAGTCCCTTATAATAAGAGGATGCATAGGTTCACGGACTCTCAGGACACGTGCCCTTTTTGCGGTCTTGTGGAGTCCGTGGACCATGTATACATAGGGTGTTGTAGGCTGCACTCCCTTTTTAGTTATTTGAAAAACCTTTTATTGATGTTTTGTTTGCACTTCAGCCCCACGCTCCTGATCTATGGGCACCCGGTGCGGAAGGGGGTCGGGAAGGAGGAGGACCTCTTCGTGAACCTGCTCCTGGGCCTGGCCAAGTTGGCAATTAACAGGTCCAGGCAGCGGGCGATCGACGGGGGAGTCCCGCCCGATTGTTTGTCCCTCTTCCGTGGCTACGTTCGCTGCCGGATGTCCCTGGAGAAGGAGCACGCGGTGTCTGCTGGCACTCTCGAGGCCTTCCGTGCTCGGTGGGCACCGCGGGGACTGGGGTGTTTTGTTGACCCCTTTAATCACATTTTGATTTAAAGTTTGTAAGTTTCCTTTAAACTTTGTTCTTGGTTTTACAGCTGACCTGAATTAGGGGCTGTGCCTGATTTATCCCAATTTTGTTGATTTGGTTTTCATTTAAAAGATTATCAAGAGTTCAAATCTCACAATGGCAAACTATGAAACAATGTAACTTCATCTGAAACAGATGGAAATGGGTTTGTACTCGAAAGAGTTACATCTTCCTCTGACTGGTGGTGTAGTGGTAACGCCATTGGGCTAGTAATCCAGTGGCCCAGACTAATGTTCTGGGAGACAAGAGTTCAAATCCCATTAAGGCAGCTGGTGGAATTTGAATTCAATTAATAGTGATTTAGCAATGGCGTAGTGGCATTGTTGCTCAACTAGCAATCCAGTGATCCAGGGTAATGTTCTGGGGACCTGGGTTCAAATCGGACCACGGCAGATGGTGGGATTTAAGTTTGGGGCTGTGCCTGATTTATCCCAATTTTGTTGATTTGGTTTTCATTTAAAAGATTATCAAGAGTTCAAATCTCACAATGGCAAAACTATGAAACAATGTAACTTCATCTGAAACAGATGGAAACGGGTTTGTACTCGAAAGAGTTACATCTTCTTAACCTTCCTAGACCTGCCTCTATGTCTTGATGCTCCACAATCATCCACAGCAGAGGTGGAGACAGCCTGCTGACGGCTATGCCATGTCTGTGATAACCATGATGGGCGTCCTCTGGAGGGCTGAGACTTGGAGGACCCCAGCCTGCTTTCGGGGTCCTGCTGTATGGCAGTGGCAGCCTCCTTGGCCTGTGGAGCTGGAGCTGCTGAGGTCACAGGAAGAGGGGATTCGAATGGGCTGGTCATTCCCGGAGTCACCTGGGTGGATGGGCCCAGAGTGTACACCTGCTGATTCCCCTCCCTATGGGTGCCTGAGGGCCCCTGGCTGATTCCTCGAGGAGAAAGGTAGCTGGAGTGAGATCGAGCTGCCCAGCACCCCTCTTGCATACACGCTATTGGAGGCCAACTATGGTGTCAGAGATGGAGTTGAGTTGATGTAATAATGCAGGAGCGATGTCCTGGACCAAGGTCTCCATGGCGGCCGCCATCCTGCCAGTGTTGACCTCAGTGCGTTGGCATGCTGGCACAATCACCTCAGCCTGAAGATGGTTGGACTCCTCCATCGTACCTTGCAATCTGAGGAGTGCAGCGGAAATCCCTTCCCGATGTTCCCGAGCTTGCATTTGCAGCTCCAGCAACTGTGTCATGACCGAATCCAGAGGCTCATCTTCTGACTCAAACTCAGCAACATTCTGACCTCCAGCTGTCCTCTGAGTGCCTGAAACCTGGGAAGTCCCTGCCACCTGCTGTGGATCAGACAGTGCGATGTGCTCTCCAAATTGTAATCCCGGGGCTACTCTAAAGCTAGGTCCACCGAGGTGTGTGTCTCTGCGCTAGTGGAAGGTGTGGGTGAGTGCTGAGACAGGACTTCAGGGACAGTATCACCAGATTCCTCTCCAGAGGTTCCTTTGGGGCTTAATTGGAGGCCCTGGGTCATGGGGAGATAATTAGTGCATGGCTGTGGCCTGTGAAACAGGACACATCACTCACAGCATAGTGGTCTGATGGATGTTGCACTGCTGGATCCTCATTTGGTAGAGCAGCGCCGACCTCACTGTCAGCACAGGAACATTCAGATCCTCACCGGCCAGCTGGATGGCTCTGTTTTCAAAGTCCATGAGGACCTTAATTTCAGACATTCCTCCACCGGTCTGTGACCTCTCCCTTCTGTTGTGTGCCAGCTTGTCCTGCATGAATAGGGATGGAGAGGATGTAAGCAGGATGCCTGCCAGGCCAGATGATAACTGGCATGTGTGGGTGGTGAGTGGTCCCATGGTCAGGATGAGGACAGTGATGGTGAGTGTGAGAGAGTGAATGATGATGTCCCTTGAACTGGCAGTGAGTGAGGGCCCTGTGGATGTGTGATGGGTTTGTGAGTGCGTGAGTTGAGAGTGATGAGAAGAGTGACTTACCCCGGTGGAACACCCTCTTGTGGCACTGGGTGGCTGTCCTCTTTTGAAGGGCATTGGTGTTGACCACCGCTGCCACTGCCTCCCAAGCCTGGTTGGTCATGCCGCTGCCCATCCTACGGCCAGAGTGGAGATGGAGGACATCGCGGTGGGCCTCCACTGCATCCAAAAGGCTTTCCAATGGCACGTTGCTAAACCTAGGGGCTGCAGTCTTTTTGCATTTCGTGGACTTCTCCCCTGCAGCAGTCGTAGGCTGGAGGCACTGAGAGGCGTGTGCATGCGGCTGGTCTTTAAATATGGTGTCCGGCGTTCTGAAGCAGCGAGGTGATGGTGTGGCATCAAATGAGAGCCCGCCTGCTTTGGAAGCAGTGTGTTTCCCAGGAATGTCTCAGTAAAGTGATGAGTTTGGGACCATACTGTGTGAAAAATCACCACCGCAGCCTTCAGGTTAAGCGTTGTTTTACCCACTCGCTACCACACTCAATACAAATCTGGGACCGATTCCGCACATAGGGTTAAAGTCGGACTGAGTGCAGTACAGCTCACACGGTGACCCACACCTAGACATCAGTCAAGTGTTTGACTGAGCTGAGTGCACAAGCAAGCATGGAGGCAGCTCCTAGCTTGAACCCTTTACTGTGTGTATATATATGTATGTACATAGTCCTTGTAGTTAATGAATGCATACAGTTAACCTATTTATGACTACACGGATTTCATTAAGAGATACCAAATGGCATCCAATACCCTAGAACAGCAAGGACTGAGTTTCCGTAAGGAAAACTAGATGAGTTTGGGAGGTCGAACTGAACTCATTTCGAGGCCTTCTACAAATGTTCAGTGCAAACTACAGTGTGCTGAAAGTGGGAGAGCTAAATAATTTACAGACTGAATTGAAATCCAAATGAGTGTCACGTTTACAGAGAGCAGTATGGGCAAACAAATCAGTTGTGACATCCATCAGAGTCAACACATTTCAAAGCTCCACTGTCCCATGTTCTCACTTTTGTTTACCCTGTGTGATATATCTCCATTGATTGTAGAATTACTTTGTATTCAGTCCAGCATGGGCTAAGATGTGAGACATTTCAATATTTTGTAACCATCTCATTTGCAGGTAAACCAGTGATGATAGTCACGGACTATATGGAGAATGGATCACTGGATTCATTTCTGAGGGTAAGCTTATGGCACTTATACTAACAGAATATTAAATCAGCTTGGGTTGATACTTCTCATTGTATAATCTTAGTAAATGTATTTTTTAAAAAGCTATTTATATTGATTGTTATACTGAATAAATGAGTTGGATAGTTTCAGAGGCGAAATGTGATTCCTGACCTTTGGAGCTAAGTTTGAAGAAGAGAGAATATTCAAAATGAGGAGAAAATCAAATTTCTGACTAACTCAATTATTTTTTCAGATTTCTTTCTCCTTATGTTTACTTCTTCAACGAGTTTACTCAATGCAGCAGTGAAGTGAGGACAGACTATATCTCATAGCAGTCAGGCTTAAGTCTTTTGTTCAAAATGAGATTTTACAACTACTCCCATTTGTAATCTGACTGAGGATCAGGAGTTATACACCAAGTTCAAAAATGTGACTCAACTTGTATTTTAAAACCAAATCTAGCAGTTCCCAGACACTGATCTGTGAAAAAATACCAAAGAACATTATTTTTATGCTCATTCATATTGAAAGGAAAGGCTAAATCAAAACATCCCGTGGAAATGTTATATTCAGTGATAATCAGAAAATGTTATTAAAATATGATTTATATATTTCACTGTGCTTTCAGCCAACACTTCATAAATACACAAGAGCAGTACACCCTGAAATTGCAAAGCTATTTTCAGTCCAATCAAACAGAATTAAATTACGTGAAAAATGTTTTCTGCTTTGTATGTCCTCAGTTGATAACTTTTTTTTTTCCCCATTAGTCCAGGCTTTCCTTTCTTTAGAAACTGCCCTTGCCACATGTCTACCCCAGTGAAAAGGGCAAGATGGTCTTGATCATTGCCTTCATGGTCATTTTCAATACCCATCCAGCCAGAGGAAATGGCAGCTCAAGTGGAACGAGCTAGAACAGGACAGGATTTTAATTTCTGCTGAGAATAGACAAGAACTGGGTGGAAAAGGGCCAAATCATTGGCAAAGCCAACCCTTAAACGTGGCAGTTTCAGGGGGCAGGAGAACTAACAGCAGAGCTACCAGATCCTTCAACATTCTTCAAGTCTGGGTCTACTGGATGTTTTGATTGGCTCTACTCTGCTTAAAGCTAGGTGTATACATGTCTTCTAACATTTGTAACAAATGGTATACTGTGGTTAAGTCATAGAATAGATGGAGATAGAAGTACCTACTTTTCTATTTAAATGAACTTTCCGAACTATGATGTCCACCATCGGCAAGGCCCAAGTCAGGAGTGTGATGGAATGCTCTCCCCATGTCTGGGTGAGTGCAGCTCCAAGAACACTTGAGAAGCTCAACACCATCTAGGGCAAAGCAGTCTGTTTGATTGGCACCCCGTATTCCAACTTAAACATTCACTCCCTTCACCACCAAAGCACAGTGGCAGCAGTGCTTACCATATGCAAGATGCACTGCAGCAACTCACCAAGGCTCCTTTGACAACACTTTTCAAACCCACAACCTCTATCACTTTGAAGGACAAGGGCAGCAGACATATGGGAACACGACCACCTGCAGGTTCCCCTCCAAGCCACTCACCATCCTGACTTGGAAATATATTGCCGTTCCTTCACTGTTGTTGGGTCAAAATCCTGGAACTCTTCCCTAACAGCACTGTGAGTGTACCTACACCACATGGACCACAGCAGTTCAAGAAGGCAGCTCATCACCACCTTCTCATGAGCAAATAGGGATGGGCAATAAATGCTGGCCTTGCCAGTGATGCCCACATCCCGTGAATGAATAAAAACATTCTTTAATAAACCTCACTGTTTGGAAGAAGGAGTGTTGCACGTTAATCCCTGGGCCAGGCCATCATTGTTTAGGCTTCTGAAAGCTTTTATGATAACCCAGTCCAATCAACTTCCTCCAATCTTTTTCTTTGAACAGAATCTCAGCTGAGATGAATTAATTTATTTTTCAAGAGATGTTTCATTTCAAGTGAGATCAGAGTGATGCTTTGCCAATGGAAATACCAACCACTTCCAGGGAACGCTGGACTATAATTCACAAAAAGTAATCCCTAAAGGTCATGTTTGACTCAAGTATATGAGAGAACATCTTCAAGTATTTGTATGAAATGCTCACCTAACTTGTCAAAGATATTAACTGCACAAAGGGTAACAGATCAACCACTGCACCATTGTTATACACATTTAACTGGACTGTGCTTTTACTTTCGGTATCTTTAACAAGGTTTATGTTTGCAAAGTAGAGGCACTGTGGCATGCTATACCTGAAATAATAGCTCAAAGATATTTACAGTTAAATTGGATTAAACTGTGGAATATTAGAGAGTACATTTTCAGATGACAAACCAGTCACAATAGTATTGCTTTATTCAGAATACACTGCAAGAAGGAGAAACGGTGTGGGGAGAATTTTAACTGGAAACAACAGATGTATTTGGATAAAAGCAAAATTCTGCAGATGCTGGAAATCCAAAACAAAAACAAAAATAGCTGGAAAAACTCAGCAGGTCTGACAGCATCTGCAAAGAGGAATACAGTTAATGTTTCAAGTCCGTATGACTCTTCATCAGAACTAAGGAAAAATAGAAATGAGGTGAAATATAAGCTGGTTGAGGGGGGTTGGACAGGTAGAGCTTTGGATAGAGGGCCAGTGGTAGGTGGAGGCAAAGAAGAGATTGCCAAAGATGTCATAGACAAAAGGACAAAGGGGTGTTGATGGGGTGGTGATATTAGCTAAGTAATGTGCTAATGGGAACAGAGAGGGTAGAAAGCAGGGCGAGCAAGGGACAGATAGCTCTAGTGGGGGTGGGATAGATGGATGGGATTGAAATAGGCTAAAAAGTGGAGATAAAACAATGGATGGAAATAAATTCGAAAATAATAGAAATAGGTAGGAAAAGAAAAATATATTTTAAAAAAGATATGTTTTAAAAATTATAAATTATTGGAAAAAGGGGGATCGGAAAGGGGGTGGGGATGGAGGAGAGAGTCCATGATCTGCAGTTATTGAACTCAATGTTAAGTCCGGAAGGCTGTAAAGTGCCTAATCAGGAGATGAGGTGCTGTTCCTCCAGATTGTGTTGAGCTTCACTGGAACATTGCAGCAGGCCAAGGACGGACATGTGGGCATGAGAGCAGGGTGGTGTGTTGAAATGACAAGCGACCGGGAAGTCTGGGTAATGCTTGCGGACAGACTGAAGTTGTTCCTCAAAGCGGTTACCCAGTCTGCGTTTGGTCTCTCCAATGTAGAGGAAACCACATTGGAAGCAAGCAAATGCAGTAGAATAAATTGAGGGAAGTGCAAGTGAAGTGCTGCTTCACTTGAAAGGAGTGTTTGGGCCCTTGGAAGGAGGGGGGAAGTAAAGGGGCAGGTGTTGCACCTTCTGCAGTTGCATGGGAAGATGTCTCAATTTCTGGTGATAGACTGTCCACCAATATTTATTACAAGCCTACTGACTCCCACAGCTACCTCAACTATAGCTTCTCACATCCTGCTTCCTGCAAGGACTCCATCCCATTCTCTCTGTTCCTTTGCCTCTGCCGTATCTGCTCCGAGGATGCCTCTTTCCAAAACAGTTCCTCTGACATGTCTTTCTTCTTCCTTAACCGAGGTTTTCCACCCACGGTGGTTGACAGGGCCCTCAACCATGTCCGGCCCATCTCCCGCGCATCCACCCTCACACTTTCCTCTCCTTCTCAGAACCATGATAGGGTCCCCCTTGTCCTCACTTATCACCCCACCAGCCTCCGCATTCAAAGGATCATCCTCCGCCAACTCCAGCATGATGCCACCACCAAACACATCTTCCCTTCAGCCCCGGCGGCATTCTGCAGGGATCGTTCCCTCCAGGACATCCTGGTCCACTCCTCCCTCAGCCCCTACACCTCAACCCCCTCCGACAGTACCTTCCCATGCAACCACGGAAGGTGCAACACCTGCCCCTTTACTTCCCCCCTCCTCAATGTCCAAGGGCCCAAACACTCTTTTCAAGTGAAGCAGCATTTCCCTCAATTTAGTCTACTGCATTTGCTGCTCCCAATGAGGTCTCCTCTACACTGGAGAGACCAAACACAGACTGAGTGACCACTTTGCGGAACACCTTCGGTCTGTCCGCAAGCATGACCCAGGCCTCCCTGTCGCTTGCCATTTCAACACACCACTCTGCTCTCATGCCCACAGGTCTGCCCTTGGCCTGCTGTAATGTTCCAATAAAGCTCAATGCAAACTGGAGGAACAGCACCTCATCTCCCGATTAGGCACTTTACAGCCTTCCGGACTGAATATTGAGTTCAATAACTTCAGATTATGAACTCTCTCCTCCATCCCCACCCCCTTTCCAATCCCCCTTTTTCCTATAATTTATATATATTTTTCTTTTCCCACCTATTTCCATTATTTTTAAATGTATTTCCATCCATTGTTTTATCTCTACCTTTTAGCCTATTTCGATTCCTTTCCCCCACCCCATCCCCACTAGGGCTATCTGTACCTTGCTCGTCCTGCTTGTTACCCTTAATGTCACCTATTAGCACATTTCTTAGCTAATATCAGCACCGTCAACACCTCTTTGTCCTTTTGTCTATGACATCTTTGGGCAATCTCCACCTATCACTCACCCTCTATCCAGCTCTACCTGTCCCACCCCCTTAAACCAGCTTATATTTCACCTCATTTCTATATTTCCTTAGTTCTGTTGAAGAGTCATACAGACTCGAAATGTTAACTGTGTTCCTCTCCGCAGATGCTGTCAGACCTGCTGAGTTTTTCAGGTATTTTTGTTTTTGCCATAAAACAAATACTGATAAATTTGTTAAAATATCAATTATTTTAGTGATTAATAAGAACATAGAAATAGGAGCAGGAGTAGGCCATTCGGCCCCTCGAGTCTTTCCGAATATTCAATAGGATCACGGCTGATCTGCCCCAGGCCTCAACTAGTCTTTCGTGCCAGCTCCTCATTGCCCTCCACTTCCATATATTTCAAAAACCTACCTACCTCCTCTATAAATGCTTTCAGTGGTCTAGCCTGCACAACTGTCTGAAGTAGAGAATTCCAGACATGCATGACCCTCTGAGAGAAGAAATTCCTTCGCATCTCAATTTTAAATGAGTGTCCCCTTATTCTGTAACTATGTCCCCTTGTTCAAGATTCCCCCACACCTCAACGTCTACCCTGTCAAGCCCCTTCAGAATCTTATACATTTCAATAAGATCACCACTCATTCTTCTAAACTGTAATGAATAAAGGCCTAACCTGTTTAGCGGTTCTTGATAAGTCAACCCCTTCATTCCAGGAATCAGCTTCGTGAATCTCTTTTGAACTGCCTCTAATTGCCAGTATATCCTTTCTTAAATACTGGGACCAAAACTGTACACAGTATTCCAGGTGCCGCTTCACCAACACGCTGTACAGTTGTAACAAGAATTCCCTATTTTTAAACTCCAACCCCCTAGCAATACAAGTTCCATTTGCCTTCTTAATTACTTGCTGTACTTGCATGCTAACTTTTTTGTATTTCATGCACAGGAACACCCAGACCCCCTGTGCTGCACTTTTTTGGAACCTCTCTCCATTTAAATACTAGCCTGCCTTTTGATATTTCCTACCAAAGTGCATGACCTCACATTTTCCTACATTAAACTCCATCTGCCAAGTTTTTGACCACTCACTCAACCTGTCTATATCTATAATATTTATTATAAGGGAATGTTGAGCTTTTTTATTTTTCTTATTAGAATATTATTGTTCTAGTAAAGCTCTGGAAAGGGATGATTAAATCCCCAGAGTCCTGCTAGACCTGTGACATTTAAACAAATTCTGATGTGGGTTAAAAACAGTAAGGCTATACTGATGTTTTTAACAGGGTAAATTTATTGTAATGTGGTGTCGAATCACAGTATGTTTACAGCACAGAAAGAGGCCATTTGGCCCATTGTGCCTGCATGGCTCTTTGAAGGAGCAGTTTACTTAATGCTGCTCTCTCTTTTTCCCCATAGCCCTGCACATTTTTCCTTTTCACATAATGCCGAAAGTTTTGGTTGACCCTGTCTCCACCACACTCTCCAAACAGTGCATTCCAGATCCTAACCACTCGATTGACCCTGCCTCCACCACACTCTCAGGCAGTGCATTCCAGGTCTTAACCACTCAATTGACCCTGCCTCCACCACACTCTCAGGCAGCGCATTCCAGATCCTAACCACGCGCTGTGTGGAAAGGTTATCACTCGTTGTCACCATTGCTTCTTTTGCTAAATACCTTAAATTTGTGTGCTCTTGTTCTTGATCCTTCCATGATTGGGAATGCTTTCTCCCTATTTACTCTGTCCTTGTGATTTTGAATACCTTTATCAAATGTCCCTTCAAGCTCTCTTCTCCAAGGAGAACAGTGCCAACTTCTCTAATCTATTTGAATAACTGAAGTTCCTCATCCCTGGAACTATTCTTGTGAATCCTATCTGCACTCTCTTTAAAACCTTCACATCCTTCCTAAAGTGGGGTACCCAGGGCTGGATGCAACACACCAGTTGAGGTGGAACTAGTATTTCACACAGGTTTAACATAACTTTCTTAGGGTAGGTTGAACTTATTTTGACCCATGTTCTTTGTTGGCATTATTTTAATGAAGTGATTTCTGATTCCGTTTTTTTTTAAAGATTCAATCCCAGTGGAACAGTCATAGTCAGGAATGGGTTGTCATAACCCCAGCTCCATTCCAATTGATCAGGAAATCTGCAAGTGGGGTGCTAATTCCAAGGCTGAGTTAAAGGGCCACAGCAAAACCCATTCCGTGATCTTTCTGGTTCCTGACTTGTTGCTGACCTCCCTCGCATGCAAGGTGGTCCAGTGTTATAATTCCTGACACGCAGGGCTGAATTTTAACTCACACGTCAACCTATAATAACTATGATCAATGGCAGTGCCAAATGTTTTAATTGATGTCTGCATTCCATCTCTATCCAGAAGCTGGCAGCAACCTTGGCAGCCTAGAGAGTGTTATACATGCACAATTTCTATAGCACTGAAGAATGTAGAATTATCTATGCAAATAATCCAAAAATAAACTGAAATGAAAAAAAGCACCTAATAATATTAACAGATGAATTCCTGAAAGGAGGCACACTCACCACTCTAAATACTTGGTAGAATCATCTTGCCGAGTGCCTGACCTCAAGCCACCCTTTTCTCTCAGCAAGCGCATTCTGACCAAGATGGTATCACTGTGACGGGCTCCAGGAGTTTTCTGTGTAACTTCCCATCAAATTTGACCACATATTAAAACAAATGGTTTTGAGAGTGCACAGTGAGAGCAGGAATAATAAGTTTGGGGAATGTTCACCTTCTCCGCTTGGGCAGTAATTTGCAGATCGGATCACCCAACTGTTGTGTAGCCTAACCAATTTTTATCTCATTGAATTTGTCCAGGCAGTGATGGTGAAACTTCGTGCTGAGATTTCCTATTAGTGGTGCTGTGTGATAAGCTGAATTTCTGCACATTTTGCAACATAGGTTCCACTTGGCAGAGATTTTGTTTGTAATCAAACTTAAAGCCTTCTCCTTGGATTTATTTATTTTTTTTAAATTAAATCTCCTGTTTCTGAGAAGTCACTTTATAGCATCGACTGGTTAGGATCACTGAGGAGAGGGATTGATTCTTTCTTCTTTCTTCTGTTCCTGTAGAGACATGATGGGCAGTTTACCGTCATACAACTTGTTGGAATGCTCCGTGGGATAGCTGCTGGAATGAAGTACCTGTCGGACTTGGGATACATACACAGGGACCTCGCAGCTCGAAACATCCTGGTCAACAGCAACTTGGTGTGTAAGGTGTCAGACTTTGGTTTATCCCGAATTCTGGAAGATGATCCAGAAGCTGCTTACACCACCACGGTACGGTTCGGAATTTTAATTCTAGTTTCACTTTCTGATTGGTACTCGAGCATTGAGTGTTGTTCATGTAAGAAAGGTCTCATGTGATTATTGAAATGCAAACATGTTATCAAATCAGAATTCACATCTGCAGCCATGATATTCATTCAGATCAAAGTGTGGAATGACTGAATGACTGTAGAAGCACCTTCAATTCATCAACATCTTACATAAAGTCACCACATCCTTTTCACTCTGGCCTCCGAATGAAAGATGGGTATTGTGATTCTGTGGAAAATTATCAAGGACATACTAACTTTGAAACACTAAACAGAGGTTTGCCACTATTAAAATATTTACCTTAGTGGCAAGGCATTGTTTGTTTTGTTGATATTGTACCTCAGGTGCTATCCTGAATGTTAACCTGGCTGACTGGTAACACACTTAGTCCTAAAACTAAAAAGTCCTGAGAATGTCATGGAGGCAGATTCAAGTGAAGCATTCAAAAATTAATTATACTGTTATCTGAAAAGGAAGAATGTGCAAGGTTATGGGAAGAAAACAGGAGAATGGCACTAGGCAAATTGTGCCCATTTGGAGAGCCGGTGCAGACACAATGGGCTGAATGGCCTCCTTCTGCACTGTAACAATTCTGTGATTCTGTAAAACAGAAGGTAGTGAGTTCAAATACCGCTCCAAGACTTCAACATTTAAAGAAAGGCTTGCATTTATTTAGTGCCTTTGACTACCTCAGGACATCAAGCACTTGAAGGACTTTTGAAATGTCATCAATGTTGTAATGTAGGAAACACAGGCAGCCAGTTTTCACACAGCCAGGTCCCACAAAGAACAATGTGCTAATGACAGTAAAAGCTGTTTTTTAGTGATGTTGATTGAGGGATGAATATTAGCCAGGACACTAGGGATAACTCACCTGCGCTTCATCAAATAGTGCCATGGAATCTTGTACAGTCACTTGAGAGGGTAGATAGGGCCTTGATTTGTTGTCTCATCTGAAAGACAGCGCTATTGGCTGTGTAATACCCTCACAGTACTGCACTGGAGTGTCAGCCTAGATCATGTGCTCAAGTCTCTGGAGCTGGACTTGAACCCACGACCTTTTCTCACCAGCAAGAGTGTCACCTACAAAAGCCATGGCTGACACCTAATTATTGATGATAAGATCGGTTGATATTTCAAAATCAATTCAACGGTTTATTTACTTAAAAATCAACTTCCATCACTGCCAAGGGCCGAATTGGGTCAAGTTTTGTAAGCAAGGTTGCCAAGAAAAATCCGAAACACAAAAATGATCAGAAGCATCAGATTAGGTTCTTTACATCATCAAGGTTCAAAGTCCACCAGTCATTCCAGTTTGTTCATTGTGCAGATGAGCTATTATTGGAGAATTCTGAACTTTCAGTTCAGTACTGAGGGAATGCCGCATTGTCAGAGAGGCTGGGCTTGTGGATTTGATATTAAATTAAAACCCAGTGCCCTGGGTGAAAGCAATGATTACCCCATTCGCTGTTGTCTAATCTTTTGTAAAACACACATTGTGGAGCGTTTTAAGCTTTCCAGCTCATGGAGAATCTGATGGATTTATAACTTGGTCCATTTTATTCTCCACTGAAGTCATGGAAGTTCCTAAACATGAGGTCATCCAAAACCCTGCTGTTCATGTCCTGATTTGCACTAAGTCTATCTGAAAAGGAAGAATATGCAGGGTCACAAGGAAATAACATTGGGTAGGTTGGTCGTTTGGAGAGCCAGTACAGACACAATGGGCCAAATGGCCACCTCCTGTGATTCTGTGAAGTCCTGAACACAATCACTGTCTTAAAAAGAAAAAAACTGCGGATGCTGGCAATCCAAAACAAAAACAGAATTACCTGGAAAAACTCAGCAGGTCTGGCAGCATTGGCGGAGAAGAACAAAGTTGACGTTTCGAGTCCTCATGACCCTTCAACAGAACTAAGTAAAATTAGGAGAGGGGTGAAATATAAACTGGTTTAAGGTAGGGGGTGGGGGGAAAGAAGTGGGGGGGTGCTGGTTGTAGGGACAAGCAAGCATTGATAGGAGCAGATAATCAAAAGATGTCACAGACAAAAGAACAAAGAGGTGTTGAAGGTGGTGATATTATCTAAAAGACTGTGCTAATTAAGAATGGATGGCAGGACACGTAAGGTACAGCTCTAGTTGGGGTGGGGTGAAATAAGATAAAAGGGCATAAAAGGTATAGATTTAAAAATAATGGAAATAGGTGGGAAAAATCTATATAAATTATTGGAAAAAACAAAAGGAAGGGGGAAGAAACGGAAAGGGGGTGGGGATGGAGGAGGGAGTTCAAGATCTAAAGTTGTTGAATTCAATATTCAATCCGGAAGGCTGTAAGGTGCCTAGTCAGAAGATGAGGTGCTGTTCCTCCAGTTTGCGTTGAGCTTCACTGGATCAATGCAACAAGCCAAGGACAGACATGTGGGCAAGAGAGCAGGGTGGAGTGTTAAAATGGCAAGCGACAGGGAGGTCTGGGTCATTCTTGCGGACAGACCGAAGATGTTCTGCAAAGCGGTCGCCCAGTTTACGTTTGGTCTCTTCAATGTAGAGACCACATTGGGAGCAACAAATGCAGTAGACTAAATTGGGGGAAATGCAAGTGAAATGCTGCTTCACTTGAAAGGAGTGTTTGGGCCCTTGGACGGTGAGGAGAGAGGAAGTGAAGGGGCAGGTGTCGCATCTTTTGCGTATGCATGGGGAGGTGCTGTAGGTGGGTTTTGAGGAGTAGGGAGTGATGGAGGAGTGGACCAGGGTGTCCTGGAGGGAACGATCCCTACGGAATGCCACCGGGGTGGGGGGGGGTGGTGGGGGGGTGGTGGTGGTGGTGGTGAAGGGAAGATGTGTTTGGTGGTGGCATCATGCTGGAGTTGGCGGAAATGGCGGAGGATGATCCTTGAATGCGCAGGCTGGCGGGGTGATAAGTGAGGACAAGGGGAACCCTATCATGTTTCTGGGAGGAGGAGAAGGCGTGAGGGCGGATGCACGGCAGATGGGCCAGAAATGGTTGAGGGCCCTGTCAACCACCGTGGGCGGAAAACCTCGGTTAAGGAAGAAGGAGGACATGTCACAGGGACTGTTTTTGAAGGTAGCATCATCAGAATAGATGCAACGGAGGCAAAGGAACTGAGAGAATGGGATGGAGTCCTTACAGGAAGCGGGGAGTGAGGAGCTGTAGTCGAGGTAACTGTGGGAGTCAGTAGGCTTGTAATGGATATTGGTGGACAGTCTATCACCAGAAATTGAGACAGAGAGGTCAAGGAAGGGAAGGGAAGTGTCAGAGATGGACCATGTAAAAATGATGGAGGGGTAGAGATTGGAAACAAAATTAATAAATTGTTCCAAGTCCCGACGAGAGCATGAAGCAGCACCGAAGTAATCATCGATGTACCGGAGAAAGAGTTGTGGGAGGGGGCCGGAGTAGGACTGGAACAAGGAATGTTCCACATACCCCATAAAGAGACAGGCATAGCTGGGGCCCATGCGGGTACCCAGAGCCATACCTTTTATTTGGAGGAAGTGAGAGGAGTTAAAGGAGAAATTGTTCAGCGTGAGAACAAGTTCAGCCAGACGGAGGAGAGTAGTGGTGGATGGGATTGTTCGGGCCTCTGTTCGAGGAAGAAGCTAAGGGCCCTCAGACCATCCCGGTGGGGGATGAAGGTGTAGAGGGATTGGACGTCCATGGTGAAGAGGAAGCGGTTGGGGCCAGGGAACTGGAAATTGTTGATGTGACGTAAGGTGTCAGAGGAATCACGGATGTAGGTGGGAAGGGACTGGACAAGGGGAGAGAGAGAAGGGAGTCAAGATAACGAGAAATGAGTTCCGTGGGGCAGGAACAGGCTGACATGATCAGTCTGCCGGGACAGCCCTGTTTGTGGATTTTGGGTAGGAGATAGAAGCGGGCCGTCCGAGGTTGGGCGCCTATCAGGTTGGAAGCTGTGGGAGGAAGATCTCCAGAGGAGATGAGGTCAGTGACAGTCCTGGAAACAATGGCTTGATGTTCAGTGGTGGGGTCATGGTCCAGGGAGAGGTAGGAGGAAGTGTCTGCGAGTTGACGCTCAGCATCCGCGAGGTAGAGGTCAGTGCGCCAGACAACAACAGCACCACCCTTGTCAGCAGGTTTGATGACAATGTTAGGGTTGGACCTGAGAGAATGGAGTGCAGTAAGTTCAGAGAGAGACAGGTTAGAGTGGGTGAGAGGAGCAGAGAAATTGCAACGACTAATGTCACGCCGACAGTTCTCAATGAAAAGATCAAGAGAAGGTAAGAATCACTGTCTTGCTGGCTGACTTACATTGGCTCCAGGTTAACTAACACTTTGATTTTTAAAATACTCATCCTTGTTTTCAAATTCCTCCCTGGTCTTGCCCCTCCTTTTCTCTGTAACCACCTCTAGCCCCAGAACTTTCTGAGATAGCTACACTTCTCCGATTCTGGCCTCCTCATATCTTCAATTTAATCATTCCACCTTCAGCTGCTGATGCCTTAAGCTGTGGAATTCCTCCCTCAATTTCCCGGCCTCTATCTCTTGTTGTCCTGTTAAGATGCTCCTTAAATCCCACCTCTTTGAACAAGTTTTTGGTCACCTGCCCTAGTATCTCCTTAGTGGCTCAGTGTTTTATCTTGTTTGATACGGCTCCTGTGAAACACCTTGGGACATCTCACTATGTTAATGGTGCTACATAAATACAAATTGTTGATAGTGTTGCTGGTGTTAGAGAGCAATATTGAACAAGGTGCCCCACCAATTCCAGCAGTTTCCTGATTGGTAGATGATGTTAAAATTAACTTCACTAATTGAGTTAAGATATTTCAATAAACACACACACACTCTCTCTCTCTCTCTCTCACACACATTCTCTCTCTCTCACACACACACACACACACACACACACACTCTCTCTCTCACACGCACACACACACACACACACTCTCTCGCACGCACACACGCACAAACACACACACTCACACGCGCACATACACATACATTCTCTCACACTCTCTCCCACTTACACACACACACATATTCTCTCTCACACGCACAGACACATACACTTTCTCTCTCCCATGCACACACACTCCTTCACACACACACACACACTCTCTCACACGCACACACACACTCTCTCACACACACACACATACATTCTCTCTCACATGTATACACACACACACACACACTCTCTCACACGCACACACACTCTCTCACACATGCACACACACACACACTCTCTCTCAGATGCACACACACACACAGACACACACACTCACACGCACACATACACTCTCTCACATGCACACGCACACACACTCTCTCACACACACATGCATACATTCTCTCAAACACTCTCTCACACACACTCTCCCACGTACATACACACACACACACTCTCTCACACACACACACAAAACACACATACATTCTCTCACACACTCTCTCTCTCTCACCTGCACACACACACACACACTCACTCTCTCTCACATGCATACACACACATACACACACACACTCTCATTCACACACACGCACACACACTCTCTCTCACACTCACAAACACACTCTCTCTCACACGCACACACACACTCTCTCTCACATGCACAAACACCCACTCTCTCTCTCTCACGCACACACACACACACACTCCTGACTCACTATTTCTCACACATACACACGCCTCACTCTCTCGTACACACACGCACATTCCTCACTCTCAGACACACACATTCCTCACTCTCTCACACACACACACACACTCTCACACACACATACACACCTCACTCCCTCTCAGACACACACACATTCCTCACTCTCTCTCACACACACACACAGATACACGCACACTCATTCACTCCTCACTCTCACACCACACGCACGCACACACACACTCCTCACTCTCTTTCTCCCACACACACACGCGCACACTCACACACTCTGTCTCATGCGCGCACACTCTCTATCACACACACGTCACACACACACACACCACACGCACGTGCACCACACATGCACACACACACAAATACACACACACAGTTAAAACAAAGTCTCACACCATCTAATCCCCACTTTGATTTATTTTGATTTTATTCACACTCTTGTTACATTTTACGTGTCTTGGACCTTCACCTAGAGTTTTCTCGATAGATAAAGCAATCCTGTTGTCGCTCTCTCTCCCATACCTTGCTGCTGTTGATAACTGATCCCTCTACACTCACTGTACACCAACCCACTTGTGGTGATCCTCTCGATTGAGTTCTATTCTGTCACACATCCTCCCATATTGACCTTGAGGAGGTATAAAACTTTCTGCAGCTTGGGAGATAGCATGAGTCAGCACACAGCTCCGCACTTAATGTCGCCTGAATTTAAGGGTTATACAAAATTCCCCTCCTATCCACTCCACTCTTCTCCGTTCTGCATTCTCCACATATCCCAAAATCACTGCAGTGAGCACTTCAAATTAATGCCAAGATTTGACAATAGCAATCACATTTTTAACATAATTGAGAGTAAAGACACAAGTTATGATGCTAATAGTTTTTTCATATTACCATCACTCATCAATAGCCCTATTCACAGCACAATTAGATCGCAGACATCCTTGGGACCATTCAACAATTTCACCCTAGGACATTGATGAAGCGATGCTCACTTTGAACACCAGAAACTACTGCAAACCTAGTTTCAAAAACTTAATAAAAACAATTAAATTTTACTGAGCTGGTCCTGGTCATATATCACAGGATTTCATTGGAGTTGGAGTTTAAGAGACAGACTAATGCTTCATTCTGTGGTAACTGTTCAGAGATTTTGCAGTAGTGATCTAACTTTTCTCATTACCATCACTGACAGTGTTGGAACAAAGCAGGTGCTGAGAGGGTTGTCGAGATGTGGTGCGGGATAGACCACTTGTTATACACAACGTCCAATACTCAGTTCCATTGCAGTCAGCCCAATTATCAGGTACCGTGAACAGTAAACAGGAGGCGATATAATTCCAGGTCAGGGTGGTGAGTGGTTTGGAGGGGGAACTTCAACAATTCAACAACTTCATGATGTGCGGGTGCAGGTGTCACTGATTAGGCCAAAATTCATTTCCCATCCCTCATTGCCCTTGATCAGGGGACATTTTTTAAAGAGTCAACCACATTGCTGGAGTCACAGTTAAGGACAGCAGATTTCCTTCCCTAAAGGGCATTAGTGAACCAGATGGGTTTTTTTTACAACAATGGTGGTTGCATAATCATCAGACTTTTAATTCCAGGTTTTTATTGGATTCAAATTTCACCATCTGCCGTGGTGGGATTCAAACCCAGATCCCCAGTATATTACGCTGGGTCTCTGGATTACCAGTCCAGTGACAATACCACTATGCCACCCTCTCCCACTACTGGGTGAATAATTAAATCTCATACCAGTCTCCTTATGCACTTCTTCTGCCTTGTGGAAGATAGACTGATTCATACTTGAGTTAGATGAGGACAAATGCAAATCAATGAGCTGGATTATCATATAACCACTGCATGAACAAACAAACATTTGCAGTTAATGCCTGACTTCATTTGGTATCGTTCATCACAATGAGAAAACATTAAATACATCACTCTGCCCCTGGCAGTGAAGTAAAGGTTCAATGAAGAGTGCAGGAGGGCAGGCCAGGAGCAGCACCAGGCATACCTAAAAATGAGGTGTCAACTTGGTGAAGCTACAGCACAGGACTACTTCCAGGCCAAACAGCATAAGCAGCAAGTGATACATAGAGCTTGCGATTCCTCAACCAGTGGATCAGATCTAAGCTCTAGAGTCCTCCTGCCACATCCAGTTGTGAATGGTGGTGGACAATTAAACAACTCACTGGAGGAGGAGGCTCCACAAATATCCCCATCCTCGATGATGGAAGAGCCCAGCACAGCAGTGCAAAAGGTAAGGCTGAAGTGTTCGCAACAATCTTCAGCCAGAAGTGCCAAGTGGATGAACCATCTCGGTCTCCTCTGGAGGTCCCCAGCATCACAGATGCCAATCTTCAGCTAATTCACCATGACCGACTCCCTCTTCACCATGACAGACTCCCCCTTCACCGTGACTGACTCCCTCTTCACCGTGACCGACTCCCCCTTCACCGTGACCGACTCCCTCTTCACCGTGACCGACTCCTCCTTCACCGTGACCGACTCCTCCTTCACCGTGACCGACTCCTCCTTCACCGTGACTAACTCCCTCTTCACTGTGACTGATTCCCCCTTCACTGTGACCGACTCCCCCTTCACTGTGACCAACTCCACCTTCACCGTGACCGACTCCCTCTTTACTCTGACCTAATCCGCATTCACCATTGACCCAATCCCCATTCAATGTGATTCAACCCCCCACTTCACCATGACCGACTCTCCCTTCACCGTGAGCCTCTCCCCCATATTCTTCAACTTCAAATTCAGTCATGGATCTTTAGTTTGTATGTGCCGCTTGTTTGTATGTTCACTCAGAAACTAAGCTCCAGGTCATTGTTGACTCCTTCTCCAAAGCATATGAGAAAATGGGTCTTTCACTAAACACCTGGAAAATGAAGGTCCTCTTCCAACTAGATCCCACAGCGCAACACCTTCCCCCAATTGATTAAGATTAATGGCGAGTATAGTGCTTGATTGTTCAATTGTTCAGTGTTTGATTATATGTGTCTGTTAACTGTTCAGGTGTATGATTGGTTCAGCCTGTACGTTATTAAGAGAAACTAAACTGAAGCATGCTGCTGTAATCCTGTCAACAAAGGGAGATATAGGTGACAAAATACATCATCGCCTCCATTGTGCCAGCTCAGCCTTCAGCCAACTGAGGGAAAGAATGTTTACGACCAGGATCTCAAACCCAATATTCAAGTCAAGTCATGGTTCACCAGGAAGCAGTGACCTCCCACTCCTATATGCTTTGGAGCTTGGACAACCTACAGCAGGCAGCTCAAAGCACTGGAGAAGTTTAAAGAGCAGAGCTTTTGCAAGATCCTCCAAATCCAGTGGCAAGAAAAGCGGTCCAACAGCAGCATCCTCTCCAAGCCAACTGGCCCTGCATCAAGGCAATCACTCAAAACCAGCTCTCAGGACAGAACATTTGGTTTGTGTATCTGACACCGGAGACCAGAAGCAACTGCCATACTTGGAACTTGGTTGTAGCAGGAGATTCCCAGGAGGATTACAGAGATGCTTTAGAGATGACCTCAAAGCATCCCTGAAGACATCAAACATATTCACTGTTAAGCACAGGAGTGGGGCCTGTTCAAACAACACTAATTTTTCCTCTTACCACCCATCCATAAACAGAAAGAGGTTTCCATCAGTTTCCTTTTTAATAACGTTTCCCACCCCTTGTTTTTTGTGTGATCCAATCCCTACTAATAACCTCACAACAAACTCGATGTAGGATGAAATCAAAAGGTTAGTTTATTGCACACATCAAAAACCACAAAAAAGAGGGTCCACAACACCACCCCCCTCCTCACACATAAAGTAAAGAGAGGGATACAGAAAAGATGGTTTGACAATACAGAAGCCACAGAAAAAATGAATATTGGTTCACATGAGGTCCAGAGTCCAAAATCAAAGTCCCACAAGGAGCTTCTTCACGGAGGTCAGCAGGCTGAAAACCGATGGTGTAAGATTCGCTTTCCCTCAGTTGGCCGAAGGCTGAGCTGGCACAATGGAGGCGATGATGTATTTTGTCACCTATATCTCCCTTTGTTGACAGGGTTACAGCAGCATGCTTCAGTTTAGTTTCTCTTAATAACGTGTTGACTTCAGAAGATGGAATCGGCATGCAGAGATGAATCAATTTGTAGGCAGTGGTATAGAACTTTCAGCAGAAGCAGGGTAGATGGGGCCAGCTGCCCAGCCTGGCCAGAGCTTTCTGTGTGGCCTGCTAGCCAGATGTTAAAGCAGCAGCCTGGCTTGCAGCTCAGGAAGGCAATATTAATTTGTTCAACAAGCCAGAGACTTAGATCATATGACCCTACCTCTCCACTAGGTCTTCAACAAAATATGTTTATCCAGTGTCTGGAATTGGTCTTCAGGACTGTTAATGTCCCTGCCATTATGGGTTAAAAGGAATGTTTGAAAGACCAACGTCTTAGTAGACTCTCTGGCTCAGCTGGCAAGTCTGTCCTATCAAATGCAATGGTGTTTGTGTAGCTCCCTTTGAACTTAGGCTGTGTAGTCCCCAAGTGGTCTGTTAGTAACTTCTCAGAAATAATGAGGTGTAACATTTCTAACACTGCAAAATAGCTTCTTTTTTTCTGATGAATCACAGACAATAACTCACAGACATTGAGTCAGTCATTTTAATGGCCTTTGTCAGCTGAAAGATCTAGTTTAAAATGAATAAATATCCATGAGGGTATATTTTATTTAAAAAAGTGTTATGTTCCATCACATCACCAACTCATGAGAGCCCCTGGCTTGTAACTGACAAAAATGGAGAAAGTTCATTTGGGAAGGCACCAAACACATCGAGAGACTTCATCGAGAACACATAGAGATGAAGTTGAGACATCGAAGAGAATACACAAACCTACAAACAACCCATCTACCCAAATCTTCAAGCACCACCTGCCCCACATGTGGCAGAATCTGTAGATTGCATATTGGACTCATCAGCCATCTCAAAACCCATTGAACCAGAGTGAAAGCAGGTCATCGTCGATCCTGAGGGACCACCTAAGGAGAGAAGATTCTCAGGTGCCTCCGTGTCCACCTTGGTCTGTTTAGAATGATTCAGAGATCTAAATGAAGGAGATCTCTTCCAGTTCAGATCTGTTCCCTCCTGCCCACCACTGCAATATTTGAAATTTGAGGAATGCAGAGTGAGTACACCCTGTTTTGAGTATGAATATTCATTGTGCAGGTTAGTTGGTGCAGTATGAAACTAACAGTAAAGTGTGCCCTGTTGAAATATGGTCATGTATATGAAGAAGAAAGAATTACTTTCAGAGATCTTAGTATGTAGATTTCATCAATACGTAACAGGATTAGAGAAAACTGTTTATGCCCTGCATATATTAACCATCAAGTACACAAACATACAGACACAGGTGAATGGTACATATATACAATACAGGCTGATTCTGCCCTCTCTCTGGATCTTCTTAGCATCTTTTCTAAGTGTTCTAGTTGGGCACAAGGATAAAGAGTGGCATTGATGGACCTTTGTTAAGTAAGGACATCAAAGGATATGGGACAAAAGTAGATACCTGGAGTTGAAGCGCAGATCAGTCAAGATCTAACTGAACAGTGGAACAAATTCAAGAGGCTGAATGGCCTCCTACTGTTACTATGTAGCTTTTTGTGTAGATCTTATACTGCCTACTACGTTATATATACTTCATTTTGCTGAAATAGCCCAAGATGAAGTTGAGAATCAAGTCTACTACCTAACGCAGGCAGCAACAAGCAGAGCCAGTGATAATGCCCTACAGTAAAATATACAGAGGCCAGGATGACTAATCTGTTTCATATTCTGGTTAGACCATACCTTGAGAATTCCAGATAGTTCACATTGCAAAGCCACAATGGAGATAATTCAGGGCTGGAGGCAGTGCTGAGAAGAGCTACAAGGCTGACCCCCAGTGTTGGGGTGTCTGAGTTGTGAGGAAGGACTGGCAAAATGCTATTCCTCAGCCTGGAAAGGAGAAATCCAAGTTGTATGGTTGAATTTTACCAGGTGAGTCGGGACTCTGGTATTGGGTTGAAAAGTGGGTCCCAAGGCCACACTTGCTGGCAGCAGGATCTACACGGTGGTTTTACCACAGGCGGCCTCCTAATTGACTGCTTTGGTGGTGGGGGGGTGATCACCATCCAATTGAGGATGATGGGCGGGCTCTCCATGCTACTGGTCCAATTACAGGACAGTTATGAAGACTTAGCAGCACCACCAAGTGAGGTAATTATCCATGAAATAGCAAATAATATAAATGAATGAAACAATTTCTCCTCATTCCCCCCTCACTTTTTTGCCCATTATTTTCAATCAATGATCTCTGGTTAGTGACATATTTACCAGAGGAAACCATTTCTCCCTATTGCAACTTAGTTAAGGAAACTGCCTATCAGGGGTATTTATAGTATTGTGATTGGACAAATGGAGAGGGTGAACAGGAAGCTGCGTACTTGTAACTTGTGCACAGCTCAAAATGTGCATAAAGGTAAGGGCTGAGTGATCAGAAACAGTATAAAAGTTGGGAATTTGGTGAGAGATGGAATTAGTTAGAGTGGGCAAAAGAGTGCTGCTCTTTACCTCCAATACTTGTAGTGATTCATTTAAGGACTCAGGCAGTAAGCATTTAAAATTTTGGCTCAGGTATTAGTCTTTGAGGCTAGTTACTATGTAGAGTTATGGCATAGCCGATGGTAAATGCTGAGTTGTTCAAACCCCAGAGGAAAGCTTGAGACAACTGCCACAACTATTTTTGCAATTTGTATGTTTTGAGATATAAGCTTTGAATTCAGTAGTAATAAGACGACCAAGCCTTATAGGTTTTCACAAAACTAGATTACACATTTATTAATAAGAGAAATGATTTTGAGCACATGCATATGTCTACAAATTACTACTATAATAACTTCAAAATCCCCTAATTAATCTGACTCCCAGTTACACCTCCATTAAGGCAACAGTAATACACATAGATTTTAAAAGACTCAGGCAAAGAAACATGATACCCTGAACAGTCCAATTCAAAGTGAGTTTTCTTAACTTCAGTTTGTTATAGACAGCAGCTTGAGGCATAGATGCTAAAGGCTTTCCACACTTGTTAGATCTTAAAATTTCTGCCTTTACACACAGCCTTCTCTCCTTTATACATATTTTCCCCCTTTGAATGGCAAATTCCCACTGTTTCACTATGTCTTTGGGTTTTATATCCCTGATCATAAAAAATTTTCATGGTACCAATTTTACCAGCAATCTTTGAGAATAATAAACACACTGTTTATGAACTTCACCTGGCTAGGTGACACATTTCACCCATCCTTTGGGAACAATCTAGCCTGGTTTATTTAAAAATGTAAATGTTTTTTACATCTTATACTCTAAACTTCCCCAATGTTTACCTACTTAACACTTCAAACCCAGCTTATCTTCTAATGCATCAAAGCCCTCAGACAAGCTGCCTTTAATCCAATTAAGTCACACACACACACACACACACACACACACACACACGCATACACATACACCATTATTTTACAATAAATTCCAATAACACTGTTATATCTTCCTAACAGTAGAAAAATAACAATAAACTTTAGACTGGCTAAAAAGTATATAGGAATAGTCAAGAGTAGGATCTAGCAGAACAGGTTGTGTATCTGGATTGGAGCATGTGGGAGTTTGTCTTAAGGGAGCACATGTCTCTGTCTCAAATCCATCCTGGACAGAGCTGGAGTGGGAGGTGGGGACACTTGGACACATAGGCCAGAATATTTAGCTCACTGGGAGGGCGCGCGCCCAACCCAACTGAACGTAGAATGAGGCACGATGACATCAGATGAACGTCCCGATGTCATCGCGCAATATTTTAGTCAGCGGGTGCACGCTGGAGTTGGCAGCGCACCCACCGACAATTAAAAGGCCTATTAAGGCCATTAAAAAGGTAATTGAAAAAAATGTTTCACTGGCCGTCCAACCTTATGGTTGGCAGGCAGGAGAAAAGGCCAAGCGGCCTTTACATTCTTTAGAAAACCTCATCCATGGGCGGGATGAGGGTTTCCAAAGCAAATAAAAATAAAATAAAAATTTTAACATTCTATTTATAACACGCCCCTGCTTACATGGCAGAGTCACATGAGGGGACATGTTTTATAACATTTTTAAAATCTTCATTTTTAATGTTTAAAACTTTTCATCTCCCTGAGGCAGCTCTGTGCCGCGGGGAGCTTTGTCTGCGTGCACTCACACGCATGCGCGAAGTTCCCCGCTCGCTCTCCTCCACTGCCACACCTCCCCCCCACCCCCACACCACCACCACCACAACCACACACACAGGTAGCGCTGAGCACTGTAGCATGTGTTTGATGCTACACCGGCCTTAATTGGCCCGCCGGCATTAAATCGTGATCTAGCCACGATTGCGGACAGTAGTCAGCTTCCCGACCGCCCCTACCCACCCCGGCCGAGCCTGCCCGACGAGGGTAAAATTCTCCTCATAAAGGGGGAAGAACAATATCTCAATAAGTTGTTGCAGATCTGAGCTACATTTTGTAGAGTGGTGCAGCTTCAGACCAGGGTTGGCGTGACTGATTGCCTGGGTGCGATAGAGAACGGGGATTCAGAAAAACAGGTACAATGTAAGTGGTACCTGTGAGAATAAGGATAAAGACAGTTGGAGGGACAGTCAGAAAGTGGACCATGGCACCTTGGAGCAGGCAGCAGTCCAAAGCAGAGAGGAGGGGAAGTGCGATGTGGTAGTTGTTTGGGATTCAATAATTAGGGAGAATATCCTTTGTAGCAGGATTGAGAGACACACTTGCTTTGTTGCCTTTCTGGTGCCAGTATGAGGGACATCGTAAACCAGTTTAAAAGGATATTGGAGAGGGGTGGGGAGGCGGTTCCAGTCAATGTGACCCATGTTGGAATGAACAACATAGGAAAGAGCAGTCTTACTTGTAGAGTACCAGGAAGCAAGAGCTGAATTAAAGAACAGGGCCACACTGGTTACAGCCTGGATTGATGAATTATTACCTGAGCTATGTGCAATATGGTTTAGAAGGAAGCAGATTGCGAAGGTGCATATCTGACTGAAGGAGTGGTCTGGGACACCGGCACCAGTATTGAGATACAAAGGAACTGTACTGCTGGGGTGTACTGTACCCAAAAATGACCCTGACCAGAGACTTTGTGAAAAGGATAAACAGGACGATCATGAGGACTTTAAACTAGCAAATGAAGGAGAAGACCTGGTGGAAGAGGTGATAAAGAGAATAGAAAACAAACAAAAGTAACAGTCAGAAATTTTGGGGAGGTGATGGCGTAGTGGTATTGTTGCTGGACTAGTAATCCAGAGACCCAGGGTAAAGCTCTCGCCATGGAGGATGGTGAAATTTGAATTCAATAAAAATCTGGAATTAAAAGTCTAATGATGACCATAAAACCATTGTCGATTGTTGTAAAAACCCATCTGGTTCACTTGTCCCTAGGCAAGGAAATCTGCCGTCATTACCTGGTCTGGCCTACATGTGACTCCAGACCCACAGTGGTTAACCCTGTGAACTAGGGCAGCCGGGGATGGGTAATAAATGCTGACCTGGTCAGTGACACCCACATCCCATGAATTAATTTTTAAAAAATTGTGCTTCAGCCTGTCTCTGCTGCCCAAATTTGCCATTGGAGAGGGCATCAAATGACACCTGTTAATTCTGTTTCTATCTCCCTGCAGATGCTGCTAGACCAGCTGAGAATTTCCAGTATTTTCTGATTTTATTTTAGATTTCCAGCATTTGGTTTTGTTTTTGTCCAAACAACTTTCATCATTGATTGTGATATTGTGGCCTGATGCAACTTCACTTCAGTTGGGTACGGATAACACTGCCCAGGAACTAAAGGATGTTCATACCCAAAGTAATTTGGCTGCAGTTAACAATTCATGGTGTGATTTCTATTCTGTAATTTCAACCTAAAATGGCTCATGCCATAATCTCTCTCCACCCAGCAGTATTATGGTGTAAAAAAAACCCACGAGAATGTGTAAAAACGGGCTTGGGAAAATGTGATTGTCACCATTTTCAAATGATTATTCAAGGTTTGAGCTGAAATTGTCCACAATGATTTAAGCTGATTGCCTAATTGGTCCCTTGAAGGAACTGTGACATGAGTGATATACCATTATGACTAGCCAAGAGAGTTAAGTAGCTCAGTGGTTTATTGGTTTTGGCGTGCTTTGCAGTATCATTGACAAGTGGCTCTGCGTAGTCAAGACCACTGCTCTATGGTGACTGAATCAAGTTCTGTTTTTTATTTCATTGAATTGCAGGACTTTTAGCACTGCTGCAGGGTATGATAATCACAATCTAAGATTCTGTCTATTTTTCATGTAAATGAAAACCAGTGGTCATATATTGGGAGAACTGTTTGTGGTGATTGAATCAGTCAAATTCTGTTTTCATTTCTTAGGGATCACGTTTTGCAATCCTTTCCTTTTTCTGTGAGAAGCTGAACCCAACTGGAATTTCTCACGTTCTTAAAACAAACCAGCTATTTCCACTACTCAATTAGTGCATATTTGTTTGTTCTTTGACCATAGTTCCCCTCCTTTGTCCACCATGGTTTTAAATTGAGCTCTTACATTAATGTTTGACACAGCAGTGAAGCAACACAGTTCATGCTATGTGGCTTAACATTTGTTTCCTTATTCTGCCACTTTTTTGCCTCTTCCTACAAATCTGATTATTCCTTGTAGTGTTACATACAAACATACATATGAAAATATGAATTAGGAGCAGGAGTAGACCACTCGGCCCCTTGAGCCTGCTCTGCCAGTCAATAAGATCATGGCTGATTTGACTGTAACCTTAACTCCACATTCCCGCCTACCTCCATTAACCTTTCAGCCCCTTGCTTATCAAGAATCTATCTAGCACTACCTTAAAAATATTCAAAGATTCTGTTTCTACTGCCTTTTGAGGAAGAGAGTTCCAAAGACACAAGACCCCCAGAAAAATATTCTCCTCATCTCTTAAATGAGCAACCCCTTATTTTTAAACCATGAACCCCTAGTTATGAATTCTCCCACAAGAGGAGACATCCTCTCCACATCTACCATGTCAAGACCGCTCAGGATCTTAAAAGTTTCGATTAGGTCACCTCTTACCCTGTCCAACCTTTCCTCATAAGACAACCCGCACATTCCTGTTATTACTCTAGTAAACATTCTTTGAGCAGCTTCTAATGCACTTACATCCTTCCTTAAATAAGGAGGTCAATTATGTACACAGCACTCTAGATGTGGTCCCACCAGTATCCTGTACAACTGAAGCATAACCTCCCTACCTTTATATTCAATTTTCCTCACAATAAACAATAACAGTCTATTAGCTTTCCTAATTACCTGCTATACCTGCATACTAGCCTTTTGTGATTCATGCGCTAGGGCACCCAGATCCCTCTGAATCTCAGAACTCTGCTATCTCTCACCATTTAGATAATATGCTTCTTTTTTATTTTTCCTGCCAAATTGGACAAATACACATTTGCCCACACTAAACTTCATTTGTCAGATCTTTGCCCACTCACTTAGTCTATGTCCCTTTGAAGCTCCCTTACATCCTCTTCACAACTTACTTTCCTACTTATCTTTATGCCATCAGCAAAGTTAGCAACCATACCATCTGTCCCTTCATCCAAGTCATTTATATAAACTGTAAAAAGCTGAGGCCCCAGCACTTGTCTCTGTGGCACACCACTCGTCACATTCAGCCAACCAGAAAAAGACTCATTTATGCCTATTCTCTGTTTCCTGTTAGCTAACCAATCTTCTATCCATGCCAATATATTACACCCTACATGATGAGCTTTTATTTTCCACAATAACCTTCGATGTGGCACCTTATCAAATGCGTTCTCCAAATCTAAGTACAGGATATCCACTGGTTCTCCTTTATCTTGGCACATGTGACTTCTTCAAAGAATTACAATAGATTGGTTAAACATGATTTTCTTTTCACAAAACCATGTTGGCTCTGTCTGATTGCCTTGATTTTTTTGAAGTGCCCTGCTATAACATCTTTAATAATAGCTTCTAACATTTTCCCTATGACAGATGTTAAGCTAACTGGCCTGTAGTTTCCTGCTTTCTGTCTAAGTCCCTTTTTGAATAAAGGAGTTACATTTGCTATTTTCCAATCTAATGGAACCTTTCCCAAAGTAAGGGAATTTTGTAAAATTAAAACAAATGCATCAGTGACTTGTAAAGAACCTTCATGAGGTTGCAGCTGGAGTACTGTGTGCAGTTCTGGTCACCACATTATAGGAAGGATGTGATTGCATTGGAGGGGGTGCAGAGGAGATTCACCAGGATGTTGCCTGGGATGAAACATTTAAGATATGAAGAGAGATTGGATAGACTTGGGTTGTTTTCATTGGAGCAGGGAAGACTGAGGGGTGACCATGTCGAGGTGTACAAGATTATGAGGGGAATGGACAGGGTGGATATGGAGCAGCTGTTCCCTTTAGTTGAAGGGTCAGTCACAAGGGGACATAAGTTCTAGGTGAGGGGCAGGAGGCTTGGGGGGATGTGAGGAAAAATTTTTTTACCCAGAGGATGGTGACGGTCTGGAATGCGCTGCCTGGGAGGGTGGTGGAGGTGGGTTGCCTCACATCCTTTAAAAAGTGCTTGGATGAGCACTTGGCATGTCAAAAAAATTCAAGGCTATGGGCCAAGTGCTGGTAAATGGGATTAGGTAGGTAGGTCAGGTGTTTCTCACATGTCGGTGCAGACTCGATGGGCCGAAGGGCCTATTCTGCACTGTGTGACTCTGTGATTCTGATTCTGTGAACTATCTCACTGGCCACTTACATTAAGACCCTATGTTGAAGTCTATCAGGACCTGGGGATTTGTCAGCCCTCAACTCCAACAAAACCATTTCCTTGATGATTGTAATTTTCCTGAGCTCCTCCCTCCCTTTCATTTCCTGAATTGCAGCTATTTCTGGGATCATACTTGTATCCCCTACAGTGAAAACCAATGTATAATACTTGATTAATTCATCCGCTATCTCCCAACTTTCCATTATCAATTCCCCAGACTCACTTTCTATAGGACCAATGCTCACTTTGTTAACCCTTTTCTTATTTAAATATCTTTAGAAACTCTTACTATCTGTGTTTGTATCTCTAGCTAGCTTTCTCTGCACTCTAATTTTTCCCTCTTTATTAATCTTTTTGTCATTCTTTGCTGTTCTTTATATTCTGTCCAATCTTCTGACCTGCCACCTGTCTTTGCGTAACTATAAGCTTTATCTTTAAGTTTAATACTGTCTAACTTTTTTGGTTAACCACGGATGGTGGGTCCTCCCCTTGGAATTTTTCTTTCTCATTGTGATGTATATATTCTGTGTATTCTGAAATATCCCTTCCAATGTTTGCTACTGAACCTCTATTGCTTATCCCTTAACCTCATTTGCTAGTTCACTTTAACTAGCTCTGCTTTCATACCCTCATAATTGCCCTTATTTAAGTTTAAAATACTAGTCTTAGACCCACATGTCTCTCTCTCAAACTGAATGTAAAATTCAATCATATTGGGCCATAACTTCCAACTAGCATCCGAAAGAGATGGCCCACAGGAATTAGAAGGAACAAAGACATGCTTACCTGCCCTTGAAAATTACATTGACCCTTCCGATTGATGGAGCCGCTTGGAGTCTGCATCGAAAGATTTCTCGCAGCTGCAACAACTCTCAAGAAGCTTGACACCATTCAGAACAAAGCAGCCCATTTGATTGGCATCCCATCAACAAACATCCACTGAGCTGCACTCATCCAGGCACGCTTTGGGGAGTCAGGAGGTGAGTTACTCACTGCAGGATTCCTGGCCTCTGACCTGCTCTTGTAGCCACAGTATTTATATGGCTGGTCCAGTTCAGTTTCTGGTCAATGATAACCCCCAAGATGTTGATCGTGGGGGATTCAATGATGGTAACGCCATTGTCAAGGGGAAATGGTTAGATTTTCTCTTGTTGGAGATGGTCATTGCCTGGCACTTGTGTGGTGTGAAAGTTACTTGCCACTTGTCAGCCCAAGCCTGGACATTGTCCAGGTCTTGTTGCATTTGAACATGGACTGCTTCAGTGTCTGAAGAGTTGAGAATGGTGCTGAACATTGTGCAATCATCAGCGAACATCCCCACTTTTGACCTTATGATGGAAGGAAGGTCATTGATGAAGCAGCTGAAGATGGTTGGGCCGAGGACACTATCCTGAGGAACTCCTGCAGGGATGTCCTGCAGCTGAAATGATTGACCTCCAACAACCACCTTCCTTTGTACTAGGTATGGCTTCAACCAGTGAAGAATTTTCCCTGATTTCCATTGACTCCAGTTTTGCTAGGACTCCCTGATGCTGCACTCAGTCAAATGCTGCCTTGATGTCAGGGGAAGTTACTCTCACCTCACCTCTTGAGTTTAGCTCTTTAGTCCATGTTTGAACCAAGGCTTTAATGGGATCGAGAACTGAGTGACCTTGCCAGAACTCAAACTGAGCATCAGTCAGCAGGTTATTGCTAAGCAAGTGTCTCTTGATAACACTATTGATGATCCCTTCTATCTCTTTACTGATGATCAAGGGTAGACTGATAGGGCGGTAATTGGCTGGGTTGGATTTGCCCTGCTTTTTGTGTACAGGACATACCTGGGCAATTTTCCACATTTCTGGGTAGATGCCAGTGTTGTAGCTGTAAAATGGAGGTAACTGATGCTCTGTACCCCAGGAGATGGAGGTGGATTGAGTCCTCTCTGGCCAGAGGAAGGGAGTTGTAATGTGTACCTGTCTTTGTCAGGATTGTGGGCTTCCAGATGGTGCAGGCTGCCATTGACTGCTCACATGTTGCTTTGCGGGTGTCACACCTGTTATGTTTCCTTTTCTGACTTCTGAACATTAACGCATCAGCCACTGAGATGGGATTGCTAAATTTAAATGTGACTTCTTTATTCATGGAGATTAAGAAGTAACTCTTTCGAGTACAAACCCGTTTCCATCTGTTTTAGATGAAGTTACATTGTTTTGCCATTGTGAGATTTGAACTCTTAATCTTGGGGTTACAAACCCAGTACCATAACCACTTGGCTATTTAGGCTAAGCTCTTAAGAAGTACATACACAATTTTGGAGAGCTCTTGATTACAACTCTTACTTGGATGACTCCATACTACAGACTACCTATCATGCTGTACATCGCATAATTTCCTATCTGGTGATGTACATAGATTATAGCCATACCTACTTAAAGGTGTACCAAAACAATCACCTGTTTCGTAACTGAAAATGATCCCCTATTAATAGATAACCAATAACTATTTACAATACAGCAAAATTCTTACACGGTACAAATTTACAACTTTACAAGTTTGTGAGCTTATGAGTTTCTGAACCATAAGAGTGGTTTGCTGACACATCCCGATCTGGTCACTATAAATCTACCCTCAGAATACTGATCATTCTCACGGTGATGTGTACCTGTAGGAGTGGCGTGTGTAGATCTTATCTTTGACCTTGTTTGGCTTACAATGGAATTGCTTGTTATGTCATGTTTAGGAACTTGCCTGATTTGACATGGATTCCGTCTCAATGTCATTAGTTTTGATGTGAGTATCTTGTAAGCTCTTGATTCAGGACAGATTCTATCTATCTTGGCTGGTTCCACATTCCTTCAGTGGGATGTAAATTCCAAACTTTGCCCAACCATTGAGCGTCTAATTCTTTGCCTGCATGCAGTTCATGCACATCCTTCATCTTCCTCTGTCTTTCCAGAAATTCATCCCATATCTCTGGAAGTGTCAATGGTGGAAGGAGTGCATGTTTAGGTTTGTGGCTGGGGTGCCAATTGAGTGGGCTGTTTTGTCCTGGATGGTGTTGAGCTTCTTGAGTATTGTTAGAGCTGCACTGATCCAAGCAAGTGGGGAGTATTCCATCACACTCCTGACTTGTGCCTTGTAGATGGTGGACAGGCTTTGGGGGAGTCAGGTGGTCAATTACCTTCCACAGAATTACCAGCCTCTGACTTGCTCTTGTAGCCACAGTATTTATATGGTTAGTCCAGTTCAGTTTCTGGTCAATGGTGACCCCCAGGATGTTGATATTCAGCGATGGTGATGTCAAGGGGAGGTGGTTAGATGCTCATTTATTGAGATGGTCATTGCCTGGCACTTGTGTGACATAATGTTGCTTGCCAGTTATCAGTCCAAGCTTGAATGTTGTCATGGTCTTGCTGTATATGGACACGGACCGCTTCAATATCTGAGGAGTTTGAAAAACCTGTCACACAACCCAATCCCTCTTCTGACCTGCCCATTTCTAGCTTTTACTAAGGCTGGAAGATTGGAGGGCAGCCAACCAGCTCCAAAGGAGATGGGTTAGAGCTTTAAGTATTTTAATGAGGCTAAGAGCCTCACTGTCACCCTCCTTTTCAATTTTGACTTCTGTTGGCCGGATTCCTTGACCTTTGGGAAGCCCAGCTGCTTCACTGAGGTGAGGATTTGGTGGGTTCAGGGTGAGTGCCTTTCAAGCCTGACTGAGAAGCTGCCACTATTGAGAGCCCCCACTCCCTACAACACTCCCCCACGTGCAATTCCACAAAGTTTGCCTCCACACAGGTGCTCGATTACTTTCCCAACCCCCGTTGCTGAATGCCCCTGCCTCACCACGGATTGTCAATGTATAAATCATCACACTGCATGGCAATCACCTTGTTAAAGACAACTGCTAATTAAACAGGTGATGGGCATTGATTATCCCATCTAAACAGAATAAAACGATACAGCTGGAACACTTTGTGTGGAAGCTACTTGGAAGTCAGTAGCATTGAGGAGCTGTCTTGAAAATAAACCAGCTTTAACTAAAAGACCAGCCTGGATTAACTTTTCCACCACAACCTCTTATTGCGAGTAACACCTATCAATGACTCTCGCTTTCCCCTTCCAGATTACCCCTATGAACATGAGTTTACCTAGTCCTGGGGATTCACCGACTACCTTCGATCCCAAATGGAAGCAAAATCTGTCAATCAGGCTGCCTTTCAAGCGGGGGCCTGGTCTGTGAAGCCATGCACTCACACCGAACAACATACACAGGAATCCCGATTCTGATTCCTCACGACTTTCTGACCCGCCTACTGTCAGCAATTCAGCTATGTAAAACTTCGGCCCAAAAAGTCAAAAGGGATGTAAATAGTTTAGGTGAGTGGGCAACAAAGTGGCTGATGGAGTATAATGGTGGGAAATGTGAACTGATAAGAAGAATAGAAAAACTGAATATTTTTTAAACAGTGAGTATTATTCAAGGTTGGTATTCAGAGGGTATTGTGTGCCTTTGTACACAAAACATGGGAAATTAGCAAGCAGATACAGCAAGCAATTAGCAAGGCTAAAAGTATCTTGGTCTTTATTACAAGGGGATTGGAATACAGGAGTAAGGTGTCTTAACACAATTTTAGCTGAGCTTTGTGAGGCCACAGCTGGATTATTGTGCAGAATTTTGACCTCCATACCCAGGGGAGGATATGGCTACCTTAGCCAGGGTGCAACAAAGCTTCACCAGATTGATTCCTGGGATGAGGGGGTTGATCTACGAGAAGAAATTGAGCAGAATGGGCCTCAATGGCATCTGTCCATCTCGGAAGATGATGGACTGCGCCCGTGGTGCGTGTCACTTCTGCGTTGAACACCGTCTGTTGTGGTTTTTGCAGCCAATTCGCAAGTGGCAGTCCCTTCTGCAGCTGGCACAGAATCTAAACCACAAAGCTGGAATGCCCTCTCCATGGCACAGGCCTAGGAAAATAGTATGGAGACCCTGAACTGCCCAAGCATCAGGAACCCCCTCTAGTGTTGTTCAAGGGAAAGGATGAAACCAATACTATTTGGGACCAGCTGTGCTGTAGGAGTTGCCAGAAAGCTGCCTGATAGATGACAGATTACTGCCTACAGGACTGCGTTCCAGATCTTATGTTGGGGTTCAGTCCCTTAGCCTTCTGTCCTGAGACACCCGCAAGGTAGTGAGGCAATTACCCATAGCTGAAGGCATGGTTTGTGGGCAGCAGGGCATTGCCATATGCCAGTGGGCTTGCATGCCTTGCATCTGGGGCACAAGCCTCTTATGAGTCTCCTGGATTGCAAGGTATCCAGTTTACATTTATCACAACAGGGAGGCACTGCATGGGGCTTATTGGTAGAGAGACTATGTACTAGCAGGAGAGGCTAACACACTCAGCTCTTTTTGCAATACTTATACTGCTAACCAGCAACAAGACCTGAAAGCGAGAGGTGACAAGCAGACTAACCGCCATTCACCACCCATTATCTAACACAATTGGCTATCATAGCATCTGGAGACATGTAGAATCAGCCTATATTTAGAAGAATGAGGGATTGGTCTCACTGAAATATAACAGATTCCGAGAAGCTTTGACAGGATAGATGCTGAGAGGTTGTTTCCCCTGGCTGGAGAGTCTAGAGTTAGGGGCACAGTCTCAGAATAAGGCATCAGCCATTTAGGACTGAGATGAGGAGAAATGTCTTCACTCTGAGGGGCATAAATCTTTGGAATACCCCAGGGGATGTGGATGCCCCATCATTGAGGATATTCAGGACTGACCAATAGATTTTTGTAATTTAAGGGAATCAATGGTTATGGAGATTGGGCAGGACAGTGCAATTGAGACTGAGGGTCTTATTAAATGGCCGATAAGGCTCAAGGGGGCATATGACATGCTCCTGCTCCTATGTCTTATGTATTCTTAAACTTGCTGATCAACTGACTCATGACTTCGATGTGCAACCCAAACACACACACGGGCAACATGCAAATAATGAGAGCCACGCTGTCATACAGAATGTCATTGAAGAACACTGAGGAGCTGACAACACTTCCACTGTCTGCACTGCCCTGCAGTACTCTGCAAAACTCAGGTCACTTCATCATGGTCTGCTGCACCCTGCATAACCTCGTCATTGTTACAATCCCAGCTGATGTTAATACTGGACAAGTCAGGTCCCAGAGTGAATATTTTCCAGCTATATCTTTAAAGACACATACAAATTCAGAGTGATATTTTTCTTTTCCCACCTATTTCTATTATTATTTTTAAATGTATTTCCATCCATTGTTCTATCTCCACTTTTTAGCCTATTTCGATCCCTTCCCCCTATCCCGCCCCCACCAGAGCTATCTGTCCCTTGCTCGTCCTGCTTTCTACCCTTAATGTCACCATTAGCACATCCTTTAGCTAATTTCACCACCGTCAACACCCCTTTGTCCTTTTGTCTATGACATATTTGGCAATCTCTCCTTGGCCTCCTATCCAGTTACACCTGTCCAACACCCCCGCCTCCTCAAATAGCTTATATTTCACCTCATTTCTATTTTTCTTCAGTTCTGATGAAGTGTCATACGGACTCAAAACGTTAATTGTATTCCTCTCCGCAGATGCTGTCAGACCTGCTGAGTTTTTCCAGCTATTTTTGTTTTTGTCCCAGAGTGAAACCTGGCTTGATAGATCCTAACTTATTTTTAAGAAACCATGGAGGAAAGTTACTGAACAAATTTATAGGAATCTGCTGATGAACTTTTAACACAAATAATAAAATATTTATTAAAACAAAAAACTGAACTTTTTAAACACCAGACAAAAATGTTGGAAAGATCTCAATATAAACGCAAGAAAATAATTCAAATATTCACTACCCCTTCACTCCAGCTATATCTTTAAAGACACATATAAATTCAGAAAGATAAAACAATTTACTATATCTATCTTACACTCTAATATTCAGGGTAAGTATGTGATACAGGTGAACCAACTGTCGGGCTGTGGCCAGACACACCACACTCCAAAGTAAATGACAGATGCAATCAAAGCAGATTCAATGGATTTCACAACAAACCCACTCAGACAATTGTCATACCGCGAACCAACTAGTCTCACTGAAATTCTGTCTTTCGCATGAGGGCTTCCAATCTCCACATTTGAAGAACTCACCTTGGAATTCTCTCCAAATGTCACTCCCATTCAGATGGCTTCAACAAGGATCTATTTCTGGGGTTTCAAGCTCACCTTCCAAGCTCACCTTTCCTCTGTGTCTCCACATACACTCAAGCTTCACCTTCCAAATACACTTTCAGATCTTTGGTCATGCCAAGCAGAACACCACTGCTCCAGGAGGGCACCTTTGCCCTTATGGCCTGCAGCACTGAATTGCCATCCTTTGGTTGCCCTCTCAGATTTTCTGGGCTTCTCTCAAGCAAGCTTTGCTTCAAGTCTGCTGCTTGCTTTCTCTTTAACTCAGAGCCTATTTCTCTGATCCTGTCATTTATCTTGACTCCATGGGATCTATCCCTGATCCCCGTCTTTGTCCCTGCCTGGGACCTTTTTCTGGGACCTGTCCCTGTCCCGCTTCTTAGTTTTGGACCTTCCTCTTGGTTGAGACCTCCTGTCTGTCCCCCTCCCTGTGTCCTACTCTGCGGGACACCTTCTTCCTTATGGTGCTCCTGTTCCAGGTCACTTGATCTTTTCTTCCTGTTTCTTTTTTTTTTTCGTCATTTCTTCTGTGCGGGCACACAGGGCCGATTCACAGCCTAAAGAACAAAAGAGAAAAACACCAGCTGCGCATGTATGGCCCATTCCCGGCCAGAGCACATGTAGAAAACACAAAGATTGTAAAATTACCCAAACCGCCCATGTGTACCCATTTCCCGGCTGGCCTGCCGAAGACTGCAGTTACTGACCTTTGAACTCACGATCTCTGACTGCCTGTTAGGTAGCTTAGCTCGTTACATTATTAAGGGGGTCACAACTCTTCCCAATAGATATACAGTGAGCAGCTGAAGAGGTGGAGAAGTAACAGGACAGGCAAATGTCACATCCTCTTTCTAGTCAGGCTGTCCATGGGTAGACAGTTAAATTCACTAACAGACCCAGACATTTACCATCCCTCAGTTCCTGATCATCGTTAATCTCTCCCTTCTCTTAAACGTCATGATCCTGCGCCACAGCTTGGCCAAGTGGCAGCCCTTGAGGATCTGAAATGAGAAAGACTCAAGGGTCAGGTTGTGGTGAGAGCGGCTGGACTGTGAGGCTGTATCTCACTCACATTCCACAGTTGGACTGTGAGGCTGTATCTCACTCACATTCCACAGCTGGACTGTGAGGCTGTATCTCACTCACATTCCACAGTTGGACTGTGAGGCTGTATCTCACTCACATTCCACAGCTGGACTGTGAGCCTGATCTTACTCACATTCCACAACTGGACTGTGAGGCTGTATCTCACTCACATTCCACAAATGGACTGTGATGCTATATCTCACTCATATCCCACAGCTGGACTGTGAGGCTGTATCTCACTCACATTCCACAGCTGAACTGAGGCTGTATCTCACTCACATTCCACAGCTGGACTATGAGGCTGTATCTAACTCACATTCCACAGCTGGACTGTGAGGCTTTATCTCACTCACATTCCACAGCTGGACTGAGGCTGTACCTCACTCACATTCCACAGCTGGACTGAGGCTGTATCTCACTCACATTCCTCAGCTGGACTATGAGGCTGTATCTAACTCACATTCCACACCTGGACTATGAAGCTGTATCGCACATTCCACAGCTAGACTGTGAGGCCTTACCTCACTCACATCCAACACTGGACTGTGAGGCTCCATCTTACACACATTCTACAGCTGGACTGTGATGCTGTATCTTACACACATTCCACACTGGGCTGTGAGGCTCTATCTTACACACATATTACAGCTGGACTGTGAGGCTTTATCTCACTCACATTCCACAGCTGGACTGAGGCTGTACCTCACTCACATTTCCCAGCTGGACTGAGGCTGTATCTCACTCACATTCCACAGCTGGACTGAGGCTGTATCTGACTCACTTTCTACAGCTGGACTGAGGTTGTATCTTACACACATTTCACATTGGACTGTTAAGCTGTATCTCATTCACATACCACAGCTGGACTATGAGCCTATATCTAACTCACATTCCGCAGCTGGACTGTAAGGCTGTATCTCACTCAAATTCCACAGCTGGACTGTGAGGCTGTATCTTACATTCCACAGCTAGACTGTGAGGCTGTATCTCACTCACATCCAACACTGGACTGTGAGGCTCTATCTTACACACATTCCACAGCTGGACTGTGAAGCTGTATCCTACACACCTTCCACACTGGACTGTGAGGCTGTATCCTACTCACATTTCACAGCTGGAATGTGAGGCTGTATCTCACTCACATTCCATACTGAACTGTGAGGCTGCATCTAACTCACATTCCACAGCTAGACTGTGAGGCTGTATCTCATTCACATCCCACAGTTTGGATTGAGGCTGTATCTCACGCACATTCCACAGCTGGACTGTGAGGCAGTATCTCACTCACATTCCACACTGGACCGTGAGGCTTTATCTCACTCACATCCCACACTGGTTGTGAGGCAGTATCTTACTCACATCCCACACTGGACTGTGTGGCTGTACCTCACTCACATTCCACACTGGACTGTGAGGCTGTATCTCACTCACATTCCACAGCTGGACTGTGAGGCTGTATCTTACACACATTCCACACCTCGACTGTGAGGCTGTATCTTACTCACGTTTCACACCTGAACTTTGAGGCTGTATCTCACTCACATCCCACAATGGACTGTGAGGCTGTATCTCACTCACACTACACAGCTGGACTTTGAGGCTGTATGTTACACACATTGCACAGCTTGACTGAGAGGCTGCATCTTACACACGTTCCACATTGGTCTGTGAGGCTGTATCTCACTCACATTCCACACCTGAACTTTGAGGCTGTATCTCATTCACATCCCACAGTTTGGATTGAGGCTGTATCTCACACACATTCCATAGCTGGACTGTGAGGCTGTATCTCACTCACATTCCACAGCTGGACTGTGAGGCTGTATCTCACTCACATTCCACACTGGACCATGAGGCTTTATCTCATTCACATCCCACAGTTTGGATTGAGGCTGTATCTCACACACATTCCATAGCTGGACTGTGAGACTGTATCTTACTCACATTCCACACTTACCGTGAGGCTTTATCTCACTCACATCCCACAGCTAGACTGTGAGGCTGTATATTACACACATTCCACAGCTGGACCATGAGGCTGTATCTCACTCACATTCCACAGCTGGACTGTGAGGCTGTATCTCACTCACATCCCACAGCTGGACTGTGAGGCTGTATCTTACACACATTCCACAGCTGGACTGTGAGGCTGTATCTCACTCACATTCCACGCTGGACCGTGAGGCTTTATCTCACTCACATCCCACAGCTAGATTGTGAGGCTGTATCTTACACACATTCCACACTGGAATGTGCCGCTGTACCTCAATCACATTCCATACTGGACTGTGAGGCTGTATCCTACTTATATTCCACACTGGATTTTGAGGCTGTATCTCACTCACGCTCTGTAAGATTTGGCTCTCAAAAGGAGATATTTACTTTGAGTCAACCATCCAAATTTAGACCCATATTTTGAAGGACTGGCTGCACTTTCCTTTTAAACTTTGCCTGCATTGAAAGGGAAAGCAACAACATGTAAAATGTAATGAGCTTTCCAGAATGCTTACTTTTCATTTTGTGATCAGTGCTTTTCCTCTCAGTCTCTATTATATGTATTTTTTATGAAGAGCATATCAAACTCAAATTAAGCTCCAGACTGTTAACGTCAAGAAAACTATTTTCCTGGCTGGTTTCTTTAATTTTATTTCCTTTTCCTTTTCTACCGCTTTGTGTCTGTTCCCATGAGGTGTTTTATAATCGAATTGGAGATTGAAGGTTAGAGAGTAGGCACTGTTGAATGCAAAGCATCATATCCATAATATTATTTCACTTGATAAATACTGCCATTGTACAAATGTGCTCCAATTTTAATCTGAATTCCTTTCAAGTGCAGACCTTTGATAAACGCATTAAAATATAATTCACAGCAAAGAAGCATCACAATGAAGAGCAAATGTGACTTATTAACCCTTTGAAGACTGCAGCTCTCTTCTTTAACTCCGAACAAAATGTAAAATTTTGTTTGCCTCATAAAGAGGAAAATAATTAAAGAAAGAGTCAGAGGTTCATTAATTAATTAAATGTGTGAAACTGAACGATAGCTATTGTGAACCTCAGTAGTGTCCCTACTTTTCTGGTCACAAACTATCCATTATTTTAATACATTAAAATCCAGGGACTTGTGCACAAAATCTAGGCTAGCATTCGAGTTCAACACTGAGGGTGTGCTGTACCGCTGCTGTCTTCCAGATGTGATGTTAAACTGAGGCTTTATCAGCCCTCTCAGGTGGAGACTGTAGCATAAGTGTCTGGCACTTACATGGTTAACATGGGATTGAGTACAGTACCACCCACTCAGTGATGTAAGAAGGCACATGACTTAAACCTAGGGTCAGTGTGGTGTTGAGCAGAGACATGTAAAGCCCTAGACATGGATATAGTGCCTTGCATGTGTCCTTCACTATAGTCATGTATATAGTTACAAGTAGTTAATAAAGACTTACTGTTAACATGCAGAAGACTGTGGAGGCTTCTTTAAGAGACACTGTTCTGTAATCAGCAAACCTCCCAACAGAGGTAAAGAATCCCACTGTGATTATTTTGAGCAGTTGTTCTCTGTGGCATGCTGGCCAATACTTAACACTCATCCAACAACACTAAAAATAGAATATCTAGTCAATATCACATTGCTGCTTACAGGATTTGGCAAATGAGCAGGTGTGTATCCTTTATTACAGCAGTGACTATAATTCAACAAGTGCGTCATTGGCAGTAAAGCACTTTTGGACATCCTGAGGTTGTGCAAGGCACTATAGAAATGCACTTCATTTCTTTTTCAAGTGGGGAAAACTGATGCTTGTTTGAGCCAGTGCTTCAGGCAACTTAATGCAACAAAATGGAGCACATTGTACGTTATATGTTGTGTCTGCAGTTTCTCTCTCAAAGGCTGTAACTTTACAGACAATTAACAGTTAACAGAAAGGCAGGGGGCCATTTGGCCAACAAGTCCCACCGCACCTCCCACCCTATTTCATCTCACTCCATCCAAAGCAAACATAGTTAAAACAGATTAGCTTTTCATTATCACTTTACTGTGAGCAAACTGGCTGCCATGTTTCCTAAAGTACAACAGCAACTACACTTCAGAAGTACAGAATTGGTTGTAAAGCATCTTGGGATGCCCCAACGTCATGACAGGTGCTAAATAAATGCGAGTCTTTCTTTTCCTTTCTTTATCTCCCTCATGTGTTATCCAGGATCCTCTTAAATAGCCATGTGGTCGATAGTGAGGTAAATGCTGTAGACTGCAGGAGGGTATTAATGGACTGGTCAGGGGAACAGAATAGTGGCAAATGGGCTTTAATCTGGTGGAGTGTGACTTAACACATTTGGGCAGGGCAAACAGGACACACACAATAAATGGTTAGATAAGGAGAAATGTGGAGGAGCAGAGGGACCCTGGAGTACCAAGGAGATTTACAGGAATTGTCCTGGGGATGAGGGAATTTAGCTATAAGATTAAGTTGGAGAAGCTGGGATTGTTCTCCTTGGAGCAAAGGAGATTGAGGGGTGATCTGAGAGAGGTGTTACAAGATAATGACAGGTTTATATAGGGTAGACAAAGAAAGGCTGCTCCCATTACTATAGGTAGTAGGACGACGAGGCACAGATTGAAGTTTTTTGCCAGGAGATACAGGAGGGATGCGAGGAACAGCCTTTTTACACAGCAAGTGGTAATGACCTGGAACTTGCTGCTTATGAGGGTGGAGGAAGTGGAGATGATCAATGATTTCAAAAGGAAATTGGATGGGCACTTGAGGGAAATAAACTTGCAGGGCTACGGGGATAGAGTAGGTGGATGGGACTAATTGGGTTGCTCTATGGAGAGCTGACATGGACTAGATGGGCCAAATGGCCTCTTTCTGTGGCCTAATGACCCTATGGCTCTAAAATTATGAGGAGCCTATAAGCAGTGGATAGGAAGGACCTACTTCCCTTAGCTTTGATCTCACTAAGTAAATGATAGAAGGGAGTCGAGGAGAATCCAGAGTGTGGTGGGGAGAAGGTGGTCTGGAACTCACTGCTTGAAAGGGTAGTAGAGGCAGAAACTCTCATTGCATTTAAAAAGTGCTTGGATATACTTCACCTAAAACTACTTCCCATTGTAATGAGTTCTATATTCTAACCACTTTCTTGGTAAACATGTTGGGCATAAATTCATCTTTGGATTTATTAGTGACTGTCTTATATTCTTGTCCAAACCCTGAGATTTGTGGGCATTCCTACACGACATGGACTGCAGTGGTTCAAGAAGGCAGCTCACCACCACCTTCTCAAGGGCAGTTAGGGATGGGCAATAAATGCTGGCCCAGCCAGTAACGCCCACATCCCAAGAATGAATATAAAAAAAACTCTGGGAAAGCAGCTCATTATAACCATTAACAATTGAGGCCAGAGTCTATCAGAATTTATATCACAACTGGCTAAGTATATCAGGCAGTGGCTCTTATATCACTCCTCTATGGTTGTGAGACATGGACAACCTCCCGGCATCATATGAAGCAATTTTAGTTGCATTCCACCTTTGTGCATAAGATCTATCTGCAACATCAAGTGGCAGGCCAAAATCCTGAACACTGAAGTTCTTCCAAGGTGTTGTATGCCTAGGATCGATAGTGTGATCATCAGAGCTCAGCTTTGCTGGGTCAGCCATGTGGTTCGCATGGAGGATTCCCACACCCAAAGGTGGTATTTCACCGCCAACTGAGCACAGGGACCAGCACCATAGGACATCCCAAACTCAGATATTCTGACAGCCAACCTCAGACCCTGTTAAGTTGGACCCTACTACATGGGAAAATAACAACCCTGGACAGATCCAAATGGAGAAGTATATGTCATCAAACAATCCCAACACTTGTGGAGAACAGAGCCGGGTCCCTAAAGTACAAGTGAGCACCTTCAAAGCCACCCTTCCATTAGTGACTTCCTATGTAATATTTGCAATCATACCTGCAACTCAAGGTTTGGATTAATGTACATCAGATATGAGGTGACACCAACCTAGACAGAGAACAACTTGTCTCCTTGCTGGACACTCATCTGCCAGAGCGACGGGAGAATCCATCATCACTACACCCTGCTCCGGTGTAGCTCACGCACCAGCTCGCGCAGCCTGTGCTCTGGTTGTCCACAGTGCAGCTGCAACATGTCCAATTGGTCCAGACCGCTTGACCTTGCAGAGGTAGATGAGAAGACAGCACAGCTCCTTCAGGTCAAATATGATACTGCAGATGTAGACATGCTGGATAAAGTGCTGACCCTGACCCAGGTACAGACAGCATCTGAGAGGTAAACATACAGGAACTGTTACAGAGCCTGGAGGGTGCAGAAAGAGGCACAAGAGAGGATGATTTAATTTGCATGTAATGTTCCTAAATTGCACATGTGGAAATCAATACAGCTGCTGGAAATTAATAATACTGATGGAAACAGGGGGACCATTGTCAGACTGACCTTAACATTGGACTACATGCTGTGTGTCATTGTAGCACTTTTGGCTTCTGTTATTATTAAAACTGGTTTTCAACTTAATAATTATTGGAAAGCAAACTGAATGAATACAGAAATATTTTTTTAAGTGGCTGCAGTTGAAGTTACATTTATTTTTGCTCATGCAAAGCTGGCTGCCATCCATGATTACCATGTCTGGACCTCCTGCCCGTCTGCTGCTAGCAAACTTCTTAGCAATTTAAAATGAACAAATCACTTTCAGAATTTTGATATTTCTGAAACCTTTTCCTAATTTAAAAAAAAAACATGTTGAATATTTATTGTTAGTTTTATGGACATCTTCAAGTCCCGCATAGATTTAGGAGCATGCAGCCCTTTATGGGATACTTTATATGTATCATTTTATAATGAAAACTAGAGCAAATTCCTTGGGATATTTTCTCATCTCGTCACAAGCCCAGAAATTTCCCAATCAATAGTGTCCCAGGATTTCTCTGCAGCCTGTCCATCAAATACCATGGGATCAGCACTTGCAAATCAATCTGACTAAACTGATTTAGTGCCTAATACAGTGTCGGGCTAGTCTTTCCCCAAGATCATGATAGTTACAAATGCAATTCGGCCCACCTTAATTCAACCATCCAAGTTTCATGCTGAGTAAGTAAAACAAGAATAATAATAAATAAATGTATATGTTTAATTGTATAACATTTTATGCAGAAAGAGTACTTGTGTTACAGGGGGTTCATGGAATTTTTAGAACATGGGAGGGGTGAGCCTCAGAACCTAGAACATTTGAGGACTGTTGATCTAATTGAATGATGGAATAGGTTTGAGAGGCTGAGTGAACTACTCCTGTGCTAAGTTTCTGTGTTTGTAAGGCAAACCCTCACTCCTCCTATTGGTTCTTGTGATGACCTAATTACCTGTGATCCCGTCCAATTGATTGGAGAGAGTGAGAATTGGTGCCAGTTTGACAGTGAAGATATACAAGGCACAGACTGTGATGTATAACTGCTGGAGTATAGAGTTACATGACTCATATATAGGTGTTGAACTCTTACATTTTGACGTTAGATTGAAAATTCTGTGAGCTTTCCCTCGGTCTCCAGCCAGGCCTCTTCATCATGGAAAAAGCATTGAGAGATCAGAAGATTCCTTGCAGACGCTCATAGTCAGCATCTTGGAAAATTTGCAGTAAATTCACCAAAGCAGTCCTCATTGTCAAAGTTGTGCTCTGCAGCAAAATCAGAGTTACAATGCTACCCTCCTATTTCAAATACTGGGTGAGGGGGAGGGAATTGCAGCGTATGCAGAAAAGAAAGGAAGATAGAACTTGCATTGATATAGTACCTCCATGGCCTCTGAATGTTCCAAAGGACTTTCAATCAAATACTTCTTTGTTGTATTGCAGTGCTGTAAGGTAACGAAGGACTGTTGTAATGAAATACAAATGCACTAGTAAGCTCCCACAAACAACAATGTGGTAATTGCCTGATCATCTATTTTTTAGGCTTTGGTTGAGGGATAAATATTGGCCAAGTTACCAGGGAGAACTCCCCTGCTCTTCTTTGAAAGTGTCATGGGATCTTTTATACCTACCTGAGAGGACAGAGGGGGGCCTTGTTTTAACATCTCATCTCCAACAGTGCAGTACTCCTTCAGCTAGATTTTGTGCTCAAATCCCTGGAGGGGTCTTAAGGCCACGTCTTCCTGACTGAGGAGCAAAAGTGTTACCAACTGAGCCACAGCTGTGAATGTATTGAAGATATTGGGATTAAGAAGAATTAGAGTAGACCATTGGCATGTGTTAGAAGGATTTACATGTTGATACTCATTGTCTTTGTTATGAACGTACCTTCCTTAGCCAGCAAGTCCTGGAGGGGGGCCTTGAACCCAGAACTTCTAGCTCAGAGGCAGAGACAGGGACACTACCCATTGCACCACAAGACCTCACCAGTCATATTACAGCAGCATAAGTGACAAATCCAGGGAATTCGCCTGCCTGGGTATTGGGTTTCCAGTGCTTATCCCTCCTTTGATTCTGTATATTTCATTTGTCCTAATTTATAACATTCATTGTCAGATATGTATGAGAAATAGTTTATGAAAGAATTTTTAGATCTGAAAGTGCAACAGCTGTGAAAGGAAATCAGCTGCGAGCCTACCTTTCAGATGGTTCTCGAGGTCATTAATATGGTCAACACTCTGCATTAATACAAATTGATCTGCACACGCTCAATTTGCCCATGTAAATGGGAGTAATGAAGTGGAATTCAGTGTTTGCATTTAATCCTCCAAGGACAAACAGGAGCAGATTTTCACGGTGACAGGGTAGGAATTTGTCAGTCTGAAACATTTTGGAAAGTGCAGACAAAGCCACCAGGGAGTAGAATTTGTAAATTCAAATTGAAACAAAGAAGCTTTGAAAAACATTACTAAGCTAGCTGCCATTAAAAAAAAAATCACTCATATAGACTGGATGTTGTCTGGGTGAAATTGCCATTGATTTTCTCCACATACCTTTTCACAGTTTTTTTTGTTCTTTTGGCCTGATAAAGTGCTTTTATCACTGACAAACCGTTTCTTGGAACTGCTGATCCATCCCCAGCTGCCCTTATGAAACTCCCAACCAACTGGGTTGCTAGGTGCACTGGAGGGAAGAAGCTCTTGGTTGTTTAGCAGTAATATTGACAACCCACCCGGGTTGGCCTGGTCTCTGGGGCAATTGAAAATTAAGTTCTGGTACGCTGCTCTGAGCACCTCAGGAGAAAAGTCACAGGGACAATAAAAAGGTGCGTATTTTTCTATTTGTTGTTCATTATTTGTAAATCCATTGGAAAAGGATAATTAAAAAAAAGCTTGTTTAACTTCCAGGCACTTGTCCAGTCAGAGTTGATGATTCTTTTTGGGACAAGTCCGTCATGTCTTTCCTGACAACCCTGCTACCTCTCGTTGGATGTTAGGTTTCACTGTATGACAACCTTTCCCAACATCCCTTTCCTGGTGATGTTGTTTGAGTATGGAGTTTTAATCTTTTTAGGATGGTCCATACTGGCCATTCTGTGTTGCTGCACCTTTTTCAGCTACTTCCCACATGTTCGAGCTGCTTGGTGCGGCTTCCCCACTGGAAATCTGTCCTGAGGAATCGGCTCAATCTGTGATCTTGGCTAAGATAGCAGTAGTTTCATAGAAATTACAGCACAGCAGGAGACCATTCAGCCCATTGCATCCATGCCAGGCATTGTTCGGCATTTAGAGTAATTTGTTCTAAACCCATCTCCCTGATCTTTCTCTGTGGTCGCTTCCATTTTAATTATTGATTCAATTTTAAATGGCGTTATAGGCTTAGAAATTCTATTGCAATGCATCCATCTTTTGGGGACTAGATTGGAGACTTAGCCACCAATATAGCAGTTAGGAAGTGCAAGTCAATTTTTTGAGCCAGAGGTGAACTGCCTACCATATTGGTACAGTACAGGCAAAAAAAAAATCGGAGTCAGTGTCCACATTTGAAACATTCATTTACATGTGCAAGTTGGAGCCTAACATCTGTTGAAGTCCCACTGCAACATTGCAGTGTTGCAGTAAACCGCCCCCACCGCTTCCCACACCTACCCTCTACCCCATCCCCACCCACCGATCACAACTTTGACCCTGTGATCAATGCTCCAATAAACGAACCCCCATCTACCACCCCCATCCCTCACCCAACCTAACTTCATATTCCCTTCCTCTCAAAAGACTTGCCTGATATTTCAGGCTTCCTTGTCAGTGTGCTGCCTGGGAACTTCTGAAAGTGTCTACAGCTCATTGATTTAATGTAATTGAAGCCTGAGGCCCAGTATCAGGTGTACTGTGGCCCAGCCTGTTCCTCAGCAAGGGTTGATCCATCAAAGAACTTCTGCCATCTTTTGATAAAGCAGTTCATATTCTAATGTGACATCTCCTGCAGTGCAAACTCTACTTCAGAGGCTCTGCATGAGGACTTTGGCCTGAATCTTGTCTTTCCTGTTGTGTCATTTTTACCTGTTTTTACTGCTTTGGGAATGACAACAAATAGGCTAAAAGCCATTTGAGGTAACCCAAAGACTCTCCAAATTTTGTCCCCTATTGTGACAATCCTTTTTAATATCCCCCCCATCCCTTTAATTCAGATTTGCATGCTCTATCAATAGACTATTTTCAGAATACATCAAGATTACATTTGAAATTATGCAAATAATCTGACAGAGGGAAATTAAATATGAAAACCATTTTGCTTCAGTGTCAATTCGAATGTTTGAATTGTCATTCTATGGCTTATCAACCTTCTTTTTGTAACGGCAGGTTGGTCTAAGTATGGTCTGGAACCTTAGGGAAGTTGTAATTGTATCCCAAATTAGGATGGCAGGGGAAATATTTCAGTCCTCCAGCTCCAGTCTTTCTCCCACCCCAGTTATCTGACGGACTTGGGCAGTGTTTGTTGTGTAAGCTATAATTGAATCGTCTTTATAAGTGGCAGTGGGAAAAAAAAACACAATCTCATGCTATTGCAGCTGCTGCCACCGACATTACTCTATTCTTAGTTTTAATAAAATTGTGTTATTAGATTTAATAATAACTGTAGCATCCAACTTATTCTCCATTGTGACATTATTCATGTCTCTGGGTTTTATTGATGCCTTGATTGTCATTGTGCCTCTCAACTTTCTTATTTCACCAAAGTTGCAAAGATGCTGTTTTAAAGAACGCAGTTAATCCATGACAAGTTTACAGTGGCAGTTTTCATTAATGATATGGACACAGGGATTTATATTAAAAACCAGGACAGGATGCTTGACTTTAAAATGGCTTCTCAATATTTCTTGGTCTTAAATTGTGATTGTGGACTGAAATGGTGATGTAGCTGACCAATTTCAGCTGCATGCCATGACTACAGTTATGCCTGCTATGCTATGAGAATGTAAAATGGCCACTGTTGAATTTGCTAGTTTGATTTTTGTGGGATCCCTTGAAGGAGTGAAGAATAGTGAGGAAAACCTGTGCAACTCACTTGTGCAAGCACGCGCTAAACATAAATCAGTACGGAATATCCTGCGTGCTGCACTCCCAATACAGGATATAGGCAATAAAATTACCAAAAGTATGTAATTGTAAGAAGTCAGATATGGGATCTGTTCTTATCACAGACATTCCAATGGAAGAAATTCCTATGATTATCATTAGGGGAATCTTGCAACTTCTTCTGGTCCCATGATCGTCATTATGATCAGGGGAGAAAGGAACCTTGAAACAGTGTGAAGGGAGGCACCTGGGTAATATTTATCAAACATGTGGAATGCTAGACCTCTTTGGGAGTTTTGTAACAGTCAAAAAGGGCATTTTGAAACAGCTCATATGGAGTCTTCCTTCCTATGAGGGGTGACATCACACTTGACAACTTACTGCAGGGAGTGACCACAGGTTCTGAACACGTGAATAGAGGGGTATAAGAAAGGCATACCTTCCTTTCTTCCTCACTGTACAGCCAGGCTGTTGGCCCAAGTTACATTTTTCCTTTGGGTGTCTATAGCACGAGAGGCGTGAACAGAGACTGGAGGGGACCAGCTGCGCTGGGTAAGAGAAAAGCTTGTGAGTATCGTTCAGGGAAGGTGTAACCCTTTGGCCTCCTGGCTGAATTAAAGCAGAAAGCTAGAATGGAAGTACCAGCTTTCTGTGGTTGCGTTAAAGGCAGAATGCCTGGGTAAAAGAGACCAGTTCTTTTTTCTCTGGGTTGAAATAGAGAAGTTCAAGGGCAACGCTGTGGACTGTGTGGAAGATTCAGCTTTGTGGATATCATCCAAACAACTGGATGTGTAAATCTTTGATCTCATAGGTTAAATAAGACAGTTCAGCTGTCAGCTGAAGGATTCAGCTTCAGTGGGATATTTATATCATTAGGACAATTGAACTGAAAGAGGTTGCATTATTTTACATTAGTAGGTCCTGCATGGTGTTATGCACCTGTTCATCAGCTATCAGTGTGCTATTCATATCCCTGCGATTTGGAGCATAGTTTGATATAGTTAGTTTGAGAAATTTGCCATCCTAAACCTTTACCAGTGCCATTATTCTAATCATATCAGAATCCTCGTGACAGTTCATGAGTCACAAAATGTTGACAGAAAACTACACTCGACCTTGACTCCTTGGGGCAGATGAAGACTTTATGTGGTAAAGTAAGATGGCTGAAAGTGAGTGAGCTGCCAGTTTTACATTTCTTCCCATTTTTATTTCCATTGGAGTCAATGGAAACACTATGAGAAATCTATACGTAAATGTAAATAAATTGTGCATGAGTAGATGAAAATAATATCATTATCTTCTAAGAAAGCTCAAGAATGGGCACAGCATTATGAGAATGAATCAGGAGATCAGAAACTGGTTAGGGGGTGGGCAGTTAGGTGGAAAATGCAGTTCAGTGTGGATAAATAACAGTGGTAATGAAGTGTTGTAACACCTGTAGAAGACATGGGCTGGGCCACAGTTAAAGTACTGTGTGTAGTTTGAGCCTAGTGGTTTAGAAATTATATTGGAGTCATGGAGAAGACACAACTAGAGTGATACCTAGGAGAGACAAGATGTTATGAGAAGAGATTTGAAAATTAGAACTGTGAAAGGTTTGTGCAGAGAAATGGGGAAAGACGATTTCCTTGTGGTCAATAAGTTATTAACAATGAATTTAGGAGTCATTCTCAACAGTTAAATGGAGAAGTTAAAATATTTCTTTTCATGAGGAGGGCTTTTGAAAATGGAATTCATCAGCAATAAATTACAACTCAAGCTTAGCCATGTGTAAAGGATTTGTAAAAACACTTGAAACTAAACAACAGGATTCAAGGACAGAAATAAAATAAGACCAGCCAGACCAGAGGTGGAGCAGGTGTGGACTTATACCTGGTACAAGGATGAATGACAACATGGGCTGGTTGAACCAAACAGTCTGTTTTCATGTTGTGCCTTCTATGTAGCATCAATGTGATAAAACCAGAAAGAAGAATAAATTCTTCAGACAAAAAAACTTGTCAAATGTTTTTTATGCAAATTGTGCTTGCTCAAAATTTCTGACCATCCTAGTATAATCTTTCTCAGACTATTTAATCATAGTCTCCTGTACTTTTTGCTGTAACACTGTACTGTTGAACATCCTAATGAAATCTTTGTTAGGTGACACTACTAGCCCAGTGATAGAGCTCTCTTCCTTGAATTTAAAGGTTGTAGGTTCAAGCCCCATTCTGAACTTGAGCATGTAATTGAGGCTGACACTTCAGTGCAGCACTGAGGGAGAGCTACATTATCACACATGCTGCCTTTGAGATGAGATGTTAAATTAATGCTCCGCTTGCCTTCTCAAGATTACATGACTCAGGTGAGTTTTCCTGGTGCCCTGACCAGCAGTTATCCTTAAACTAGCATCACTAAAACTCATTAATAAATCATTCATCTCATTGCTGTGAATGCCTTTGTTATTTGTGAATTAGTTAGTTATAAAACAACAGTCATAGCAGTTAAAAAAAAATTCATTGGCTTTACTGCTGAAAAAAGAGACATGTCGAAGCATTTCACCCTGCACTCATCAGGACACTTCACAAGAACACCAATATCAGGGGAAAATAATAATTTATGCTATATGTGATAAGAGTGCTGATTGGTTGACAAGTGGACTCTGATTGGTAGAGGCATTGCCATGGAGAATACACCAATGATAATGACTGACAGTTAACTGCCAAGCATTGTTTGAGATTTAAACCAGGCACCTTGACCCTGACTGGTCAAGACATTGCCCTGAGGAATGAGTCAGCAAATGGCTGTCACTTATTTTGTTTAGCTGAACCAGACACAATGTGTGTACATGTTCTTTCTGTCTACAAAGAACAGAGCCCTGTGTATTAATATATGGAGCTTCTATTGGCTATATTTAGCTTAAGATGTGTTACGACCATGTCGGGAGGGGTGAAATGACTCCCCTATAATTCCTCTCCAGGTCTGACCGTAACAGGGTTTTTTGTGAATTTATAGGGGTTATGCTTTGCCAATGCTGAAGGAGTCCCACCATTTGTGCTTTTGGATTGCAAAGAATTAGTCAGACAGATTTTCTTAGGTTAAACAAAGAACAAGGTAAGTTTATTGAACCTCTTTCTCAAATAAAACAACATGCTAGGTAAATCGAAACCAACATCCATACGTCACGCACATTCGCCTGGGCCACACACACTAATACAGATTAGAAAAAAATAGAAATTATTTCTTTTTCTTAATAAAAGCACATCCTCGTAATGCATGAAAGTTATTCTATGAATGGAAGTTCTCTTTTTTTGTAAAAAAAAGGTACACAAAGTCCTTTACTCCTCAGATAAATTCTACATATGACTGAAAATCAGAGGAAAATAATCCCTTGGGATTTGTTCAATAAATCTCAGGCACCTACAAGATTTATTGCCAAGAGTCTATGAACTGAACATCACATAGAAGAGCTTCATATAACAAACAGAAGAGAGCTTCAGTGATGAAGTCTGAGGCAATGAATTGTAACATTTAAGGAATTTGATTTGTTTCTTGTTGTTTCTTTCCTTCTGGAAGCTTCCCACCTTCTTTGAAATTTTTATTAAAATAACTCTCAGTGAAAGATAACCCCTTTACAGGTGCTCTCAGTCTGTTGGCCCCTCTCCAGTCATATTGTTGTGAATATAATACTGTTTTACACTTGTGTTTATGCTCTTGGAAACATTACCAAATGAGAGATATGCATCTTTCCCCTCGTCTCAATTACTCAGCTGTGTAGAAACATCAAAGAAATCGAGATTAAAGAAGATGATTCAGCCTGTACACAGTCATTCATCTTCATCCCCAGCTCTCTCGTCACACCCATCCTGCTGTATTTTGAATGTAGAAGTATCTGTGTTTCTGCTACTTCTTTTGAAGGCGTTAGATGTGACTCACCGGGTGCACTGAGGCAGAAGGTCGTGGGGTTCAAGTTCCACTTCAAGTCCATTCTCAGGTGGATGTGAAAGATCCCATGGCACTATTAAAAGAAGAGCAAGGGAATTACTCCTGGTGTCCTGGACAATATTTATCCCTCAAGCAACATCACAAAAGCTGGTCATTATCACTATGCTGTTTGTGGGAGTTTGCTGTGTACAAACAGGTTATTCTGTTTCTACATTCCAACACTTCAAAATTGCTCAATTGGATGTGGTGTGTTCTGGGATGTATTGAAAGATGCTATATAAATGCCATTGCTTTCTATTGTGATGTGTTCCCCAGAATGGAATAAAATACTCGATATATGGTCTGACAAATGCATTACAAAGCCTTGGCATAATCTCTAATGATTTGTGCTCTGTTATGCTGTCCATAAATCCCAATATTCCATGCAGTGTATAATTGACCCACACAAACCAGAAAAATCCAGGTCCCTGCTCTGCCCTAAGTTAATTGATACCTGTAACCGTACGAGTGGTACAGTTGGCCTCCACTGAGAAACGGAAGTGTACTCTATTACTATAGAGAATGGAGAGATTTAAGATTGAAATCTCTATCCCAAGGGGATGTCACTGATCATAGGATGATTGATCACACTTCTACTGGCTGCCAGTGTTGTTAATTTATCCTTTAGCGGCCCTGGAAACAGTGGGCCAGACTACACTAAACTCGCTCTGTCTAAGTCCTGCAGTATTATTCTCCCTCTCTCCTGCAGCTGGTCTCCCCAAGATAGGCAGGAATTCGACTGAAAATGTCCCATCCCCTGGAATTTGGCAGGAGTCAGGAATGCTGGCATGAGGGCAGCAGAAAATCTCACTCTTCTGAAGGCTGGGTTCTCGATGTAAAATCTACTTTGCAGCATCTTTAAGTGTACAATTTGTGTTTATTCTTTCTTCATGGTGTTCTGGATAATATTCTTAGAGTCATAGAATCATGCAGCACAGGAGAGGCCATTCAGTCTATCATGCTTGTACTGGTTCTTTGAAAGAGTTTTCCAAACAATCCTAATCTCATGCTCTTTCCCCAGAGCCTTGCAAACTTCTCCTTTTCAAGTATTAATCAAATGTTTGATATTTAATTATTTCCACAGCCTTGATGGTCATGGATGTTGTTTAGTATATATTATACATATCATATATACATAATTATACCAAATGAAATAAGGAATGCGTTTCTAAACCTTTTCTAAAAGTTAAACTCTATGCCTAGGGAGGTAAGATCCCAATCCGTTGGACGGCTCCAGAGGCCATCGCCTATCGCAAGTTCTCCTCTGCCAGTGACGTCTGGAGTTATGGGGTCGTCATGTGGGAGGTGACATCATACGGAGAGAGACCATATTGGAATATGACAAACCGAGATGTAAGTACCCAGTCCTGCTTCACACGCGTGTTGAACTTACTGATGGCATGTACTCCTGCTTCACAAGAGTACCTTGGTCACCAGTTAAACTCTTAAATAACTGTTACAGTGTAGTATAAACTAACAAGCTAGTAGCCACATATGAGATCAGCACTGAAACCATTGAAGTATTTCGGATTTTGATGTAACTGTCACCAAACAAATCCGTGCAATGTTCAATGTTGCAGAGGCACAATTGGACTTTTTAATGGCAAGTTATAGATTGTCAGCTTACAATCCACACACACATACACACACAGAAACACAGGTCGACACATACAGACACACGTACGCACAAAAGCACACAGATAGACACACACAGACACACATATGCACACAGACACACATAGGCATACACAAACACACAGGTAGACATCCACAGACACAGACGCACACACACACAAACACAGATAAACAAACAAAGACACAGACACACACAGACACACATAGGCAAACAGGTAGACACACACAGTCACAGGCACACATAGACATAACTGAACACACAGGTAGACACACACACAGGCACACATAGACATACGCAAACACACAGGTAGACACACATAGGCATACAAAGACACACATACACACACACACACACATGCGCGCACACACACACACATATGCGCACACACGCACACACACACACAAACCTGTGCACACACATATGCGCGCGCACACACACACACGCACCCGCACACGCACACACGCACACACACACATATGCATGTAGACACAGGCACATGCATGCATATTTGCACAGACATGCTCATGTGCATATATTCACATAGAAGCACAAATTCATACATCCACACACGGCAGAATTTTCCATTCTAGGACTAAGTCCTGTGACGGGGACGGGGACAGGGATTGTTTCCTGCCGTGGAGGTCATTAGGAATTTGTGCCGTATCACGGGACTCCAGCCTCATTAAATATGCATTAGGGGGCTTTGTAATGTTCCATGTGACGGGGCAGTCTCGATGTCTCGTACCCTGCCATCATATCTGGGCGCCATTTTAAAAGGCGAACATAACTGACCCACCATTGAAGAAAGAAGATGGACCTTAAGGAACACTCTGAAGCTGGAAGGTGGACCTTTTTGAAGACACTGAAGCTGGAAAATCCACCTGATAGATGCTCCCCCCAACCCACTGCTGTGTGTTCCAAGGTCCACGGTCTCTGGAAATCCCCATCCTGAACTCCAGAGGCAGCCACAGACCCTCTTCAGGTAAGAGCCAATATGTACACGCCACATTGGCCCAGACGTCCTCTGGACTGGCCTGATTACCGCTGGTGGTGCGGACGATCGGGCATGGGGGTTGGGAGCACGATTCTGGTCAGGCCTTCATCTGCATTCCATTAACTGGGGACAAATCAGTTACATGCCAGACTCCAGCAGGACTTGCAAGCCGCCATGGCGGGTGGGAGTGGAAGATCCTGCTATCATTTTACCCCGGCAGGTAATCAATTTTTGGAGCCCCTGCCACATTGTTCCCCTCTGCCTGCCGTTAAACCTGCTGCTTCCGGAGTAGGGGAGGCAGGGGAAAATTCTGCCCAAAATCATGCAGAGAGGCACACACACTCCCACAGACACCCTTACAGTCGGGCAGACACACGCACACAAACAGACTCTCTCATGTACACAGACTCTCTCTCACACACACTCACACACTCACAGTGCAAATGCATATGCAGCTGGTTAATATGTTGTGAAGATACAGAAACACTTGAAATTATGTCACCATTTAATGTAGAAAAAGGGCCTTCAAAGAGAAGACCTGGAATGAAGATTGTGTTGGAGGGTTTGGAGTGACAAACATGGCTGAGGTGATGAGTTCTGGAAGGTGGATCAAGGAGCTGGTTAGTGGGATTTGAGGAAGGGGTTGCAACATGTTGGAATGGAACAAATGAAGGACCTGGCACTGAAAGTGGGACAGATTGTGGACACTGCATTCTTTGTGCAGCAATTCTCATGAGAGCAGGTGTGTGCAGACGGTCACTATTTACCAGCAGCAACAGCAGGGTTGGAGCAGGGACAGAGAGGTGGGTGAGACTGAAGGTCTATGGGGATTAGCAATGAGGTGGGAGGGGTAGTTTGGAGTAGCTGAGGAAAGAAAGTAGCAGCAACAATCTGGGAGAGGAGAAGGAGGCTAAACTGGGAGGGGTGGAGGGAGTTGAGTGTCTCTGTGAATGGGTGGCAGGAAGGATATTTGAGTGAGTTTTAGAGTTATGATGGTCTGCGTTTTAAAAATAATTATTCATGGGATATGGGCTTCGTGGGCTCGGCCAGCATATATTACCCATCCCTAGTTGCCCTTGAGAAGGTAGTGATGAGCTGCCTTCTTGAATCGCTGCAGTCCATGGTATAGGTACACCCACAGTGCTGTTAGGGAGGGAGTTTGAACATTTTGACCCAGTGACAATGAAGGAACAGTGATATATTTCCAAGTCGGGATGGTGAGTTACTTGGAGGGGAACTTCCAGGTGGTGGTGTTCCCATGTATCTGCTGCCCTTGTCCTTCTAGATTGTAATGGTTGTGAGTTTGGAAGGTTCTGTCCAAGGAGCCTTGGTGAGTTTCTGCAGTGCACCTTGCAGATGGTAAACATTGCTGCTATTGTTCGTCGGTGGTTGAGGGAGTTTGTGGAAGCGGGGCTGCTTTGTCCTGGATGGTGTCAAGCTTCTTGAGCATTGTTGGATCTGTGCTCATCCAGGCAAGTGGAAAGTATTCCATCAGACTTCGGTCTTTTGCCTTGTAGATGGTGGACAGGCTTTGGGGAGTCAGGAAGTGAGTTACTCATCGTAGGATTCCTAGCTTCTGACCTGCTCTTGTAGCCACAGTATTTATATGGCTAGTCCAGTTCAGTTTCTGGTCAATGGTAACCCCCAGGATGTTGATAGTGGGGGATTCAGCCATGGTAATGCCATTGAATGCCATGGGGCATTGGTTGGATTCTCTCTTACTGGAGATGGTCATTGCCTGGCACTTGTGTGGTGTGAATGTTACTTGTCACTTGTCAGACCAAGCCTGGATATTGTCCAACTCTTGCTGTGTTTGGATATAGACTGCTTCAGTATCTGAGGAGTCACAAGTGGAAGGAAGTTCATTGATGAAGCAGCTGATGATGATTGGACATAGGACGCTACCCTGAGGAACTCCTGCAGTGATGTCCTGGAACTGAGATGATTGACCTCCAACAACCACAACCATCTTCCTTTGTGTTACGTATGACTGTAACCAGCAGAGAGTTTTCTCCCTGATTCTCATTGACTCCAGTTTTGCTAGGGCTCCTTGATGCCACACTTTGTCAAAAGCTGCCTTGCTGTCAAGGGCAGTCACTCTCACCTCAGCTCTGGAGTTCGGCTCTTTCGTCCATGTATGAAACAAAGCTTAATTGAGGTCAGGAACTGAGAGGCCCTGTCAGAACCCAAACTGAGCATTAGTAAGCAGGTTATTGCTAAACAAGTGCCTCTTGATAGCACTGTTGATGACCCCTTATATCACTTTATTGATGATTGAGTAGACTGATGGGGTGGTAATTGGCCAGGTTGGATTTGCCCTGCTTTTTGTGTAAAGGACATACCTGACCAATTTTCCACATTGCCAAGTAGATGCCAGTGTTGTACGTGTACTGGATCAGCTTGGCCTGGGGCGCAGCATCCTGGAGCATAAGTCTTCTGTACTATTGCCGGAATATTGTCAGGGCCCATAGCCTTTGCAGTATCCAGTGGCTTCATCTGTTTCTTGATATCACGTGGAGTGAATCAAATTGACTGAAGGCTGGCATCTGTGACACTGGGATCCTCCAGAGGAGGCTGAGATGGATCATCTCCTCGGCACTTTTGGCTGAAGATTGTTGCAAATGCTTCCACCTTATCTTATGCACTGATGTGCTGGGCTCCCCCGTCATTGAAGATAGGAATATTAGTGGAGCCTCCTCTTTAGTGAGTTGTTTAATTGTCTACCACCATTCACGACTGGATGTGGCAGGACTGCAGAGCTTAGATCTGATCCGTCGGTTGTGGAATCGATTCGCTCTGTCTATAGCTTGCTCCTTATGTGGGTTGGCACGTAAGTAGTCCTGTGTTATAGCTTCACCAGGTTGCCATCTCATTTTTAAGTATGCCTGGTGCTGCTCCTGGCATGTCCTCCTGCACTCTTCATTGAACCAGCTTTGATCCCCTGGCTTAGTGTTAATGGTAGAGTGGGGGATATGCCGGCCATGAGGTTAAGTATTGTGGTTATGTACAATTCTGCTGTTGCTGATGGCCCACAGTGCCTCATGTTTGCCCAGTCTTGAGTTGCTATATCTGTTCAAAATTGATCCATTTAGCACAGTGGTAGTGCCACACAACATGATGGAAGGCACCCTCAATTTGAAGGCAGGACTTTGTCTCCACAACAGCTGGGCGGTGGTCACTCCTACCAATACTGCTATGGACAGATGCATCTGTGGCAGGCAGGTTGGTGAGGCGAGGTCAAGTATGTTTTTCCCTCTTGTTGGTTCCCTCACCACCTGCTGCAGACCCTTTCTAGCAGCTATGTCCTTTAGGACTAGGCCTTCTTGGTCTGTAGTGGTGCTACCGAGCCACTCTTGGTGAGGAGCATTGAAGTCCCCCACCCAGAGTACACTCTGAGCCCTTGCCACCCTCAATGCTTTCTCAAGTGATGTTCAACATTGAGGAATATTGATTCACTACCTGAGGGCGTCCAGTACGTGGGAATCAGCAGGAGGTTTCCTTGCCTATGTTTGACTTGACGCCATGAGACTTCATGGGGTCCGGAGGACTCCCAGGGCATCTCCCTCCTGATTGTATACCTCAGTGCCACCACCTCTGCTGGGTCTGTCCTGCTGGTGGGACAGGACATACCCATGGATGGTGATGGTGGTATCTGGGACATTATCTGTAAGGTATGATTCCATGAAGATGACTATGTCAGGCTGTTGCTTGATTAGTCTGTGAGACAGCTCTCTCAATTTTGGCACTAGCCCCCACATGTTATTGAGGCAGACTTTGCCCAGTTGACAGGGCTGAGATTGCTGTTATCTTTCCTGGTCTGGAGGTTGATGCTGGGTGGTCCATCTGGTTTCATTCTTTATTGGCTTGTTTTTAGCAGTTTCATACAACTGAGTGTCTTGCTAGGCCATCTCAGAGGGCAGTGAACTACATTTCTGTGGATCTGGAGTCTCATGTAGGCCAGGCCAGGTAAGGACAGCAGATTTGCTTCCTTAAAGGGCTTTAGTGAACTAGATGAGTTTTTATCACAATCGCCAATGGTTTCATGGACATCGTTAGACTTTTTATTCCAGATTTTTATTGAACTTAAATTGCACCATCTGCAGTGGTGGGATTCAAACCTCGGTTCCCAGGACATTACCCTGGGCTGTGGGTTACTAGGTCAGTGACAATGCCATTATACCACCACCTCCCCTCTGCTGAAATCTGCTGAAAAACTAAAAACCTCTTTTCCATTTTTTCCCATTAAATATCCGAATTATAAAATATAAAAGTGTTTAAAATTAAACCTTTATCAATGTAAAAACCAACATGTTGTCATGACTAAGGATCCTATCCCCGAATTATTAGTGGACACGTTGAACTTTTGAGTAAGACATGCGTTTTTTAAAAAGGGACATACAAGCAAGGGCTGGCTGAGAGTGTGGGTTAAGCATTTGCTGGAAGATTTCTATGTGGATTGCTTGACCAGCTGATTCAGGGAGGGTGGAGTGTCGTGCCTAGGTGGGGGTGTGATGTAGCCCACTTTGGACTGAGGCATTTCAAAGGAAAAGTTATAATGCAAACTGAGCTGTAATCTCCTGTGGTTACAGAGATGATGGAAAATGATTACCATCTCAGCCAAAACAGCCTCCTGTTGACTTATGTCCCAGACTGGGAGCATGAACTGAGTTAAGGGGAGGACAGATCTGGGCGAGAGACAGGTTTGCTTTTTCTCTTCCAGGAATACACAGGGAAGGGGGTGCAAAAGGGCTAACTGCAACCCTAGTTCAGTGTGCTAATCTGGTGTTCTGCTCTGGTGTGTGTGTGCTGTGAAGGTCACAGGTGAAGAACACTGACTGGTCATCCCTGCAGATTGCAGGTAAAAAAGCCCTCCTTCTCTGATTGCTGGAAGCAAGTCACAAATCAGTAAAACCCCAGTCGAAAGAAAAATAGGGCAGTCCTTTCAGCTACCCTGCAGAACTAAGAATCTCCAAACCCACTGCTCAACTGCTAAAGTCAACACTACCGGAATCACCCAACTTAACGGCTGCAACATTTCACCATCTACTCCTCACAGACAAGGGAAAGAACTGATTCGTATATTTTTTAAAACTTTTATTTTTGGACACAATTTCTCATTTCTAACTTGTGTGTACATGTGTTGAATTTTTATTTTTTCTCTCATGTTTAGTAACTAATAAGCTCACTCTTTCTTTGACTCAAGGCTGCCTGGTTAACTTGGCTCCTTTCAGAATATAAATATATTTGGACTGGAAAAAGGTGTCCATGAGGGAAGGGATCCTTTTTGAATTAACCTTGCTGTGACCAGCAAAGGGAGTTGAATAAAGAAAGGGAGCCAGCTCATCCTGCCTCACCCAGGAGCATACAATTTGGGGTATCTCCTCCACCCCGGAAGAAATTAGGGGAATCCTCCCCTGGGGAGCGGTCTTAACAATGCCTTAAGGATACCTCTGCCTGTAGCCCCATAAAGAATTCCCCAAAATATTCCCCAAATGTGATCCAAAGAATGTGAGGCAATCTTCAGTAAATGCTGATTACACCATCAGGCCTATGTTTATAGCGGGGCTGAAGAACGGTGACCACTGTATGAACATGTCTGTCAGGAGTCTGAGGGAATAGAGTAAGGGACACTTCAATGGAGGTGGTGGGGAGTGCTGACAGAACGACAGGCTGGTGGTGGAGGGGAATGTACTGGCGAGACTGGAAACTGGGAGGTGTTGGACAGGTTGTTGGCAAGACCTTAGACCGGGGTGGGGGTGGGTGCTGGTGAGAACAGAAAGTGGGAGGGAGGTGTTGTTTGGCCCCTCACAACATTCTACATGTACTTCACTTACAGTCTGCCTCCTTCACCCCATCAACATTCTGCAATGTTCCACCAACACTCCAGACTGCTCCCTCAACACTTTGGACTACTTCCTCGACACCCCGCACTGCTCCTTCAGTGCTCCACACTGCTCCCTGGACGCTCGACCCTGCTCCTTCGATGCTCCGCACTGCTCCCTCGACACTCCGTACTGCTCCCAAGACACTCCGGACTGCTCCTTCGACACTCCGGACTGCTTCCTTGATACTCGGTACTGCTCCCTCAGTGCTCTGCACTGCTCTTCACTACACAAACACACAGACACCTCTTTCCCCAAAGTAGACTCACGCGCAGCCCCTCCTCCCAAAAACCCTCATCCTACTCACTCAGCACCCCCTGATCCCAAAGCCACCAAATCCTTACCTGAAACTCAGGCCTGAGTGCTACCTGAGACTCAGGCTGCGCCATTAATACCCAGCCCTCCCCCCAGCCCCCCACCCGAACCCAACTACCCCCATGCTGCCGAGCTTGGTGTTGCTGGACATGGACCCCCCCCTCTTAACTTAAAATTTTGAGTCCTCCGCTCCTCCCTCAGGCTCTTTGGCTCCAGTCCAACTCCAGGAGACCTCTTCCTGAGTTGTGGGCAAGTGGGCTTCATGTCAGTGCATGCTCTACAGCGCACAGTGCATGCATAAATACCAAATGCAGAAGGGCAGCAACAAGCGGAGGCTCTCCTGCTGTCTCCCAGTACTTTGGTTCAGAAATATGGGACAAATGGAGGCTCAGGAGGCAATGGTACAGGGCGTGGGACAGTCAGTTAAATTACAGGATGTTCCCATAAAATACGAGATGGCTGGTCACCCTCAGGGTGGCAGCAGAAGGGCCAAGTCCCAGAAATTGAGCTGGGCCCAGATTTGGACGATACTGATGTCCCTTTGTTTCAGGTGGAACCTGTATCCACCCCAAATGTGGGCACTGACATCAGAGGGGAGGGGATTTCAGGTGTCATGACTCTCACCCTGTGTTTACAGAGCCTGCTTGATGAAAGCAAAGTGACATTTCAGGAAGAAATCCGAATCCTTTACTCAAACTCCCAAAACTGGCCTACAGTTAAAATTAGATCTTAGATTTACAGAGGGAGCAATGAACAGGATTTCAAAGAAGTCATTTACACCCTTGGCTGATAACACCAACTTGCAAATAAAAGTTAATGCTGACCCAAAGAACAACATATTAGAGTGGGTGATCAAATTCTTGGTCAAAGGGGTAGGTTTTGAGGAATATCTTAAAAAAGGAAAGAGATTCAGGGAGGGAGTTCCTGAAGATAGGGCTCACGTGCAAGCCAAGGAAGGAGGTGATTCACAAGAGGCCGGACAGGACAGCTCCTTTATTATCTATTCTTCACTGTTACCCAGCTCTCCATTCGTTGCAGTAGCCCCTGTTGCTTCCTTCTAGTTTATATGGCAGCAATTGTCCTAATAAAGACAAGTACAATACTGAAGGATTAGAGTTGGAAATTACTTTGTCTTAAATTTCCAAACTTTTACATTACTTATTCCTGGCAAGTCATTGAGTGAGAATCTCTACTGCTGATTAGTTTTTTTGCCAACACATTGCTGAAATATTTGCTTCTTATATAGATATTACTTTTACTGTACAGTATTTGCCTCAGCCAGAACTGTTATGCTCTCGGTGAGATTACAAATCTTGCACATGTAACAGTGGAATTTCTGTCCCTCTGCATATTTTGGCAATCCAAGAAGCTCCAGGAAACTTTGAGTTTGAATACCATATTCCCTGTGAAGACCTGGAAATTTCTCCACACCTAAATCAAAATGGATTGGCAAAGATACTGAAAAGACAACTTTACACCCTCCCAACCCCCCTGCCACTGCGCCACTCAACAGGAACAGGCCAGGAGGGAGACCTTTAAAATGAGGTTCAGACATCTGCCCCACTCCCACTATACTCCCAATGGTCACCATTAAAACCATTAACTGCAGTTTGATGTCAGAGATCCCTAGCAGAACCTGATGAGACTTCATGAATTAATATGAATCAGTGTCAATTAAACGTAAACCATTTTAGAGCATGAGGTTTGCAGAGTATGTGGAAAGGCCTGAAATTTCAGCCTGTTAGTGCTTTCTGTAACTGGGGAGATTGTGGCATAGTGCTAATGTCAGTGGACTGGTAATCCAGAGGCTCTGGTTAGTGTTCTGGGACATAGGCTCAAATCCCACTACAGCAGCTGGAAGGATTTGAATTCAGTTAATAAATCTGGAATTATAAAGCTAGTCTCAGTCTGTGATAACGATGAAATGTACCAATGATAGTCATAAAAACTCCATCTGGTTCACCCTTGCCCTTTAGGGAAGGACATCTCCCATCCTTATCTGGTCTGGCCTACATGTGACTCCAGATCTACAGCAATATGGTAGCCTCTTAACTGCCCTCTGAAATTGCCTAGCAAGCCACTCAGTTCAAGGGCAATTATGGATGGGCAACAAATGCTGGCCTTGCCAACAATGCCACATCCTGTGAATAAAAAAAATATAGTTGTCATGCGCCCCCCCCCCCCCCCCCCCCCCCCCCCCCCACCCCACACACCAACTGGGGTTTAAAAGAAGCACATGTGATTTAATTTTCACCTTTCCTTCACTGTTCAGTACAAATTCCCCAGCTGCCGACAGCTTCTGTGACCTTGCCCAGTGGCCATCCCTTGTGTCCGGGTGTTGGCAGTTTTGACTGTGGGTGGAATCACAGTTGAACCTGATCCCGCTTACAGAGGGCAGCTGTACTTGCAGACTTTAACAGGAATCACTGGATGGAGTTCAGGAGCAGGAATTACTATTATTGAGACATAAGGAGAGCGCAGGGACAACTGCCACAAATCGAATGAAAGCAGCTGTTGCTCGACTTGATCAGCTGTTTTCTGCTTGCCTGTCTGCAGATGAAAGACACAAAACAAGCTGCTTCCTAACAGCATTCCAAAAGGAGGTCACAGATTAACAGTTGGCGATGTGCCAACTACGCATTGGCTAACATCACAAGCCATTCCAACTTCACAGATCCATAACTGTCTTGGGTGAATTTTAAGTCAGTTTGTTTTTAAATATGAAATAAATCTAGAACAAAAAGCTGGTTTCAGTAACACATTCAATGAGGCATCGGGACGTTGTAAAAATCCAACTTTCTGAAAGCCCATTAAGGAAGGAAAGCGGCTGTTTTTACGCAGTCTGCCCTACATATGACTCATAGTCCTTTAGCCAGCCTCTCACTTGTATCCAGCTGCTAAGAGTTATTGTGGGTCTGCAGTCACATGTAGACTAGACAAGGACCACAGATTTCCTTCCCTAAAGGACATCAATAAACCAGATGGGTTTTTGCAACAATCAGCAGTAGTTTCATGGTCATCATCAGACTTTCAATCCCAGATTCCTTTATTGACCAGCTGCCATTGGTGGGATTTGAACCCAGGTCCTCAGCATATTACCCTGAGTCCCTGGGCCAGTGACAATACCACTACACCACCACCTCCCCTATGTAAAGGATAAGTAACATTCGCACCATGCAAGTACCAGGCAATAACGTTCTCCAACTAGAGAGAATCTAACCATCGCCCCCTGATGGTTCAATAGCATTTCCATCACTGAATCTCCCAATATCAACATCCTGGGGGGTTACCATTGACCAGAAACTGAACTGGACAAGCCATATAAATACTGTGGCCACAAGAGCAGGTCAGAAGCTAGGAATCTTGCAGCGAGTAACTCATCTCCTGACTCCCCAAAGCCTGTCCACCATCAACAAGGAACAAGTCAGGAGTATGTTGGAATACTCTCCACTTAAGTGGATGACTGCAGCTCCCACAACAGATAATGCTCCATACAAAGCAGCCCATTTGATTGGCACCATTTCCACCACAATAAACATTCACTCCATCCACCATCGATGCACAATGGCAGCAGTGTGTACCATCTACAAGATGTACTGCTGCAACTCACCAAGGTTCCTCCGACGGCACCTTCCAAACCTGTGACCTCCAACACTTAGAAGGTCAAGGGCACGGGGTGCATGGGAACAATACCGGCTCCAGGTTCACCTCCAAGTCACTCACCAACTTAATTTGGAAATTTGGTCATTGCTGTTCCTTCGGTGTCTTAGAAATCATTAACTAACAGCACTGTGGGTGTACTTCAACCATGTTCAAAAAGAAAGTTTATAATCACCTAGGCCAGAATCTTCTGTTTGGTGTGCGGGAGTGGGCCCCACGTGCCGATGCATAAAATGATGCGCGGTGATGTCAGGCGTGCGTCCCGACGTCATCGCGCATCATTCTGATCTTCAGTTCGGCGGGCGTGCACTGGAGTCCACTGCGCATCTGCCAAACTGTCAAAGACCTGTTAAAGCCATTAATAAACTAACTAACCCTATTGAGAAAGCTGCCCGTCCAACCTTAAGGTTGGCAGGCAGGCGAAAAGCTCAAAGTGGCCTTCATATTTTTCATGGAGTTTTATCCACGGGCTGGATGAGGTTTCACGAAGGTTTCATTAATTAAATAAAAATTTTAATGAAAATTCATAAACATGTCCCAGCTCATGGGACACTGTCACATGAGGGACATGTCTGAATAATTTTATTTTTTTATTTTTTCCCCAGCTTAAAGCTTAAGTTAATCTCCCTGAGGCAGCTCCGTGTCTCAGGGAGATTTCTGTGCTCTTTAGTGCACATGCGTGAAAGAGCACAGACCCTGACTCTCCCTCCTCCCTATATGCTTCTGGACGCATGTCACACTGGGCAGACCTTAATTGGCTTGCCCACGTAAAATGGCAGCGTATAGCCGACTGCGGGCGGTGATTAGCTCCGTGCCCGCTCCTGACCAGCCCGCCCGAAGGGAAGAAAATTCTCCCCCTAGCCACGGTTGACTATGAGCAGGCAATAAATGACAGCCTTGCCAGCAAGGTCCATATCCTCTGAAAGAATAATTTATTTAAAATTTGTAATTTTTACTTAGTGCAGACTCCCCCATGACCTAATGTGATACTTAAAGGAGGCTGTATGATGTAAGTGCAGATAATATGAGTCGGCGAGAGGCTGACCTGATGCAGGGTGCTAGCAGGATGCAGAGAGTCTTGTGTGCTGCAATAAGGCAACAGGCTGTGTAATTCCCAAGAAAGTGAAGAGACAAGCTTCACATTTGAAATCAGATTGGGGAAGGGTAACTCTTAGATGTTTGTTCTGTCAATGCCTTATTAATTACATATTAATGTTTAATGGTAATTACATTGTTAAACAGGTGGTGGGTATTTGTACACCTATAAATGGGGATAGCTGGGACACTGGTGGGGGTTTGGAGTAGTGTTGACTGTGAACTAAGTCAATAAACTATCTGCAGCAAAGAAAGCAGCTGTGTCTTAGTTTTAACTTCACCAGCCAGCATGGATTTGGTTAGCATGATGTACTGGCAGGGAAGCTTGCAAATCTCCCAAGCATATGGAGAAATTGTAGGTGTATTGCCCACAGTTTGCAGTCCAGTGGTAGATGTTAAGTCATGCCCAGTGCATGTGTGAATTCCTGATATCCGTGACTGGGGGAGGATATTCCCGAAATTAGAATACAAACTCAGAAAATCAGTCCTTGAGTGACTAGTTCTATTTTTGGACAGCACCTCAGTGTTCAAACAGAATAAATGGCAAACGTAAAAACAATCATGAAATTCTCACAATAAGCCCTACATGGGACACAGTATTCATGAAAATCCAGCAATTAAACTTGCAACATGACTTTTAAAAGGAAGCCTAATAAATGAGCTCATCTCGTTTCTCATCCATTCCCTGACTTATGGGTCAGAACTATAAGATTGAAGGTCAGCAAAATTTTCAACATGAATATTTACAAATATTCCTTCATATTTTCTTTCTCCTTCACCCTCACCCACACTTCTTCCTTCAAAGATGCTGACTCATGTTTGTGTATTGGTCCGTGGCCACTGACAGCCCTCTGTTATCATAGAATCAAGGAATGGTATAGCACAGGAGGAGGCCATTCTTCTCATCATGCCTGTGCTGGTTCCTATGAAAGAGCTATTCAATTAGTCCCACACCTTTGTTTTCTCAGCTAGCCTTGTAAACTTTTTCTTTCAATTTCCTATTCAATTTTCTTTTGAAAGTTACTACTGAATCCGTTTCCACCACCCTTTTAGGCACTGCATTCCAGATTAAAACAATTCACTGCATTAATTTATTTTCCACATGTCACCTCTGGTTCTTTGGCCAATTGACTTAAATTAGTGACCTTCCAGCCGATGAAAGCATTTACTCTTTATGTGATGCGTTGGATTCGGCCCCAGACCAACAGAGATTGTTTAGTCAAGATGTTCCTTACACCGTCTTTCCTTCAACATCTCAGCCAAGTAATGAAAAGATTTACTCAAAGCCCTTTTCTTATAGCATCCCATTCTTCTTACAATAATAAAAATTACTGCAGCACTTTAATATTTCTCAATTTTATGTTGCCTTTAGTCAATAAGGAGTTGTAGATTTTAAGTGGAAACCTCTGAACTACTACAAATCTCCTGCCAGAACATAATTTTCTATCATTAAATTTAAACTGCACATTGCTCGAGCATGTCGATAGATGGCTGACCTCAGTAGACACCAAATCTGACTCTGACCTCAAAATATGTTGAACAAATGACCGTGTGCGCTTACACTGAGTATTTGGCAAGCTTTTCACCTCTAAGTGGGCATCGTAGGTGACCTTGATTTTGTTTTCAGATCTCTCAATGGACCTGCCCCTCCCTATCTCTGTAATCTCTTCCAGTCCACAGCCCTCTGAGATCTCTGCATTACTCCTATTCATTTCTCTTGTGCATCCCTGATTTTAATCACTCCAACCTTGCAGATGTGCTTTCAGCTGCCAAGTCCCTAAGTTCTGGAATTGATTCCCTAAAACTCTCGATCTCTTTTTCCTCCTTTAAGGTGCTCCTTAGAACCTACCACTCTAACCAAGCTTCAAGCCACATGCCCAATTGTAGCTTATGTAGCTCAGTGTCAAATTTTGTTTGATAAGGTGCCTGTGGTGCTATATAAAAACAAGTTGTTGTTGTGTTTTCACACAATCTGACAAAGATATTTTATAATTGGAATCATCGGAAATTGTCCAGGAGTAGGAGGATTGAATGCCTTTTTCCCCTCATTAGCACAGAGAAGATGAGTCATATTCAACACAGATGAGAGATTAACCTTGATCCATTTGGACCTATGATGCTCAGTAACACCCTTCTCCCTGCTGAGGTATTGGCATGAAGAGAAATAAAACCATTTAATTTTAAGTTTTAAGGGTTTTTTAAAAAAAAATTGCCATTCTTCGGCTATGCGACATGCTCTCAGGCCTCTGCCCATGTCCATGTCAACCTATAAAAAGCCATAGAGTGCTTGTAAAGGAGAAATGAGAGAAGAATATGTTAGAAACAGCAGAGAGGTCAATGACCTTTTGCCAGAACTGGAAGAAGTTAGAAATGAAAAGTTTTGAAGCAGAGTTAGTGAAAGGTGGGGAGAGAATAGGAAATGGGGAAGGTATGTCTTAGGGTGGAGGTAAGAGTTGTGAAGCAACTAAAGCAATGATAAAAACATAAGAGATAGCATCAGGGTGAACCAGCAGGCCCTTGAGCCTGCTCTGCTTTTCCATAAGATCATCTTCTACCTCAACTCCACCATCCTCATATCCTCAGAAAGGCAAAAGGCAGTGATAATGGGCCAATTTTAAAAATAAAAGATGGGCGTAGAAGAGGTGTAATTGATTACAGCAGAATCCAGAGACGAAGACCTCTGATTGACTTGACCCACCATTGTACTTCACTGCCGGTAGGTACCTGACTTCTTCTGACTGAACCCTGGATTGTCCCAGTTGATAATGGGAACGTACCAAATGCAATGCAGAATTCCGCACTGAATTAACAAAGTAACTTAGCCCTTGAACAACCTCGAAGCGTGACATTGCAATTTCTCAGCTTCTAATCCCTGAGTCTCTCTGAGGAACATTGTTGAATCAGTGCTAATTGTCATTGAATTATTGGATTATTATTCACTTCTATTATCTATTTGCTTTGCAATAATAGACCTGTGTCCAGCTGATAATGGATTAATTCTGCTTTAGATTGTTTCATGCAAGGTTTTTGATAGACCTAAGAAGCTGCATTGTACAGTTTGTAATATATTCCTGCTAATCTGCTATTTGAGAACATTGGAATAAGTGCATGATCACACAATACAGTCAGTCGTGCCATATTTATTAACCTTTTCCCTGCCATTATGGAGTTGAATTTAGCCATATCTGTGATGGGAACAAACCTTAAAGGAAATGTTAAAAAATAGTCACAGACCATGTACTCTGAAGAATGTTGCTCAACTCTAATATTCATTAATGGATTGGGTGTTTATGACCATCAGGGCTGCTGCTTAAAACTGTTACCCTGTACAATGTCTCAGTACTCCCCCGTTGTTATGCTGCAATAATTGTCAGTTGACGGTTTATGATAGACTTCAAGCTGTGAAAAAAACACTTCAAAACAACTGCAAATAACCGGGAGCACAACAAATCCTCCTGCAATTTATGCATTGGGATTTCTGTTCACCTGACCGATGGTGGGGAGCTATGGAAACACACCACTGCCTTTGTCCCAGCTATCCATCTACCCCACTAACCAACATCTCAAACCTGGTTTTATGGGATGGACTGACTCAGTCTGTGGTCAAACCTAGTAAGCAGAGCCTACTTTATATCAGTCAGTGGAACACCTTCACTGGTATGACAATAGGCTCTTGAAACATTATTAGCTTCAAATACCCAGAGTGCAACTGAATAGAGCTTGAGATGATTGCTACCTTACAATAGACGGTAGGTTGAGGCAGAGAAGTGAATGCAAAATACATATTACTGAGCCAGTGTGACACACTGAGAAAATCATCTCTGGAAGCTGAGAATGTCTGAAGCTCTTGGAGAGGTAAAAAGAAACATTTTGAGGACTCACAAGCACACAGCTAGTCACTTCCATAAAATATCTGCAGAACCGATATTGTTCTGATATTATACAGCGCCGGTTGCAAAACAGAAAATGATGAATTCTCATTGTGCTCTGAAAATGAGCTAAAATTAGCTTTTTGTTCTATTTTAGAAGGTTTCAAAGTTATAAAATAGTTAGAATTAAGACACAGATAAAAATGAATCTGGCTTCACTTGAGACTGTGAAATCAAGTTTCCATGGAGACAAAATAGATCAACTAGGAATCTTATTCTAAGGTGGCAAATCACTACGGAAGTAACACAGCTAAAACATGCAAATTCTAAATTAAAACTCCTGGCCTGCTGAAGGCATAATACATAACAAGGAGACCAATCAGTGTTCAAGCCAGTTAAATCACATCAGCAATTTTAGATTTGTACCCGCTAAGATCGAAACCTGGCATACTAGCAGATATCTAGGGCTTCATCTTCAATCTTGGATCGAGTACCCAATGCCCAGATAATAGCTGTGTCCTGACCCCACACTGCATCTGCATCTTGCATACACTACACCGTTTTAGAATATAAATGCCCCATCCGGGCCAGAGGTGAGTTCAGCACCCAATTAGAGGCAGTAAGTGTCACAGGAGATGGGAGCAGTTTGCAGAGCAGAAGCTGCAAAGGCAAACAACAGCCATGTTGGAGCCTGCTGCTGCCTTCCAGAATAGAGCAGGCAGCACTTTGGTGAGCCAGCAGCCTCACCAAGCACAAAAGTGGCCAAACGGCCAAATGGAAGGTGAAGCACATGAACTGGCTCAAGATTCCCCAGCTCCCAAAATTTTTCAACAGAAAAAATACTAACTTCTGCCCTCCCAACAGCTATACATCAGACTGGGGTCAACAATTACCAGAATGAAAATCAGCAATGCATCCTTCCTGGCCATTAACTGACTCCTCAAGGAGCTTAACTGGTTGGTAATTGGAAACCAGTGGCACCTGACTCCCTTCCCACACCCCCCATCCCTTTCCTCACTTTGAAAATTCAAGTGCATCCCAAAGATGTCGGGATCCATAGATACCTTCCAGGAATGTGATTTCCAGACACTATCACCTGAATATTGGAGCACTTGAACTGATATAAGAACTTCTTCATGTTTTGTACAAAAAGCCATTTTTTTTTTGACTAGAATGGCTAGGTTAGGTTTACTAATTGGGCTTCTGCTTGGATTTTTGGTGCTATATTTATGAGAGTTGATGAACTGACCTCAGTCTTGCACACTCACCAGCTTCTAATAGTTGATGTTATGGACAATGACTGACTATCCTTGTAGTTAGGAGAAAGCCTAAATTTGCAGGCTCAGCTTTATTTCCTTAATATGAAAGAAGGACTTGCATTTATATAGTGCCTTTTGCAACTACTCGATGTCCCTAAGCATTTTACAGTCAGCGAAAGCACTGTTGTAATGTAGGAACTGCAGCAGTCATTTTGTACTCAGCAAATTCCCACAAAGAGCAAAGCGACTAGATCATCTGTTTCCATTTTGACTGAAGGACCAATATTGACCTGTTCACTAGGGAGAACTCCCTTACTCTTCTTCAAAATAGTGCCACAGGATCTTTTACCTCCATCTGAACAAGCAGATGGGACCTCAGTTAAAATTCTCCTCCAAATGATGGCACCTCTGACAGTCCAGCACTCCCTCAGCACTGCACTGGAGTGTCAGCCTTTATCCTTGTGCTCAAACACTGGAGTGGGACTTGAACCTGGAAAGTCCGAATAACTGGGGAAATGCACATGGAGGCAAGAAATTGAATCTGTGGCCAAGTGATGGAGTGAGCAAAAACCCAGCCGTCTGTTTGATGGCTGCTGAAGTTGAGGGGGTAGTGAAAGAGTTATAAATGAGGAGGGCAGTCCTGCTTTACCACTCCAGGACATTCTCTCCCTATAGGATCACACTGCACCATGCCTGGAGGGAGACAGTAGGTTGTTACAACCACTGGCAATGTTCACCCTCTGGTGTGTATGCAGGTATCCATGCAGCAGATGGTGCACTGCTGCAACTGGCTTTTCACTGCAATCGTTAGTTCTGCAGAGTCCTTGCAGTCAGGAGCATCTCTGCTTGGATCAGAGCAATGAGTACTGTCGGCTCTGCTTGTACCCCTCCATTCCCACTCCTCATCTCTCTCTAAAAAAAATGGAAGTGCTTGGGAATTTCCATTGGGAAACTCACTGTGTCAATATCAGAATGTACCAAATAAATGGCAGCGTTAGAATACAAAATCTGCAGAGCAATGAGGTGGAAATGCAAACTGCTTTCTATAGGGATCTTAAAATATACTTCCACAAATAGTGCAGCCTACCAGCTCTGTACACTGATGTTGTTTGAACAGGTAGATGACTGAGCACTATACTGGTCTGGAAATTGTGTGAATATCTACATGATGGAGGTCCTGTGGCGTGATGGGTAGTGTCCCTGTCTATGAGCCAAAAGCTCTGGGTTCAAGTCCCACTCCAGGACTTGATGGCCAAGGAAGGTGTATTCAATATGAGGACAAGCATGTTGAGGATCAACCTGAAAATCCTCCCAACACATGCCAATGGCAGCCAGTAAGAGTGGGAGAGATTTCTGGTCAGCCATATGATGGAAAGAAATTGGAGTCTCTACCATCACTATTCATAACTCCAGACCACAACATGCATGTACGGGACTAGTGTTCAGAGACTCAGGATAATGCTCTTGGGACCTGAGTTTGAATCCCACCATGGCAGATGGTGGAATTTGAATTCAATAAAAATCTGGAATTGTAAGTCTAATGATGACCATGAAACCATTGTCTATTGTCGTAAAAACCCAAGTGATTCACTAGTGTCCTTTAGGGAAGGAAATCGTCTGGCCTACATGTGACTCTAGACTCACTGCAATGTGGTTGACTCTTAAAAATGCCCTCTGAACAAGGGCAATTAGGGATGGGCAATAAATGTTGGCCTAGCCAGCGACGCCCACATCCCATGGACAAATCAAAAAAAGTGCATGTTGCCATAGCAACTTGGACTCCTTTGGCGGGGCTGGTTGGCTCGATGGCCAGTGTGGACCAAAATGATGCCAATAGCATGGGGTTCGATCCCCTTTCTGGTTGGGGTGGAATCGGGATCTGCCTACTTGTGGTGGAGGTGACAGTGCTGTGGGCTGGACCTGCCTTCAGGCAAGGAACTGAAGAAGATCTAGATGACATCATCATGATCTAATATTGATATAATTAACAGCAAACTGATGAGTTAAACTAGGATCTGGCATGAAGTCCACTGTTACACCAGTTAATCAAGATGCCTTGGCTCAGTTGGTACTGTTGTGATAATGCATTGAAGTGCATGTAGTTTAACATACTGCTGAATGTGTAAATGGTTTGGTATGCATCATCACCGCATGTCATGCAAATTAACATGTGATATAATATTTGGAGCAGTATTGATCAGCAGATAAAACAGCTCTCCTGGAATTCTGTTATTCTTCAATAAAGAACTCTTCATTTAGTTTACCAATCATTGCCTTCATGTTTAATAAGCCTGTTTTAAGAACAAGTAACAGAACCAGTACCACATTTGCCTCTTGAGTTAGTCAAGAGTTCAAGTCCAGCTTCAGGCTCTGAAAACTTCAGTGTAGTATTTGAGGGAATGCTTTTTGGTGAAAATGTTAAACTGAGGCCTCATCTGCTTTCTCAAACAAATCGAAAAGAGCTAAAAGCACTAATGGAAGAAAAACATGTAGACTTCCAGTATCCTGGTCCCAACATTGATGCATCAACCGCCACCACCAGAGAAACAAATTAACTGGCAATTTACCTAACTTGTACACTCAAGTTGGCTGCCATGTTTGACTACAAGACCACAGTAACTGCACTTCAGAAAGTAATTTATTATAACACAGTTTAATGAATTCTAAGGTCATGGAAGTCATTATATAATTGCGAGCTCTGTCTGTATTTTACTGATTAACCTTGACATAGCCTGTCAAGTCATCAAATTGAATCATGAATGTCAGGGCCCTGTTCCAGTAGCAAGTATCCCCACTGTTAATGGATATCAGAAATATCTTATCAGAAAGCCCATCAAACAAACAAATGTTTAATGTCATTCAAAGTGTAACTGGTCTCCTACAGTGGTCTGTGTACTCTTCTCCAGATTTTTATCCAATTGGACAATGTTTATGCACTTTCTTAGAGATTTATTTGGGAATGTAGAAACTTTGTTCATAATCTCAGGATGCCATCATCTGCTTATTCCAATGAAGTACTTTTGAAACATCGGTGTTGTTATAATATAGGGAGATGTGACTGCAAATGTCACACAGCAAACTCCCACAAACAGTAGTGAGATAAAAGACCGGATAATAGAGTGTGATGGCATTGGCTGAGGGATGAATATTGTCCTGATGGCACTTTCTTCAATAGTGCAATGGGATCTTATGCATATTTCTGAGAGGGAATTGGTTCATCATGTCATCCAAATGATGGCACCAGCAACAGTGCAGCACTCTGCATTCTGTCTTCCTGTGCTTAAGTGTCAGCCTGGGTAATGTGCTCAATTTTCTGGAGTGACACTTAAACCCACAATCATCAAACTCATGTACAAGAACACCCTGTTTGTGAGAGGTAGTGACACTGGTTTCACCCTTTTATTGCCCATCCCTAGATGCCCTGACAACTTATTGGCTTGTTAGATTACTTCAGAAGATATAGGGTTGGATTTTAAGTTCCCCCACCAACAGATTTGAAGGTGGACCAGTGGTGGGGGTGGGGTTAATTTAACATTCACCTGCCCCTGCCCCCACCACAATTCTGCCAGCAATGGTGGTGGAAGTGTGTAGCCTGCCCACCAGTGAATCAATTGAGACTGTGAAATGGGCCTCTTCCCATCACCGCTGGGACTTAACTGGGTTTGGTTTGGGTGGAATGTAAAAAGTTTAAAAATTTTCAACTCAAACCCATCCACCTCAAACCCATCCATCTCTAAATTCAATTGAGGTGGGGAGGAGTGGGGCACAGTGAGCAACCATTCCCCTACCAGGAGGTAGGTCACTCATTAAATATTTTAATGACGCTGCATATCTCATATTTTATCTCCATTTTAAACTTAAATCTGGCCTGCCAGGTTTCCCGGGCCTCAGAAAACCAGCAGCTAAAGGGAAGCAAGGACTGTTATGTGGATGAGGTAAGTGCCTTTCCAACAGTGCTTATGGGCTAGGGTGAGATGGAGTGCTCCACTCAAGGCACCTCCAGATAATTTGCTCCCTCCCAGGGATGAGGCCCCTCTGCCCCTCACCACACGATTGGATACTTCCGCATGATTGGGACCCACCATGTCATTACATTCAGTCCCTCTGACACAATCAGATCCCCCTCAGCCTCGCATCTCTATCCTGAACTCTCTCTCTGAACCCCCATGATCAACACCTGACACTACAATATCCTCTGTACTCAATCTTCACCATCCCCACCCCATCCTGTGATCTGAAGTGTGAAGTTATCCAATTTGGAAGGAAAAATAGAAAAACAGAATGGTTTTTAAATGGTGAATGACAGAGACTGGTATTCAGTGGTACCTGGGTGTATTTGTACAAAGTAAAGATCCAGGTACAGCAAACAATTAAGGAAGTATTTATTATAAAGAAATTGGAGTTTAAGAGTGAAGAAGTCTCACGGCATTGGTGGGACCACACCTGGGTTGTTGTGTATAACTTTGCTCTCATCACCTAATGAAGGCTATATTTGCCTTGGAGGGAGAGCAACAAAGGTTCAGTAGTCCTGAGATGATGGGATTATCCTATGAGGAAAGGTTGAGTAGACTAGGCCTATATTCCCCAGAGTTTAGGCAAATGAGTAGTGATCTAATTAAAACATATAAAATTCTTAAGGAATTTAATAGGATTGATGTTGGTGGGAGATGTTTCCTTTGGCAGGGGAGTCTAGAACATGGGTTATTACTCTCAGAATAAGAGATTGGCCATTTGGAGCTGAGAAGGGGAGAAATGTTTTCACTCAGAGGGTTGTAAATCTTTGGCATTATCTACCCTAGAGAGCTGTGGATACTCAGTCATTGAGTATATTCGAAACAGAGATCAATACATTTTTGGATGCCAAGGGAACCAAGGGATAGGGGGATATTACAGGACTATCAGCCATGATCTTATTGAATAATGCATCAGGTTCAAGGAGCCAAATAGTCTACTCCTGCTTCTATTTCTTATGTACCCTAGAAGCACCAAATTACCTGTAGGCTGTGGCCTCTGCTGCAGCATTCCCCACCTGACAGGGACCAAGCCTGTCAATCTGGCTGACTTTTGGGTGGAAATCCTATTTAAAAAACATGCCATGCGGTCAAAACTAAAAGCATTGCTAGAACCCCTTCCCACTGCTTGGAAATCCTGTCCCAGTAAATATCACGGTTTAGGAGTCCACCATATATTATGGATTTGAATCACAGATAAACCTGACTGGGTAGAGGTGGAAGACTTTGCATTAAAGATTAATAAATGTTGGAGGTCTAATTCTGGGTTCTCGACATTCATAAATCCCTCGAGTTTCCTTTTATGGTGTAATTTGATCTGCTGTATGGAATTAATATGGCACAGCTACAGAATCAGGTACTTCCCTTTGTTGCTAACACAAACTGAGTTCCTGTTTTAAAGATTAGTAATATTAATATTTTATATTGCAGGTAATTAAATCCGTGGAGGAAGGTTATCGTCTTCCAGCTCCCATGGGCTGCCCAGCAGCCCTCCATCAGCTAATGTTAGACTGTTGGCAGAAAGACCGCAATGAGAGGCCCAAGTTTATCCAGATTGTCAGTGTATTGGACAAGCTTATTAGGAACCCAACTGCCCTCAAGATTCTTGATACCACAAGCAGGTGAGAAATCAGTTACCCCAGTTTTGTTTTTCAAAGGGGCAGAGGCAGCTGCCTCTTTGAAAAGGCATTAGGGTAGATGCTGACTTTGGGCTGCGGAGCATCAGTTGCCTGTTTTACACCACTGGCAATTTTTATTTCTATTGAATTCAATCAGGAGCAATGTAAAATGAGCTGTTGACTTGCTTTCTCTATTTCACATGAGCACACATTTTCAAGATCTACCCCATTACTTTTAACATCTTTTCTGCTCCTTTGCATCATTATCCCATTTGTTCTGTATTATTGAAAGACACTGGTCCAGTTAAAGTTGTATATAACAGGACTGATCGTGCCTGCACTTACTGCAGTGATGGTAAAGGCTGGTAAGGCGTAAGAACTCTTCATTATAATATGTCCAAATGCTGGCAATTCATGGAATATTTAGACTAGCATGATAATGGGAAAAAGATGGAAAGCAGTGTGATTAACTATAGTGCACGCTACAGAAAAGGTAATGTAGCAATCCTTCAACTGGTGCAGCTGCCGAGCATGTCTGTCTTTAATCAAGGTTCCGGTGGAGTTGGAAGTGCTGGTACAAACATGGTGTGTTCATTTATTTACATACATAGACCCAGTCCCCATCTGAATATCTCATGGTCCCACTAGACATGCGAACTAGACATTGTGTTTTTTACTGTTACCTCATGTGTGCTTCTTCAATCTATTCAAAGAAAAACTGCAAAACTGTTTGGTACAATTGTTATGTGCTCTCTTTCCAGGAGAGTGAAGATTTATGGCGGAGGGGCATTTTAGCGGGGTAGTGAAAAAGGCATAAGGGACACTTGCCTTTATCAATCGAGGCATAGATTACAAAAGTAGGGAGGTCATGTAGAACCTTGGTGAGGCCACAGCTGGAGTACTGTGGCAGTTCTGGTCACCACATTATAGGAAGGATGTGATTGCATTGGAGGGGGTGCAGAGGAGATTCACCAAGATGTTACCCGGGATGAAACATTTAAGTTATGAAGAGAGGTTGGATGGACATGTGTTGTTTTTGTTGGAGCAGAGAAGACTGAGGGGTGACCTGATCAAGGTGTACAAGATTATGAGGGGCATGGACAGGGTGATAGAGAGCAGCTGTTCTCCTTAGTTGAAGAGTCATTCACAAGGGGACACAAGTTCAAGGTGAGGGGCAGGAGGTTTAAGAGGGATGTGAGGAAAAACTTTTTTACCCACAGGGTGGTGATGGTCTGGAATGCGCTGCCTGGGAGGGTGGTGGAGGCAGGTTGCCTCACATCCTTTAAAAAGTATCTGGATGAGCACTTGGCACATCATAACATTCAAGGCTATGGGCCAAATGCTGGTAAATAGGATTAGGTAGGTAGGTCAGGTGTTTCTTATGTGTTGGTGCAGACTCGATGGGCTGAAGGGCCTCTTCTGTACTGTGTGATTCTGTGATTCTGTGATTATGGTCAGACTTGCACTGGAACATAGATTAGACCATTTATCCCTTTCAGCATTGTTGCAGATCACGGCTAATTTTGTGTTAACCACTATAATTTCACTTAATAATACAGAATGGATATTTTAGAATTCCACACTTTAATGCTTTGTTTTATTCGAAGAATAGCCTCCAACTACTCTCCTGCATGCCAACCTTGCTGCAACCTTCACTTGTTCTAACTACCCTTGCAGCTTTCTGCTTTCTTTAAAGCTGACTGATTGGATGAATATTTCTCCCTCCGCCATCTCTCTGTACCCACAAGTAGAGAGGAGGAACAATATCAGACAAACCTCACCAAGTGCTCGGAACTAGTGGAAGGCTGACTGATCAGTGACAGAAATGAATTGCTTATTGCTAACAGTCTTTAGAAAAACTACTTCAAGGCCTAGCTCTCTTGCATTCTAAACAGCTTCTTGTCTCTTAAAAAAAAACACATTGCTTTAAAACACAACCCTGAAATGTACCTTTTTCTAGTAAACCCTTTCTGTGCAAAAACAGTCAAAAGATCCTGACAAGTAACCACCCTGACAGTAATATCATTAATGTCCCTTGTTGCTCACTAAACTGACTTACATCAAACATTAACCAGCAGTAACTGAGCACAAAGCATTAAAGTGGCTTTTCTCCTGAATGATCCTCCCTCTTCTGTGGAATTCTTCTTTTTCCATCAGCCTTAAATAGAGAAGGGGGCTGTTTAGCATTGTCAGAGTGAGACAGTGAATGCAGACAATTTTTATACATGGATGTATTTGGTGGTGCATGTCCTGCTTGTTCCAATATGTGTTAATATTTTATTTTTCCATTTCTCGTTTGCTATCTCAGAATGTTTCCAGACCTAGTTTGCATCCAATGTAAGATAGAGTTATTGCCATCACCTGGGAGGACAGAAAAAACCTGCTCTCTCGCCGATAACTATTCAAGGTTACAACATTGTAGTCACTTATGTGAGGATAAGGCTTCCAATTCATCTAAAATACTTTTTCTCTCAATAAGATAGGTAGGGAGAGAGTATATTGCATTGTTTTATTGAAGGGATTCCATCTGGTCTATAACAGGGCTGTACCCAATGATGATAGAAGGTAGGTAACTTCATCACGAGCGCAACTTGTCCCAGTCACACAATTGACTCCAATGCCATGTCAGTTATGGTGCAACAATATCCTCATGTAGCACTTCTCAGACCAGTCTACATCACTGAATACTTTGTAAATGGAACAGTAGACACCAGGCACAAACAGAAGCAGGATGGGGAATGGAGACAGAAAGAATACTGAAGATAAAGACAAGAAAAGAAAGCAGGTCAGAATGGTGTTGGAACAGAATTTCAGAGATGGCGACTGAAATATTTGCCTCCATTGGTAAGCAGTAGGAACAGAGCATGTTAATCAAGAGTCAGAGGGGCAGCAGGTATGCAATATGGTAGGGTGAAGCTGTTGAGAGAGTTGAGGTTGATGATGAAGAATTGAAGTAGATTTTTAAAATACAGAAACCTAGTTCATGCCAAATATTGTTTAACAATAGAATTTATTCTTATGTATTCATAAGAACCATCCCCAGGTCTTGATAGCAGAGGAGAATTATATCATACCCCAATTTTTGTGAACTCATGCTTCCAAAACTCAAAACTTAGTGTCCAACATTGCAATTGAATTTGCAATTGGATAAGGCTTGCTAAACAATCCTGATTGTGCTAAGAGTTACACTGACAACGATTTTAAGATTATCAGTTGGGCTTGCAGTGTGGCTCACTTAAGTGCGCTAGAAGCTATTCACATACAAGGCCCTGCCCTTTGCAAATAGAAAGAACATGCCCATGTATTGCATCTCCTTCAACTAAACAAAAGCTTGGTGGACAGCCATTCCCTGGATCATTCCTCATAACAATGCTTTGAGCAATCAGAGTCAACTGCCTTGTTTGAATTTAAATGAAAGCTTGGCAGTTAATTGTCCCCTGTTGTATTCTCCATGGCAACGCTTCTACCAATCAAAGTCCTCTTGCCAATCAGTCAGTACTCTCTTCTCATACAATATAAATTGTTGTTCCTTTTAGATTTGGTCCTGATGAGCGTAAGATGAAAAGTTTTGACAGTGTGCCTTTTTTCTCAGCAATGCTCAAGTTCTGCACTACCAAGTGTGAGGAACCCGTTTTTGGGAAATTTAAAGGACATTGAATTTTGGACATGCTCCTTCCTCGGTTATTTTTCAAAGTCTCCATTATTAATTCAGGGCTGTAAATATGCTATTCTTCAAGGAACCACAGGTCAAGATAGATGTCCAACAGGGAACACCTGGCAAGGGAGGAGTTACTTTGTATATCTAAGTTAACACAGAACTGCTGTTGCCAAGCTAAAGACCCTTGCTAATTGGTTATAAACACCTTGCCTAAGAGAAGTATTCTCTGAACATCTTAGTTTTTAAAATCTCAGTCAGAGTGAGAGTGTGCCTTAGAAGCAGGCTGCAAGAAAAGATTCTCTCTTTTCCTCTCTTTCTGCCCCACCTTTGTGTTACATGCAGCCTAGAGTGAGTTAAACTTTCCTCAAAAATGTCTCATCAGGATAACTCATTCTGTTTTATTTTGAAAGTCTGCAAAGTTGTGATAAGTAAGAGCCATCAAGGGCAATTTCACCAACAAACCCCTTTGAAAGAACTTCCAGACCAATTGTGACCTGAATGCTATCAGGTCAACAGCATCAAGATCTCTTTGAAATGTATCCTTTTAAAAGAAACATTCCCATCCTCCAGCCTCTTCAGGGGACTGTATTTGTTTTGTCATAGTTTGTGTTTGTTTTTTTTTAAAGGAGAAAATTATTATACTTCTAAACTATAACTTGTATGTTAACTAGTTTATTAACTTGTTTTTCAAAAAGTAGTTTGTTTTATAATAGGTCAATAATTTTTTATTTACCTTGGTTAGGGTCTTTTTATGCTGGGAATAATAGTATCAAAGGGTAACAACTGGCCAGTTTTGCAGGTGAATTCAACATTTAAACCATTGTTACAACCTGTGGAGAAGTGGGGCTAGAATTAACTGTGCACTCCTCCCATCTTGATCCGTAACACAAGCGACTGAATAAAAATGAAAGAAATATATATACATGTACATGGATATAAACATGGACAACAAAAGAATATAAGAAATGCTAGAGAAATGTATTTACTAAGAGGTGGTGAGTATCTGGGTCAGATTACCAGCATGAATGTTGGAACAAGAAATGTTAATGGGTTTCAGGAAGGACCTAAACAGGGCCTTGACAACAAATGGGATTCAGGTGTATTATAAATGTGCCATGGAGATATTGTGGATAGGCAGGTTTGATGGGCCAAAGGTCTTCCCCTGCCTGAAACTATATTAAGAGACAGGAGTGAGATGAGGATTTTTTTTTTCCACAGAGTGAGTTGTTATGATCTGGAATTTACTGTCTGAAAGGGCAGTGGAAACAGATTCAATAGTAGCTTTCTAAAAAGGAATCGGATAAATACTTGAAGGGGAGAAAATAGCAGGGTTACAAGGAAGGAGCAGGGGTGTAGGATTAATTAGGTAGCTCTTTTAAAGAGCCAGCACAGACACAAATGGCTATAAGATTATATGATTGCTATGTTATATATTTTTACTGTTGAAATTCATGTACAGTAAAGGAAAACAATAAAAGATTGAAAATTAAATGCTCACCTGTTTCACTGTAAATAACTATCACATACACAGTTTCCCTCTTTTTTAACTCCTAGCTTGTTGTAGGGATTAACTAAAATCTTTCTTTCTATAAAGATCTCAGTTCATGAGATTCGGTTACACTCAGCGAGTTACTGTTTATCTGTACCTCTCCAATGCAAGCTCAGTCCAATGCCAAAGCTTGTTAAAAACCTATAAAATGTCAGCCACATTCAAAAAATGACAGGCTATTGTATTAAAAACTGAATCAATCAAAAGGTCTGAAGGTGGTTGAAAATATTAGACTGATCCTCAAACCCATTATCAGGCAGATGATGCCCTAAAATTTCTGCTTATACATCACCAACAACCTGATTTTCCTGTTCATTAAATTTATTGTGGAGAAGGTGAGCTACCAGCAGGAAATCTGTACCTACAACTATCAATTCCACAGTATGTGTAACCATAATAGTTTGATACTGGCTTTTCTAAGCATTTCATATAGTACCTGATTTAAAGGAACAGTTAACAGACCAAAGCAAGACAGGATTACTTGGTATTGATCACAATATGGACAAAGGCGGCCTAACTAGCGAGATGTTGGCTTGGTTGTAATGCCATTGGACTAGTAATCCCAAGGCCTAGGCTAATGCTTTGGGGTCATGGGTTCATTTCCCAATATGGCAGATGGTGGCCTGGAATATAAAGCTAATGTCAGTGATGTTGACCATGAAGCTATCCTTGCTTGTTGTAAAAGTTCATCTGTTTCACATAAGTGTCACCATTACTAAAACCAGCTTTTATATATTGCAGATTTATTCATTGAATTTAAATTCCACCAGCCACTATGGTGGGGTTTGAACCTATGTTCTAGCCTGGGCCTCTGGATTACTAGCCCAGCGACATTGCCGCTACCCCACCATCTCCCTGTTAAAGTAGTTGCTTTAATTAATTAAGAAAGCCTATTTCTTCCAAAAAATACAGTTTTTTCTTTTTTTCTGATATTACCTCAATGCTGCTTCCATCCTTTAGGAGGAAGGATTGTTGTTGACCATGAACAGTTCTTATAGCTACTATCTACAGGTGTAATGCTAACCCAACTGGTTAACTATTGGTGCATTTGTGTCGATTGTAATTTTTCTAAGTAGACATTCATCCCAGACAGAATGCCAGATGTCAGCCATGTCACAAGAAACTGGCAATATTCTGCCAGTGAAAGCCATTGGAGATCAAGTACCTGTCAAATTTGGGTTCAACTCATGGCTTCCTGCACCCGTTATTAAAGACTTTGTTGCTGGAATTGCCTTCATCATTTACAGTAATCCTGTAGACATTCTCTAACTGTGAGCTCTATTCCTAGTCACCTTTTCTCATTGTGAACATCGATACATAAACATTATCCTATTGTCCCATCTTTCTCACAAAGCCTCTTTTTTGATGAAATGCAAACCTGTCTTTGCAGTATCAGAAATAGTGGTGAGTTAAGTGACAATGTTGAGCATATTTGTTTTCACCTCAAGTCCCGTTGACATATAATACAGAACTTCAAAATACTTTCAGAAAACCACTGTTGCTCTGATGGAAGCTTGGTAATAAATCACAAAGCAACTGACTGATGCTTGATGCTGGCTAGCCTTGCCTTGAGCCACATCTTTGAAAGCCCACTTCAATTCATAATTCAAATTCAATTTAGACCATGTTGAACAAATTGAATCAATTAAATTAAAGATAATCCCCATCTTTATAAGGACACCAGCGATCTTGTTAGAATGAATGAAATACATTGTATTAGCGCAAACCTGAGTGGGTAACTTCCACCCCAATCCTAGTAGAAAGTATCTTACTGCACAAAACTAACAATTAATTGACACAAGTTTAAAATTCTCATTCAGAAAATCCATAAGGGAGAATGGTTTCAATTACCTTGCACTAGAGATTGATCATCTGGGAATGGAGGTAATGTTCAACATGCTTTAATTTCCTCCTAGCCCTTGGTGTGCCAGTGCTGAGAGTGTTCTGTTCTCCAGGACTGACATCACCCGCTTCGGGATGATGTTAAACAAAACAAAAAGTGACAACGAGCAAAAAAGGAAGATGGTCGTGATTGTTGGAGGTGCATTATTGTAGCCCCAGGACATCACACTGCCACCCGCCAGGTCTGGCCCCAGCCAGATTCAATGCTTCTTCAATATACTTAAAGGACCTAATCAGCTGCCTCAGCTGAAGTCAACTCACTTTGGCCAAAGTGGAAGCCAAATCTGAGGCTTTTTGGCTTATTAGAGCAACAGCCCTTTAATAAACTGTTATGACCAGTGAGAAGAGTTGAACTGGTTCCCCTCTATTCAGCTTCCTTGGTTAGTCACAGCAAGGATTTAATATTTTTTCCAAACCAGAACACATTTAACTATTTATGCATTGAGCAATAAGGAGCCAATCAAGCAAGGTTTTCTTGAGTTAAAGAAAGAGCAAATGTATTAAACACTAAAGCTGAAGAAAATAATAAAAACACAACATCACATACACAGGTGTAAGAAATAGGGAAGTTAACATCCAATAAAAAAATATGGTTAGGTGTCCTTTGCCTGTCCTTGAGACATAGATTGTTAAACGTTGTGGGCGATTTGGATTAGCTGGTTTCTTGAACACAGTCATGTGTAGAAGATGTTGCAGTTATTATAAGATCTCGGTTGCTGGTAGGTTTCTGATAGCTGACTTCTCGAACTGGGTGGCATACACTGTTTCCAAAAGAGAGAGAGGGAGAGAGCACAGCTTTTCAGCCTGTTTCCTCTGCTAAAATCCTCCTTGACACTCGCTGTGTCACTTGCAATCTCTCTGCAGTAGCTGCAGACTAACTGCTATATGTCACCCATTGTGTATTTCTGAGGGGAGTTTGGGCAGGTCTGTTTGTGGCAGCCATTGTTTCAATATCCAGAACTTTGCATTTTAATGTCTGTTTCTTAGACAGTGATGAGTTTTGATGGGCCTGAAGGTTTGTTTGTTTTCTCACCTTCACCTTGGAAGGTGGCCTTACATTTTAAAGCAGTTTGCTCCTGCAAGTTCCACATTGGAACTTTCCAGAAGCTGGCCAACCAGCAATACCAGATGTCAGGTGACTTGTGGCAACCATCTTAAGTCAGTGCTTTTTCTTGTCTTTAAAATCTCCTTTTTAAACAGGTCAGCAAATGTTTGGTCAGCCAGTAAAATTATAGATTTATCACTCATGCACAATTCACATTATCATGACAAAACAAATACTCCTTGAAATGATGGCAGAAAATAACGCTGAAATTATTGCGCCACACTGCAACATATACAGCATGATGTAAAGGGGCATTGGCCAAAACAGGAGTTAGTAATCTTGCTCACTGGTTGTAAATGGAGATGTGCACTAAAAAATTGGTGATGAGTGATACCTCTGTGCGAGAGAAGCTATTTTATTCAAGTTATTTTAAAAGATCCCACCAGTACTAATTACAAATGAAATCTGTTATATCAGGAGCAACAGAGATTGTTCTATCAACCAGATCAGGAACTATAAAGTGAACTATTCAGAGGAAAGATAACCATCTGTTTTCCAGGAATGAAAATTCTGCAAAAGTGTGGATTGTTTATTAAGGTTAGTAAGGGATATGAGAAAAGCAAGTAGGTAATACTGGAGTACAGATTGGCATGATCTAACTGAAAGAGGGAACAGGCTTGAGGTGCTGAGCTCCTATGACACAGATATCCCATTAACACTCAGGCATCATTCTACATCTTCTACAACACTGCGCCAGGGAGAAAATGAGTTTCATGACTTAATTTGTAATTTCTCCAGATTGATTCAGGCTGTTTCATTTACATGGTGTCTTTTAAATGGATTAATGACAAATTTGAAAAATTAAATGCACTTCTCTAGATAGCTGAATGTGGAAGCTCTAGGGTGACTAATACATGAATTAAAACTTAATAATTAAGACTTAAAGGCTACAGGCATGGATGTGTCTCCAATTTTTCTCAAATGCTGCATTGTAGGAGAATACATCAACGTTACAACTTTAGCACAGAGCATTGTCTAATGAATGATGAGACTCTCAGTATCAGTTCATGTTACCACCCACTCTTTATTTTGCAGACTGAACAGTCCACTCCTAAACAGAAACATTCCCAACTACACATCCTTTGCCTCTGTGGATGAATGGCTGGACGTCATTAAAATGGGACGTTATAAAGACAACTTTGCGGCTGCAGGTTATTTATCACTGAGTCTGGTAATGAGAATGAACATGGAGTAAGTACTGAGAAAGTGTGGATGATTAATACAGTGAATTAATATGATGGATTTAAATGCCCATTTTGCAGTAAAATATATTGTAATTAAACTTTATTTAACTTCCATTTCTCCCAAGCTCAATAAATCACCCCACGTTGGATTTTGAGTTCCTTGTAACTATTTCCTCAATTTGAAAAAATGTTTGCATTAAACTTTCAGCTCATGCATCAATTATATGTTTGCATCAAACTTGCAAATAAGAGTATGAGAGAAATCTAGCTAGTAACATAAAGACAGATAGTAAGAGTTTCAATAGATATTTAAATAAGAAAAGATTTAGCAAAGTGAGCATTGGTTCTATAGAGAGTGCGCCTGGGGAATTGATAATGGAAAGTGCGGAAATGGTGGATGAATTAAGCAGGTATTTTGCTTCGGTCTTCACTGTAGAGGACACAAGTAACATCCCAGAAATAGTTGTAAACCGGGAAATGGAAGGGAGGGAGGAACTCAGGAAAATTACAATCATCAGAGAAATGGTATTGAGCAAATTGTTGGGGCTGCATGCTGACAAATCCCAAGGCCCAGATGGACTTCATCCTAAGGTCTTGAAGAAGTGGCTAGTGAGATTGTTGATGCACTGGTTTTAATTTTCCAAAATTCCCTAGATTTAGGGAAGGTTCCGTTAGATTGGAAAATAGCAAATATAATTCCATTATTCAAAAAGGGAGGGAGGCAGAAAGCAGGAAACTACAGACCTAACATCTATCTTAGGGAAAATGTTGGAAGCTATTATTAAAGATGTTATAGTAGGGCACTTAGAAAAAATCAAGGCAATCAAGCAAAGTCAACATGGTTTCTAAAAGGAAAATCATGCTTAACCAATTTATTGGAGTTCTTTGAAGGAGTCACATGGGCTGTGGATAATGGGGAACTGGTGGATGTACTGTACTTAGATTTCCAGGAGGAATCACAAAAGGTTAGTATGCAGGTACAGCAGGTAATTAGGAAAGCTAATAGAATGTTATCATTTATTGTGAGGGAAGTTGATTACAAAAGTAGGGAGGTTATGGTTCATTTATACAGGGCATTGTTAAGACCATATCTGCAGTATTGTGTACAGTACTGGTCTCCTTATTTAAAGAAAGATGTAAATGCATTAGAAGTAGTTCAGAGAAGGCTTACTAAACTAATACCAGGATTGGGTGGATTGTCCTATGAGGAAAGGTTGGACAGGTTAGGCTTGTATCCACTGGAATTTAGAAGAGTAAGAGGTGACGTAATTGAAACTTTAAGACCCTGAGGGTGGATGTGGAGAATATATTTCCTCTTGTGGGATAATCCAGAACTAGGGCTCACTGTTTAAAAATGAGGGGTCGCTCATTTAAGACAGAGATGAGGAGAGATTTTTTTTCTCTCAGAGAGTTGTGAGTCTTTGGAACTCTTCCTCAAAAGGTGATGGAAGCAGAGTCTTTGAACATTTTTAAGGCAGAACTGGATTGATTGTACCCTTTCATGGCTCTAATATCTAATTCCTGTAATGAGGTACTCACAACTGAATACAATTATTCAACTAGGCCTCTCCAATCTCTTGTAGAACATCATTTCCTTACTTATTTATCCAATGCTGCAAAGTAAAGATCTATAATCCTTTTTGTTCTTCATGTGGCCTTTTCTACCTGCGTTCCCACTGGTGGGCACTAATCTTTCCAAACCCCTGTTCAGCTTACTCCTCCCAGTGCTGATCCTGTGGACTATGCTAGCAAAATAGTCATTATCGCCCAGTTCTGCATACAATATCCATTCATTTTGAACAGGGCTCTTCTACTTACACCTCAATTCGATGTCAATTATAGATAAAGCTATCTCTGATCACTTCCTTGTGTTGGTCCCCAGTCACTCACTAATTTCCCATTTCCAATCCTACCTATTTCCCTGTGACCCTGGAAATGCGCGTAACATTCATAACGAAGTAAATGAATTGATAGTGTGTATTGAGGTAAATAAATATGATCTGATAGCAATTATGGAAACGTGGCTGACATGGCATTCAAGAAGAATAGGAAGCTAGGTAAAGGTGGAAGGGTAGCACTGTTGATCAAAGATGGCAATGGTGCAATAGGGACTGCCTTAATCATGGGTGATTTTAATCTACACGTGAACTGGAAAACTCAGATTGCCAGTAGTAGCCTGGACGAGGAGTTCATTGAATGCTTTTGAGATAGTTTTTTTAAGGCAGCACATTCTGGAACCAACCAGATAGCAGGTTGTTGGTATTTTGGAATGTGACAGGATTAATCAATGACCTCAGAGTAGAGGCATCCCTAGATAGCAGTGACCACAATATGATTGAATTTGATATTCAGTTTGAAAGGGAGAAGAGTGGATTTTATTTTTAATATTTTATAATTTATAATTATAATATTTTAAACTTAAATAAGGGCAACCATGTGGGCATGAAAGCTGAGCTAGCTGAAGTGAACTGGGATACCAGGCTAGGAGATAGATCAATAGAGAAGCAGTGGCAGGCGTTTAAGGAGATATTTCAGAGTATTCAGAATAGGTATATTCCTACTGTAAAGAAAAATCCTAAAAGGAGGACACACCATCCATGGTTAACTGAAGAACTTAAGGAAAACATCAAACTTAAGGCAAAAGCATATAACTGCACAAAGATGAGGAGCAGGTCAGATGATTGGTCAGAATATAAAGAATGGCAGAGAATGACTAAAAGGTTAATCAGGAAGCTAGCTAGAAATGTAAAAATGCATAGCAAGTGATTTTACAGGTATTTAAAAAGGAAAAGGGTAAGTAAATTGACTGTTAGTCCTCTAGAGAGTGGCTGTGGGGAGTTAATAGTAGATAACAATGAAATGGCAGGAGAAATAAACAATTATTTTGCTTCTGTGTTCAGTATAGAGGATAGAAAAAAACATTCCCGTAATAGCTGTAAATCGGGAGGTGAAAGGGAGAGAGGAATTGGTGAAATTGCATTCACTAGGGAAGCAGTAGTAAGCAAACTGATGGAGCTGCGGACTGACAGATCACCGCATCTCAATGGGCTATATGCTAGGGTCTTAAAAGAGGTGCATAATGAGGTAGTAGATGCGCTGGTATTAATTTTCCAAAATTCCCAAGGGCAGAATCTTCAGCCTGTTGGGCGGGCCGGTCAAAATGCGCGTGAAAGAGTGCAGAAAGTTCAAATTGAAAGTTTGTAAAAAGGGAAAGATAAAAATTATTCAGACATATCCCCTCATGTGACGGGCTGGGACATGTTTATAAAGTGTCAAAAAAAATTTTATTCATTTCATAAAACCTTCATGAAACCTCATCCTGCCCATGGATGAGGTTTCATGCAAAATACAAAGGCTACTTGGGCTCTTCACCTTTCCACTAACCTTAAGGTTGGATGGGCAGCCCTGTCAATTTGGTTAATTGGTTTATTAACGGCCTTAACAGGCCTTTGACAGAATGGCAGACACGCAGCTGACTCTGGTGCGCGCCCACCGAACGAGAGATTGGAATGACGTGCAATGATGTAGGGACGTATACCCAACATCATCGCGCGTCATTTTACGCATCGGCATGCAGGGCCCGAACTCGCACACTGAAGAGAAAATTCTACCCCTAGGCTCTAGAAAGGTTCCATCAGACTGGAAAGTAGCAAATATAATGCCTCTATCCAAGAAGAGACGGAGTCCCACAGGGGTCTGTGCTGGGGCCTCAACTTTTTACTGTTTATATCAATGACTTTGATGAGGGGAGTGATGGCGTGGTAGCTAAATTTGCAGATGGCACAAAGATAGGTGGGAAAGTATGTTGTGAAGAGGACATAAGGAGATTGCAGACGGATATAGGTGGGTTGAGTGAGTGGGAAAAGATATGGCAAATGGAGTTTAATGTGGGAAATGTGAAGTTTTTCACCGGCAGGAAGAATAAAAAAGCAGAGTATTACTTAAACAGAGAATGACTGCAGAATTTTGAGGTGCAGAGGATCTTGGTGTTCTGGTACGTGAGTCACAAAAAGTTAGCATGCAGGTACAGCAAGTAATTAAGAAGGCTAATGAAATGCTATTCTTTATTACAAGAGAAATTGAACATAAAAGTAAGGATGTTGTGCTTCAGTTATACAGGGCATTGGTGAGACCACTTCTCGAATACTGTGTGCAGTTTTAGTCTCCTTATTTAAGAAAAGATGTAAATGCATTGGAGGCAGTTCAGAGGAGGTTACTAGATTGATACCTGGAATGGGTGGATTGTCTTATGAAGAAAGGTTAGATAGGCTGGGCTTGTTTCCACTGGAGTTTATAAGAGTGAGGGGTGAATGATTGAAATATACAAGGTCTTGAATGGTCTTGACCAGGTAGATGTGGAAAGGATGCTTCCTCTTGTGGGTAATTCCAGAACTAGGGGGCACTGTTTTAAAATTAGGGGGCATCCTTTTAGGACAGAGATGAGGAGAAATGTTTTCTCTCGGAGGGTTGTGTGACTTTGGAACTCTCTGCCTCAGAAGGCGTTGGAGGCGGGGTCATTCAATATCTTTCAGGCAGAGGTAGAGAGATTTTTGTTAGGCAGGGAATCAAAGGTTATCGGGGTAGATGGGAATGTGAAATCAAAACACAAGCAGATCAGCCATGATCTTATTGAATGGTGGAGCAAGCTCAAGGGGCCGAATGGCCTACTCCTGTCCCTATTTCTCATGTTCCCATGCTCTAAAAACTAACTTGAATTCACTTACAGCTGCACTTGCAAATTCCCAATTGTTTAGCCTTTAGCCTCCCTTTCCCCACAACATTTGTGCAACTACTAATCTGCTCAACCACATCCACCCTTTGCCTTTGACATCTTTGTCCCTAATAAAACCGTTACACGTTCCCCCCATGTCTGCTCGTCATGGTACGGCCCTCATCTCCACTCCCTTAGGCCCATGGGATGCAGATTTGAGCAACTAGTTTAGCCATTCACTGTCAGATCTGGTTAAAGCACTATTGAGTCCTGCCCTTGTCTGCTAAAAAAGCTTACCTTCAAGCCCCACTTACTCAGCTTCCCTCTGCTCACTGATTCTCGCTAGTTCCCAGCTAAGCAATTCCTCGATCTTAAAATTCTCATCCCTGTTTTCCTGGCATCCCTCCTTCCTATCTCAGTGATCTCCTCCAACCCCACAATGCTCCAAGACATCTGTGCTCACCATGATCATTCCACAATGCAAGCCATTGCAAACCATCTTCTTAAACCCCTCTCCCCATCGTCTCCGCCCTCATCTCCAACAATAAGTGCAAGAAGCTCGTGGACTTCACTAAGATTGAAACAATTCAGTCAGCTGCATCCGTTCCTCCCTTCCAATAGCCCACCTGGCCACACTTCCTCTCAGGATCCCCCCTGCATTTGGGAAACTCTCACCTTTCTCTAGTTTTTCTTGTGTCTGAGCTCCTATCCATAAGATCCTGCTCCTGCTCCTGCTCCCTTGACCCTACTCCTACTAAAGTCCTGGCCACCTAACGCTAATTTCTCTTTGCTTTCCATGGTCAGCTTGTTGTGCTGTGTGGTCCCTTTAAGATTGCTGCGTGGTTGCACATGTGCACATCCGAAAAGACACATTGCTTGTTTGCCGTCTGCTTGGTCCCTGCACCCGTTGTCACCTCCAAAATTCATGTTTTTTTTCCCCCAGAACTCCTGGGTTTGATTTCCTGCAATCAGGTTTCTGCCCCTGCCACTGTACCGAAATAGCTCTTACCAAAGTCACAAATGACACCCAATGTACTTGTGACAAAGATAAACTTTCCCTTCTCGTCCTTCTTGGACTGTGTGCTGCCTTTAACATGGCTGACCACACCATCCTTCTCCGATGCCTCTCTGCTGGTGTCCAGCTCTTACCTGGTTCCATTCTTTTCAATCTAATCCTAGCCAGAGAATCACTTCCAATCTCCTCTTACTCAGCTTCGCTCTGCTCAATGATTCTTGCTGGTTCCCAGATAAGCAATGCCTCGATCTTAAAATTCTCATCCCTGTTTTCCTGGCAACCCTCCTTCCTATCTCAGTGATCTCCTCCAACCCCACAATGCTCCAAGACATCTGTGCTCACCTAATTCCGGTCTCTTAACCATCCCTGATTTTAATAATTCCACACTCGATAGTTATACCTTCAGCTGCCAAGACCTAAACTCTGCAATTCCTTCCAAAACCTCTTCACCTATCGACCAATCTCTCCACCTTAAAAATGCTCTTTAAAACTTTCCTCATTTGCTCACCTGCCCTAAAATCTCCTTATGTGGCTCAGTGTAATATTTTGATTTCTAATGCTCTTGTGAAGTGCTTTAGGATGTTTTACCAGGCTAAAGGTATAAATACAAGTTGTCGCTTTTGGTTATAAAATGTATGTATTTTCTTCTACTCCACTGGGGTGAAGGGTGTAAGGCCAGTTAATTGGGGCAAGCTGGTGTTAATGCTACTATGGATGCATCTCCATCTGAACCACGCAACCAGAAAGTCCAGGGTGTACCTACATTCAGTAGCCCATTCTGCCTGACCACTCCCACACTCCCTCACCCACCCACACAACTCTGCGCAATTAGCTTGTTACTAATATGATCTGCTGGAGCTGGGGTTATGATGGAACTATTCAGGGTAGACATCCCCCTACTGTTCTTTTCCCCACTAATTCATATTTCTCTGGCATTGAACTGTCTGCAGCCTTTGACATGTTTGACCATACCATCCTCATCCAAAGCCTCTCCACCATCTTCCAGCTAGGATTGCTCTCACTTATGCATTCACTTTACATACCCCCTGAATCTGAGCTCACAAGTTACTATTCTACCTAAATTGGCATGAGCAGAAAACTCAATATAATTCCTTGTGCCTATGTGCAGATTATCTACGTAAATTAAAAATCCCTGTGTCATACCCTAATCCCAAACCCAGTGGTTTAAGGGACATCCATTTAGCTCAGCTCATTGCGTTTGGCCATCCCTCTGTCCATGCACTACAGTCCCTTTAATACATTGTGTCATACTTTTCATAAAGGCCTCTCATGCGTCGCTTTGTGAGCAACATCCATCGTATGCTTTTTTTCTACACATTCTGTATTTCTGTTCATCCCCTTCTCTCAAGGAGTACAAACAATAGACAGTCAAATCACACCAAAGAAAAATAAAACTTATCAAATGAAATCATAATATTATTTTAGGTATTGACAAAAACATCCACAAAACGTCTTAGGCGGACTGGCAGACCCACCGTACTCCCTCTCCATGGCCACCAATGCACAGACAATGCTATAGACATAGTTATGAAAGAGAGGCAGGCAAGCAAAATGATCACTCTTATGGGCCGTATCTAACATGGACTTCTGGTGGTGTTGTTTTAAGGTTGAAGTAAAACATGTCATTGGGCAGGGTGGAGCCAGTTCCATGCTGGTGTATCTGGTATTGTTGAGTTGTCTCAGAAGACAGAGATCTGGCTGGAGGCAAAGATCCTTCCTTAAAAGTACTTATATTTACATAACTAACTATATGCAAGATTACAGAACATCAGGACAAAGCTACTGCTCCTCTCTTAGATTCTTCTCATCATCTCTTTGAGTGACATCATTATGACATAGCTCCTTACGCACATGCTCAGAGTCGTGTTAGAGTTACCATTTACAGTGCAGGGTGCAAAATAAGGGAAAGTGTTTAGTATTTGGCAGGAACATTTTTCATCTTATCATAAATTCAGTATCAAAAGCATAGAGCACAGAACACAGCATGACTCCAGTTCTTCTTCAATAATGTAGTGAGAGTTTACACCACATTGTATGAAAGTGCAGCATTCTCCAATTGGCATGAACTGAAGTGTTGTTTTCCAAGGCATATTCCAAAACATCAACCTAAGATAACTTCATTTCACTGATGGCTTGAAGCTGACTTTGAATTAGCCCTTCTTTCACTGCCATCGGGTGAACAGTTATTACAGGGTGAATCTTCACTCTTGCATGTGTCTGAGGCTTTATGCTGAGGAGCTGAAGCAGCTTGGGCTTACTCAAAGTCTAAATAAAGTATGATTGTTTTGGAGCTAAGTGAGCAGCCATGTCTGAATTACAACAGCAGTATTGGTTCCATGCTGGTTAATGCACTGATCCAAAACAATGGAGTAGCTTCATACAGAGCTGTTGCGAACAGATTGAGATTTGCACACTTGCCAACCAATTTATGCAACCAAACTCAATCCTCTTTGGTTGGCATGTTATGAACGACAATAATTAAAGCATAATTAATAAAGTAATTTTATTTTCATAAAAATATAATGTGTTTACAAGTGCTCAAAATATAATGAGGTTCTTACATTTTGATTTAAAAAATCTACAAGTAATAGAAACTATCGAACATGCCATCAACTAAATAGTCAAATAAATGTCTTATTTCCAATATTTCTGCTCCAATTTGCAGACAACCAATTTAAATGTTTATGTTTTCTAAAGTGTGAAGTGAACCTAAAAGTTCCTTTTTAGTATCAATGTTTTAATTATCTCTCTTCAGTGAGATGGGATTAGAGAATAAGGAATAATTGATCCAGCATGGGCAGTGTCCATTTTTATGATTATGTATTCAGCCCCTATTTTTATGTAAATATATATTAAACACTTGCAGCAATTCAGGAAGCAGAGAAATAGAGTTTCATGCAGCATGAGAGTCTTACTGTGATACAGTGGCTGGGTGACACAAAATGCCATTATCATTCTAAAAGGGATATATAATGGAAGATGTGGGCACAGGAAATGCCTGCAGACATTCGATTTTTAATGTATCTATATAAATCTTTTCATTTTACGATACCTTTCAACAGCTATGGGGTAAAGGCAGGGAATGGGACTAGGTGAGCTGGCACAGACATGACAGGCTGAATTACCTTTCTCGGTGCTATAACTGTTCTATGATTCTTTCAGCAGTTTACAGCAAACCTAATTTAATGTCAGAGAGAAGTATTGAAAATTATTACAAAAATTATTTGTTTGTATATTTCTTATAGAGCAGGGCAAATGGAGGGAGAATGTTGGGGATGCATTGGCTTGTATCTGGCAAGGAATCTGTGGCAAAGGCTGTGGCAGTTTTCCTTTATGAAGAAACAACTGAGCGCAGTTCATCCTTCTGCTACTGTACTTCCTGCAGTATTCTGAAATCAGATAGAACTTAGAACATCCTCAATACCTTAAGCCACACAGTAGTCCCTCGACCACCCCCTTACTCCACTCCCCTCTTCAAGCACATATCAAAGGCCATGCACTAACCTGTTCCAGACATCTATTCATCATATATGAGCCCTGGCAGCTGAAAAGCCATTTGACTGCAAGAGACAACTGACTGATTCTGATCATGGACTCTCTGTTAGGAGTCACTGGTTAGCAGTCAGAAAAAGGAACCGGGCACATTTCTCTTTTTCTATCTAAGCACCACTCAGTGTCTGTACCGCAGCTATTGAGATACACTAAAGCAAGCTGGAATTGCCCAAGTCTGTATGGCTCACTCCCACATGGGGCAGTGCCAACACCTACTAAGCCGATGGACCAGTTTTGATGTATTTATATAAGCAAGAAGTTTTAAATAGGCTGGCCTCCAAACACCATATTAAAAAATATGCTTTAAGCCCTGTGTTGCTCTGATGTGCGCACAGCAGATGAACAAATTAAATGATGATTCTGTTAAAATGGCAATGAAGAGAACTGCTTGAAATGTTGGAAACACTCATCAGGTCCAGCATCATTCGCAAGATTATTATTCAGTGCAAGGACCCTTCCTTAAATGGAACTAGACCTTTGAAGATCAACAAGGAGCTGGCTGCTGACTTATGGTGCTGAACCTTTCATTGCAACCTGTTCAACTGGAAAGGTTAATGTGCAATGTGCCCAAACTCTGATGTAGCCGGGGATCTGAATCTGATGGAGCAGTTCTCCTTTCATTGCTGATATAACTTGATTTCTTCATCTGTGTTCTTTGCTGCCTCATCAAATATTTACTGCATTTAAAAAAAAATACATTTGCTTTGTTCTGAGTACAGATTTCAGAAGCTGGAATAGGCTCTACTGTGCCTCACCACCACAGCAGGGAGACTGGGGCCTCAGGACTCAGTTAGCAGACTGCCTGCAGCCAGCACTGGTGTTCTCAAACACAATTTAAACAGCACTATTCCAGTTTAACCCTTTCGCTGACTCACACTAAACACAACAACCAAAACATCAAGACTGGCAAAATAAACAAAGTTAAAAGGCTGTTCTTAAAAAAAACTAAAGCGTTTCTTTTTATATTAGTGAACTTTGAAAATAAAAGTCCTTTTTGGAGGTTTTAGTTTTTATAAGGTGAGGGAATGCATGTTTCCTTATTGCTTCATTCCCTATGAAAGGACCAGGCAGGGCAGATGACAGGTTAAACACCAGGTACTTGTCTCAACCATAACCTTGACCCAGCCACCATCACTGTTCATTTCCATGCCCTACACCATCAAATCTTGTGGTGCCTCTGAATGAGATTGCTCAGTTACTGCTTGCTGGATGTTTTGGGCCTGCATCCTTGGGGAACAGGATTGAAATCGCTTAAACCCAGCTTACTTTGATCAGTCTTCACAAGAAAAAAAAGACTTTCCTCCCATCTGTCCAGTTGACATCAATCAATAGTGTGCTTTGTCTGTGTAAACATTATAGATTGTTGAAGCGATTGAGATTTTTTTTGCCTGGGAGCTGTGGTTGTTTAGCAATGCCATCCTTCAACCAAAACTATTTTGAGGCAACAGCCGCTCATTTCTTTTTTTGCCGATTATAGTTCATTAAGAAACAGACATCTGATGGCAATCACTCCTCACAGGAACAAACACTTCAAATGTTTTCAAATATCAGTGTGCATGCGAAGATTCTCCCAGGTGGAAGAATTGCTTCATTATGAAAACAAAACAGTTTTTTTTTTTAAACTCACCCTCCCCAAGGCTTAAAACCTGCCTTCCAAGCTTAACTGGAAAATTCCAGTGAGCCCCTGATATAATGAGTGAGCCCCGCTTCCTGTAAGGACTCCATCCCATTCTCTCAGTTCCTTCGCCTCCGTCGCATCTGTTCCGATGATGCTACATTCAAAAACAGTTCCTCTGACATGTCCTCCTTCTTCCTTAACCGAGGTTTTCCACCCACGGTCGTTGACAGGGCCCTCAACCGTGTCCGGCCCATCTCCCGCGCATCCACCCTCACGCCTTCTCCTCCCTCCCAGAAACATGATAGGGTCCCCCTTGTCCTCACTTATCACCCCACCAGCCTCCGCATTCAAAGGATCATCCTCCGCCATTTCCGCCAACTCCAGCATGATGCCACCACCAAACACATCTTCCCTTCACCCCCCTTATCGGCATTCCGTAGGGATCGCTCCCTCCGGGACACCCTGGTCCACTCCTCCATCACCCCCTACTCCTCAACCCCCTCCTATGGCACCACCCCATGCCCACGCAAAAGATGCAACACCTGCCCCTTCACTTCCTCTCTCCTCACAGTCCAAGGACCCAAACACTCCTTTCAAGTGAAGCAGCATTTCACTTGCATTTCCCCCAACTTAGTTTACTGCATTTGTTGCTCCCAATGTGGTCTCCTCTACATTGGAGAGACCAAACGTAAACTGGGCGACCGCTTTGCAGAACACCTGCGGTCTGTCCGCAAGAATGACCCAAACCTCCCTGTCGCTTGCCATTTTAACACTCCACCCTGCTCTCTTGCCCACATGTCTGTCCTTGGCTTGCTGCATTGTTCCAGTGAAGCCCAACGCAAACTGGAGGAACAACACCTCATCTTCCGACTAGGGACTTTACAGCCTTCCGGACTGAATATTGAATTCAACAACTTTAGGTCGTGAGCTCCTTCCCCCATCCCCACCCCCTTTCTGTTTCCCCCTTCCTTTTTTTTCCAATAAATTATAAAGATTTTCCTTTTCCCACCTATTTCCATTATAAAAAAAATTTAAAAAAAAAACCCCACTAGAGCTATACCTTGAGTGCCCTACCATCCATTCTTAATTAGCACATTCGTTTATATAATATCACCAACTTTAACACCTATGTGTTCTATTGTACTATTGTCGTTGACATCTTTTGATGATCTGCTTCTATCACTGCTTGTTTGTCCCTACAACCACACCCCCCCGCCACCTCTCTCTCTCTCTATCTCTCCGCCCCCCACACACACACCTTAAACCAGCTTATATTTCAACTCTTTCTTGGACTCGAACTCAAGTTCTGTCGAAGGGTCATGAGGACTCGAAACGTCAACCCTTTCCTTCTCCGCCGATGCTGCCAGACCTGCTGAGTTTTTCCAGGTGATTCTGTTTTTGTTTTGGATTTCCAGCATCCGCAGTTTTTTTGTTTTTATTTTTTTTCCTTATATAATGGGTTGGATTTTGTGGTCATAGCGAAGGGATGACGGTCAGTACACTGGCAGCTAGCCATGGAGTTTTCATCATCCACATGGACATTCCATCATCGAGTGCCTGCTTCAACATATGCTCTCTACGGGGGATTGGTGGTGTATATGAGAAGGGCAAGCAATCATGAGGTTCTTCAACCAACCAGATGGAAGAAACCTCAGTGAAATATGCAAGTTTTCGTCAAAATCAGTGGCGACATTGGGCGAGTCGGGAGGTTAAAGTGTTAAAAATCAGATTCCCAACCCAGACCCACCTCCATCCCACCTACCTGAGTTGGGAAGGTGGGTGGGCAGCAAGCCCACTCCAAGGAGACAGGTTGGCACTTTGAATATGATAATGAGACTGTGAGCCTCATTCAGGCTTGAATTCCAGACACAGATGAGTTAAAATACCACTGCAGGTGGGGGAAGCCTGATGTCTAGGTCCCCACACATTTTCAGCCACCAGCAACCTACTCCTGCTGGGCCAGGTCAGTAAAAATTCAGCCTGAAAAGCCTGAACCAGGAAGTATAAATTAGATTTAAATCAGGTAAAGAAGGGAAAATAAAAATTTGTAAATAACCATTGGGTTAAGAAACAGATATAAGAGTCAAAAAAAAAAACAGAATTACCTGGAAAAACTCAGCAGGTCTGGCAGCATCGGCGGAGAAGAAAAGAGTTGACGTTTCGAGTCCTCATGACCCTTCAACAGAACTTGAGTTCGAGTCCAAGAAAGAGTTGAAATATAAGCTGGTTTAAGGTGTGTGTGTGGGGGGCGGAGAGATAGAGAGAGAGAGAGGTTGGGGGTGGGTGTGGTTGTAGGGACAAACAAGCAGTGATAGAAGCAGATCATCAAAAGATGTCAACGACAATAGTACAATAGAACACATAGGTGTCAAAGTTAAAGTTGGTGATATTATCTAAACGAATGTGCTAATTAAGAATGGATGGTAGGGCACTCAAGGTATAGCTCTAGTGGGGTTTTTTTTTATATATAATGGAAATAGGTGGGAAAAGGAAAATCTTTATAATTTATTGGAAAAAAAAAGGAAGGGGGAAACAGAAAGGGGGTGGGGATGGGGGAGGGAGCTCACGACCTAAAGTTGTTGAATTCAATATTCAGTCCGGAAGGCTGTAAAGTCCCTAGTCGGAAGATGAGGTGTTGTTCCTCCAGTTTGCGTTGGGCTTCACTGGAACAATGCAGCAAGCCAAGGACAGACATGTGGGCAAGAGAGCAGGGTGGAGTGTTAAAATGGCAACCGACAGGGAGGTTTGGGTCATTCTTGCGGACAGGCCGCAGGTGTTCTGCAAAGTGGTCGCCCAGTTTACGTTTGGTCTCTCCAATGTAGAGGAGACCACATTGGGAGCAACGAATGCAGTAGACTAAGTTGGGGGAAATGCAAGTGAAATGCTGCTTCACTTGAAAGGAGTGTTTGGGTCCTTGGACGGTGAGGAGAGAGGAAGTGAAGGGGCAGGTGTTGCATCTTTTGCGTGGGCATGGGGTGGTGCCATAGGAGGGGGTTGAGGAGTAGGGGGTGATGGAGGAGTGGACCAGGGTGTCCCGGAGGGAGCAATCCCTACGGAATGCCAATAAGGGGGGTGAAGGGAAGATGTGTTTGGTGGTGGCATCATGCTGGAGTTGGCGGAAATGGCGGAGGATGATCCTTTGAATGCGGAGGCTGGTGGGGTGATAAGTGAGGACAAGGGGGACCCTATCATGTTTCTGGGAGGGAGGAGAAGGCGTAAGGGCGGATGCGCGGGAGATGGGCCGGACACGGTTGAGGGCCCTGTCAACGACCGTGGGTGGAAAACCTCGGTTAAGGAAGAAGGAGGACATGTCAGAGGAACTGTTTTTGAATGTAGCATCATCGGAACAGATGCGACGGAGGCGAAGGAACTGAGAGAATGGGATGGAGTCCTTACAGGAAGCGGGGTGTGAGGAGCTGTAGTCGAGATAGCTGTGGGAGTCGGTGGGTTTGTAATGGATATTGGTGGAGAGTCTATCACCAGAGATTGAGACAGAGAGGTCAAGGAAGGGAAGGGAACTGTCAGAGATGGACCACGTGAAAATGATGGAGGGGTTGAGATTGGAAGCAAAATTAATAAATTTTTCCAAGACCCGACGAGAGCATGAAGCGGCACCGAAGTAATCATCGATGTACCGGAGAAAGAGTTGTGGAAGGGGGCTGGAGTAGGACTGCAACAAGGAATGTTCCACATACCCCATAAAGAGACAGGCATAGCTGGGGCCCATGCGGGTACCCATAGCCACACCTTTTATTTGGAGGAAGTGAGAGGAGTTGAAGGAGAAATTGTTCAGCTTGAGAACAAGTTCAGCCAGACGGAGGAGAGTAGTGGTGGATGGGGATTGTTCGGGCCTCTGTTCGAGGAAGAAGCTAAGGGCCCTCAGACCATCCTGGTGGGGAATGGAGGTGTAGAGGGATTGGACGTCCATGGTGAAGAGGAAGCGGTTGGGGCCAGGGAACTGGAAATTGTTGATGTGACGTAAGGTGTCAGAGGAATCACAGATGTAGGTGGGAAGGGACTGGACAAGGGGAGAGAGAAGGGAGTCAAGATAAAGAGAAATGAGTTCTGTGGGGCAGGAGCAAGCTGAGACGATCGGTCTACCGGGGCAGTTCTGTTTGTGGATTTTGGGTAGGAGATAGAAGCGGGCCATCCGAGGTTGGGCGACCATCAGGTTGGAAGCTGTGGGAGGGAGATCCCCAGAGGAGATGAGGTCAGTGACAGTCCTGGAAACAATGGCTTGATGTTCAGTGGTGGGGTCATGGTCCAGGGAGAGGTAGGAGGAAGTGTCTGTGAGTTGACGCTCAGCCTCTGCGAGGTAGAGGTCAGTGCGCCAGACAACAACAGCACCACCCTTGTCAGCGGGTTTGATGACAATGTCAGGGTTGGACCTGAGAGAATGGAGTACAGTAAGTTCAGAGAGAGACAGGTTAGAATGGGTGAGAGGAACAGAGAAATTGAGACGACTAATGTCGCGCTGACAGTTCTCAATGAAAAGATCGAGAGCAGGTAAGAATCCAAAGGGAGGGGTCCAGGTGGAGGGAGAATATTGGAGATGGGTAAAAGGATCCGTTGAACTGGGAGAGGACTCCTGCCCAAAGAAGTGAGCCCGGAGATGAAGACGGCGGAAGAAGAGTTCAGTATCATGCCGAGCCCGAAATTCATTCAGGTGAGGGTGTAAGGGTATGAAACTAAGTCCTTTGCTGAGCACTGAAATTTGGAGGAAGTGAGAGGAGTTGAAGGAGAAATTGTTCAGCGTGAGAACAGGTTCAGCCAGACGGAGGAGAGTAGTGGTGGTTTGGAGGAAGTGAGAGGAGTTGAAGGAGAAATTGTTCAAAACAGAGTCTTGGGCTCTGAAGATCACACCTTTAAATATTAATGTTTTTTGTAGTTGTTTTTGAGAATCACTTTTCATTTCAAGATATTTTCCCTCCTTTCCCAACTCTTGAATTGCCCACATAATGCATCTTTGCAAACAAAGATACTGTGAGCCCTGCCTCCAGCTCCCTGTCCTCTTTGATCATCAGTGGGTGTCTAGGGACAGCACCTCTGCGCTCCCTTTCTGTAGGGAGGACCTATGGCTTTTGTTTAGTACCCCCTCTGCTGCACCAGTGATCCAGTTTGGTTGATAACACCAGTGTGTGAACTTCCTCTCACACTATGCTACAGTTACTGAAATCCATCTCTCAGAGATGTTTACCCACTGACCTCATTGACTCAGCATCTGTGGATCCTTCCTTAAGTCTCACTCCTCCTCTAACTGGTAGCCTTTGTTGCATGGTTTAAAATGAGTATTCTTTCTGTAATAAGCCAGGCATCACTCTGACACTGAACAGTTTAGAAAATGTTTACTACACAAAGATCAATTAGCATAAAAACATTCAGATCAATAGAATGAAACTCAGTACTCAGATAATGCCAACCTATTTTATTGTACTGATTTTAACCAATGCCCACTCAGTTTAAAGAATGAATATCAAGCAGCAGCAGCTGCATAGAAGCTGTGAACTCTGGGCTCATTGTTATGGATATAAACTCCTCATTGTCTTTTCTTTTTCCTTCCTGCCTTTGCTGCTCAATCACAGGGATGTCCGAAGACTTGGAATAACTTTGATGGGACATCAGAAGAAAATCCTCAGCAGCATCCAGATCATGAGGGAACAGCTAATATGCTCAAACGGCCCAGGTATCCATGTATAGCCAGCAAGAAGTTACAACAGAACTTATATTACCTGAAGGCTGGCGTGCAATAAGGCATTATAGAAATCAAAATGGCTGAACATCAGACTTTTACAATTTTGCCTTTAATATAAACCACAAAAGATTTACCAATGCAAGAGATGGGTACTGCTTCTGTCCTGACAGAACTCCTTGGAAAATCTTACGATCATTACCTACCATTTTATGGATGATCTTCAGGCAGGCGGGTTCCTCTCGAAGACTGAACTGTGCTCAGATGTGTTAATGCTCGACATGTTCGACTCCTCGGTCACCCAAACTGACACTGAGTTAACTGCAAAAGCAAGAACTAGGCATGAGGGACTTATAGAAATGGTGTACGTACCTCGTCCAACAGAGTGCACTGATTTCAGTGAGGGAGCTGGACGATATGACCCTGTTTAAAGAAGCTGCCTCAGGAGAATGGTAGAGTGGCAGAGTTAATACTTCCAGGAGCCGCAGGACTACCCCTGTGCAGCTCTATCACCCAGTCATTGCTGCAACACATTGAAAGCAGAGTTCAACACGTTGACCAGGAAGCATTTAGATTGGAATTTTTATGGCATTGGGAGTTCTGTGGACAGTTTAAAAATGTACAAAATTTACAAAAAGTTGATTTAATCATTTATTCTTAGCTAAATTGATATTTGGAGAGTGCAGACACTTTACTGATTGTTCTTTTGCCTAGTGTTGGAGTTTTAAAGATTGCACTTCTGACTTGGGAATGGTTTGACACATTCAATATGTTGAAACTGAGGCTGAGGGGAAATATAGTAGCCCTGTGTATTTACCAGTAAGTCATCTTAAATTGCAACAGTTTATAAATTGCCCCCCTCTATTTACCATCTTGGTTAGACAAATAATTGCACTCCCCTCAACTTCTAAAGCTAGAAGACATGAAGTTGCCACTGACAGGCCAAGTTTGAAGGCCATTATCAGATGAATGGTGGAGCAGGCTCGATGCCCTACTCGTGCCCCTATTTCTTATGATCTCATGATCTTAGTGACGAAAGAGTTCATTCTGTGGGTGTAACTGGGATTTGCAGCACCTACAGAATCAGTCAGTCAGAGCAAAGGTCCCAGTCATTATTCTAAATGACCTCAGGACTTTGCTGTGAAGTATTGTCCATTATATCGAATTTCTAACCAGTAGTTGGTGCAAAAGCTGAACTGACCTATGAGGAGGGCGGCAGTGTTTAAGAGCTCCAGGTTCCTCACACTTATAGAGTAATTATTGTTACCTCACCAAGATTAAATCTAGTCACATGTGCAAGCCAACAATTTAATATCAACTATGTGCCAATGTACTAAGGACCAATGCAGTGTTGATGTCCCACCAATTGGTGTCCTTTGTACATTCTCTAGCCAGGATGTCAGAGACACATCTGGGCAGAACATCATTCTGTACACTTTGACTTCTTTGAATCCAATATTGCAAATCTGAACATTGGAGTTGTGAATCTAAAGGAACTCCTAGTTTCAAAATGCTAAACCTAACCATCATGTGCAGTACGTGTGTACTAATAAGGGACAGTTATTTGATGCAGTGACTCCCTGTTTGAGTCAGATGCGTGTTTATCTCGACTTTATTCTTGCATACAACGAAATTAATATAGGCTCAGGGGGGTGGGGGTGATGGCAAAAGGAAAGGGATTGTAGATTTGTAATTTGTGTGCTTTTGACTCCTAAAATGCTATCTGAGTTTGAAACAAAATGATGGACCTTTAAATCTATTGCATGAATCACCTCTTCTGGAGTCAATTGTGGAGTGCGAGGCTTTCAGATGTTCTGGGCCAGTGACTGTTGCTGTATTCTGAGGCTGTTCATGGTGTGAGTTGCAGCATTTGTATCAAGTTCTTTATAAGTACCACCTTAAAACAGTTTGAATGAAAATTTTAATATTTACTATTATAAAGTAGCATTAGTAAAGTGTAAAAACCATAAATACTTTTTATACTACCGGCAGAGAAAGGCGTTGTTACATTTCTAGTCCTGTGTCTCTTCAGATTGTATTACTTATAAGGTTGTTATATTAGAGCCCTGCATTATTTAACAGTTAATCCTCTACAATGCATCACAAAGTTAATACATTTGTAAAATATGGATATAAAATATAATGCTAGAAACTAATACATACTTTATATAAACAATATGCAACTTGGTAATAATACTTGGTTAAAAAACACAACTATCAATTAACATCTTGGCCTCATAATATACTGCAATATTCAGGGTGATATTAGGTCAGAAACTATTCCGTGATTTATATTTTCATGCCTCACTGCTCTTTTCATTGATCTCTTCTTCATTTCGTTGTGCCAAGGGAGTAAATTGAAAAATGATAAAAACTTACAATTACTCTGGACCTCATTTTTCTAAGTACAGTATTTTGATATAAAGAACTTATGTATTACATGACTGACTTCAGTCAAGTGTTTGATTGCCCAGAGCTTTCTATGAACATCTCCTGGTACTATTTTCTGGTGTTTCGCACTATGTGGGTCTGTGGTGGAGTTCCAGGCTCTGTGGGCCTGTGGTGGAGTTTGCGGTTCTGTGGGCCTGTGGTGGAGTTCCAGGCTCTATGGTGGGGTTCCTTGCTCTGTGGGTCCATGGTAGAGTTCCAGGCTCTGTGGATCTGTGGTGGAGTTCCAGGCTTTGTGGGCCAGTGGTGGAGTTCAAGGCTCAGTGGGTCAGGGGTGGAGTTCAAGGCTCAGTGGGTCTGTGGTGGAGTTTAAGGCTCAGCGGGTCTATGGTGGAGTTCCATGATCTGTGGGCCGGTGGTGGAGCTCTCAGCTCTGTGGGCCTGTGATAAAGTTCCGGGCTCTGTGGGTCTGTGGTGGAGTTCTAGGCTCTGTGGGCCTGTGGTGGAGTTCCAGGTTCTGTGGGCCTTTGGTGGAGCTCTCAGCCCTATGGGTCTGTGGTGGAGTTCAAGGCTCAGTGGGTCTGTGGTGGAGTTCAAGGCTCAGCGGGTCTATGGTGGAGTTCCATGATCTGTGGGCCAGCGGTGGAGCTCTCAGCTCTGTGGGCCTGTGGTAAAGTTCCGGTCTCTGTGGGTCTGTGGTGGAGTTCAAGGCTCTGTGGGTCTGTGGTGGAGTTCCATAATCTGTGGGTCTATGATGGAGTTCCAGGTTCTGTGGGCCTTTGCTGGAGCTCTTTGCCCTGTGGGCCTGTGGTGGAGTTCCATGATCTGTAGGCTATGATGGAGTTCAAGGCTCAGTGGGTCTGTTGTGGAGTTCAAGGCTCTGTAGGTCTGTGGAGGAGTTCGAGGCTCAGTGGGTCTGTGGTGGAGCTGTTATTTTTTATTTATTTGTTCAAGGGATGTGAACATTGCTGGCAAGGCCAGCATTTATTGTCCATCCCTAATCCTAATAATAATGATATTATTTCCTCCATTAGGATTATTTTCTGCTGTTTCTGTAGATCTGAAGGTTGGGAACTTTCTCTCTGGAAGGCTGTGGATGCTGACTCCATTGACACCCATGTGTTAGGTGAGGGTGTAAAGGGATATGGAGCAGAGAGGTAAATGAAATTGAGATGCTTAGCAGTCATGACTGAATTGAAGGAATTGCTCAACTGATGGTATATCCTACTTGCACAAGAGGCCATGCAGATGATTTATCTCCCAATCCCTTTTAGTCTTATACTGAGCTCTCAAATGGCACATGGTTTGCCATCTACTGGTTGTGGGGAGGCGCTTTGTTTGTAGTGGGCTACTCTCCGGCCTTTCCTGACACTTGGTACACTGACAGGAAATCTCACTGTCATCGTATTTGGTGTCCATTGCTCTTCTGAGTTACTAACACTTCTGTAACTCAACTAGAATACAGAAAGTTATTCCACCTAGGGCAAGCTCAGAGAACAACAGTAATTGAAGCACTCAAGTCCCTATATGCTGTTGATTTTGAAATTAACCTCTGAGGTAACAACAGACTAACATTTTGCACATTCATCTGAAATTTCTAACTCTACTAATTTAGCAGAAGCAATAATGGGATAGCATCTTCATTAACATAATGAAGAATGAAATTTCAGACAACTGTGCTAAGTGTTCATATGCCTGTGCCTGTGGTTTGATTTCCTATTACCTTTCTATTTTTGGGAGGACAGTTAAGGGATTTCTGCTTTCCTTAGTAGGCTTCATAGCACTTAAAAAGAGGCTTCAAATAATATGTGCGTCAGAAGGTTGGATCCTACAGGGATCTTATTGAGTTAATGAAAGTTGAAGTGACGCTTTAATTTTGATGCATGATTTTGTATCTATATCGGGAACACTGCTGAAGAAACCTGACAGGCAGAGTCACTCATAGTTGTCTAGTGATCACTGTTACTTTCTAATAACTGTTAAGTTAACAATTCTTATCAGATTTATGGTTTTAATGAATACCTTGTACTCATTACTGCACTGTGCTAAATAGTCAAACTGTCTGTCTGAGGCATGTAATTGGAGGCCAAATTGAATTTTGCTTAATATTGGACACAGAAATAGTTGGTAACTTGCTACAGATTGTTACTGTATAAATCTGCAGTAATGGGTCAGAAAACCCCCCAAGCATAAAGATCATCAACATCAGCAACGAACACACTGATGGCCACGGTTGGCTCAGAACACAATTTCAATTTATATTTCATTGAAATTAGCAGATAGTAGTTGAGCACTAATTGATCCAGAATCATCAGGTCTCATCCAGGGAGGCCACAGAATGGAAAACTGTCACACTGTTCCATAGAAGGTGTTCTTCTCATGTCAAGACCAGGGCCCATTGGCGTGCTATTGCTGTCAGCAGGAATTGTAATGCATCTGTCAGCATATTCATGTGGAATTCCTAAGTATCCAAATGTAATACATTTGTCAACTCCATTACTTTCATTGAATACTGTTTGAATCTGTAGATCAGTTTCATGCAAGCTCAGTAGCACAACCTTTACAATTTTTTTCTTTATTCTTTCATGGGATGTGGGCAAGGCCAGCATTTTTTTGCCCATTTTTAATTACCCCTGAACTGAATGGCTTGCTCGGTCACTTCAGAAGAAGGTTAAAAGTCAACCAGATTGCTGTGGGTCTGGAGTCACATGTACGCCAGACCAGGTCAGGATGGCAGATTTCCTTCCTTAAAGAATATTAGTGAACCAAATGGGTTTTCACAGCAATCGATGATAGTTTCATGGTCACAATTACTGAGACGAGTTTTCAATTCCAGGTTTATTAATTGAATTTAAATCCCATCAGCTGCTGTGATGGGATTTGAATCCTTGTCCCCAGACCATTAGCCTGGGCCTCTGGATTACAAGTCCAGTGACATTACCACTACGCCTCTATCTCCCCATCCCCATAAAAATAAACATGGAAATATTGGATTGTTACATTGGGCTAGATTTTGACTTTGTGTGATGATTAAAATGGTAGACAGTGATCAACAGCCTGTTTCCCATCCATTTCCATTGAAGTCAATGGGGAGAGATCTAAAGCAAACTGCTGATTTGTTGGTACCCATGTTACGTATCACACAAAGTCAAGATCTACCCCAATAACAATTGAGAGTAATTTCACCTTCAGTATTTAGCCTGAGTAGAAAAAGCTTCACCATGTTATAACTCAACAGGGTTTTCTTGATACAAACATGGAGATGTCTGAAGTGGAAAGTGTTCCATTTTCCAGCTTAATATCCCACCATCTTCCATCGAACTTAAATACAGTGGCATCACCTCAAGGATTTGACAGTATTTGCCAACACCGTGACTTGATACTTTCTCAGTTTACGATGTTGCCTGAGCTCCCTTACTGGATTAGTGACTTGTGGTTATTCTATTCATTTTAATCCATATGGGTAGAATTTGTTTCTTATTTAAACCAGATTTGCATGGGTAAAAACAATGAGTGTCAGTGTTTAGTATAACCATTTTCACTGGGTATTGAAGAGATTTATGCATACTGTTTTAACAATAGAGAAATAGTGTCAGTAACAACATCACACATTCTACAATTTGCATGAATTAATTAATATTCATTTTTCACAATTTATCACATACTGCATATCAACAGAATACAGCTAGGATGCTGTGAAATAAGGCTTTGCACCTAAGAAACTTAGAACTGAAAACAAGCAAAGGCAGATTAACTGCATGTTATACGATGGGAGAACATTCCTTTCCACTGATTTCAATCCACCATCACCCACTTTCTGCCACTCTTAGAAGCTCAAATCAGCTCTACAGAATACAAGAATACATATTGCTGTATTAGTTAATACAGGGTATTGGAAAATGGTGAAGAGTTCATCCAGGACATAAAAGGGCCCTTTTGCCCTTTGACCAGTGTGGCCTAACCCTAACCATTCTTCGACCATGTATTGTGGACCTCCCGTCTCTTTGACAAGTCACAGGCATATATTTATAACATAATGGGGGTTATTTTCAACTTCAGCAATGGCAGTAAATCAACAATTAATCCGATTAAACTAAATGGAATGGTATATCAGAGTGAGTCTGTAACAAGTATTGGATTGCATCCTTCAGCATTCAACCATTGCCAAAAGTCATTAACCCCAGTGTATAGTTAAAGAGAGAAAGCTCCACCATTCTTTCTTGAAATACTGTAGCCTTCTGTTCACTTCAGGACATTATATGGTCAAGTTAAAACAAAAAACTTAAATCCATGTATGCCTGGGTCAGAGAGACTTCCATTAAATTTAGAATAAAAATAGCTTCACTGGTCAAGTGCACAAGAGCAGTACATAGAACCTCTTTAGTATCCGTCTTGCTGCAGGAGTTGGGTACACAATGTAGGCCCACATTTCAGTGCAATGCTGAAGAAGTTCTGCATTGTCAGAGATGTAATCTTTTGTCAGAGATATTAACTTGAAACATTGCCTGCCCATCCAGGTTGATTTCAAAGATGAACAGGAAAGTTCTCCCATGTGTCCTGGCCAACATTTATCCCTTAGCCAAAATCATTTAAACATATTAACTGTTCACTTATCTCAGTTTTGTTTGTGGGACTTTGTTGCGTGAAAATTGGGGGTTAAATGTGTCTTGATGTGTTAGTACAAAGTGAGTGACAGTGTATTTGACGACCGTTTCACATTCCACTCAATAGGTTTTTTCATTGCAGTCAAAACAGTAACAATACTTCCAAAATAGTTCATTGGTTGTGAAGTACTTTAGGAAGGCCTGAAGGCATAGAAATCTTTGATCTAAATGCAAGTTCTTTATCTTACAGTGAAGTTCGACAGAATCTTATTCTCATTACTAAGTAGCAGTAATCACATTTTGTGTTGCCCTATAATGGAGCTTTCTGCATTTATTGATGGCATTGATGATGATTTACATATCGGTGTTTTCAATTTGTGTTGAGTATTAATAAGGAATGAGCAATAATTAAACTAATGTAAAGAATATCTTTGTGAATAGCAGGGCTCATAGGGTTAATTCTATTTACGTCTTTATGACCCAAGTTGAAAGATTTAATGCAGTTGAGGTGCTACCCACAATGTTGACTCCATTGTGACATTACAGATGTTGAGATGCTGTAACTCATGTTTCTGGGAAAAGGATATCGGAATAGTATTGACATTTTAGTAGATGAGAGGGGATTTGCCCATCTAGAACCTTGCTATAGGGCCCAAATATTTTTGAAGTTAGTTTTTTTTCCCCTTATGTGGAAGAACAAGACAGACTCAAGTGTTCGTTGGCAAAATATTTCAACCATTAATCATTTTTTTTTTGCCAAGAAGTGATTGATGGCTTTAGGGAGTAACTATTCTCCCTTGGAATTTAATGGGATGTGGTACTAATGAGACATTGTCAGCCCATACCAAGAACTCAATGCGGACTAAGGATTACGGTGGGTATTTAATGACCTTTATAGACAGCCTGTATTGTGTCGCCAAATTAATCTTTTCTGTAATCAACAGACACTGTTCTGAAAATGACAAGGAGACGCAGAACAACATTCAAATGCTATTTATCAAACGCGGTCAGTGGGATGTTGGTTTTAATATGATGGCAAGAATCTCTTTAAAAGCAAATAACATAAGTCATTGGGACCAGATAACAAAGCTTCTGATGAAACCACAGTGTTTCATGTTTTCAGCTCAACTATCTTTTTTTGAAATTACTTTTCTTCACTATAGCTGAATTGGCATGTTCAAAAGAATTATATATTGAGATGAAGGTTGCATATAAATGAGGCTGTCGCTAATTCTTGCTTGCATGTTAAAACCACTGGACATGGTCCCTGGTGACTTCAGTAACTGGCCACTGTCTTTGTTGGCTGTGGTCTCTGCAGAATTGCTGGAAAGTTGGGACTGTACTTTTGTAGATATAGAACTTTTTCCAGATTATTCCTGATCTGCAATAGCTTTCAGACTGACTAGAGAAATTTGTGCTGTGAGCTTCATTGGCGAGTCAAAGAAATTATTAACCCCAGCCATCCTACATCAGATATTTTCAGATGTTGCAAAGTCTCATTCCAGTAGTTACTGTGATATGAGAGTGATCTGGGAATCCTGCATTGTTCAAAGCCCAAAGGAGAGTACAGAGTGGCTTGAGATCCATATTGCTGCCTCTCTCTGCATTGTCCCTCCACCCATCTTCCTTAGCCACCCAAGCTTTGTAAAGCTGACTACTGACAGAGAAACTGTGAAAATCTTCCACACTGAGGCTGGCCTGTGAAGTTCTACCCAGTAAAAGGGGCTGGTGGAGCCTATGTAACTTCTCCATTGTTTAATCCATGCTGGAATTCTATTGTTCTAGCAATACAAATGTAGGAATCGTAGGACATTAAATTTTCCAGTGTAATTCAATTCAAATAGCACTTAGCTCTTGGGCACGCTTGGGTATTATGAGTTCAAAATGTGTCACAGAACTGGGAAATAATACAGGAAATAAACATTTGTAGGAATGATCTCAAACTAGACCAGAATCCATTCCCCATGTGGATCACGTGTTACTGGAGTGAGTTTAATATCAATAGATGCAGGTCATACTCCTGCCCTGGTTTTTTAATGGTCCATTTCTATCACCATTAATTAACAATGATATATATGTCAATAGCACTAATAACAAAACACAGACACTGAAATGTTAACAATGTTAGCAATGGCACTTATTCCATTTACTCAACTAGCATTTAGTCAAATTTGACATGTTTTGAGCCAACATTCTCTAGTGTTACTTTAAGCTGCAGGGATGGAGTTGAGCTAAGGGACAGTAGGTACCAGCCTTGATGAGTGTCCATCCATTCTGACCTCTAGACTTATTGTTTTTATTGACCACAATCCAGTGACTCGGCTAAAAACCTGTTCTTCGTATGCATGCATGCTGAAAATTTAAATAATCAGGTACTGCCCATCAGTTGATTTTGAATGAGATTGAACTCAATATTCACTTGAATGCCCAAAGCCAGATGACTAGGTTATGCAGGGCCGTTTAAACATTGCTGTCTGGTGTCAAAAATTTTCTTACTGCGCACCTAACATATTAGTTAAGACAATGCAAACATTTGTTTTGGATGTGAAACCCACGAACAGCTACCTGTTTACCAGTATAGAATATGGAGGTCAGAAGCATTCAGATAGATGACCGATTCTCGCAGCCCAATTTAATAATGCCTCTGCTGGAGGGTGCCTGGCGTTCAAAATCAAAGCAATAAGGTGACAAATGGAGAGATTCCTGTGTCTGATGTAAAAGGAGAAACAACCCAGTCAATTCTATTGTAATATAAAATGATACTCAAATCTTTGATCTCTTCCCATGGAAGATGTGTAAGCAGATATGATGTGTTATTATTTTTAAATTTTAGCTTTTGTTCAGATGAAAAAAAAACTTTAAAAAAAAACTCTGCCTTTTTTCCTAAATCTTTAAACTATGTAATCTCTTCTTGCATTGATCTATTTTTCTACTTTATTTATGAAAAATACCAATGTAAATGCTAAGAATTAGGATTATTTACTGTAAATAACTGTCACATTTCAAACCAAAGATTTCTTTGTGTTTTCTATGTTGTTATGTACAAGAGGTGTATTTGCACTTGCATTTTAATTGTTACTTTGCTGCTTTTCTTTGGCTTTTATTTATTTGCTTTCAGTTCTTAATAAATGTGGCATTATTCTGGAGATAGGTTTGCTCTAATTTTTACTGACAGACTATTTTAAAAATTATCACTCAATACTTTTAGGCCCACAGAATTGTGACTGAGAAATTAGTAGTGACCTATAGGCATCATGCTATCTTGATTTCATTCTTAGAAAATACTTTTGTCAATTTATTCCAGCTCCCTCTTGTGCAACGTAATCTTCTCTCCCCCAAAAAACACATGTTCTGCTGTGTTTATTTGGCTGGTATATTTTTATCTTCAAAGAAATGAGACCTCAGAAGAATTAAGTTAATTTCACTGAATCATGGAATGATATTCCCTCCCTAACAGCACTGTAGGTGTACCTACACCACATGGATTGCAACGGTTCAAGAAGGCGGCTCACCACCACCTTCTCAAGGGCAATTAGGGATGGGCAATAAATGCTGGCGCAGCCAGCGAAGCCCATATCCCATGAAAGAATTCTTAAAAACGCACAAAAGGCCATTCAGCCAATTGTGCCTGTGCTGGCTCTTTGGATGAATTATATTTCATTACACTCTACTGCTTTTTCCTCGTATCCTTGACTTATGAACATACGAACACACGAACAAGCAGGAGGAGTCGGTCATTTGGCCCCTCAGGCCTACTCCACCATTTAATAAGATTATGGCTGATCTGATAGTAACCTGGCATCCCACCTACCCCGATAACCTATAAATATATCCCTTTAAAAAGTTACAACTGAATCCGCTGCCACCATGCTTTCAGGCAGTGCATTCGAGATCTCAACATAGAATCATTAAATGCAGGTTGAACAGAAGGAGCCCAATCGGTCCATATTAATTTGTAAGAGCGACTCAGCTAGTTCCACTAGCAGAGCAACAACTTGCTGCATAAAAAATATGTTCCTCATGTCCCTCTAGTTCTTTTGACAATTATCTTAAATTTATAGCCTTTGGTTACCGACCCTCTTGTCAATTCTCCTTGTTTACTCTATCAAAACTTTTCCAGATTTTGAGGGCGAGGTGCGGGTGGTGCAGTAGAAGTGGAATCTCTCCACCTAGCTCAAAGGAAGATGCTTGTGGTTGTTGGAGGCTAATCACCCAGGGCATCACTACAGGTGTTCCTTGGGGCAGTGTGCTAGGCCCAACCATCTTCAGTCCCTCCATTATAAGATCAGAAGTGGGGATGTTCACTGATGATTATATAATGTTCAGTACAATTTGCAGCTCCTCAGATACTGAAGCAGTCCATGCTCATATACAATAAGGTCTGGGCAGCATTCCGGTTCTGATAAGTGTCAAATGACATTCACGCCACACAAATGCTGGACAATGAGCATCTCCAGCAAGGGAAGAATCTAACCATCTCCCTTTGACATTCAATGACATTACCATTGCTGAAACCCTCACAATCAACAGCATGGGGCTTACAATTGGCCGTATTCTTAACTTAACCAGCCATTTAAACACTGTGGTTAGAAAAGCAGGTCAGGGGCTGGATATCCTGTAGCAAGTAACACACCTTATGACTTCCCAAAGCCAGTCCACCATCTGAAAAGCATAAGTCAGGAATGTGATGGAATACTCTCCACTTGCCTGAATGAGTGCAACTCCAACAACACTCAAGAAGCTCGACACCATCCAGGACAAAGCAACCTGCTTGATTGGCACCCAATCCACCACCTCCAACATTCACTCTATCCAGTACCAACTCACAATGGCAGCAATGTGTATCATCTAAAAGATGCATTGCCAGAACTCACCAAGGTTTCTTTGATAGCACCTTCCAAACCAACTACCTCTACCACCTATAATGACACTGGCAAAAGATACATGGGACCACCACCACCTGCAAGTTCCCCCCCGCCCCCCCACTAAATCACACACCATCTTGACTTGAAAATATATCACCAAACTGCCAAAAAGGCTACTGTATTCTGTGGAGTTGACACTCTGTGGCATATGAGGCATCCCATTTATAACTCTTCTTCTCCCCTGCTCGGAGATCCTGCCACAGTGAATACTGGAGCTAATACTTCAGCTATGGTCTAACCATTGATTTGAAAGGTTTCAAACAACTTCCTTGCTTTGGCACTTTCTGCCTCCATTAATAAGTCCCAGGATCCTGTAAGCTTTTTAATAACCTTCTCAACTGGTACTGACACCTTCAAGGATGTGAACTCCTCTCAGCCTACATGTACCTGCACATTGTGTAGAATTCAACTTTTTCATTTATATTACCTCTCCTCAACCTTCCCATCAAAATGCATCAAGGGACCTGAGGTGGTGGCCAGAAGGCAAAAAAATAGCCAGAACCCCAAAAGTCTTCTCAGAGTGTGTTTCCTGGTACACTCTGGAAACCTGAATCCAAGAAATAGAACAATAAACACAGAAAGAAGCAGTCCAAGGACTCAGGTGGCTGCACAACAATAAATGATGAGACTGATGTCCAAGATATTTAATCCAATCTGACAATCTCTGCACATCCACAATTCCTGCCTCACACCTGCCAGTCTCTTCCCTGTGGTTATATACAATCTTATTTTAAACACAAGGACAACGTAGATTCAGGTGGTGCGTTATACCATGGAGATTCCTCCTAAACTCCACCTCACATGTAATTTTGTCATCTTAGCCCTGCTGTTTTCATTTTTTTCTATGTTGTCCTATCTTTGCTAACATTGCTTTGCATGTAAACATCGTCACACAGACGATAAGATCTCAGACAGCACATAGTAGAATCATAGGCTGGGATTTCCTGCACCTGATCGTGATGGGCATGTTCAGTGGAGAGTCTCGTGAGAAGGCCCTAGGCGTGTTTCCCAATGACATGAATCCAGGAAGCAATTATCCCCTCCCCCGTCAATGGCGGGCTTCATTTCCCACCATCGAATGTCGGGAACTAAATTCGAATGTAGTTGCATCTCATTATTGCGGCCTCAGGCCAGAATCACACAAATTTAAAGCCCATGCCAGCGTGATTTTATGATGACGTGATTTAGATCGGCCTTTTAATAGGCATGTACCTAGCAACCTGAACTTCAAGGGGAGCTTGGAGGTGAGTGCACATGACTTTGCACAACGTTTGCGATGATCCCAATGCAAGGAAGTGGCTCCACAGATTCACGGGGGTTTACAGGCAAGTCTCCACAGCGGCTTCTTTGTGAATGGCTTGTGGTGCCAGGGCAAAGGCAACTGTGCTGGGGAGAAGGGAACCTCGGGTCAAGGACTACAGTCCAAGGGGGGAAGGAGGAGAAGGGAGCCTTGGGGAGGGTGAGAGGGGGCTGGTCATGGCAGCACAGACTGAAGTTTGAACTCAAACACATGCCAAGGGGTGGGGGGTTGTGTTGGGGGGAAGAAAACAGCCAGGAAAAAAAAAATATGCCAAAATAAGCACTCCACCACAGCTGAGAGTGTTTAGCTTGAGCTCAATTGTCATGCTTGGAGTCAGGCTAGTCTAGCAATGTGCCCACTCAAGCAGCACTAAATCCTCACAGTGCCAATGATTGCTCCTCTATTGTTAACCCCTTGTGCACATATTTAATGCTCGAACAAGTGCTAGGATGCTGCAGAACGACTCGGGACCTGGGCAAGCCTGAGGATCCCCTTGGGAAAGGTGGCCATCGAACGCTGAGGGCAGGGTGCTCTCCTAGTCCCTTGTATTATGTTTACATTGACAATGAAAAAGCACCCTCATGGTCCAAGCAAACCACGAAGCCTTGGAGTCCAGGTTAGGAAAATGCCTGCGCCTGAGATGAGATTTCAGGATGCAGTTGAGTGGCTGAAGCTGATGCCACTCGGTCATGTGGTATGGGGCAGTGCTGGGTGTGGGCATGGTGGGCATGGTGAGCCATCATGTGCAGTAAACACTGGGCATTCATGTGGTGGCCTGGACTCTCTGGCATGTGTTAAGGGGCCTTGAGAGGCAGCTGCAGGAGATGACTTGACCAAGAGTGGTCTTTGGAGACCATTGCTGACCCTTACGCCGCTCTCTTTGATACTGCAGTGAGGAGACCATCAGGAACATGGAGTCTGGTGATCTCGCTGTCTGCCTCATTGCTTATAGGCAGGAAAGAGGAAGGAGAAGAATGTGATGGATGTGTCTGGCTCACCAAAGGGAGGAGCAGAACCCTGAAGACCAAGGAGCAGCACGGCCTCCTCCGCACGCAGAGGATGAACCCACAAAGCCATTGTTCATAGGCTCATCGCTAGGTCCAGGGTCTACAGACGGCGCATGTGCTACGCGCAGATGATTGAGAACCGGTGTTGCCAACACCTGCACATGTTAAGGGAACTGGTCATGTATATATGCCACCTTCTGCAGGATTTGGCATCATGGGGATTCAGAGGGCATCCACTGCCACTGACAGCTGAAGTTACCACCGCATTCAATTTCTCTGACAGTGGCACCTCCTAGGGCTGAACTGGGTCCTTTGCGTGATCTCGCAAACCTCCACCCACAAATGTATCCAGGAGATCACGGACGTCCCTTTAGCCGGGGCTAAAAGCATATGCCTTTCTCAACTTCGACAGAGATCAGGCAAACCAGGGAGCAAGATCTCTGAGATCTGCTCAGATTTCTGGATTCCCACAGGTGCAGGGGGCCATCGACTGCATCCACGATGACCAGAAAACCATTGCTGATTGTCGAAAAAACCCATTTGGTTCACTAATATCCTTTAGGGAAGGAAATCTGCCGTCCTTACCTGCCCTGGCCTATATGTGACTCCAGGCCCTCTGAACAAGGGTAATTATGGATGGGCATTAAATGCTGGCCTGGCCAGCGACACCCACGTCCCATGAATTAATTAAAAAAAAATGGCTCTTAAATCTCCCTGGCAACAAGCAGTTACGTGAACCATAAAGGCTTCCACTCTCTCAATGTTCAGCTGGTCTGCGACCATAACAAACGGATCATGCAGGCGTGTACAAGATACCCCGGAAGTATCTATGACTTGTACATACTCAGCAGGTCTCAGGTCCCTGAAATCTTCCAGGGTCCACAAAGGTGCAGGGTTGGCTCATTGGGGACAAGGTTTACCCACAAAGGACGTGGCTGATGATGCCTGCACAGCAGCGTCTGACACCTGGTGAGAGAAGGTACAACGAGGCTCATGCTGCAACCAGGAGTTTGGCTGGGCACACCACTGGCATCCTGAAAATGAGGTTCTGGTGACTGGGTAGATCTGATGGAGCCCTGCAATATACTCTCCAGAGGGTGTCGCACATCATAGGGTCTTGCTCCATGTTTCACAAGCTGGCAACACAATTCGGGGAGTACCTGATGATGAGGAGATGCAAGAGCTGCATGTCTCCTCTGATCAGGAGGAAGTCAAAGGGGATGAGGTCCTGGAAGGCATGGGTGTAGGTGATGAGGCCATTGTACTGGCCAGGTGAGGCAGGCATACTCATGAGGCCCTCATTGCCACTGGATTCCAGGAGGATGATGATGAGATGCAGTGAGGACACTCCTGAGAACATCTGACACCTGTCTGGCTGAGGGCAATGCACAGTTGCTCTGTGAAGAGGCTCATATCATTGAGACGCTGCTGAGGAACAGCAGCCTCATGGACTTTAAGACAATCTGGAAAGTGATTTTGAAGCTGGGCAATCACTGTGCCCAATAGGCTACACTCTGCACAGGGGAGAGGCCCTGGACTGTGACATGAGCCTTCATTTTGAGCAGGGAGCAAGATTTCACATCTGATTGACATGAATACTGCTGGCTAGATCAGCATTTATTGCCCATCCCTAACTGCCCTTAAACAGCACTTGCTGTAGGTCTGGAGGCCAGACCAGGTAAGGACGGCAGATTTCCGTCAATTGACAATGATTTCATGGTCATCATTAGATTTTAATTCCAGATTCTTTTTATTGAATTCAGATTTCACCATCTGCCATGGTGGGATTTGAACCCTGGTCCCCAGAGCATTACGCTGGGTCTCTGGACTACCAATACATTAACAATACCACTATGCCACCACCTCCCCATGTTGACACTGATAGGTGCCTGCAAGTGCCTCAGCAATGGAGTTTAGCCCACGCAGCAGTGCAGGACCAATGTCCTGGACCAAGGTCTCCATGGTGACTGCCATCCTACCAGCGTTGATCTCGGTGCATTGGCATGCCGGAGCTATCACCTCAGCCTGAAGGTGGATGGTGTCCTCCAGTGTGTCTTGCAATCTGAGGAGTGCAGAGGACATCCCTTCCTCATGTTCCCAAGCTTGCCTTTACAGCTTCAGCAACTGAAGTGTGACAGTGGAAGCAAGTAGAGATAATTAGTGCATGGCAGGGGACTGCGGAACAGGGAATTGGCTCTCAGAATGGTTGTCTGATGGATGTTTCAGTGCTGGATTCTCAATTGGTTCAGCCCCGCCAACCTCGCCGTCAGCACAGGAATGGTCCAGATAATCGCCGACCAGCTGGATTGCTCTATTTTCAAAGTCTGTGAGGACCTTGATGTCAGGCATTCCTCCACTAGCCTGCGACCTCTCCCTCGTGTTGTGTGCCAGCTTATCTATCATGAATAGAGATGGAGAGAGTATAAGCAGGACACCTGCAGGGCCAGATGAGAAGGATGCCTGGCATGTATGGGTGGTGAGTGGTCCCATGGATGGGATGAGGACACGATCCACTGATGAAGATGTGTGTAAGAGAATGAATGGTGATGTCCCTTGAACTGACCGTGAGTCAGATCCTGTGGATGTGTGATGGGTTTGTGAGTTGAGACTGATGAGAAGAATGACTTACCCTGATGGAACTGAGGACATCATTCATCCTCTTGCGGCACTAGGTGGCTGTCCTCTTTTGGAGGGTGCTGGCACTGACCACCACTGCCACCACCTCCGATGTTGGATTTGTCACATTGGATGAGATTCTTAGCCTAGTGTAGGGGTACAGGACATCTCAGCAGGCCTCCACTGCATCCAGTAGGCACTCGAGAGAGGTGTCGCTAAATCTGGGGGGAACATTTCCTCCTTTAAATATGGCGCCTGGATCACTGAAGGCCTGAGGTGACAGTGGGGGGAGGAGGCGGCAGGATCAGAGGCTGCCCTGCCATCAATCCGGCATGAAGCTCGGGCCTCTCAATTTTTTAAACAAAGCGGCACACAATACGACAGTAAAGGCCGCCATTGCCATCGGCGGGTCACATGCCGATTTTCCACCTGATATCAGACTTTGCCAATTTCTGAGACAATTCCTTCTTAAGAGTTTCGCAACAGATACAGAGGCCATTCAACCTATTACACCTGTTCTGGTTCTCTATTTCCACATCCACATTCCCCTGCCATTTTTCCATTTCCATGTAACTTATTTTCTTTTTCAAATATTTAGTCAATTCTCCTTTAAAGGTTATTCTAGGTCCTGCATCTCCCAGCCTTTCTGATTAGGCATTTGAAAGGCCTACCAACCTTCATGGTAAACAAAAAATTATTTTAACTGTTCTCTTTCTTCTTGGTAATGATCTTATATCCCTGACTCAGTGAGCAGTGGAAACAGGACGATCAATTTTCCACTCTGATTATCTGACTATGCAGCTCAACTGACATGTGCTACCCCTGTCATTGGAGAAGATGCAGTATTCCCGCCCACTGCATCGAGCTTGTGCCAGAACGTTGGTCAGAAAACAGGAGCATAGCTTCAAGTCTGAAAGGCCAATGGCCGAGGTCACAAAGTTCAAAGGTCATTTGGGGGTGGCAGGAACTTTAGAAAGAAAGTCGTTGCACTTTCCCTAAGACTCCCAAAGAGTTTCTTGCGAGTAAAGTTCCAGGGTAGGTCCTGGCAAGAGATTTCTTCAGACACCTTTTCACTGGAGAAAACTGAGGTAAGAAACCAGGAGCCTGCATCTCTGACTAGTCTAGGCCTAGTACTGCCATCAGGAACAGCCTGGGAAATTCCAGTAGGGTAGAAAGTGGAAAAAGGCCCGTTGTAACATAGCTCTGCACGTTTTTCCTTTTTCCTTCTTATTTACCTACGGAAGAGAAAGAAATTGCTTCAGTTTTTCCACATTTTGCTGATGCAAAGCACTTAGCATCTTAACAAGTTAAATCTTCTTGTAACGTTCCCTGTTTTAATGAAAATTGCACCAGTGTGTCTAGTTTCTTATCAAATGAAACCTTCCCATTTCTGGTATCATCTTGTTAAACTCTCCTACACCCTTTGCATTGTCTTCCTTCTTAAGTAGGGCCCTCAAAACTGCACCCAATACTACTCCAGAGCGATGATTTGTTCAGGCTTAACAATATCTCTTCTATGTCATTTTATTAATGGGTCAAAGACAATGCTGAAAAATGGCACTTAAGCCTTGTAGTTGAATACTGAACTCTCATTAATAGAGTTTGTTTATATTCAGCCTCAACTGCTAGTTTTGGTCACTTTTGCTAGTTGACAGGCTGGCCATTAGATGGAGTGCCACATGGTGGTAAACTGGTACATCACAGGAAACAGATCAATGCAGGCACTAAAATAATAGATAAAAACAAAAAACTGCGGATGCTGGAAATCCAAAACAAAAACAGAATTACCTGGAAAAACTCAGCAGGTCTGGCAGAATCGGTGGAGAAGAAAAGAGTTGACGTCTCGAGTCCTCATGACCCTTCCACAAAACTGAGCAAATATAAGGAGGGGTGAAATATAAGCTGGTTTAAGGTGTGTGTGTGTGTGTGTGTGTATGTGTGGGGGGGTGGGGGGGTGGTGTTGGGTGGGGGGAGAGAAGTGGAGGGGGTGGTGTGGTTGTAGAGACAAGCAAGCAGTGATAGGAGCACATAATTAAAAGATGTCACAGACAAAAGAACAAAAGAACACAGAGGTGTTGAAGGTAGTGATATTATCTAAACAAATGTGCTTATTAAGAATGGATGGTAGGGCACTCAAGATACAGCTCTAGTGGGGGTGGGGTGGAAAGACTAGGGGGCATAAAAGACTTAAAAATAATGGAAATAGGTGGGAAAAGAAAAATCTATATAAATTATTGGAAAAAACAAAAGGAAGGGGGAAGAAACAGAAAGGGGGTGGAGATGGAGGAGGGATTTCAAGATCTAAAATTGTTGAATTCAATATTCAGTCTAGAAGGCTGCAAAGTGCCTAGTTGGAAGATGAGGTGCTGTTCCTCCAGTTTGCGTTGGGCTTCAATGCAATGGAACAATGCAGCAAGCCAAGGACAGACATGTGAGCAAGAGATCAGGGTGGAGTGTTAAAATGGCAAGCGACAGGGAGGTTTGGGTCATTCTTGCGGACAGACCGCAGGTGTTCTGCAAAGCGGTCGCCCAGTTTACGTTTGGTCTCTCCAATGTAGAGGAGACCGCATTGGGAGCAACGAATGCAGTAGACTAAGTTGGGGGAAATGCAAGTGAAATGCTGCTTCACTTGAAAGGAGTGTTTGGGCCCTTGGACGGTGAGGAGAGAGGAAGTGAAGGGGCAGGTGTTGCATCTTTTGCGTGGGCATGGGGAGGTGCCATAGGAGGGGGTTGAGGAGTAGGCGGTGATGGAGGAGTGGACCAGGGTGGCCCGGAGGGAACGATCCCTATGGAATGCCGACAGGGGGGTGAAAGGAAGATGTTTGGTGGTGGCATCATGCTGGAGTTGGCGGAAATGGCGGAGGATGATCCTTTGAATGCGGAGGCTGGTGGGGTGATAAGTGAGGACAAGGGGGACCCTATCATGTTTCTGGGAGGGAGGAGAAGGCGTGAGGGCGAATGCGCGGGAGATGGGCCAGACACGGTTGAGGGCCCTGTCAACGACCGTGGGTGGAAAACCTTGGTTAAGGAAGAAGGAGGACATGTCAGAGGAACTGTTTTTGAAGGTAACATCATCAGAGCAGATGCAACGAAGGCGAAGGAACTGAGAGAATGGGATGGAGTCCTTACAGGAAGCGGGGTGAGAGGAGCTGTAGTCAAAGGTAGCTGTGGGAGTCGGTAGGCTTGTAATGGATATTGGTGGAGAGTCTATCACCAGAGATTGAGACAGAGAGGTCAAGGAAGAGAAGAGAAGTGTCAGAGATGGATCATGTGAAAATGATGGAGGGGTGGAGATTGGAAGCAAAATTAATAAATTTTTCCAAGTCCCAACGAGAGCATGAAGCAGCACCGAAGTAATCATCGATGTACCGGAGAAAGAGTTGTGGGAGGGGGCCGGAGTAGGACTACAACAAGGAATGTTCCGCATACCCCATAAAGAGACAGGCATAGCTGGGGCCTATGCAGGTTGACCATAGCCACACATTTAACCTTAACCGAGGTTTTCCACACACGGTCGTTGACAGGGCCCTCAACCGTGTCCGGCCCATCTCCCACGCATCCGCCCTCACGCCTTCTCATCCCTCCCAGAATCATGATAGGGTCCCCCTTGTCCTCACTTATCACACCACAAGCCTCCGCATTCAAAGGATCATCCTCCGCCATTTCCGCCAAATCCAGCATGATGCCAACCACCAAACACATCTTCCCTTCACCCCCACCCCCGCCTGGCGGCATTCCGTAGGGATCATTCCCTCCGGGACACCCTGGTCCACTCCTCCATCACCGCCTACTCCTCAACCCCCTCCTATGGCACCTCCCCATGCCCACGCAAAAGATGCAACACCTGCCCCTTCACTTCCTCTCTCCTCAACGTCCAAGGGCCCAAACACTCCTTTCAAGTGAAGCAGCATTTCACTTGCATTTCCCCCAACTTAGTCTACTGCATTCGTTGCTCCCAATGCGGTCTCCTCTACATTGGAGAGACCAAACGTAAACTGGGCGACCGCTTTGCTGAACACCTGCGGTCTGTCCGCAAGAATGACCCAAACCTCCCTGTCGCTTGCCATTTTAACACTCCACCCTGCTCTCCTGCTCACATGTCTGTCCTTGGCTTGCTGCATTGTTCCAGTGAAGCCCAACGCAAACTGGAGGAACTTCACCTCATCTTCCAACTAGGCACTTTGCAGCCTTCTGGACTGAATTTTGAATTCAACAATTTTAGATCTTGAACTCCCTCCTCCATCTCCACCTCCTTTCTATTTCTTCCCCCTTCCTTTTGTTTTTTCCAATAATTTATATAGATTTTTCTTTTCCCACCTATTTCCATTATTTTTAAATCTTTTATGCCCAGCTAGACTTTCCACCCCACCCCCACTAGAGCTGTACCTTGAGTGCCCTACCATCCATTCTTAATTAGCACTTTTGTTTAGATAATATCACTGTTCTTTTGTTCTTTTGTCTGTGACATCTTTTGATTATCTGCTCCTATCACTGCTTGCTTGTCCCTACAACCACACCAACACCCCCCCACCAACTTCTCTCCCCCCCCCCGACCCCCTCGCCAACCACCACCTTAAACCAGCTTATATTTCACCCCTCTCCTTATATTCACTCAGTTCTGTTGAAGGGTCATGATGACTCAAAACGTCAACTCTTTTTTTCTCCGCCGATGCTGCCAGACCTGCTGAGTTTTTCCAGGTAATTCTGTTTTTGTTTTCATTGCAGGTACTTCTCTCCTTTGCAAGGAAAGAAATCTAAATAGTGCCATTCACAATTTGAGGGCACCCAAAATGCTTCACACCCAATAAAATATTTTTGAAGTGGTAATTCTAGGAAGTGATTCCTGTGGGCCACTACATATTAATGCACAGGGGCAGGTCAGTAATTCTGTATGATTCCACTTTGACCTGGGGCAAACCCTGTTTCTCTGTTAGCTCCCTTGCTTTACCAAACTCCATTTTTACCATGTTCTCCACTGAGAGTGCACCCTCTGTCTACTGCCTGCTCCCATATCTGAGGATGCTGTTGCTATGCTGGGACTCTACACTGAGCTGGTTCACATCTGTTCAAACTGTTGCTTATTCTTTTCTCAGGTTGTTATTTCATTGCAAATTACAAAATTCTTACAGAGCCTGACAGGGTGGGTGTGAATCGGGTGTATCCCGTGGCTGGTGAGTCCAGACCTGAGGGGACACAGTCTCAGAATAAGGGGCAGGCCGTTTGAGACTGAGATGAGGAGGAATTTCTTCACTCAGAGGATTGTGAATCTTTAGAATTCTCTGCTCCAGAGGGCTGGGGAAGCTCAATTATTGAGCACCTTCAAGACAGAAATTGGTAGATTTCTGCATACTCATGACATTAGGGATTTGGGATAGTGGGGGAAAATGGTATTGAAGTAAACGGTCAGCGATGAGCTGTTTGAGTGGCAGAGCAGGCCCAATGGGCTGAATAGCCTACTCCTGCTCCTATGTTTCTATGTTTCAATGCTAAATGACTTCTAGTGTTCTGCTTTGTGTCTGCTTCCTCATCTGCACCAATCTGCTCCACTCAGCTTTCAGAAACGTTCTACCTAGCCTTTGCTGGGCTGGCTGAGATGATTTCCCAAGCTCCTGCTGTGGCACCCCACCGCCCCCCACCCCCCCACTCTAATCTTGTGTGTTCCTCACCTCCCTGCATCTTTTCTTCAGACCATCTCCCTCACCCATACTGGGCCCTTTCACTCTCTCTGTCTTGCCTGGGTTTAACTGTCCTTCATCTTTGGGTTTCTCTCATCACTCCTCACTGCTCTGTCAGCCTGCTCATTCTGCACATTGCGAATAGCAGGTGACATACTGTTAAGATCTCCATGTGGACCAAAAAATCAAAAGAACTGAATTTACTGAACTACCATGATAAGAAAACCATTGGTCAAGATTTCACATTTTATAATTTTTACGTTAAACATTTAAGCAAAATCAACATAAGCCAAACATGAATTAACATGCAGATTGTAGTCGATGAAAACTATAACTTACACGTTAAACAGCAAATAAAACAAAGAGAGGTCTCACAGATTTACTGGGCAATCCATTCAGCAGATATGGCTCTCATTTCAGCCACAAAGTTCTTCAAAGCTTTGAGTTATCTTTGGTAGAATTCCAGCTCCTTCTCTCCCAGGGTTTAGCCTAATCCCTATCCAACAGCAGCATGCAGCCAATCCGAGTTCCATGGGCACCGTCTTGACCAAAATGTTACATGTCTGCAGACCCTCCTCAACTAATATCACGACAGTCTTGATGGATAACCAATGTTATCTTCAAGTAACAGAAATAATTGCAGCAACTGTGGGCGGAATCGTCCCAGGTTTGCGCTAAGTGCAGTAACGGGCGGGTAAAACATCCATTTTACCCGTCAGCCACTATGGCGGGTTTTCATGCCTTCTTATCCCAAACTCATTGCATTAATTATGCATTCCCAGGAAACACGGCATTTCCATGGTGGCTGGGCTCTCATTTGCCCGCCATGTCATCACCTCACCTCTTCCTCACACCGGGTGCCATATTTAAAGTCCAGACGAGCGCACACCTCTCAGCGTTTCCAGCCCACGACTATGGCAAAGGAGACATGGCCCAGAAAGGCAAAAAGACTGCAGACCTCGGGCTTAATGATGTGTTGCTCAAGCACCTTTTGGATGCAGTGGAGGCTCGCCGTGATGTCCTCTACCCCCAATCTGATCGCAGGATGGCCAGCAACAGCACTAATCCGGCTTGGGAGGCAATGGCAGCAGAGGTCAGTGCCAATACTCTGCAAAAGAGGACAGCTACCCAGTGCTGCTACAGGATGAATGGTCTCATCCATTCTGCCAGGGTAAGTCACACTTCTCATCACTCTCAACTCAACACACTCACAAACCCATCACACATTCACAGGGATCTCACACCTCAAGGGACAACACCACTAAATCTCACACACACACTCACATCTCCATCAGCCTCATATCCTCTCGAGCTCTTGATCACATCCTGTCCATGGCTCCGCTCACCACAAACATTCCATGCAGTGCTATGTGTCCTGCTCACACCGTCCCAATCTGTTTTTGTGCAGGAGAAGCTGGCTCAAAGCAGCAGGGGGACGTCCCAGACCAGGGGTGGAGCAGCCCACATTATGCCCTCACTCACTTTGAGGAGTGTCCCATCGCGCTGACTGATGAGAACGTGGACCGTGCCTGTGGTGACGGTGAGGTCGGCGGTGAACACCCTCGTAAGGATCCTACACCACATCATCCCTCTCTCAGTGCAACTTTGAGTACTCTCTCCTGCTTTTGACTCTGCTGCCATGCACTAATTATCTTTACTTTGGTTCACAGGGAGCTCTGCCAAGTGAGAGATACCCTCAGCCAGACAATCCCTCAGCTCCATTCATGTCCTCACCTCCACCTAAGAGGACTCCTCCTCCATTGAAGAGCTGGAAATAAGCAGCCTGGAAGACTCATCCCAGTGCTTACCCACACCCTGCACCAGCGCAGAGACACACACCTTGGTGGGATCTAGATCTAGAGCAGGCTCGGGTTTACAATCTGGTGGTCATTGCACAGGCACATGTCCGCAGCAGGAGGCAGTTTTATGTGAGCTCCCCGGCACTCAGAGGACCTTGTCCTTTGTCCTCAGTGAGCAGATGGCCCATGAGTGATTCTGGAAGAAGACGTGTGTGTGTGGTAGGGCCTTTCAGAGCTTCTTGCAATAACACTCCCAAGCACACGGATCCTTCATGTATCACACTCAGCTCAATGTCCTGAGCATTTTCAATGCTGCTTGCTGCGGTTCACTTTCAGTTGTCCATCTGAGCTGAGCTGCATCTCTGCCCACCCCCTGATCACACTACCATGGAGCACTTGATCTCGCCCATCATGACTGTTGTTTCACTTTTGATTTGGGCAGCACAGTCTGGATTTGGGTTTTCATGCACTCTCCTGTCTTTTCCCCTCTCCTAGTCACCCATTTCCTTTCCCCCATCGCTGTTGACACCCCTGGCGTCACCTTCCACCTCCCCCTCCGTGACCTACCAGCCACAACCCTTTGCTTCTGGGATGTGAACCTGCACATTCCCCACCCATGGGGTGCTGCTGTATTACAATGAGGTTCCCGATGTCCAATGGCGGGGAACGCAGCCTGCCATCGACAGGCTGAGTGGATGATCGCAAACTGGTTTCACGGTATTGTGAATCCGATTTTTGGCCTTCTCACCATATTGTCCACTCATGCCACCAAACACGCCCGACGCCAGTGGGAACAGAAAATCCCAGCATGTGTATTTGTCTATCCTCAGCTTCTGGATGCAGCCTTTGTCTTCTTCAGCCTGCCTGTACTAGGCTACTGGGATCTGAGCTCAAATGGCTCTGGGTCTGAATAGCTGGTTTCAACTGGCGTCAGTTTTCCCAGAAACTTGGAGTTTCCATTTACCTTTCTGTTTCTGTTTCTGTTTCTGTTTCGGTTTCAATTTCAGTTTCCCCAGAAACCTGAAAATTCAGGGTGGCATCTTGAGCAGGTGACAAGGATGTCAGCCACAGGCTGGAGAGCAGGCGAGATCCCCGTGTCACCTCTTTGTGGGAAGAACTGAAGCATTTCGTGCCACTCATGCATGTGACATGCCAGTGGTGCTCTCTCCCCTGGGGTCAAGGCACCCAGCAGCAGAAGTCCTGCCCGCAGAGAGCTTCCAGCCAATTAAAGGCTGGCAGTTCTTCTGTACTCAGCAGTGCCACCAAAGCAGTTATGGCTGCTGCTGGGACTACACCAACCTGAGGTTTTGGGTTGAGGATGGATTCAAGCATAGGTGAGTGATGGTGGGAAGCGGGTCACAGGGTGGGCTGAAGAAGGGGAAGGGGGTTGGAGGGTAGTCCGCAGCAAGGGCAGGGGGAGGGTCCTCAGAGATTCCTCCTTCCTAATGTCTGGTTCCTTGATAACATAAAATCATAGGAAATGAGAGCCTACTCTGCCATTCAATAAGATCATAGCTGATCTGAGATGACCTTGACTCGAATTTTCTATCTGTCTCCCATAACCTTTGAATCACTTGCCAATCAAAAATCTATCTAACTCAGCCTTAAATATATTCAATGACCTGGCGTCCACTGCTCACTGGGGAAGAGAATTCCAAACCCTAACCCTAACCCTAACTCATGACTCTTTGAGAGAAGAAATTCCTTCTCATCTCCATCTTAAATGGGAGACCCCTTATTTTGAAACTGTGACTCCTAGTTCTAGATTCACCCACGAGAGGAAACATCCTCTCAGCATCTGCCTTGTCGAGCTCCCTCAGAATCCTATGGGTTTCAATAAGATTATCTTTCATTCTTCTAAACTCCAATGAGCATAGGCCCAACCTGTTCAGTCTTTTCTCAGAAGACAAACCCTTTCATCGCAGGAATCAGCTGAGTGAACTTTCTCTGAACTGCTTCCAATGCATGTATATCCCTCCTTAAGTAAGGAGACCAAAACTGCACACAGTGCTCCCAGTGCGGTCTCACCATTATCCTGTACAGTTGGAGCAAAACTTCCCTTCTTTTACACTCCAACCCTCACTTGTAATCAGGGCAACATTCCTTTTGGCTTTTTAATTACTTGCCATACAGGGCAGGCTGACTTTTTGTGAGCAGGTACCGAGCACCTCTGAATGAGAGAATCTCCCATCCCCCACTGACTGTGACCCCACAAGCAAACAGGTCAGCGTTTGCTTGCTGTTTTCCCTGCATGGTGAGACCTCCACTCACCGGTGGGTTAATATCAGTGGCAGTGAGATGTGACCCTAACAGGGGCCCGACCATAAGCCTACTTGCCATGGACTTAATCGGCTGGAGGCAGGAAGGCAGCAGGGATCCCCCCCCCTGCCAGTTTCCCTTTCCGTTAGCTGAAGTTTCCGTTTCAGTTGCAGTTAGGGTCTGTCTCAACAAATACAAGCTTTGAATCACAAATTCCATCAAATTACATACCTTTGCTGGACCCTGGAGCAACCTCTAGTGGCAGATGGCTATCTCTCTATTCGCCATCTGTCCTTTGAGCTCACTGAAACCCTGCTTCTTATAAAGCTCCTGGATTCACTTCAACTCCGCAGCCATTTCCAAATCTAGGTGTTCCTCCTCCTTTCTTCTCCCAGTCTTTCTAATGACTGACTCCTCATCCTTGGTAATTTTCCACAAGCTGTTTTAAGTTCCCGGTCTTGACCGGTGCCGTTACCCATATGGGGAGGTGGAAGACGGGTTGGTGCTTTGGATGGGAAACCCAAAGTGTGGCTTTCCTCACCAGTGGTGGAGTTTAACTCCACAACGCGTGCCTTTCACCATTGCCAGGCTCCTCGCATGGAAGTTAAACTTATTGATAGCCTTGACGCTCAGCCAGCTGGGAAGGACTCCAGATCAGGAGCCAACCCAAAGGGAAGGGGTCTGCAGCCCTTTGTGGACATGTCAGGGCAAAGCGGGTTCAGATACCTGATTGAGGAGGGGGTGTCTTTGGATGGTGAGCTCTCAGATGGTGGCAGGTGGGGTTGGGTGGGTGGAGGGAACCCAATCCCAGGAAAGAGGGACTGTAGAGGCACTCCGGTACCATAGATTGTGCTGGAAAGGCACAAATATCTCCTTATGTCCTCAAACCCCTTCAGTTACCAGACTGCCTGAGCCCTGGGAAACCCAGCCAACCAGCGTTAAACCTACATTAACATGAGTATAAACATTTACTGTTATATACAAATGATATAAAATACCTCATGAATTCCCAGTATATTTCAGTAATGGGCAGGAATACATTTATTCACATATAACTTAATCTCTGATGACTTCTGAAGTTGACCCAATTTAATTACTTGCCTGAGAAAAGATTCTGTAAGAATTCTCTTTGCTCAATGTTAAAATATTCAGCCTGTGTTAGATGTTCCACTGGGTTCAGCATCACACCAGCCTCCCTCATAAGTGGACTCCACACCCCCTATGATTACGATTACCTTTATTACCCACTGTCCAGTGATACAATAGCCTGACTCAGGATTAAAACAAACACCTCACTTTGTGATTTTGACACTGTAATATGTTACTGACCATTTTTTTCTGTCTTCCATCAGGTGGATTGATGGACACTCTAATGAGATGGGGCCATTTTTAAAGAAACAAGATGGTTTATTTTGAGTGGACAGAATAACGTTTACAATGAATTTCAATCTATGATTGAACATTCCTCATAACATGGAAAGTAACCAAACATGCCACATGATCCCTGTAGTTGGATCAGTTCACTTTGCCAAGGAATGCGTTTTTGAAACTGGTTGGTGCTAAATTTAGAAAGTGAGTTCTCACCCACTGTGTGTGTGTCTTCCCCTTTCCTGTAGAACCCCCTGTACTGCAGCTGTATAGAGGAAGCTTTGACCTCTGACCCTTCATACTCTATGCCAGTTGTATTTTTCGTTCAGACTCTGAAATATAAACACACATGCCCTGTTTAATGAGACTCACTGTGCTCTTTAAGGAGAGGCCATTCAAATGCAACCAGTTCCTTTATAAGATATATCAACCGGAGTTTTTTAATATATAGTGAAATCTGTAATAGATGCTTAGAACTTTATTTTGTTTCATTTCAGCATGGCTCCTGAGGTCTGCCCATGGTGATTGCTGTGTAAGTTGGCATGGGGGGTGTAAGGGAAAGGGTGGCCAGTAAAGGGCACGGGTTGGCACTAATTTGACATCTGGGCTGTAAAGGGCAATGGAGATGAGTGGAGGGACATGATTTGGGACTAAGTTGGCATAGGAGATATAAGCAGTCATGGGGGTGGGATATGGATTATCATGGGGGGCATGAAAGGCCATTGGGGTGGTAAGGGGCATGGATTGGCATGAGTTGGCATGGATGAGGCACGGGAGTGGGTGGGGTTGAGGGTTAGAGGACCTAATATTTAACAAAACAACTTAGACAAAGTCCCAGAGAACCAAGGCAGATCTTTTAGCCAGGCTGTCTCAGTGATCAGCAGCCCTTGTGGCCTCCACCCACCTGTGCCCAGCAGCAGTGCACCCGAATCTGCCATGTACCCACCGAACCCAAACGAAAGTCACGCCACTGAGGGCACTTTTTCCGAAGGCGGGTGTGATGAGCCAGGAAATTCCTCAACTTGACCAACCTGCTTCGGGAACAAAAATCTGGCCCAACCTTTCAGCCCATGATCATTCACAGGTTTCTTTAGACCCCACTCTTTCTAGCTCTTCCCTATTTAGAAAATCAGCTGTTCTATCCTTTTTAAATCCAAAATGGGTGACCTCACATTTGCCTGTAATGAAATCCTTTTGCCATTGTTTTGCCCATCCATTTAATGTATCAATATCTGTTTGCAGTGTTATGTTTCCATCCACATCACCTACTTTGCTACCTATCCTCATGTCATCAGCAAATCTGGATCCGTGACTTTCTATCCCTACATCTACAGTGCTAATGAATAAGGTAAATAGCTGGGACTCCAACATAGACCCTACAGGACACAACTAGTTGCATCCTGCCAATTCGAATATTCGCCCATTAACCCCTCTCTCTGTCTCCTGTCGCTCAACCAATTTCATAACCAGGTCAATAATTTGCCTTCAATTCCATAAGCTTCAACTTTAGCCAACAGTCTCTAACAGGGGACTTTATCAAGTGCATCTGCTCATCCATATAAATAGCATCTAAAGATATTCCTGTTCCTCTTCAAAAAAATTAATCAGACTTGTCAGTTCTGACCTACCCTTTACAAATCCACGCCAACTCTCTCTGATGAGCTGAAAATTTTCAGTATGCAGTTGCACTATTCTCAATTACAGACTCCAGTAAGTTACCAGCAATAGCTGTAATGCTAACATTTCAAGTTGAACATGACTCTTTTTCAGAACTGAAGGAGGTAGAAATGTGATGGGGCTTATGCTGTTGTGTGTTTGGTGGACCTTCTTCCCTTCTCTGTCAGCATTCTGAAGAGACTGTTCCCCCCACAACATTTTGGTCCACTCCTCAATCACTTCCAACATCTCATGCCCTTCCAATGGCACCTTCCCATGCAATCGCAAGAGGTTTAACGCCTGCCCTTTTACCTCTTCCCACCTCACCATCCAAGGCCCTAAATATTCCTTCCAGGTGAAGCAGTGGTTCACTTTTCCAGTGATTCCTTGCTTACTGTTGTGTTCCTGAAAAGTGCAGCTTTAAATGAGATAACGCTAAGCGAATCACATTTCCTCATTATAACCAATGTAAAAGCTGTAGTCATGTTCTGGAGGACCTTTCTCAGAAAGAAAACATTTAAACATAATACACTGCAAGTTAATACTTTACATTGTTAAATCCCTATATTTGTAAGCAAAATAACTTTTAAATTGAAATAATTTTTAACATATTAAAAAAAATGCTGACTCTTTCTACTTACTGCCAGCTCATCATCTTTCCTCCTCCCTGACCCTCCTGGTCACTGTGGCTTGTTGACTCTGCCCCTCATTGACCCTCCCTCATGCTGACCCTCCCTCTAGCCAAACATCAGTCTTGCTGACCCTTCCTCTCACTGACCCTCCATCTCACTGACTCTCCCTCTCGCCAACCACCTTTGCCAACACTCAATCTCACTGAACTTCCCTTTCAGTGCCTCTCCCACTCACTGCTTCCCTCTTCTGAACCCTCACTGTGAAGAGGGGCTCACATGATGTGCGACAAGAGGCAGGAAGAGCAACGCCAAGTTGCAGAGGTAAAGCCGTAAGCTGGAGGGTTGGCAAAGGGAAGGGTCATTGAGAGAGAAGGTTGGTGAGAGCGAGGGTCAGTGAAAGACAGCATCAGTGAGAAGAAGGGTTGGCAAGAGGGAGGATAAGGGTGAGGCAAGGTTGGCAGTGACTGGGAGGGCTGGTGAGAGGGAGAGTCGATGAGGAGGAGGTGAGGTCGGCAGTGACCAGGAGGGTCGCTGAGAGGAGGGTTGGAGAGAAGAGAGATCAGCAGCGAGTGGGAAGGTGAGAAAACAGGAGAAGCTGCTTCAAAATGGCGCCAATTGGGTCATGTGACTGATATGTCAGACCCAGTTCGAAATAATGTTGAAATAAAACTATCAATACTAAATATGAATGCAGCCTTATTAGCTAACCGATGCTAAAGTGCAACAGATTTAAACTGGGCAATATTAAATGAGGACTTACTATACTTCTTTCAATTTAGCCTACACTATTTGCTGCCTACATTGTGGCCTCCTGTATACTGGGGAGACCAAACGCAGATTGAGTGACCTCTTTAATGAACACCTCCACCCAGACTGCAAGCATGAGCCTGAGCTTTTAAATCACCCCCTGCTCTCACACTGACATTTCTATCCTTGGCCTGTTGCAGTGTTCCACTGAAGCTCAACGCAAGCTGGAAAAACAGCACCTCACCTTCCAATTAGGCACTTTTCAGTCTTCTGGACTCAACATTCAGTTCAGCAATTTCAGATCATGATCTCTGTTCCCCATTTTGACTCTGACTTTTTTGCCATGTGCCAGCCTGAATGTTGTTTTCCATGTTTTTGCTTTCAGATAGAGCTATTCATTTTTCTGCCATTCACACACTTTTTTCATCACCACAAGCATTACCACTCCATTTGCCCTTTGTTCCCTGATATCTTTGTCATTTAATCTTCTCGTCCTCTAACTTATCCCAGACCTTCCCTTTTCTTCTTGATCCCCCTTCCTCCTTTCAATGGCATAAAACTCATCACATTTCTACCTACATATCTGAAGAAGAGTCATATTCGACTCGAAACGTTAACTCTATTTCTATGTCCACAGATGCTGCCAGATCTGCTGAATATTTCCAACACTTTCTGTTTTATTTCAGATTTCTAGCATCTGTAGTACTTTGCTTTTCTTTTGGAAGATTATAGTTAGGGTATCTGTCATGTCCTCACCTACTTCCTCTAACACCCTGGAATAGAAACTGACTGGCCCTGGGGGACTTGTCACTCTTTAGCACCGTTACTTTCTCCATTGCTATTGTCTTGCTAACATTAAGTTTGTTGAGTCCCTGTTCCTGATTCAATTTTAGTTTCCTTGGATGTCTAGCATATTGATCGCTTTCTCTAAATACTGATGCAAAGTAAGTGTTCAGGGTGTCTGCCAGTTCCTTATTTTAATTGATAATACCACCATTATCAGTTTTCAAGAACCCCTCTTTCTTTCTGAGCATTCTCTTTTCCCAAATGCAATTGTAAACGTTATTTTGTGTTTCTTTACATATTTCTTTCCTGTAGCTCTGACCACCTGTTTGGTCACCCTTTGTTACTCCTTGATCTTTCCCATTTGCCAAGATCAATGTTTTTATGCTGTTTCTTTTAATTTTATGTCATCTCTTAACTCATTAGTAATCTATGGCTGTTTTGCTTGGTAAGTAGGTCCCTTGTCCGTTTGGGATATGAACTGATTCTATAATACATTAAATTCTTTTTTGATTACCTCCACAAATGATCTTCTGTCATTTTACCCTTCAACAGATTTGCCCAGTTTATTGTGGGAAGTCTCTGTCTCATCCCATTGAAGTCAGCCTTACCTAAATCTAAAACCTTAGTTGCTGTTTCATGTTCCTCTCTTTCAAACACTACTTTGAACTTAACCATGGGCAGAATTTTAGCTCCTGTGGGTGGGCGGTGCCCAACCCGATCGGGCATAAAGTCACACAATTGGGTGTAAAATCGTGTGATCGGGTGTAAAATTGCGCAAGAAGACGTCTGGCGAGCATCTGGATGTCAACCTGTGGGTGCGCACAAAAGTTGGAAGCGTACCTGCCAACAATTAAGAGGGCAATTAAGCCTATTAACGGCACAAGTGACTCCTATTTTTCATGGTCCATCCAACCTTACAGTTAGCGGACGGGCGAATTGGCCAGGCGGACTTTGCAATTTTAATCAGCCCTCATCCAAGAGCGCGATGAGCTCTCCGTTATTAAATAAAATAAAGATAAAATTCTGTGGGCAGCAGGGTAGGCCAGTGGGGGGCCAATGCGCCCCTCATTTTTCAGGTGAATGCCTTGCTGCTCTCCTCGAGGAGGTGGCAGCATGGAGGGAGGTGTTGGTCCCCCAGGACCAAACATGCCTGGGAGTAGGTGGCGGAGGTGGTGAGCTCCCATGACGTGGTGCAGCACACCTGGATCTAGTGCCGAAAGCACTTCAACGATTTGGTGTGCTCTGGAAGGGTGAGTACCATGTTGGCATTGGGCATTTAACCCAGCAGGTAGCCTGAACCTTTGAGGTTCCCCCTCTACCAAGTCTTACTGTCGTGACTGCATTGAATCATGTTGGGCATTTCTCGTATGCTGGATGGGCAAGCAGATGAGCCTGAGTGGTTCATGAGGAGATGAGTTCTCCACCGCACCATGTGTTGCTTTTAGTCGCACATGACTAGCCTGGGGGCAACCTGCAGGAGATGCAGCTCAGCGCATACTCAGAACTCCAGCACATGTCCTATTCAGAGTGATAAGATTGTGGAAGGGGCACCTCAAGGTGTCGTGGCAAAGAACCATTTGCTGCCCTTGACGCTGCACCTAGTTGCGCATCCTTGCTATGGGAGCAAAGGCCATGTGTTTCCCAAAGTGATGGACGCAGCATGTGTCAAAGGTGGCCGTTGGGTGGGTTGGGAGCAGGCGTATGATCTTTGTGATCTTTATGATCAGAGGTAGTGGGGAGAGGAAGCACAAGAGGCCTGATATGGCCCACTGTGGTTGGGTTGTGGCTTGCACGTGCAGAATCCATGTTCAAATTGCCGTAATGGATGGTCTTCCTTCTTTCTTAGGAGAAGAATGCTCACAATGTCTCGGAACGTGTGACGACTGGAGGCAGCGAGGCTCACCTCCTCATGTTAAGCCACTTCGAGCAGGAGGGCCTCGAGCTGGAAAGCCGCCATGCACCCAGGTCAACTGGTGTCGGTGAGGCTGGGGTGTCACGGCCAGGTATTTGAAGCCAACAGTGAGGTCCATAATGTTCTCCCAACATCTGTAGCACTGATGATTGTTTAATTTGTTATTGTTGCAACATTGCTCGGTCACAGAGTGTTAGAGTCAGAGGTGTGGAACTAGAAAAAGGCCCTTCGGCCCTTCGAGGATGCGCAGGTCAAACACGTCCTTAAGTCTCCTAATCTCATTTCCCAGCACTATATCCATGGCCTTGTATGCCATGGCATTGCACCTGCACATCCAAATACTTATTGCATGTTAGGAGGGTTTCTGCGCCCATCACCTTTTCAGGCAGTGCGTTCCAGATTCCCAAAACACTCTGTGTGCAAAAGTTGCTCATTACATCCCTTGTAAACCTCATGCTCCTTACCTTAAATCTATGCCACCTGGTTAGTGATCCCTCCACCAAGGGGAAAAGTTCCTTTCAGTCGACCCTATCTATGCCCCTCATAAGTTTATACACCTCAATCATGTCCCCCCTCAATTTCCTCTGCTCCAGGGGAAATAACCCCAGTCTATGCAATCTCTCCTCACAAGTCAAACTCTCCAGCCCAGCCAACATCCTGGTCAACGACCTCTGCACTGTCTCCACTCCAATCACATCCCTCCCGTGAAGCACACGGCTTCACACAGAACTGCACACAGAACCATAGCTGTGGCCTAAGCAGCGTTTTCCGCACTTGGAAAATTACCTCCCTGCTCCTGTATTCTATTCCTTGGCCAACAAAGGCAATTATGGCATTTGCCTTCTTAAACACCTTATGTACCTGTCCCGCTACCTTAAGGGACCTGTCAACATGCACACCAAGGTCCCTATGATCCTCCTTACTTTCCATGATCCTACCATTCATCGTGTATTCCCGTGCCTTGTTTGTCCTGCCCAAGTGCATCATCTCACACTTATCCACATTACATTCCATTTTGCATTCATCAACCCCCTGAGCCCATCTATATCTGCCTGTGATGTAAGGCTATCCTCTGCACTTTTTGCCACCCCACCAATGTTCGTGTCCATTGGTTCTGGAAGGTTGAGTGCAAAACGAGCCGGGGGAAAGGGATGAAGTGTGCCACTGTGTGCATGCTAACTGATGCACTGTCCTTGTTCATTTCAGCATCATCAGAGCAGGGCCAGCTGGAGGAGCTGCAAATGCCCCCTCTCACACCTGAGGGCCCTCAAGTATCACCAGCATCACACCATCTGAGTGAGGCAGGCACCAGCACAGATACTAGCACCTCAGTGGGCATTGGAACATTTGCTAGTGTCCCAGGGTGCAGTGGAGAGGGCACTTCACATTCACTGGAGGAGCTGGCAGAGACAGATAGTGCTGATGGCGCCAGCAGTTGGAGAACTGTAGGGGACCAGGCACATGCTCAGTCGGTGCCTGATGATGAGCCTCTGGAGTCATCCATGATGCAGCAGCTGCAGGAAATGTGGCCGGGTGTGCGGCAGCATCTGGGTGTGATACATGAGGCTGTGCTTCGCTTGGTGTTCGTGGTGGAGGAGCCCACGCGGAGCATCACTGATGCAGTGAGCCTCATGGCCGAGTGCCATGTTTCCTCCATGGAGAGAGTAAGCGACTCTCGTGGAGAGGCTTCTCCAGGTGAACAAGTAGCCAGTGGCCACAGCTGGTCAGTGCCTGTATGGGAGATGGTGTGGGCTTCAAGCTTCCCAGCTCGTTGACCATCCATCAATGGTGAGCAGGGATGTCCGCGGCGACCTCATGTCATTGCAGCAGCTGCCTGTTGTCTCTGTCACCGCTTCATCGGGTGAGGCTCCGCCGAGTGTGGAACTGGCAGTTCCCTCCCAGGCGGACCCAGTACAGGTTCCACGGGCCTGAGGACGATCGCCAAGGTCATTGATGCCAACAGGACAGCAGAGTCAGCAGGCTGGCTCAGAAGCCACACCCAGCAATGGGGCAGCACCAAGATGTAGCACCCATAAACAAAAGCATAAGGCACCTTAGGCACACCACGGGTTTCTCACTGGTACTTTTGTTTTGGCCCAAGATTAGGTCCTTATAATATTTTTCTGCTTGCTTAACGTTTTGTTTTGGATTTGCGAGAACATTTGATGTGTAAAATAAAAATCAGATGTGTTACACCATGGCTGAGGGTCATTCCTTTGTTCTGCATGTGTATGTTTAAGATAAATGTCATGAGTTTGTTTTTGGACATTCAAGTTTATGTCCAAAGCCCTTAGTTCCTGCTGATGACCTGATAGATTTAGCACTTAGGTGCTGAGTATGGAAGAGCCAGGCAAGGCTGGTCCTGCTGATCCATTTGTGTGGAGTCAGCTGATTGTTCGTTAGATTAAAGCCTCCCGGGAGTCCCTGCCTCCTTGGAGTAGTCCTGGGTCAGGGTCTAGCTCCTCAGCATTTCCCTGTGCCTGTTCATCCTCAGAACAAGTGCTGGACTCATCATGTGCAGCCACAGCCACTGAGTCAATGTCTTCATCGTCCACTGTGTCCCCCCTTTCCGGCGCAAGATTATGGAGAGTGCAGCATACAACCACTATCACCAAGACACGATCTGGGGGGTACTGGAATGCGCCCTCTGAGCGATCCGGGCATCAGAAGTGCATTTTGAGAAGACCGATGGTTCTCTCCACCAAAGCCCATGTGGAGTCGTGACTCCTATTGTACCGCTGCTCAGCTTCTGATTTTTGATGGCAGAGAGGCGTCATGAGCCACCTACTGAGGGGATAGCCCTTGTCACGGAGCAGCCACCCATCCAGCCGGGCTGGAGCACTGAAGAGCCTCGGCACCTGGGAGTGTCTGAGGAAGTAAGTGTCTTGGGAACTGCCTGGGTACCTTGCACAGACTTGTAGAATCAGCATCCTGTGATCACACACTATCTGCACGTTCATGGAGTGGAAGCCCTTCCAGTTGACGAAGGCACCGGGCTCACCTGCTGGCGCCTTGATGGCCACATGTGTACAGTCTATTGCACCCTGGACATGGAGGAAACCAACAATGGCCGTGAAGCCTCTGACTCGCTGTGCCTGACTTGCCTGGTCCCAATGGTATTGGATGAAGGTCAATGCACGTCTGAACAGAACGTCTATAATCTACTTGACACAAGTGTGGACAGTTGATTGGGAGACACCACAAAGATCACCCACCAAGCCCTGGAAGGAGCCAGAAGCATAGAAGTGGAGGGCGACTGTGACCTTCAGAGCCACTGGCATGGGGTGTCCACCCATACAGTTAGGAGAGATCTCAGGGCCAATCACCTGACAGATGTAGCTGACTGTTTCCCTTGACCAGTCGGAGCCTCCTTCGGCACTGCACCTCAGTCGTATTGAGATAACTGCTTCTCCACCTGTATACCCTGGCGACAAGATAGTGACATCTTCTGTGGCCCATTCCACCTTGGACTACCTCTTGGCCCTGCGCCCCTTGTGCCTGCACCTGTGCTACCAAAGGTGGCTGCCCTGGAGGCTGAATGTACACCTCTGGCCTCCTCCTTATTCCAGCCCTCCCTTCCTCCTCAGAGGAGTTGCCTCCAGTGGACATGTCAGAACCCATACCCAGGCTAAGGGGAGGCCCCCGGAAAGCTGCAGGCCCAATAAAGATTACTAATTGCAGAGTGCTGACCTGAAGGTTCAAAGTGCACAGAAAGCTGCTGGAATTTGTTCTGAACAGCTGCAGATCACACAAGCAAATTTAAAAAACTTTCTCCAATAAATACTCCACATAGCAGATTGATGACCCCACTGAGCCCTCTCACCCGCCCGTGGATGAGTTTGATTAAAATGTCTCTTACCCGCCTTCCCTTTATGCCTGTGTGCCGACCCTAAGATCGCACGGGCGCCTGAAAATCGCTGTCGATTGACAAATTAAGGGCCTTAACTAGCCCCTTAATTAATGGCGGGCGCGCATTAAACTTCATTGCACGCCCGCACAGCGAAATATCGTGATGGCGCTCGGTGACATCGGGGCGCTCGCCCAACATCAGCGCGCGTCATTTTACACGCTAACGTGTGGGGTCCACACCCCGTGTGGGGCTCTCCCCTGCCCCACATGTCACCCAGAAAATCCTGGCCTAGAACACAAAAACGATCCTGGACAGGCTCAAGAAATTCACAACCTCTCTGACATGTGCTGATTGGTTTTCCCAATCTATATGAAAATCAAAATCCCTCATTAAAGGTATTCTACCTTTTCTACATGCTCGCCTAAACTCAGCTACCATTTCACACCAACTACCAGGTAGCCTATACTCAATTCCCTTTCCTATGTCTTAATTCTACCCATGAAGATTGGGTAACAGAAAGAAAACAGAAAATAGGACTAAAGGGCTCATTTTCAGGATGTTGGGGTGTAAATAATGAAATACTAAATAATCAGTGCTTGGGCCTCAACTATTTGAAATCTATCAATGACTTAGATGAGGGGAATGAGTGTAAATATATCCAACTTTGCTGATGGTGCAAAGCTTGGTGGGAAAGTAAGCTGTGAGGAGGATGTACAAAGGTATTGAACACATTCGCAAGTGACCAAACAGGTCATTCAGTTAGAAGGTCCACCCCTATCATCTCAAGGCAACCAGAGGTGGGCAGCAAATGCCAGTGGCTCTTACTCCTGAGAATGAATGAATGAATGAAGCCTTTTTCCCAATAATCAATTTTGGAGGGAGTTCAATCACTTTCCTCTGTGGGAAGATGCTTTGTTGAGAATCAAACTTCCTGCTGTTGAATTTTCCCTTCAGTCCAGAAGTTTGCAGCATTTCCATTTGTGTATCGGGGCCTTCACTCATCATCCTCACCAGTTTATTAACCCATGCTCAAGTTTTGAGAAAGGGTCTCCAGCTTGGTGTTTAGGTGGGCAAGTTTCCTGGACCATCCCAGGAAACTTGGAATCAAAAAAATTGTTTTGCTTTTGCAGTAAATCAATGTTACAATTGAGTATTTCTGAACAAAGACATGTTATTGAAGCTTTTCGTCTTGCACTCATCAGGACAGTCACAAACATACCAAATAGTAAAGGGAACAACAATTTATACTGCATGAAAAGAGAGTGCTGATTGGTTGGCAAGTGGACTCTGATTGGTAGAGGCATTGCCATGGAGAATGCACCCGTTAACTGATAACTCAGTTAAATTAAAGCCAGACAAGTTGACTCTGGCCCTATCTTATCTAGCACTGGTTCTTCACAACATGAATTGGCCAGATGATTAGAAATGTTGCTATCACCAGTTTTGAACAAGTTTTCCATTTACACGGTAAAAGATTCCTTCACATTTGTGAAGACCATATACGACTTGTATATTGATAGCAATGCTGTGTCCATGTGCTCATTTGAGATTGCTAGCCTACTCATCAATGTTCCACTCAAGGAAGCTGTGGACATTTTCATCACATCACTATATCATGGTAATCCAGACCCACAGCCATTGTCTGAATCAGCATTCACTGACCTTATAAACTCAGCAACTTGCGCGGTAGAGTTTAGTTTTAATGACACCATGTATGCCCAACTGGAGAGTGTTGCAATGGGACCAGCTCTCACAAACATCTTTGCTGGATTCCATGAGAAACAAGTCACAGACAGAATGACAGTCAACCTCCTACCCCTTGCTTATTTCCAATCTGTTGTTGATATGTTTGCTATATTTGAATTCACAGTTGCATGTAAGAATTTCTTTACACATGTGCATGGCATCCATCCTGTGCTCAAATTCACCTTTGAAATGGAGCAGTCAAATGAGCTCCCATTTCTTGATGTGCTAGTTGAGAAATCTGCCAGAGGGTTTTCTAATACCACTTACCCAAGCTTACCTTCACTGGTCAATATACGCCTTGGGATTCCTACAGACCCACATACTATAAGATTGGCCTTATCAACAGCCTCGGAAATAGGGACCAAGCCATTTTCTCATCATGCAATCCTAATGCTGAAATGGGGAAAATAAAAGCCAGCCTGCAAGATGAGGGCTACCCTGACCAGATCATTGCTCACTGTATATCACACAAGCTCATCAATGTGCTTAAGGCTGCCATTTTTGGTCCTGAAAAGTGCCTAGTCCACCTCAGATTACCCTGGAAGGGCAAGGTATCTCAACATTTGAGCAACAGGTGAAGCTAGCTGTTTCATGCTGCTACAATGCAATAGTAACATGTGTGGTGTTTGCCACTAACAGGATGCTGCCATCATCAAGCCAGAAAGATGTTCTGCCTATCACACAAAGAAGTAATGTGGTATATGAATTTCAGTGCCAGTGTGATTCTAGGTATGTTGGCTGAACGTCCCAAAGACAGGTGGATCATATCAAACAGCATGTCCCAGCCGCTTTTCACAACAGGCAAGGTGCTGACTGTATCCAATCAGCCCGTTCTTACAAAACTCAAAACATAGTGTCCAACATTACTGTGAGTCCACAATCAGACAACATTCACTAAACAATCCTGATTGTGCTAATAATTACACCAATTTAAGATTATCAGTTGGACTCGCAGTGTGGCTTACCTACGTGTTCTAGAAGCTTCATATATTCACACACAGGGCCCTGTTCTTTGCAGACAGAAAGAACAAGAACATACCTTGTGTCTTTTTCAACTAAACAAAATAGGCCACTGCCATTCCCTGGTTCATTCCACTGGGCAATGTCTTAGCCAATGAGAGTCGACTTGCCTGATTTGAATTTAAACGAAGCTTGGCAGTTAACTGTGCATTCTCCATGGCAACACATCTACCAATCAGAGTCCATTTACCAATCAGCATTCTCTCCTCATGCAGTATAAATTGTTGTTCCCTTTACAATTTGGTGTTCTTGCGAATTGCCCTGATGAGTGCAAGACAAAAAGTTTCAACCACATACCTTTTTTCAGCAATACTAAAGTTCTGTACTACCAAACGACTAAATGTTACAATTTTCATTAAAACATGTGGTTACTGTGCTTTTTAATAAAACCTCATCTACAAGTTAAAGCATTCATTAACATTGGAAAAACAATGTTGTCAGCAAGAACTCATGGTTTATTTTAAGAAACTAAGATTGATAACCAGCACATGTCAAAGTCGATACCATCTGTAATGTGGAGATGGTCATTGCTTCAGTGCTGAGTTACATCAGCCAGGAAACAGATGGGATTTCACTTGGGATTACATATTAATTTCAACTCTTTTCCCTATAGGGGTCAGGAAACTGCTATGCTGCTTGTTGTAGTTTCTCTTAAACAATAAAATGTTACAGTGGGTTCTCATTATTACAAATCCAAGAGCATTGCAAAACGTGTTCATCAATGTCCTATCTTCTTAAAGTTTGATCTTCTTTGGTGGTTTTTTGGAAGTTCGGACAGTACCAGCTTGGTATAACACATTCAATAAATATCCTCAAAATCAATTACTTTAAAAAAAAATCAAATGGTGGCATGTTGGTGAGTAATCACCTCCCAAAATACTGGCAATCTCTGACTTCACAGATCAATGATGGCAATGCAAAAACTCAGGCCACATCAAATTAATAATACATACGCAACTTGTTTATCTCATTTCCTGCAGCGAATAACAGATCTGTACATATCAGGATGGTCCCAGTTCAATTAATTGGTTGATCTTAGAGATGGCATTAGCAATATTGCAATAGCCTCAATCTCCAAGGTCAGGAAGGAGAAGATCTGACCAAGTGTGTGTGTTGTATAAGGACTGTTGGCTGTGATGCATCATGTAGAGGATAACTCACTGGCATTCAAAACTCATACATGAACAATGGCTCCACAGGCAGCCAGGGAACCGTGCACTTGGAAGCAGTCAACAGCCTCCAGAAGACAGGCAAAGGAAACAAACAAAAATCCATTATTTTTTTTAGAAAAAGTCAAAGGTCAGTTCCTCATTTCACTGATAACTCCAGAAGCCTTAACCTTCACTTATTTGTCTCTGGTTCAATTTTTTTCCTGTAAATTCTCATCAGCCTTTCAAATCATTTCTCTCTAAATTGCAACAAAATCTTTTCACTGTGCTCTTCACAATGGAGAATGGCAACCTTCATAGACACAGAGCAATGATTGAAAATGAGCAGGAGACGACAGGAAAAAAGGCAATGGAAACAGCAAAAGTGAGTAAAAAGGGAAGAGTCTTAAGGAGGCTTATGAAATCAGGGAGGATGCTGGGAGAGAGAGGTGAGAGAATGAGAGATAGTGACTGAAGGAGTGTTTGCTGACAGTGGGAGCAAAGGCAGGTGTCAGAATGTGTGTGCAGTGATCATTCCGATAGGGTGGGTTGAGACCATGGAGAGATATCAAGTTGAGAATAAGGATCTTAAAATAAATTGCACTGGGCACTAATGAGGACTTAGTTTGTGATTCCATCGGAAGGAACATAGAAAGAGAGTCGGTCATTCAGCCCCGCAAAACCATTCTGCTATTCAGTTAGATCATGGGTGATCTGTATGTTAACTCAATTTACCCAACTTGATTCCATTTCCCTTAGTAACACTATTTAACAAAAATCTATCCATTTCAATTTGGAAATCTTCAGTTGGCCCCAACCTCAACAGATCTTAAGGAGGGGAAGCTTCCACTGTTCTTTATGTGAAGAAGTGGTCTCCGACATCGCCGCTGAATCAGCTCGCAGCTGTAACATCCTTTCCACCCTTTGTGTTCCAGCCCCTCTAGAGTAAAGACCAACATTCCATTTGTCTGTTGAATTAGTTTGGTACCTGCCCACTGGCTGTTAGAGATTTCTATGCATGGATCCCGAAATCTCTCTGCTCCTCCACAGTTTCTGGCTTCTCACTGTTTCATGTTGTCACAGTTTTGGTGAGGTTTTGCTGCTCCAATATCATATTGTCTTAGCATACCTTGATGAGGTTTTGCTTATTCTATGATGGACTTGTGATAGTCAGTATATAGTTTTTCTTGAAACTGTTTATTAAGGACTGTTTACAAAGAAACAAAGAAAATAGGAGCAGGAGTAGGTCATTTAGCCCTTTGAGCCTGCTCCACCATTCAATATGGTCATGGCTGATCCTCTATCTTAACGCTATACTCCAGTTCTCTCTCCATACCCCTCAATGCCTTTAAAGTCTAGAAATCTATCTATTTCCTTCTTAAATATATTCAGTGACTTCTGTGGTAGAGAGTTCCACAGGTTTGCCACCCTCTGAATGAAGAGGTTTCTCCTCATCTCAGTCCTAAATGGCCTGCCCCATATCCTGAGACTGTGACCCCTTGTTCTAGAACCCCCAGCCAGAGGAAACATCATCCCTGCATCCAGTCTGTCCAGCCCTGTCAGAATTTTATACGTTTCAATGAGATCCTCTCTCATTCTTCTAAACCCCTCATACGACAATCCTGCCATCCTGGGAATCAGTCTGGTGAACCTTCACTGCACTCCCTCTATAGCGAATATATCATTTCTTAGGTAAGGAGACAAAACTGCATACAATACTCCAGGTGTGGTCTCATCAAGGCCCTGTACAGCTGCAGTAAGACACCCTTGTGCCTGTACACTAGTCCTTTCACAATGAAGGCCAACATACTATTTGCCTTCTTGACTGCTTGCTGCACCTACATGCTTACTTTCAGTGATTGATGTACAAGGGCACCCAGGTCCCTTTGTACATCAACATTTCCCAATCCATCACCATTTAAATAATAATCTGCCATTCTGTTTTTAATATCAAAGCAGATGGTTTCACACTTATCCACATTATATTGCACCTGCCATGCTTCACATTTTCTTCCATTGAACACCAACTGCCACAGTTTCGTCCACTGACCTAACCTATCAACATCCCATTGTAACTTTCTGCTCCAATCTACACTATCTGCTGTGCAACCTAATTTATTATCAGCAAATTTGAATAAAGGCCCTTTGTTCCTTCATAACTGTCAATTATAAAAATAATGAAAAGCTATGACATTAGTTTAGCTCCCTGGGGGAATAGCAATACTCAAAAATCTGACAATTCCAGTAAAACACATTATCACAATTCTCTGTCTCCAACCTACTAACCAATTCCTTATCTAACCACCAAGTTGCTTCCAAATCTATGCTCTGTCAGTTGTGTTAAGGCTTTTATGTGGAACCTTATTGAAAGCCTTCTGGAAGTCCATAGGAATAATATCCCTGTAAATTCCTTTATTTATCACTTTAGTTACTTGCTCAAAAAATTCAACTAGTTTCTTTGGACAAACCTACTCTTTAGAAATCTGTGCTGGTTCTCTCTGATCAACATATATTTGTTCAAATGTTCAGTCTTTTTGGGCTGGATTTTCCAACAGGCCTCAAGTTCCCAACAACAGGCCAATATGGAGGTCTCAAGCCTGCCCAGCTTGTCAGCACACCCACCACCACAACCTTCCAGGAAGCAGCCTCCAAATTGGCCTCCTCCATGCTTGCTGTCCTATTAAGGACAACAGACTGCCAGTCCAATCAGAGGGCCACAGCGATGTCAGGCTGGCAGCCGCACCTGTGTTGGAGCAGTGAGGTGAAAATGAGGGTACATCAACTTGGGCCCTTGGTTGCCTGCATAGAATTCATGAAATAAAGGGGCTGGAAGTTGAAGGAACATTGGGTAGGTGGGAAAACCCCTCTGCATGCCTATTCAAGAACAGAGAGCAGCCTTTCACCTTCCCAGCCCTGTCACTGGGGTATGGATTCTCCATCTCCAATCATACCCAGGTCTGGTGCGGCCCTTGATTGAGCTGGCAGCCTGCAGACACTGCAGGAGGCTGGTCCAACATCGCTAAAATAGTCAAAAAAAAAACAAGGAATCAGTTCTGTGAAGCAAGAATAGGCTGAAATGATCTGGATCTTGGGAAGAAGGTAAAAGTAGGCTGTGTAGAGTTGGGTATCTGTGAGGTTGGAGGCTGTGGGGGGATGTTTGGTGGTGAAGACCCTGGATCAGGAGGAGGCAGCAGGAAGTGTCAGAGCCTCCACTAAGTAGAGATTGGTTCTCCAAGCAACAACAGCACCCTTGTCAGCAGGTTTAATGACAATGTTAGCATTTGAGCTGAGAGAATGGAGTACAACAAGCTCAGATAAGGTAGAGTGAATGAGGAGACAGAGAAATTGAGGTACTAGAAAACCAGCCTACTAACAATCTCAATGGCCCAGAGCAAGGTTGAGTCAACTGTAACACAACTACACACGTCCTGATGGACGCGTTTAGTGAGCTGGCAGAGAGATACCACCATTTGAGGCACAAGGCACACATGGGGGGACAGGAATCTACAGGATGACTACACAGGTTCCCTGAATTATTAGAATCCTGCCACTTTGCAAAAATTCTGTGACCTGTCATGATGATGTCTACTTTCCACAGGGAGAGAAATGAATAAAAAGTCTTGTGTCATCATACAGAGGAACAATAACTGACTGAATTGGTATTTAATTCCAGTGACTGCTGGTGACTTTACCTTCTTGGCCGTCGCAAATGGTGCTCCTCACTCCTGCTTTACTTATTTATTATCATTTGTGTGGGATCAGATGCGAATGCCTTGGTTAACTAGTCTCTTGAAGTTGCCTGATGGTACTTGGACACTTTCAATGGTTTGTCAAGAGAAAACAAGAAACAATGTTGAACCAGCTGTTCTCACTATGCAACAGCTCAGAAACCCTCCATTGCAGTGGTTCACTCTCAGTTACACTGATCACATAGTTAGCAGGATAAATTGAACCAATACAGAGAGAAAAAAACTTCTTGCTGATTTATTTAGACTTATGGCATTTGATGATCAAATCTTTTTATTCATTCTTTCATGGAATGTGAGTGCCACTCGCAAGCCCAGCATTTGTTGCCCATTCCTAATTGCCCTTGAGAAGGTGGTGGTGAGCCGCCTTCTTGAACAACTGCAGCCCATGTGGTGTAGGTGCACCCACAGTGCTGTTAGGGAGCGAGTTCCAGGGTTTTGACCAGTGACAGTGAAGGGACAGTGAAATGGTGTGTCGCTTGAAGGAGAACTTGCAGGAGCTGGTGTTTCCATGTCTCTGCTGCCCTCATTCTTCTAGGTGGTAGAGGTTGTGAATCTGAAAGGTACTGTCAATGGAGACTTGGCAAATTGCTGCAGTGAATCTTGTATATAGTACTTTCTGTTGCCATTGTGCATCTGTGGTGGAGCTAGTGAATGTTTAAGGTGGTAGATGGGGTGCCAATCAAGTGGGCTACTTTGCCCTGTAGGGTGTTGAGCTTATTGAATGTTGTTGGAGCTGTGCTCATCCAGGCAAGTGGGGAGTATTCCATCACAGCCATGACTTGTGCCTTGTAGTTGAAGGGCATTCTGGCTAAGTTTGCAGATGATACAAAGATAGGTGGAGGGACAGGTAGTATTGAGGAGGCAGGGAGTCTGCAGGATTTAGACAGGTTAGGAGAATGGGCAAAGAAGTGGCAGATGGAATACAATGTGGAGACGCGTGAGGTCATGCACTTTGGTGGGAAGAATAGAGGCATAGACTATTTTCCAAATGGGGAGAGAATTCAGAAATCTGGAGTGCAAAAGGACTTGGGAGTCCTAGTCCAGGATTCTCTTAAGGTTAACTTGCAGGTTGAGTCGGTAGTTAGGAAAACAAATGCAATGTTGGCATTTATTTTGAGAGGACTAGAATATAAAAGCAGGGATGTGCTGCTGAGGCTTTATAAGGCTTTGGTCAGACCACATTTAGAATATTGTGAGCAATTTTGCGCCCCGTATCTCAGGAAGGATTTGCTGGCCCTGGAGGGGGTCCAGAGGAGGTTCATGAGAATGATCCCAAGAATGAAAGGCTTAACATATGAGGGACGTTTAAGGGCTCTGGGTCTATACTCGATGGAGTTTAGAAGGATGAGGGGGTATCTGATTGAAACTTACAGAATACTGAAAGGCCTCGATAGAGCGGACATGGGGAAGATGTTTCCATTAGTAGGAGAGACTAGGACCCGAGAGCACAGCCTCAGAGTAAAGGGAAGACCTTTTAGAACAGAGATGAGGAGAAACTTCTTTAGCCAGAGAGTGGTGAATCTTTGGAATTCATTGCCACAGAAGGCTGTGGAGGCCAGGTCATTGAGTGTATTTAAGACCGAGATAAATAGGCTCTTGCTTGTAAGGGGATCAAAGGTTATGGGGGAAAAGCGGGACAATGGGGTTGAGAAACTTATCAACCATGATTGAATGGTGGAGCAGACTCATTAGGCCGAATGGCCTAATTTCTGCTCCTATATCTTTTGGTCTTATGGTCTTATGGACAGGCTTTGGAGAGTCAGGAGGTGAGTTACTTGCTTCAGGATTCCTAGCCTCTGACCTGTTTTTGTAGCCATAGTATTTATATGGCTAGTTCGGTTCAGTTTCTGGTCAATGATAGCTTCCAGGATGTTGATCGGGGTAATTCTGTGATTGTAATGTTGTTGAATGTTAGGAAGAGAGAGATGGTTAGATTCTCTCTTGTTGCAGATGGTCATTGCCTGGCACTTGTGTGCCATGCTAATAGTGTCATAAATCTATAATATTTTTCACATTATTGTAGGTTTATGAGTGTGAGTGTGGATGATTTTGTCTGTGTGACTGATTTAATTGAATTAGAGTCAAGTGACCACAAGATTGAAATTAGCAAAAGAATTAGGTGTAAAGCAGACTTTTGAAATGGAGATGGGTAAGCTAGGATAAGGGTTCCACAGATAAGGTGTGAATGAAAATTGCATTTTTAGATAAATGAAGAGGTTGTTTGGATTTCAAAGGGATGAGAGGATGTTTACAGCTAACAAGATAAATAGGGCAAGGTATTTTTCCAAAAGGATTGAGGCCATATTGACAACATGGAAGCTTTTTATATTATGGGAAAAGTAAATTTCCGAAGACATATAGGATAATGGGATTTTACACATTAAAGAGAGAGCAACATACATATGGACAGAATTTTTACCTTCGTGGGCAGGCGCCTGACCACTCAAACATAAAATGACCCACGTTGATGTTGGGCAAGCACCCAGACATCAGCGCATAGTTGCACGATATTTTGGCTGGCAGGCATGCACGGGAATCGGCAGCGTGCCCACTACCAATTAAAAGGCCCATTAAGTCCATTAAAAAGATAATTAACCTAAATTTTCTGCTGCCTGTCCAACCTTACAGTTGGTGAGCAGGCAAAAAGGCCAAGTAGCGTTTGTATTTTTTTGGAAACCTCATCCATGGGCGGGATGAGGTTTCCAATATCAAATAAAAAATCTTTAAAATTTCATTTATAACATGCTCCAACTCATGTCACATGAGGGGACATGTTTTATAACAGCTTTGTGACTCAGGGAGATTTTCAAGCGCTCACTCGCATGCATGTACCAAGTTCCCCACTTGCCCTGCTCCCCCACCTTCAGGGGCTCGTTTCTCATGCCTTAATTCACTCACCAGTGTTAAATCCAGTTCCGGTCCTGGTCGCGGGCGGCGGACGGCTTCCCGACGGCCCTCGCTGGTCCCACCCAACAATGGCAAAATTCTGCCCATAAAGAGAGATGGAAGGCTATGTGGGGCTGGCCATGTAAAATCTTGAAAGGTACACCAGGTGACAGACTTGGAAGAAGCTCTAGTCACTCTGCAGAAGAAAATAACATTGTGTTACAAGCCTTTGGGATTCCACTGTGGATGTGTACGGTAACTTTGCTGGATTGATTGTATAATTTCAAAACTGTTTTGGACTGTTGCCTTAAAGGGGGTTTGTAGTTGGTAGCCTGCTTAATTAAGAATTTTGGGAACCGGTAAGACTAAATAACCATGTAACTGCAATCTTGTGTATGTTTATTGTTATGTTTTTTTCTTTCGTTAGTAAATATTTTCATCTAACTTTAAAATCACTTAAGGTGTTAGTGGACTCATTACTTCTAAATTTATTGCACAAGCCTTCTCGTAATAAACACAAATTGTGACAACATGGCTAAGTTTCCCTTGTTGATTTGGTCCACCTGGCACATAGCGTCTGCCACATCGTAACAACAGCCCAATCCTGGTAAAGTCCAGGGCTTGCTGCATTTGGACGTGGATTGCTTCAGTATCTGAGAAGTCATGAATGGTGCTGAAAATTGTGCAGTCATCAGCAAACTTTCCCACTTCTGACCTTATGATCGAAGTAGTGTCATTGATGAAGCAGCTGAAGATGGTTGAGCCGAGGACACTACCCTGAGGAACTCCTGTGGTGAAGTCCTGGAACTGAGATGATTGACCTCCAACAACCACAACCATCTTCCTTTGTGCTCGGTGTGACTCCAACCAGTGGGGAGTTTTCCCTCTGATCCTCATTGATTCTAGTTTTGCTAGGACTCCTTGATTCCACACTCAGCCAAATGCTACCTTGATGTCAAGGGCAGTCACTCTCACCTCACCTCGGGAGTTCAGCTTTTTTGTCCATGTTTGGACCAAGGCTGTAATGAGATCAGGAACTGAGTGACCTTGCCAACAGGCACTCCAGGGATGGCTCACTGAATCAGGGGACTGCCGTCTTCTTGCTTTTTGGGGCCATGTTGTATGTGCAGTAGTCCTGGGCTGGAAGCACTGAAAGGACTGCACGTGGCTGCACTTTAAATATGGCACCTGGTGAGGAAGCTATAAGGTGATGGCGCAGTGGGCAAATGGGAGCCTGCCCGCCATCGAAACGGCGTGATTCCCGGGATTGCATGATTAATGAGATGGGATTGAGATGATACAGTGTGAAAAGCTGCCATTGTGGCCAGTGGGTAAAACATTCTTTTTCTTGCCCGCTACTGAACTTAGTGCAAATCTGGGACAATTCTGCCCATAGAATGAATAGACTATGAGATAGTCCAAACACTAACTATTTGGAACTCATAGATAGTATGTAAATGATTGAGAATTTAATAAACTCAACCTGACAACATATGATCTATGGACTTTAGTACAAAATGAGAGTGTAGTAGGCTTTCCAGTTTTATTCTGCAAATTAAAGAGATCTGCATTTGGCAACATATTATAATTATTTGTATCCTGAAATACTCATTATTGTGAATTGTTTTATTATTTTACATTTTATTTTTATTTTAACAATTGTCTATATTTATGTTATGAATTAGAATTTTGTTTTATTTGTATCATCATCACAATTTGGCACCTGTCACCATGAACATTTTTCAATAAACCAATTATCTAATTTACAAAATAGACGTCAGATTCATCCGAATCCTACCTGACAAATCTTCCTTAAACTAGGGAAGGTAAAAACACATTGTGAGTCCACTGTTTAACTAGCACCATGGAGATAATCATTCAGCTTATTTGTGATAGGGGGAGGCAGTGGTGTAGTGTTATTGTCAGTGGACTAATGTTTCAGAGACCCAGGGCAATGTTCAGGGGACCCAGGCTTAAATCCCACCACAGCAGATGGTGGAATTTGAGTTCAATAAAAATCTGGGATTAAAGAAGTCTAATGATGACCGTGAAACCATTGTCGATTGTTGTAAAAACCCATCTGGTTCACTAATGCCCTTTAGGGAAGGAAATCTGCCGTCCTTACCTGGTCTGGCCTACATGTGACTCCAGACCCACAGTAACGTGTTTGACTCTTAAATGCCCTCTGAAAAAGGGCAATTGGCAGATGGGCAATAAATGCTGGCCTAGCCAGCAACACCCACATCCCATGCACTGAAAAAAAGAGGCTTATTTTTGATGCTTTTAAAACAACCTTTTACCCGCTGGCCGCAATGATGGTTTTCACGCCGAATTATCCCAAACCCAGCTCATTATTTATTCACTTCCAGGAAACATGCCATTCTCATGGTAATGGTCTCTCATACATTCTCCTGCTATCACCCCGCTGTTGCAACATGCCGGCCGCCATGTTTAAAAGGCAGCCACCAGTGCACCACTCATCGCCACCAGCTCACTAGCGCTGCCCGGGAGACATGGCCAGCAAAGAGAAAAAGACCACAGCCCATTCAATGATGGGTCCCTCAAGTGACTGCTGGATGATGTGGAGGCTGTTGGGATGTCCTGTACCCCTGCTTTGGCTGCAGGATGGGCAGCAATGTGATGGACCCAGATTGGAAGGCAGTGGCAGCAGTGGTCAGTGTTGCCAATGCCCTTCAGAAGAGGCCAGCTCTGTTCCACCAGAGTAAGTCACTCTTCTCATCACTCTCAACCCACACACTCACAAACCCTCCACACATCCACAGGGCCCTCACTCACTGCTAGTTCAAGGGGCTTCACCATTCACTCGCTCACACACACCTTCATTGTCCTCATCCCATCCATGGGACCACTCAGCACCCACACAGGCCAGGCACAGTTATTAACTGGCCTGGGAGGCATCCTGCTTACACTTTTTTCATCTCTATCCATACAGGACAAGTTTGTATACAACAAGAGGGAGAGGTCGCAGACCGGTGGAGAAATGCCTGAAATTAAGGTCCTCACGGACTTTGAATACAGAGCCATCCAACTGCCGGCAAGGATCTGGACCATTCCTATGCTGACAGTAGGTTCAGTGGTGTTCCACCAAGTGAGGATCCAGCAGTGCAACATCCATCAGACAACCATGCTGTGAGTGATGTGTCCTGTTTCACAGGCCACTGCCATGCACTAATTATCTCTCCTTGCTTTCGCAGGCACATCTGGAAACAGCCGACAGAATCCATGACCCAGGGCCTCCAATCAAGACCCGAAGAAACCTCTGAAGAGGAATCTGGAGGCACCCTCCCCGAAGTCCCTTCACAGTGCTCAACCTTGCCCCACCCTCCACCAGCGCAGAGACACACACCTTGGTGGGACCTAGCTTTAGACTAACCTCGGGATCACAATCTGGTGAGTACATCACATTATCTGATCCACAGCAGGTAACGGCAGGGACTTCCCAGATCCCAAGAACTCAGAGGACTGCTGGAGGCCAGAAATTTGCTGAGTCCGAGTCAAATGATGAGCCTCTGGACTCGGTCATGTCACAGTTGGTGGAGCTGCAAAGGCAAGCTCGGGAACATCAGGAAGGGATGTCTGCTGCACTCCTCAGATTGCAAGGCACAATGGAGGAGTCCATCCGTCTTCATGCTGAGGTGATAGCGTCGGCACGCCAAGGCACTGAAGTCAATACTTATAGGATGGCGGCTGCCATGGAGACTTTGATCCAGGATGTTGCTCCTGCATAGGTGATGCCATAGTTGGCCTCCAATAGTGTGTACGTGAGAGGGGTGTGGGGCAGCCTCGTCTCACTCCAGTTATCGTTTCCCCTCAAGGAGTCAGCCTGGGATCCTCGGGCACCCATCAGGAGAAGGACCAGCAGACGCACACTCCGAGCCCATCCACCCAGGTGACTCTGGGAGTGACCGGCCCATCTGAATCCTCTCCTCCTGAGACCTTAGCAGCTCCAGCTCCACGGGCCAAGGAGTGTGCCACTGCCACACAGCAGGACCCCGAAAGCAGGCCAGTGTCCTCCAAGTCTCGGCCCTCCAGAGGACACCTATCAAGGTCATCATAGACAGGGTGTAGCAGTCAGCAGGCTGCCTCCACCTCCGCTGTGGATGTCCGGAGAGCACCAAGACGTAGCAGCAGGGTTAGAAAAGTTAAGGAGGATTAGTTGTACAGCCTGGGCACAGCTGTTAATCACTTGTACAAACTGTTCACTATTGTAAATAAACTTTCAAGAATGTCTCCTTGCCTGTGGGTCTTTGTTCTGATGAGCATTGTTTGTGTCACTCAGATGTGAAACATTGGTTTCTGCACAAGATAAAGGCAGGTGTATCAGTCCAGGTCCTCTTCCCTTTGCTCTGTGCAGCCTCACATTCCCTGGACACATTACTGATGTCTGCACCTTGATGGTGCTGGTCATTGCTGCCAGAATGTAGTGGGCAGGTGTCACAGAGTCCCGTCATTCTCTCTGTGTGCTCTCAGCACCTTTAAGGTGGGGCTGGCCCCCATCTTTTCAGCATCTGTGACCAGTGACGCTGTGCTCCTGAAGGGCTCAGGTGCTGAAGGCAGACAAAGGATCAGATGCTTCTAAAGTTTCTTGACTGCATCTCTGATATGACCCTGATCACAAAGCATAAGCATAGATGCCCTTGGCCAGACAGGAATCAGGCATTCTCAATAGCTATGTGAAGATCTATGGAGTGCCCTCGCTGCATGTTGTCATCATCCTCCTGCAATCGGTGACTATTTGGGCCTCCATTGTGTCTCCATGACAGGAGCATTCTCACAGGGGGTATTCGTGCTGCTACAAGCCAGACTGGAGTCAAACGTTACTAGACGCAATTTGAGGATCTATGGTGTTTCCTCACTGCATGTTTTCATCATCCTCCACAAATCTAGCAGCTATGAGGGGCCTCCCAAGCGCATGTGCCTCCTCTGGTCAGTGTGAGGGCCTCATCACCGTCATCATTGCCTCTGAGGACCTCCTCACCCTTATCCCCATCAGCGTTCCCCTCATCGGAGGAGACCTCCAGCTCCTCCATCTCCTCCTCAGACAGCTTTTCTCCTTGTTGGATGTTGTAAAGGGCACAGCAGACAGCAATGATGTGTGACACCCTCTGTGGACTGTATTGCAGGGTTCCAACAGGCCGGTCCAGGCACCAGAACCTCATCTTCAGCATCCTGATGGTTTACTCCACCAAGTTGCGAGCTGCAGCAAGAACCTCATTATAGTGTCGCTCTGCTGCAGTCTGAGGCTTCCTGGATGACGGGTGTCATCAGCCACTTCCTCTGCCTGAGGAGCCATCCCTGCAGCCTCTGTGCACCCTGGAAGGCCCCAGGGATCTGTGACCGTCTGAGGGTGTAGGCATTGTGCACACTTCCTGGAAACTGTGTGCATACGTACAGGATGCATTTGTGGTGGTCACCTACTAGCTGCATGTCCAGTGAGTGGAAGCCCTTGCGGTTGATGAAGTGCACCATGTGTGGCGATGGAGACCTTAGCGCCACATGAGTGCAGTCAGTCACATCCTGCAGCTGTGGGAATGCTGAGATCAGGGTGAATCCAATGGCCCTTGCATCCTGGCTGTCCTGGTCCCAGGCGAAATGCACAAAGTTGTGTGCCTTGGAGAAGATGGCACCCGTGACCTCATGGATGCATTTGTGGGTGGCGGATTGTGAAATCCCACAGAGGTCACCTGTGGAGCCTTGAAAGGAGCCACTGGCATAGAAATTGAGCTCCATGGTCACTTTCACAGCCACTGGCAGTGGATGCCCTCCATGTCCCCTTGGCGCCAAGTCTTGCTGCAAGTGGAAGATGTGAGCGACCAGGTCTCTAGACATGCTCAGTCGTCGGTGACATTGTTTCTCAGTCATCTGCAGGAATGACAGGGAGTGTCTATAGACCCTCGGTGTGGCTAGGCTGCCCACCCATGCAAGTAACTCAGTGGCACCAAAGTGCCACCAAGTGCTCCAGACCTTACCCAACCCCCCACACCCAACTACCCCACGCACGTCCCCCCCACCCCCCAACTCCTGGCACAGACTGCACTTTGGTTCCTCTGCATTACTTGCATGGGTGGGCAGGCTAGCTGCTAGGGCTCACTGTCGCTCTCACTGTGTGGGAGCCCCAGCAGCCCGTTCTACCTGAGGTTGCTGCTCCTGCCTTTGCATGGCCAGGTGCCTCAGTCGCTCTCTCTTCTGTCCTCTTTGCACTCTGTAGGCCATCAGGCATACAGCTAGGTCACCAGGATCCATGATCCTGATGTGGTCCTCCTGCAGCATGAAGGAGAGAGGGACGTGGTTATCATGGCTGTGCTTAGCATCTTTCCTGGCCCTGTGTGACCACCCCTTACCGTTTCCCGGAGAGAGCTGGTCACTCCTCGGATGGCCAGAGATGAGTGCGCTGCATGGCTGCCCCGTCAGCCGGCAACATGGGGGAGACAGGTCCTAACCGGGTTGCTGAGTTGCAAGGGGTTATGAGCGCCTCCAGCAGTGACTCTACATGGCCAGCGTTGGCGAGGAGATTGTACAACGTGTGCAGTCCCACTGCTCCACCGTCCAATAAAGTGGTCGTGGACTCACAGCCTGTGCTGGGGGTTGGGGAGCTGCATGAAGTAGTGGAGTTTGGCGGTGGCGGGGTGGGGGGGCGGAGGGGGAGGGGGGGGCGGTTAGCGTAAGGTCTGGAGCACTTGGTGGCACTTTGGTGCCTCTGTGTTACTTGCGTGGGTAGGCAGGCTAGGAGCCCGACCCCAACCATATCACTGTGGCTATGCCTGAACTGTCCCAGTTGCATAGGAATGGATATTTCATGCAGGTGTCCCTACTGCATGGCCACTTTCCTCGCCTACCCTGCCCCCCACCTTGATTTCTTGTGTGCGGGATCCAATGCCAGGGCAACAGTTGCCCCCCTTGCCCCTGACAACATTCACCTCCATGCCAGGGCAGCAGTTGCCCCCGGACACCACCCCACCTAAAACAGTTGCCTCCAAACCAGGCAGCACTTCACCCAGGCCTCCCCAGCCTGAAGACTGCAAAGCAGCAGGCGATCCTGGATAGCTGTGGGAAATGGTGCTGTTCACTCACCTCAGTTCCCCCAAAGTGAAGGCCGCCATGTGTACGTCGTCCATGTACCATTGTGAAACACATCAATGTGCTTTCCTGCCGATGTGGCGGACGATCCCATCCAAGGGCCTGGTGGGATGGTCTTTTAATGATACGCTGATGTATTACAATGAGCTCCCCAACAACTGTTGGCAGGAAACACAACCCGCTGTCGGCGGGCTGAGCAGAAAATCGCAACCTGCCTTCCCGCCATCGTGAAACCGATCACGCCATATTGTCTGCACATGCCACCTATCATGCCTGCTGCCAGTGGGCATGGAAAATGCCATCTTTTGAGTGCTGATATCACATGCCCATTGATAGAAGCTATCATTTATTTTTCATTTACTGAAATCATGGTGGGAGAGATCATGATCAGGGGTACGAGCAGATGGTCTTTGGAGAGAGCGATCGTTGGGGAAGGGAAATCATGGGGTAGGCTCGGGTGGAGAGAGTTTGTGGGATAGGTTGGGGAAGGGAGATTGTGTGGGGGAGTCAGGGGGGAAGATTTTCGGGGAGGTTGAGAGGGTGATCATGCGGGAGGTTGTGAGGGGGCAGATTGTGAGGGCGGTCGAGGGGGGAGAGGTCGTTGGGGAGGTTGGGGAGGGGAGAAATTGAGATGGAGTTTGGGGAGCGGGAGGAATCATGAGGCAAGAAAGGGGGAAGGGAAATACCCTAGGGGGGGAAGTCTGGAATGAGGAGGGAGAGCTTATGGGAAGATTGGCAGAAGCAAGAGTTCATAGAGTCTTAGAGTGGAATGGTTACATCCCAGAAGGAGGCCATTTAGCCCATCATGCCAGTGCCGGCCCTCTGCAGAGCAACCCACATTGGCCCACTCCCAGCCTTTTCGCTGTAGACTTGGATTCTTTTTTCTTTTCAGTTTCCTTTCCTTTTCAATTCTCTTTTGGAAGCCATGATTGAATCTGTCTCCACCATCCTCTCAGGCAGTGCATTCCAGATCCTGCATGGAACTCTCCTTGAAAGAATAGCTTCTTCTGATTTCCCTCTCTGTTAATTATCTGCTTCAGAAATGATTAATTTCATTTCAATTGCTTCCTCGATTTCTTAAGTAAAAGCATTCCCTGCTGCCTATTCTCCTCGGTGTGCTGACTTCTGCTTCTCTTTACTTTCCTACAGAAAGTCCAGTGACTTGTAGAAGAAGTGGAATGAATGCATGAATGGGTCACAGTGCACAGTAGGGCAGGTCTGTTTTTCTCAGTTTATCCATGGGGAGGATTATTGAGGAAATATTCTTGCAGTTAACTATTGGCAAGAAATAGTCAGACGGACTGAGCAAGACAATCAATACTTGTGCAAAGCCTGCCAACTTCAACAGTTAGCTCCGCAGTCAATCCTGAAGGATTGGGAACAGGCACATTAACTAAGAGCACAGCCTCAACAGCCCATCTATCACTGTTGTGCACAGCACATTCTTAACGACTGCCTTAGAAAGCACATTAATAGCATCAATCACTAGGAGTAGCTGCATAGTTCTTCATAAATGCCACTGCCAACTCTACAGCGAATAAAAAGTGCATGAGGTATAAATATTACATTCTCTTTCCAAAGCTGACTGGGACACTTTACTCTTCAGTTGGAGAAAGAGTTACACAGAGAACATTCCCTAATTTACTATCAGGTCAGAGCAGTAAGAGATTCTCCTGGGTAAACTGTGTCTTTTGTTAAATCATGGACCAATAGTCCAACTTTCTGGCTACCTTTCCTCCACAATGCCCATGCTCTCCAATAGGCCTGGTATTTAAATATCAATCAGCTTCCAGATTAAATAATTAAAATGTCAATGAAATGCTGATGTTATTTTTAAAAGATTTGTTAACACTTCAGTGTTTGTGGCATTAGTCATATTTCTTACATTACAACAGTGTCTACGCTTCAAAAATACTTAATTGGTCATAATGCATTTATGGATCTGAGGTAGTGAAAGGTGCTATATAAATGCAAGTTCTTTCTTTCTCCTTAACTTATCTTTCCCCTTGAAATATAATTGTGCATTTGACAACAGCCAAATGTGTTGGCTTTACATTTTTTTCACAAGATGCTGCTAATATTAAAGGACTGAGAGGCAAGGTGTCAATGCTGAAAGCAGATCACTTTCAGACTCCCTGATGATTAAAGCAGTGATCCACTGAGCCAAATTTAACCAGCTTTAATCTCAGGGCTATGGTGAATAAACTAAGCTAAGCCACAGAGCTATCGATTATTACAGATGTCTACAATACTTCTTGGTTAGTGAAACAGAGCTAAGACCTCACACTATATTTTTACTATGGCTATGATATATATTCTTAATGCTTGGAAGATTAACAATCTCAGAACCCCGACAAAGGAACAGACGCCCTTTGTCAAAGCCAAAGTGGAGAGGTGGAAGTCATGTGACATGACCCCGCACCTCCGCACCCCCCCCCCCACCCCGCCCACCCCCCAGCTGAGGGAACCAGTCTTGCTATACTCCAAATCAGCCTGTCATCTTCCATCTAGCAAGCAACAGCATAGAACAAGGGTTCTGTTCATGTTTGAATGCTTGACTCCCATCTACACTGTTTCTACTGGAACTTCTGAACTTCTATGTTATCATCTATAAGATTAATTCAATTCTACGTGCCTATCTCATTGTGGAAGTCATCTCTAGTGGAAAAGTGAATTATCCAGCATCAGTTTTCAACCTGCTGACCTCTGTGAAGGAATATGCCATTGGACTTTGATTCTGGTCTATGGACTCATGTGAAACAATAATTCTTTATACTGTGGTCTTTGCTCTGTAAACCTTTCTTTCTCTATTCCTCTTTTATTGTATGAATGCACCAGGGGCTACATAGCGACACTCCCTCTGGCGTCTTGAGCATGTGTGAATAAACTATCCCTCTGAATTTACCCTATCTCTGGATTGCTAATAGATATTGGATCACACCCAAACCTTGTTGGGGGGGGGGAAGTGGTGGTGGTGGTGGTGGTGGGGGGTGGGGGGGCGGGGTGGGGGACAGGGGGCAGTGTTGGGAAATACACCACCACTTATAAAGGGGGGAGCAAATCAAAACAGCTTTCTGTTTATGAACAGAGGTGAGAGGAGAAATCAGGGCTGTTAAATTAAACTCCTTCCTGTCCACACACATCAGTTAGAGATGCAAAATTGTCCAGGATTCCTGCTTCTGGTCACCATCCAGTGATCCCTTGCTGTTGATGTCAGGTGAGGACAGAAACAGACTTGGCTGTGATGCCATCATGGCCAAATAACCTGCTGGCCTTTGCCTTCTCGGCTCTGACACATGAAGAATGCCCAATCAGTTGAGGTAAGGGAGGAGGTCTTGAATTTGTGGAACCATACCCAAGCAAGCGGCAACCAACCCTTGGACAGGAGCTGGATGCTTTAACAGAACAAAATAAGAAACAAAACAGAAGACAGGCTAGGCTATGAAAGCACTGACCAGTGGAGAAATCTCCTGAGGATGGGGAACAGGGGAAACAAGTGCAAATCTCTGCCACACTCTCCTCACATCAACCTGGGATTTCATGGCTCATTCTACTAGAATTTCTTCAGTGAGTTAAACCACTGTCACCCCTTTTGAAAATGTTCACACAGGCTGTAACATGTGGTTACCTGGGCTTACTCATTTGCATTCCCATTATTGCAGTCTTTGCTGGGAAGTAGATGTAAATAACTGAACTATCTGGAAACACCTGTACAATTTTTAATCGGACAGTCCGTCTGCAGCCTGTGTAGGGTAACAACCAGATCAAAGAGGCACAGTGCTTGAGATAATCTGTAATAATTCCACTGCATTTCCTTGTATTTTGCGATACCTTTTAACAGATTATTAACCAGAGAAGCATTGTCTGTACCCACACAGTAGCAGGGCAAGGTCCCAGCTAGGGCAAGAACAATCTTTAATAATGTTTCAAGTCCTTTTGGGGGAGAAGGCAGGACGCACAGTCTCCAAGGTGTGGAATACAAGGGCCAGCCAGAAATGACAGTTGCCTCAAAGTGCTTTACAGCCAATAAAGTACTTTTAAAGTATGGTGACTATTGTTATGTAGGAAATAGAGCAGCCAATTTATGCACAGCAAGCTCCCGCAAACTGAAATGTGATAATGGCCAGTTAGTCTGTTTCCTTGCTGTTCACTGAAGGATAAATATAGGCCTCTAAAGGGAACTGCCTGAATACCCGCTCTACCCAAGTAATCCAGCAGCGGGCACTGACCCAGAAAAGTCCCCCAATCATTTCCTCAGCACATTGACTCTGCCACTGACCCTGGATTGCTGAGGTTCCATAAAGGCCATTCAGCAGGAGTTTGTTTCTAGTCTGTAGATGTGAGCTGAACTGCTCAACCCAATGACCAACCAGAAATGAGGGAAATGTGAATGTTCTCTCTCATCATTAGCAATGGTCTGAATGTGTGGTATGGTCATTTTGACTGGAGTGAAATGGACAATATCAATTCAACTGTGTGATTTCAAACAGGAGAGTGGTGGAAAACAGTAGAGTGGTGTGCTATGAAGGTGTGTTATATAGAATATTAGTTTGTAAAGAATATTAATTTGTAATGGCACTGGTGGACATATATTACTTTATAATATAATCATCTGGACATATGAAATACATATAATATATATATAGAACTTTTTGTTAAAGGACTCTGGCTTACAGCAGCCACTATGTTGCATTTGTAAAGGACACACGCTTCTTTATGGAGACACAGAGTCTACAGGACTCTCAGAGATATTGGCTAAGATAAGCCTAGAATGAGGCCAGAGAGATATCATGTGACCCAGCTCTTGGGAGTAAAATACTTTGGGTTTGGACTAATAGTGTGAGATAGACTTCCACAGGGATAGAAATGGCAACAGCCTTACCCCCTCTCTCTCTGTTTTCTGGAACCTCTCTCACAAAAGCTGAGTTGTTTGTGGTTTGAAAACCCACCAGGAGACCTCATTGCTGCAAATGCAAGAGTTCTTAAAAGAAGATTCCAAAGACATCACTGTCTCCAAAAGGAAAGAGTGTCAAATAGCAACAACTGCTCCAGTGAGAAACCCCAGTACCAACAGCTACTGCGGAAAGTGACCCTTCAGCTGTAAATAAGCATCCGGACAATCCGTGACTCCCTTCTGACTTTACTTTTTATGTGGCTAAGTTTTAAGATCTGATATTCCATAGAATTTTATTTATTTTTTGCATGCTTGGAAGGGGTGGGTGTTGACTGTGTATTGTTTTTGCATTAGTGGGTAGTTGGACATATTTTACAATGTAAACCATTTGTTAATTATGTCTGCATCTTTGCCTGAGTGAGATTTAGCAATAAAACTAACTCTATACTTGTTCACTTAAGGAACCTGACTGGCTTATTTCTTACACAGAGTTACACACAGTTAAGTACAAACATAGAATTGGCAATATCATCTCATTTCTAAATCCAAACTCTTTCATAACCAAGTAGGACAGAGAGAGGAGTCAGTTCACCCCTCCTAACTTAGTCATAACAGATGCATAGCAGGAGAATGATGTACAACAGGATGTGTAACAGGAGAATGCTGTGTATTAGGAGAGTGATGTAACAGGAGAATGATGTATAATAGGGAAGTGATGTGTAACAAGAGAGTGATGTGCAACAGGAGAGTGATGTGTAATAGAAAGGTGATGTATAACAGGAAAGTGATGTATAACAGGACAATTATGTGTAACAGGAGAGTGATGTGTAATATAAGACTGATAGACAACAGGACCATGACATGTGACAGGACAGTGATGTGTAACAGGAGGATGATATGTTACAGGAGAGTGATATGTAACAGGAGAGTGATGTATAGAAAGCAACTGAATCAATATCACCTATTTGTTACAATCACTCCAAGTCAAAATGGCTATCCCTCTGCACCCCCCCCCCACCCCCACCCCCACCCCCACCCCCACCAATCCCCACCCCTTCCCCCACCCCCACCAATCCCCACCCCCCCAGAGTGCCATCAGCAAGAGTACTATTCAGTAAATATACCATGAGTGAGCTGGAGTTATATACATACAACAAGTCCCAGTGTTAACAATAGCTCTCACAGGTTACTGCTGTGGTGCTATTGGAGTATTTCCAACTCAGTTTACCTGTGAGGTTATCCAATAAAACACTTCCTTTTTCAATCTGAACATAAATGAACGGAAAAGCCTTAAATGATCTGTTTTATAATGCCTTTCAGCTGTGAGGGAGACCCATTTAACCTATTGAATAAACAGGACCTGTATGCAATTAGCAGAAACGAATGTTGGTTAATGGGCTGAGTGGCTCTGGTCGTACTCAGTGGTATATTTATTGGGTGCTATTGCTGTGAAGGAAGTGCTGTTCATTCCAGTCACGTGGTTCTCCCACCATCAACAATGTCTCATCCTCCAGTGTCCGGTTAACATTATCGACGCAAATCAACTGTTATCAGAATGGGCTGCGAGAAATGTAGGCCTGTTAAATGCATGCTGTTTCTATGTCTACATGCTTGTAACATGTAACAAGCACACTGTTATATGATGTTGTATGTGCCTGCATGCCATTGTGATGTAAAGCTGCTTGGCAGAGCAAATGTTAACGTATGACTGGAGAATAGCACTGCCCACTGTATGATGTATAGAATCACATGATATTAGACTCAGAGAGAACATTCTAAAAGCAGCTGGTGACCACTGGTGGCAGTTGATAGAAGCACCATGCATGCAATTAACTGGAATCTGTATATAGTTAAGGATGAACAATAAATGGTTCATGTTTAAACCTATAAGTCTCAAGATCTCAACATTGAGCTTTCAAACAAACCTATAACGCAACATGGTGATCAGCGTTGGTACACAACATGGTGATCAGCGTTGGTACACAACATGGTGATCAGCCTTGGTACATAACATGGTGATCAGCATTGGTACACAACATGGTGATCAGCATTGGTACACAACATGGTGATCAGTGGTGTTATGAAAAGTGGCAGTTTAAATGATGAACCCAGAACAAGGTCCAAAGATACAAAAAACTAAAAGCAGCTGAAGCTGAACTACAGAGATGTGCACTCAAGAAGGAAAATAAGAAGGAACAGTGACACATTTTCACTACAGACTTAGAAGTTGATGAATCCACCAGAGTGAGTGGAAGTCCAATGTAAGACCGTCAAGTAACGCAGAGTAAAACAAGAAAATAACCTGCTTAGATCACAAGACAGGTGAGCAACCTGCAAAAATTGCAAGATCCTGAGTGATGCAATATGAATAATACAGGACAGTTCATGAGATGGTGAGCAAAAATTATAAAAATGAAGCTGTACTTAGATTATAAAATAGGTGGCAGCCCACAGCTCAGTATATCATAGAGAAGCTGAAAGACATCTTCAAGTTCAAAAAAAGCCTTTAAAAAAAGTTCAATAAAAATTGGCTGGTAGAAAAAAAGATCCTGCAGAATAAAAGAAAAGAGATCTACAGAGTTTAAGAAAGGAGAATCGCACTGAAATTGACTTTGCAGCTCGGAAGAGTGAGTTGCTGCAGCTTTAAAGAGTTTTAAGAAAAAGAAACATTCCACGATTGTGAGGGAACCCTTTTCAGTTGGGAAAAGTAAAGTTTTGCAGTAAAAAAAAAGCTATCTGCTGTTCTGAAAATTAAAATAACACAGTGTACAAACAAACCTGCAGAGTTTGGAAAAGGAAGCCATTTCAGTTGGGTCTTTAGGCCTCTTCATAAAGGAAAAGAGCTTCTAGAGAGTTAACAGTCTTGAAAGTTTAAAAATTAACAGAAAAAAGGCCCACAAGCACAAGACCCCGTTGAACCCAAAAAAAGCATGAGAAACTCATAAAGAAACCGATGGCTGCAGACAGCCTGAGTTGAAAAAAAAGTTACTGCACAGGTAGCCTTAAGAGGGACCAATATTTAAAACTGCAACTACTAACAGAAAAGAAAACAGCCATGGATAGAAAGTTAGAAGAGCCAGGTGCATTTTGGTGAAGGAAAGGGCTAAACCTGACCAAAGAGTCTTGGAGAAGACAATTTTTAGTTTATGGAAGAATTACAGTATTAAATAAGGAATCAGAGGAGGTACAAGCTGACAACTCCTTATTCGTGTTTGGTTCATTTGCTGATGAAGTATTCCACAGCCAATGTATAGATCAATACTCAACAACAATTGGTGAGATATTAAAAGGCTTTGACAGATATTTTAAACTCCATGCTGTAGAGAACACAAGCCCTAGAAGAAAGCCTAGCACACCTCCAATAAAGTGCTAAAGGCAACAAGAGACCCTAGAGAGAGGGCAACTCCCAACAAAGCACCAAGGACAACAAAAGACTCCAGATCATGTAGGACCAAAGACCCCAGAGCAAGGGAGACAATATTCAAGTAAACCACAAGATGGTTGCCGACCATATCAGTGCACAAGCCAGAGAAATTAATACAGGATAAATGGCTGAGAAGCAGCTGAAAAGCTTAAAAATAAAGTTTATTGAAAATGCTGATGCAATGCCCAACTTGAAACAACAGGTGCCAGTGCAGAGTGAGTAGATGGTTGTGAATGAAGGAAAGCTATCTGAGGTAACTCAAAAAAGCAAAATGTGCATAAAGTAAATGAAGCTGTTCTACAGGAAAATGTTTGCTTTAGGGCTGAGCAGGAAGATTTGAAGAACAAGATTCAAGCTGAGTATATACCTCTGACAAAGCATAATAAACTGAAGTCTTCAATGGACCAAGCTGTTCGAGATCTAAAGAAACAAAGTCCAGAGATGACACATAGACATCAGGAGGAAATAATGACCCTCAATTCCATAGTTGGCAAATTGAAGCAGGAGATGGGAAAACTCAACCAGATGTATGGCCAGATAAAACAGCTGGCAGAAAAGGCATGCAATGTAGTTGCATCCCTGAAAGACTCCTTGCTATATCAATATGTAGCCATGGAAAACATGAGGAGCTAAAAAGGACATTGAACATTAGTTCAGAAAAAGCTGAGTTTGAACTACCAGTAGCAACAAAATGGTGCACTGAACCCAGGACAAGTTGACAAGAAAATAAACAATTGAAAGAGCAGTTGATTGTCATTAAAGGTCAAGAATAAAAGGGAATGTGTAACCATTCAGTAACATGAAAAAATGAAGAGTGTCAAACAGCAAAATGAAGCAGAGAGGAGGAAACTCAAGGAGACTACTGAATTACAGGAAAGCTCAAGATGAAGCAAGCAAGCTTTGCAAAGAAAAGGACAACCTGTTGAAGAACTTTCACATGGTACAGGATCCCTGAGGACAAAGTTTATTCCTCTGGTAAATTTTGAAGAGGAGCAAAATGAATTTAACTTCACTCTGAAGAAACTGAAGAACCAGTTGGCAGAGAAGACTCAGCAATGTTCCATAGTCCATGTGGAAGCTGAAAGCTACAAGAAACAGACTGAAGAGCTGAAGAAGCAGTTGAAGGAAAATAAGGTGTAATTGAAAGGAAAAGCCATAAAACTTTCCAAGCCGTGAGTGGATAATGAAGACATGGGTAGCACAATTACAGAACTGAAACAAGTTAAAACCTCACCAGAGCCAGACCTGACCAACAGCGAAACCAAAATGAAGGACAAGGCCAAAGTTATGCTGCAGACGGAGAAAGAAAAGACAGAAATAAGATCAGAAAATGCAAATTCAACACTGAAGCACAAGGAACTAGGACAAGAAAAAGCACCAGATGTCTCAGGCATGTTGAGAACTATTCAGCTGAATGAAAAGATTCATTATCTTGCAAAGCCATCTGAAAATAAAACAGCAAAAAAGTGTTTGACTGAGATTGTGAAACAAGTGGAAATGAAGGTCCATTTAGGAAATGTCTACGTCCAGCAAGAACATGATGGATACCATGGAAAAAGAAAATTCGAGTTGAATCTAGGAATGAACAGAATGCACATTCGCTTTGGAAGGAACAGGGCAAACCCAGAGTATCTGAAAAAAGTTATTAATAAAGAGAAATGCAACTTGAAGGCACATAAAAAGTGAATCAAATAGAGATAACTGAGTACCAGAAACATAATACTGCTACTATTCGTCCACATGTGACAGACCGAGATATGAAAGAACTGTCAAGCCTCAAGGCCGTTCGAATTTAGAAAGTCAGAGACTAGGGGCAGAAGGGACAGCAAATAAGAATTGTATCATAAATAATTATATGCTGTTGGAAGGGAGGAAAGTTTTCATTGGAGCCAAAAGGGGAATGTTGTATGGTGTTGTATGTACCTGCTTGCCACTGTGATCTAAAGGTGGTTGGCAGAACAAGTGTTAACATGTGACTGGAGAATAGCCACTATAAGATGTATAGACTCACATGGTATTTGACTCAGAGAGAATGTTCTAGAAGCACCTGGTGACTGTTGGTGGCAGTTGGTGACAGTTGATAGCAGCACCATACATGTGATTAACTGGGATCTGTATATAGTTAAAGATTAACAATAAACAGTTCATGTTTAAACGTATAAGTCTCAATCTCATAGTTGAAACATCAAATGAACCCATAATGCATTTCACAATGGCTCCGCTATTAAGGGCTGTGTAGGCTATGGGTGATGTTTTAAACAGAAAATCTAGAAGTCAGTGTTTCTCTACGTGTTATCGAGTTTAAACTCCAAGGTGTGTGTCTTTTGGCTCTGATAGGTTCCCAGCCTGGATGTCAGTGTGATTAACAAGCTTGGCATCCGGTTGAGGGGTGGGGAGGACCCTGGCATTAACTTCAGGACCAGCTAGATCCAATTCAGAATCCCAGTGCTCTGTATTGGGAGGGTGTCTGAACAGGATGGGGGTGGGGGTGCAGTCTGCGGGCCCAGTGGGAAGCACAGCTACTCCTTCTGGCCATAAGCACTGTGAAGGCAGTACCTTCTCCTCAGAGTTACTACAGCCTCCTTTCGAGAAAGGATGGAGGGAGAAATCAGGGAACTACAGGTCAGTCAGCTTGACATCAATTGTCAGGAATATGCTGGAATCCATTATTAAGCAAGTCTTAACAATGAACTTAGAAAATCATTGTGTGATCAGAATCAACATAGGTTTACAAAAGGAAATTAATATTTGACAAACTTATTGGAATTTGTTGAGGACATAACTATTAGGATAGATAAAGGGGAGCCAGTTGAAGTTATATATTCGGTTTTCCAAAAAGCATTTGAAAAAGTGTTACCCAAAAGGTTAATGCAAAAGATACGGGCTCATGGAGTTGGGAATAATATATTAGCATGGAAAGAAGGTTAGTTAATGGACAGGAAGCAGAAAGTCAGGAAAAATGGGGCATTTTCAAGTTGGCAGGCTATGGCTGGTGGAACAATGTTGGGGCCTCAGCTATTCACAGTCTATAAAAGTAAATGGCTCTCCAAATTTTCCTGACCCACCTGTGACGATACCTGCTGGTGTCTGGGCTGGGAAATTCTGGCCAGAGAGCAGTGTATCTAAGCTTGTTGACAATTCAAAGGTAGGTGGGACAACAAGCTGTCAGGAGGACACACAAGGGCTGAAAAGAGATATGGACAGGTTGAGTGAGTGGGCAACAAGATAGAGTATGGGATGGAATTTAATCGGAAGAGAAAAGCACCTGATGCAATTATGATGCAAATCGTAAATGTGCGGACCGGACACGTCCACCATGTGCAATTACATGGCGGGCATCAGGAGCCCATCGCTACCATCAGCTGACTTAATTCCAGGTTGTTGCAGAAAAAGCCCATCCCTGCAAACGGGCAGGGAGAACTGGAAGCGCGTTTATAGCAAGATCCTCTACCTGCAAGGCATTAAACAGTTTTCTTGTGATTCATAGCCTCCATTCCCCCTGAAAGGTTTTCAGGAAGTAAAGCCATCACTCTCCCCTTTCCTCTGCCAAAACATCTTCTTGGAGCCCTATCACTCCACCCGCCCTCATTCTTCCAACCCGTATTTAACTATGTCTGGCCTGGGCGCAGCATGGGGTTGCATGGCTGTGGCATGGGGGTTGAATGGGGATGAGGGTGTTAGCTTTCCCCTGACATGCCACTGAATCTCCACTTTGTCATGCAGGGTAAGGAGAGCTTCAATGCCCAGGAGAGGGCTAAGGCTGGAAGAGAACTGCCTAACCTGAAGGTTCTGATGCCATGTGGGCAGGAAGGCTTGGAGATTGCAGATAAGCAGGGCAACTGGTCCATTGAAGACACCAAGGCTGAATTTGCCAGGAAGTAGAGTGAAATTGCCTCCAACCCAGTGCTGAGGCATGGCCACATTAGAGACATGTGTGAAACTGGTCTCCTGATTGACTTGAGTTTCTCCTTAATGTATTTCTTCCCTGCAGATCACTGCCATGGGCTGAGAAGGCCCAGGCCAATGAGGGAAACAATGACTCTACCTTTTATAATGAAGACCCAGGTGGGTACATCATCACCTACCACTCTCTCATCCTCTACCAACACAGTTACACTCACATGGGCCTTGGAGAGTTTGTGTATACAATCAGAGGAACATGCTGGTGATCTTTCAGGCATTTCCCAGCTGTGTCGGCCGAGGCCCCTGACTGTGGGAGGACAGTTGGGGATCAGCCCCATGCTGCACCCAAGGCTGATAACGGGCCTCTGGACTTGACAACAATAAGCCTGCAGGAGATGCAGAGACAGGCAGGGGAAAATCTGACAGAGGTGCCAAAGGCAAGGTGGAACCTTCTGCAGATGGTGAATGAGTTCATGAGTTCTGCCAAGGACCTGGCATTCTGGAACGGTGAGCGATATCTCCACCCTCAGATTCCTTAGCCTCATCATCACCTGAAGAGGAGCGCAGCTCCTCCATGTCCTCGCATGGCAATTCCTCTCCCTGTTGCAATGCAAGGTTGGGCAATACACAGTGGACCATGACAATCCTGGACACCTTCTTTGGGATGTATTGCAAAGCCTATCCAAGCTGGCCAGAGGCAGTGGAAGCATATTTTAAACAAACCAATGCTGTGATCTAGCTTACCCAGGTTGATTTGTTGGCTGCATTGTAACAGTTCTCCATGGGGCTTTGGGAATGAAGCACTGGTGTCATGAACAACATCCTGAGGGGATGTTGTCACCCTGGATCCAGCCTTGTGCTTAGGCAGAGGTCTCAAATAGCTCTGAGAGCTGGGAGCTAAGTAAAATGTATGGGTCATGAGAGCTCCCTGGAAAATGAGCACACTCCTGCATAATTCTTTTCCAGTGGTCACAGACTAGGTGACCATTAAGGGAATGAAACCACTTCCAATTTACAAATGCAGCTGGTTGTTCTCAGGGAGCTCCAATGGCCATGTGAGCGCAGTCAGTCGCTCCCTGTACTTGTGAGAACCACATGATGGCTCCGAAGCCAACTACCCTTGTAGCCAGACTGTCAACATCTGTTGTGAGTCAAATGAATTCATTGGATATTCTGAACATGGCATTGGTCACCTCCTGCCTGCATTTATGTGTTTTTTTCCTTCATTCTTTCATGGGATGTGGGAATCACTGGCAAGACCAGCATTTCTTGCCCATCCCTAATCACCCTTGAACTGAATGAATTGCTCGGCCATTTCAGAGGGCAGTTACGTCAACCACGTTGCTGTGGGTCTGGAGTCTGATGTAGGCCAGACCAGGCGAGGATGGCAGATTTCCTTCCCTAAAGGACATTAGTGAACCAGATGGGTTTTTAACTACCATTGATGATAATGCATATTCACCATTACTGAGAATACCTCTATATTTCATGTTTTATGAATTAAATTTTAAATTCCACCAGCTGCCATGGTGGGATTTGAACCCATCTTCCCAGAACATTAGCCTGGCTCTCTGGGCTACTATTCTAGTGACATTAACACAATCTACCAGCTCCTCGGCCAGACAGGAATCAGATGTTATCAGAGGCTATGTGAATATCTATGGAGTGTCCTCGCTGTCTGTTGTCATCCTCCTGCAATTGAGCGACTATTAAGGCCTCCACTGCGTCTCCATGACAGGAACATTGCCAAGGACCTGGCATTCTGGAACGGTGAGCGATATCTCCACCCTCAGATTCCTTAGCCTCATCATCACCTGAAGAGGAGCGCAGCTCCTCCATGTCCTCGCATGGCAATTCCTCTCCCTGTTGCAATGCAAGGTTGGGCAATACACAGTGGACCATGACAATCCTGGACACCTTCTTTGGGATGTATTGCAAAGCCTATCCAAGCTGGCCAGAGGCAGTGGAAGCATATTTTAAACAAACCAATGCTGTGATCTAGCTTACCCAGGTTGATTTGTTGGCTGCATTGTAACAGTTCTCCATGGGGCTTTGGGAATGAAGCACTGGTGTCATGAACAACATCCTGAGGGGATGTTGTTATCATCCTCCACAATTCTGTCAACTATGAGGGGCCTCCCAAGCACACCTGCCTCGTCTGGCCAGTGCGAGGGGCTCATCCCCATCATCATCGCCGCCGAGAACCCCCTCACCCTCATCCCTGTTGGCAATCTCCTCATCAGAGGAGACCTCCAGTTCCTCCATCTCCTCCTCAGCCAGCTCCTCTCCCTGTTGCAGCACTAGGTTGTAAAGGGCGCAGGAGACGATGATGATGTGTGACACCCTCTGTGGGCTGTATTCCAGGGCTCCACCAGACCGGCCCAGGCACTGGAACCGCATCTTCGGCATCCCGATGGTTTGCTTCACTAGGGTGTGAGTTGCAGCTTGAGCCTCGTTACACCGTCGCTCTGCTGCAGTCTGAGGCTACCGCACGGGTGTCATCAGCCACGGCCTCCGTGGGTAGCCCTTGTCCCCAAGGATCTACCCCTGCAGCTTCTGTGAACACTGGAAGACATCAGGGACCTGTGGCCGACTGAGGATGTAGGCATTGTGCACACTCCCTGGAAGCCCTGCTCAGACCTGCAGAATGTGTTTCTAGAGGTCACACACCAGCTGTACATTCAGCGAATGGAAGCCCTTGTGGTTAATATATTTCACCATGTATTGCGATGGAGATCTGAGCATCAAGTCAGTGCAGTTGATCACACCCTGAACCTGTGGGAAACCTGAGATCTGGGCGAATCTAATCGCTCTTGCATTCTGGATACCCTGGTACCGATCGAAATGCACAAAGTTGTGTGCCCTCGCAAACAAGGCATCCGTGACCTCATGGATGTATTTGTGGGTGGAGGCTTGTGATATCCCACAGGGTCACCTGTAGAACCCTGAAAGGAGCCACTGGTATAGAAATTGAGTGTCACTGTCACTTTCACAGCCACTGGCAGTGGATGCCCTCCAAGTCCCATTGCCGCCAAATCCTGCAGTAGCTGGAAAATGTGACTGACCAGTTCCCTAGACCTGTACAGTCTTCAGCAACACTGGTCCTCGGTCATCTGCAAGGATGATAAGTGGTGTCTTTAGACCCTGGGCTTTGACCAGCGATGGCTTTCTGTGGCTATTCGGCAGCGTGTGAGGGAGCCCCAGCCACCTCTTCTCCCTGAGGGTGTTGCTCATCCCTCTGTGCAGCCAGGAGCCTCAGTTGCTCTCTCCTCCATAGTCCTCATTCTCTGTGGCTATCAGGCATACAGCTAGTTCACCAGACTCCATGATCCTGATGTACTCCTCCTGCAGGATGAAAGAGAGAGGCACATGGGTTAGAATGGGTGTGCTAAGAACTTGTCCTGGTTAAGTCTGAAGGCCCCTGAATACATCCTGGAGAGGGCTGACCACCACTTAGATGACCAGAGTTTAGTGCGCTGCATGGCTGCCCGAAACCCCACCCTCCTCTGCCCCACTCCACCTGACTGATTGGCAGCAGCTTTGCCCATTGGACTGCATGCTGTGCTCTCAGCTCAGGCACAGGCATTCTCCTAACCCACACTGCAAGGCTGCACTGTTAGCTTGAACCATGGGAGAGACAGGTCCAAACCAGGATGATGACATTGCAGGGGGCTGTGAGCGCCTCCACCAGTGACTGCTCCATGGCCAACTTTAGCATGGGGATTGTACAATGTGTGCGGGCGAACAACTGTCCTGCTGTGCACTAAAATGTTCATGACTTTGCAGTCTTGCTAGGGGGTGGAGGGTGGTGAAAAGCTTTGGAGCAGTTGATGGCACTTTCATGCCTCTACATTGCTTGAGTGGGCAGATAAGCTAGAGGCCCGACTCCAGTCATATCATTGTGGTTGCTCCTGAACTGTCTCGGTTGCAAAGGAATGATCACATTATACAAGGTTTTCCTAATGTGTGGCCACGTCCCTCGCCCAACCCACCCCACACCCCGAGTGCTTGTGCGCTATATTAAATGGCAGGGTTGCCCTTGCCCCCACCCACACCTCCCCACAGGTCGCATCAATGGCTGGGCTGCCCTAGCCCACCACCACAGGTCACCTCGATGGCTGGGCTGCCCTAGCCCGCCACCACAGGTCACCTCAATGGCTGGGCTGCCCTAGCCCACCACCACAGGTCACCTAGATGGCTGGGCTGCCCAAGCCCACCACCACAGGTCACCTCGATGGCTGGGCTGCCCTAGCCCGCCACCACAGGTCACCTCGATGGCTGGGCTGCCCTAGCCCGCCACCACAGGTCACCTCGATGGCTGGGCTGCCCTTAACCCCAACCCCCCATTGCCCTTTAAGCGCGAGCCTGGCAAGCGTTGCACAGCGTTACCGTGCAGTCAGCTCTGAGTCCCCCTCAAAGTACAACGCAACAAGTGCACGCCTTTTATGTGCTGTTGTGAAACATGTCGGTGTGCTTTCCCGCCGATGTGGATGGACGATAAAGTCGGGGGGGGATTGATTCCAGCAGGCTGGCCTAATAATGATATGCTGATGTATTACAATGATGTTCCCAATGCCCCATAGTGGGAAACGTGGCAAGCCATCAGTGTGCTGAGCGATCAATCGCAATCTGGTTTCACGCTGTTTAGAAACTGATCGTGCCATATTGCCCGCTCAAACCACCAAACACACCCGATGCTAGCGGGCACAGAAAACTTTGCCCATTGTCTCTTAGCCATCTGGAGGTAGTTGTTGCACATTCTGAACATACAATGATGCACCAACGCTCTCTATTGTGCCCTCCTCCCACAACAAACGCATCTGCTGTGAACTCAAACTTTCTGAGCAGCCATGTTGATAGACACACACAGTGTGACCCTGCAGCTGCAACCCATCCACTCTCCTGTCTCTATGTCACCCTCAAGCTCCCTCCCATTGCGGAATCGTTACAGCCATTAGCCTTGGCCCAGAGCCAGTGGCCCCCGAGCTTCCATCTCTCACCCTTGACCTTCCCCTCTCCACCTCTTCCTTCCTGTCATCATCCTAGAGCCTCCCTCCATCACCCTAGACTTGTCCTTGGTATCTCTCAATCCTTTGATAGAGGTCTTTGAACTGCCCTGCCTCAAGTTTGATATCCCTTCCCTGGCTGTTGACCTGCCATGTGTGGTATAGTTGTTCCCCTTGGACACACAGGACCACACACCTGCATTGATGGACCCCACTCTACAGGCCAGAGCCTGGCTCCCTTTGGACATTTCCTCCCCATTCCCACCCACATACATGCTAGTGTCCTGCTGTACCTGACCACCACCATCCTCATAAAATTATAGCAAGATTATTGTGCTAACCAGCATTATCTACATAACTTCATCTGATGAAGAGGTTAACTTAACACACTGTGACATCAAGCAGGAGGTTTAGCATCCTCACTCAGTGCTTCTGGGCTAAACACTTTCAGCTGAATCATCAATAACCTTCTTTCTATCAGATGGCCAGGGGTGTGGATTTTCACTGATGAGCCACTAGATTCAACTACATTCCCAACTCTTTGATCAGCCACAGTGCAACTTGGATAACAAGCTTAGGCTGACAAATGGCAGTTAATATTTGTGTCATGTAAGTGCCAAGCAGTTGCCATCCCAAACAAAAAAACACACAACTACCTCATCCAACCTCGAACTGCACCACCTACACTGGTGCAGAATCCCCCCTTTCAATATACGAGGGGTAACCACAGCTCTTCCACTGCTGAAACCCTCATCCCTGCCTTTGTTACCTCTAAACTTGATTATTCTAACACGCCCCCGGTTGGCCTCTCACATTCTACCCTCTTATGCTTGAGGTCATCTAAAACTGTGCTGCCCGTGTATTAATGTCATTTACATCTGTGCTCAGTCCTGGTTAAACAACACCTAATTTTTAAAATTCTCATCCTTGTTTTCCAAAATTTCCATGGCCTCTCCCCTCCCTATCTCTGTAATCTCTTCCAGCCCCCACAACCCTCCGAGATCCCTGCAATCCTCTAATTCTGCAATTGGTTCCCTGAACCTCTCCACCCCTCTACCCTGCTTTTCTCCTTTAAGACACTCCTTAAAGCCTACCTCTTTGACCTAGCCTTTGGTCATCTGCCCTCATTCCTCCTTACGCAGCTCAGTGTCACACTTTGCCTTATAATGCCCCTGTAAATCATCCTGGGACATTTTATTATGTAAAGGCACTACATAAATATATGTTGGTGTTGTAAATAACATTCTATGCTTTTCATCAAACTAAAACTGGCATCTAATAGACTGTTTGATATTCACCTTATGTCATCTGCATCCCTTGATTGTAGCTCACGGAGGGATTTATTTTGAATGTATCAAGACCTGACCCATACCTGCTACCCTCCCCACACAGCTTCCACCCCTGACCTCCGCAATCCCTGCCAAATAAATATTCCCCACTTCTGTGGAAACTGACCTCAACTTACTCTAGAACAGAACCTTTCAGGTCTATATTGTCTATTTCAAAGTGTCTCAGTGACTCACAACATCTATGGGCAGAATTTTGCCCTCGTCAGGTGGACTTGGCGGAGGCGGGTGGGAGACTGACCACCGCCTGTGATCGGGGTCGGACTGGCAGTTAAGGCCCGCCCAGCGTGAAACACGTGCTGATGCGCTCAGCACTGTCTGCGCGGAGTGAACGGGGAACTCTGCGCATGTGCATGAGTGCGCACAAGAGAAGCTCCCCAAGGCACAGAGCTGCCTCAGGGAGATGAAGAGTTCTGAAAGACAAAAATAATGAAGGATTCTCAAAATACTCACATTTTTCATATCATTAATAAGGATATGGCTTTGGACTTTTAAACTGCTGAGTTAAGTGTAAAACCCTGCAGACAGGAGGCTGGGCCCATGAAGGCCTGGTGCTCCACATGCCCGGGATTATTGACTACAGTGTGGATTGCTTTGCCTGAAACCAAACAACGAAAGGAGACAGAATACGCATTCTTCCCTTTAATACAATCAACCCAGAGAAAGACTTCACCTCACACGAAACTGAAGCCCATCAAAATCTTGCATAAGTAATTGCTACAAACTACTCAGGCAGGAAGGCACCATCAATTCAATTATGCGAACCCATCAATACTCCACACATACAATGGCTTTCAGTTCAAAACTAGTTACTAGGCAGGAAGACAATGATAAACATCATGCGAGCCCATTAAAAACAACGAGATAACAATCACCAGGGAAAGCCCACCAAAGTCAAACAAAGAACTAACCTTGATTTGGATTCCGATAAGAAATTGGAAAGACAGTATAACTGGTCTGATCAGTAACGAGAGGGAGAGGGAAGGAGAAACTAGCTAGCAGAAGGGTAAGCAGTTTTGAAAGCTGACACAGAGCAGTGAGCAGCTGGGAGCAGTTGAAACAGAGTTTAAGCAAGAAGATCTGGAGGTTTGCAGGCCCGCAGGCAACATCATGGCGAGGGGCACGGGGTGGCAGGCTCAACCGAAGACAAGGCCGCAACTGCAGCCCTCCACGAAGATCGACCACCCATAACCGCGCTCTCCACCCAACTGAAGAACCTTTGCAGATTCCACAGACCAGGACCACTTGGGGACGGCAGGCCCCAGAGGACACTAAGTGCGTACCCCAAAACTGCAACCGGTTTACCTGGCTGGATTTCGAACTGTCAAGGAACCCTGGTTGGTGAGCATGATCCCTGACCTCTCCTAGTTCAATTTAGTTAGGTTTTGGGGGTGGGACAAGGGTAAGGGGATTAGTAGCATGATTTTCCCTCATTATGCCGTGTGTTCCCCATTCTTAACTAAGTGTAATTTGTAGGTCTGTATAATCTCAGTGTAATCCTAACGTTATAATATAATTTGTGACTTCAATAAACTCAGTTTTTCTTGCACCAAAACCAGTTGTCTGCTGCACTTTGTCACAACCCCCAAATAAATCCAAGGTCTAGAACCCAGGGAGTGGGAGTGATTCGGACCGCTCAGAAGTCAGAGGTGAAGCTGACACACACCACCACCCCCTACATTAAAGTATTTTTAAATGTTGAAAAACATGTTCCCTGGTGTGACTCTGTCACATGAGCAGGGATATGTTATGAATAAGATGTAAACTTTTTAATTTTATTTTTATTTGCTGTTGGAAACCTGTGGATGAGGTTTCCTAAAAAGTGCAAAGGCCGCTTGGCCTTTTTGCCTGCCCAACAACCATGAGATTGGAAAGGCACCAAAAAATTTTAAGTTAATTAATAACTTAATGGCATTAATAGGCCTTCTAATTGTCAGCGGGCAGGCTGCTGATTCCCGTGTGCGCCTGCGTGATAGTTCGGTCGGGTTGCTCGGCCGACGTCATCGCATGTCATTTCCCGCTCGAGCGGGTCGGGCATGCCCCTGCCTACCGAGGTGAAAATTCCACCCTACCAGATTGTTACACAAACACACTGAAGCCTTTTCACACCGAGCCTCGGCCATGAATGTAATAGTGTGTAAATTATTCAAAATCATTCAGAAAGCCTCTCACCTGTCACATCTCTGTTTCCAAACCTTTCTAAGCCCCCATTTCACTTGTTATTTTACTTGTTTAGTGAGCAGCTTTCCTTCAATTCCTTTTAATTAAATTTACAATGCGGGTTCCTGACCATTGAAATTCTGGAGGCAACATGCCAGCGTTTTTGCAATCACCCCTGGTATAGGTGAGATGTTCCTGTTCGGAAATGCAGCTGCAGGCTTTCCCTCCCCTAAACCAGAGAGAAAGTGTGGGTTAATTTAGGTTTATCTGTGAGACATTGCATCTATGGCACTCAGCTCAGAAAACCCAACTCAAGAAGCCAAATCATCCTCAGCTATGTATCTGTTGCCATTGTTTGAGTTCATGAACGTAGATCTTAGTGTGGTTGAAGTTCTGCAATAGGTCCCTGATCATCACAATAACTTTGGGTGGAACTCACATAATTCCCGCAGACACGACATTTACAGTCATTTACACTGATTCCCCAAAGTTTTCGAGAATCTATCGGTATAGTTACATTTAATGATGACAACATCAGGGAAATTAATGGCAGGTTTAAACATGTGGACACAGTCTGTATGCTTAAATACATGGAAACAGTCTGTGTGTGTTTAAAAAAGCACAGTTTCACTGTGTTTAAATATATGGACACAGCCTGCGTGTGTTTAAATATGCTGACAGTCTGTGTGTGTTTAAATACACGGATACAGTCTGTGTGTATTTAAATACATGGACAGAGTCTGTGTGTGTTTAAATACACAGACAGTCTGTGTATGTTTAAATACACAGTCTGTGTGTGTTTAAATTCATGGACACAGTCTGTGTGTTTTTAAATACACAGACAGTCTGTGTGTGTTTAAATACATGGACACAGTCTGTGTGCTTAAATACACAGACAGTCTGTGTGTGTTTAAATACATGGATACAGTCTGTGTATTTAAACTCATGGACACAGTCTGTGTGTTTTTAAATACACAGACAGTCTGTGTGTGTTTAAATACATGGACACAGTCTGTGTGTTTAAATACACAGACAATCTGTGTGTGTTTAAATACGTGGATACAGTCTGTGTATTTAAATACATGGACACAGTCTGTGATTTTAAATTCACAGACAGTGTGTGTGTGTTTAACTACGTGGACTCAGACTGTGTTTTTAAATACATGGACACAGTCTGTGTGTGTTTAAATACACAGACAGTCTGTGTGTGTTTAAATACATGGACACAGTCTGTGTTTTTAAATTCACAGACAGTCTGTGTGTGTTTAACTACATGGACACAGTCTGTGTGTGTTTAAATACATGGACACTGTGTGTTTTTAAATACACACAGTCTGTATGTGTTTAAATACATGGACACAGTTACGGTGTGCTTAAATAGATGGACATAGTTACCATGTGTTTAAATACATGGACAGAGTTGACCTGTTTTTAAAAACACAGATAGTTGGTGTGTGTTTAAACACAAGGGCACAGTGGGCCTGTGTTTAACTGGGTGTACCCAGAGCAATGCCTTGCAAGATTAGAGAACAGGCAGTATAATTGTTAATGATGATTTTTATCATGGCCATGGTCTTAAGCAGCACTTGCAGTATTAGAGAGGATGGTTACTATCCTTTATCTCAAAAAGATAGCCACTCTCTATTCAGAGCCGGAGTGTGATTCAACCAAATTCTAAAGTGGAACAAGACAACAGGCAGACCTCTTGAACTCAGATACAAAAATAAGAATCTGTGGCATCTAATGAGCCTCATGTGACTAGTTAAATTGAATGTTTTTTGGAATGAGAAAGCTCTGCTCAGGAAGCAATTAGATAATAAATAATGGAAGGAAATACAAATCTTGGCTGAGCAGATTGGTTAATTAAAATACCTAACAAGCCTACCTAGTATCTCTCTATTAAGTAAGAGTGTCAATCAGACAATGCAATTGAAGAATTGTGCCTAAGGTATTAAGAAAAATGATCTTCATTAAAATGGCTTTAATTTAGTCACACAAAAGCTATTATCAAAGGTCAGTTCTTTAAAAAAAATCATCTACTCTAAGCCTCATATTCAAATTTTGTTTCAGAATGTGATTGTTTAAATTTATGAATTTTTGAATAAAAGTTAAATGTGACAAAATGTTCCTTTAAACATGTTGATAGGTAATTCCTCTATGGACTGGAGATCCAACCTGTTAATATATACAATATGGTAAAATGAATTTAAATCGTTGTTTGGTGGTTCAGAACTTGAGTATTGCTGAAAAAAAAGAGTCTGACAAAATATCTTTTCCTTCAACAAAATGAATTTACTTAAGGAAGTGAAGGCCAACACTAAACTGTTCAAAAACAGCAAAGGGTGGAAAGAAAAATGGAAAAAATGCATGACCATTCTACAGGGATTCCTAATGTTTGACATTGCATTCCAGTGAGTTATGTGATATGTGATAAACCCTAGTTTGATATAAAGTTGGCCGTGTGGACGACAATGGAGAAGAAAGCTGTAGACTATGGGAAGATATCAATGAAATGGTCAGCTGGGTAGAGAAGTGGCAAATGGAGTTCAGTCCAGAATGATGGGATGTAATGAATGGGGAAGGCTAACAACATAGGAGAATACACAATAAATGGTAGGATACTGAGAAATGTAGAGGAACACAAGGACCTTGGATTCCATAGCTATGGATTCCTAACAGTAGATAGTAATAGTAGATGGTTAAGGATGAGATGAAATACTTTCCTTTAAAAGCAGGGAAGTTACTAAATCTGCACACAATGCCACTTAGGCCACAGCTGGAGTGCTGCATTCAGTTCTGGTCACTGCATTCCAGGAAGGACGTGATTGTACTGAATAGGGTACAGTGGAGATTTATGAGGACATGGATGGGAAAGACCTATTTCCATTAGCAGAAAGCAATAACCTGGAGGAAGAGATTTAAAGGAATTGGTAGAAGGCTTAGAGGGGTGTAAGGAGAATTTTTTCACCCAGAGGGTGGTGGGGATCTGGAATTCACTGTCTGAAAGAGTGTTAGAGACAGAAACTCTCATCACATTTAAAAAAATACTTGGATATGCACTTGAAGTGCTGTCACCTACAACACTACGGACCAAAAGCTGGAAGTGGGATTAGACTGAATAGACTTATTTGCCAGCACAAACACGATGGATTGAATGAACTCCTTCTGTGCCATGATTTTTTTACGATTCTATATATGCTTTGTAGAAGAAACGATTTGTATAAGCATAAGCCTTGTCTCATTGATAGCACTCTGAACTCTGACTGAGAAGGTTGCGGGTACGAGAAAGTTGTGCACGTAATCTTGGCTAATGCTTTCGTGCTGCCACAATATGCTATCTTCTATTTGCAGTCCTTAGGGAGTGGAATGACTGGATGGGTGCACCTCGAACAACACTCAAGAAGCCTGACACTGTCCTGGACAAAGCAGCCCATTGATTGGTACCCCATCCACAAACATTCACTCCCCCCACCACCGGCGCACAGTAGCAGCAGTGCATACCATCTACAAGATGCACTGCAGGTATTCACCAAGGCTCCTTAGACAGCACCTTCCAAACCCATGACCACTACCATCTAGAAGGACAAAGGTAGCAGACACTGGGAACACCAACACCTGCAAGCCACACAACATCCTGACTTGGAAATATATCTCCGTTCCTTTACTGTCACTGGGTCAAAATCCTGGAATCCCTCCCTAACAGCACAACAGTACCTACATCACATGGGCTGCAGTGGTTCAAGAAGGCAGCTCACCACCACCTTCTCAAGGGCAATTAGGGATGGGCAATAAATGTTGCCACAGCCAGCGAAGCCCACATCCTGTAAATAAATTTTAAAAAATGTTGCATTCTCAGAGTACCGTCTTTCAGATGAGACTCATGAGAACGTATTTTTGAATAATCTGGACAGACTATTTTTGGAGTTTACACTCCCAATATCTAAATGCCCAAAAGGATTAATGCCTTTCCACAGTGCCAAGCAGGATATTGAAAAAAATGGACTGAATTTTTAGGCCCCGCCAGTGTTGGGAATGGAGGCTGACATGGCTTGAGTTTTACATGGCCGGCTGGTATACTCTTCCTGACCCTATAGTCGGGGTCCGTGTAGGCTGTCCACACCTACGAGGTGGCCAGGCAAAGAGACTCGTTCGGATCCTTGCTAAAGATAAGTTAAGGAAGCCAACTGGGGCTTTCTAGTCGGTTGCAGTTTCTTGATGCACAGAGCTGGAGAGACCTGAGTGCCTGTGATTCAGGCAGGCCAACAGACCCTCCCTGACTGCCTGCTTGGGTGGGGGTACAGTCAAAGACCAGCCTGTGGAGGGGCTTTCCCACCATCCAACCCCATCCTCACACCATGGTGGAGGCCTGGCTGGAGTTGGAGCATCTTCCTGTTGAAGTGTCTTCCCAGTTACCTACCTTATACTGCAGTAGCACATTTTTATGAAGCTGGAAAGCCTCTGATTGGCCCTCCCATTTCAAGAGTTCACCCATTGTCCTTAACTGGACAGGGATCATGTCTCTATGCCAATTAAGGGCTCACTCAACTATCTTTATAATCAGTTTCCCACTGAAGGTGGGTTTGGGACCCAAAAATGCCCTGACCCCAGTTTCCCTCTTTGTGCATGAGGAAAATTCAGACCATGGAGTTAAACTCTTGGAGATTTATTAGGGGTTGAGTGAACAGATATGCTCTCAGTCAACATTGAGAGCTGAATTTTACGCCCCATAGGTGAGCACGCCCCCGACCTGATCGGGAGTAAAATACTGCACGACAATGTCAGCTGAGTGTCCCATGTGATATTTCGGTCGGCAGGCGTGCGCAAGAGTCGGCAGTCCACCCGTTGAAAATTAAGAGGCCTATTAAGGCCATTAAACTAGCAATTGATTTATATTTTTCGCTGCCTGTCCAACCTTACAGTCGGTGAGCTGGTGAATAGGCCAGGTGGCCCTTGCATTTTTAGGAAACCTCTTCCACGGGCGGGATGAAGTTTTCAACAGTATTTTTTTTTAATTAAAAAATTTAAACATCGTTTTTAATATGTCCCTGCTCATGTGACTGAGTCGCATGTGGGGACATGTTTCCATTACTTTTAAAATTTTAATTTTTCATTCTTGGTCTCCCTGAGGTAGCTCTCTGTCTTCAGGGAGCTTTCATTGCGTGCTCCCCTGTGCATGCACAGGCTTTAGCACTTGCGGTCCTCCCGCCCCACCCCGGCAGCACTGAGGTTTTCAGCGCACATTTAATGGCCAGCCAGCGTGAAATCGCGGTCGGGGACCAATCGCGGGCAGCAGTCCATTCCGCAGGCGCTCCCGTCCTGCCTGCCACTCCTGCCCGGTGAAGGGAAAATCCTGCCTGAGGTTATAGAAGGTGCTGCTGCAAGTACAGTACACATTACAGGCTGTTCAGCCCAGCTCTCTCCCATTCTTCTGATTTCTTCCCACTTTCGGACCTCATTTAACCTATTCCCAGTTATATTAAACTGTGGGCCTCTGCATCCATAACTCTTCTCACATATACTCAGTCAAGATCTTCCCGTCTGCTAAATATTTATCTCTGTTCTGATGTGTTATGGCCCTGAAGGTGTACAGGAAAGGATGGTGTTTAGCATTAGTGAGGCATTGAAGGGGTTGTACCCCTGTAACATGCCTATAACCGAGGTTCCAGTTTTGATTGGATGATGAATTAAATCTAAATTGTAAGTTTGTGTATGCTAGCGTGTAGCTAACCTGTATAAAGACTTGGCAATACAAACACAAAATTAGCTAACAGATGGAAAGCAGAGAGTAGTGGTGAACTATTGCTTTTGATTGGAAGGAAGTGCACAATGGTGTTCCTCAGCAGTCAGATTTTGGTCCACTGCTCTTTTTAATATATATTAATTCAGCATAGAGGGAATAATTTCAAAGTTTACAGAAATGTAGTAAACAGTGAACAGGATGGTTACAGACTTCAGGAAGATGCAATGGTGGCACGGACAGACACATGACTGATGTAATGTAATGCAGTGAAGTCATTTATTTTGTAGTATTCTGTGTAGACAGGTCACCAAAACTTCCTTGTGAGGATGTGGCAACATTCACTGCCAAACTCTGAAGGACCCAAACAATAAAAGGCAACGAAAGGGAGGGTTCGCCTTCTCAGCAGGAATATTTTCATTTTCTCATCAGATGGTTCCACCTCAGAATGTAGCAGTTCTAATATCCTTCACAGTTGCCTGTCTACAGGCAGCTGCTTTCCAATAAGTCCTATTGTCCGTTCAATACTGTATAACCATTAAAAACTAAGAATTTGATGAGCCAATTTGGAGGTGACAAGAGAAGCTGGAGAGTCAATCTCACTGAGTGAAATATCAGGAAGCAATGCCAGTTTTTAAAAAATGCGCTGTTGATCCCAAATGTCTTACAGCTGTTTCCTTCACAGTTTGAACATCCTAACTATTAATTACTGTTCAGCTGAATGATTTTCAATTCCATGGGACTGCTCGTGTCTGAAAACCAGTGCTGTCCCTACTCTGGAGACAAGCGTTAGCATTAATTCCAGCTTCACAGTTCAGTATTAGCTTTGCAAGGATTGGAATGCAGCTCCTCAATCGACAGTAGAGAACAAAGATTATAACTGAACGTCTGATCCATATTCCAAAGAGCGGGTGAAAGAAAGTGGGTGCATTGCCATGAGTAGTCATCGTCATCTGTCAGGGACTTCAAGGGATAAACAAAGAAAGAGACCCCATTCCGATATACCTACAAGGCAATCACTGACAGAAAAAATTATGCAAAGGAATTGAGTGATACCCTATAAGCAGTGAGGCACCAGATTAAAACCTTTTCGTTAAACATGTATGAGAAAGAAAACCTTTCACTTTTTCTGTGGCTCGTAGTGGCTATGTAATGTGACAGTAGAGGCATTCACACCAAAAAAGAGCAATGGGGAGAGAACTTTGTTCATCTGTGCTGAAATGAAAGAATTCAGTCAAATCAAGTACTCAGTGAATTATCTTACTCAATGAACTGGCTCTATCAGAACTATTCAGCTGAGAATTAAGTTAAGCTCCCTTACTTCCTAGTTCTGCAGCTTTGCCATTCAATACACATTGCTCCAATATTTCACAATTCTTTCTGTGGTCAGAGAGGAGACTTTATATCACTTCCACCCTGGGACTAACCATCCAAGCTTTACATTGCCTTGAATCAAATAAACTTAAATACAGGAAATATTTTGTGGATGTGATGCAGGACCTGACAGTGTCAATGTTTCAAAGCCCTTACAGCAATGCTGAGAGGGCATTCTATGAATGCTCTTGTGAAATGTCCTGCCAAGAAAGATTATTTACTGGACTATCATTGATAGCCTGTGTCCAAGGACACACATTCTGATATCGAACCAGTGGAACTTCTTTCTTTCTCAAACCGTTCCTGTTGACAATCTTGGTTTCTTGATGAGTGGATACAGTTGAATATTTCATTAATCTGGTGTCTTCACAATAATTCTTTGTGCTTTTCAGCAAGTGCTTCTTCCCTTTACTACCCATTAATTCTCCAATAATATGCTTTATTTTGCAATGACAAAGATGGGGTCATTTGAGAGCACCTTTGTCTAGCAGACTCTGGGGATTAGGGTGGGGAAGTTTAAACCACTAAGTACAAGAGGGTATGGGTTGGTGGGAGGTTAAAGTGTTAAAAATCGGAATCCAAACTCCAACCCACCCACTTCTGTTTTTCACAAAAGTAGGAGAGGAGTGGGCAACCAACCTGTCCCCAGAAGCTGGTTGACACTTTAAATATTATAATGAGCTTTCAAGCCTTAATGTTATCCAACAATTTGAATTTAACCATTGCCTTTCAGGAGCCCTGAGCCAAGTGAAGCCTGGAGCTACACCCATGCAAAGGTTGATGGATCCTTTCCACCTACCTGTTGAATCCCGCACACCTGCCTGGGCATCCACGCCCATGATTGGACATCGGTTCAACCTTCCCCACGAGACCTCAGGATCCCATCACCAGGTCAGCAATTCCCCCCTCCTCATGCCTCCAATTCCCCTTCCAGACCTCTGGTTCCACAGCCCACTCTAGCCCTCCACTCCACTGATGTCACTAAGCACTGCATCCCCAACACCAGTTATAGACCCATTCCCTGGTACATAACCACACTGTGAAGTGTGTTTTATCTCATGTTTCAGCATTATGGCACAGTGTACTGACTTTTGGATGGTTTTGCAGGTAAAAGATGATTCTATTTGAAAAAGAGCATGGGAATTCTCCCTGGAGTTCCGCCCAATATAAACCCCTCAATTAATATCAATAAAGTTGATTATCTCGCCATTATCTCAGTGCTGTTTGTGAAGATAAAAACAAAAATACCTGGAAAAACTCAGCAGGTCTGACAGCATCTGTGGAGAGGAACATAGTTAACGTTTTGAGTCTGTATGACCCTTCATCAGAACTAAGAAATATTATTACTTATTTCTTAGTTCTGATGAAGAGTCATACGGATTCGAAACGTTAACTGTATCCCTCTCCACAGATGCTGTCAGACCTGCTGAGTTTTTCCAGTTATTTTTGTTTTCGTTTCAGATTTCCAGCATCTGCAGTATTTTGCTTTTATCTGTTTGTGAAGATGTTGTTTTGTACAAATTGGCTGATGCATTTCCTACAGTGCAGCACCTAAATAGTACTTCAATCGTTGTAAACTGCTTTGGGATATCCTGAGATCGTAAAAGACATTTACAGATATAAGTTTTTTTCTTTGTCTACAGATTAACAAATTTTACACTTTAGGTGTTGAATCTCTGATTGGGGCACAGTGCACAGAAGGAATCAACTGTTGGCACCAGGAATGTGATGAAAGCATCAATTGCTGCTGCTTATTCACTGTTACACACAACAGTTGCTAACACTTCTATAGACAGACAGCACTGGTCCCATCCTTCACTCAATTATTTCTTTGCCTATTATTGTACTTCATACAGCTCTAACAAAATAAATTTCAAATACATTCAGGACATTTGGTTCCTAGGAGTGCAGTCCTGCTCTAACAATCATTCTAACTTCCTTTGCAGCAGGCTTGTGCTATTGCTGAATTTCTACTTTAATATACATTACTTCATAGGCAAAAAAAAAATTGCTTTGCTTGGTGAACCCTGTGTCCAGAGCTGTGTATATTCTATCATAGTGCCATACTTTCAGATCATTTGAGTCTGCTGATGATATTGATGAGTACTTTTTTCCTGTTTCCATAGTAATTTCAGCTTTATGAAATGGGTTGCTAGTCTGTTAACAATACTTGATATTGCAGACAAGACTGAGGTGGCAAAATGTTTCAGACTGCCTGACAGCTAAGTGGACACTAACCCCAATTGCGATATATGTCCAGGAAATATGTCTCATAACACCCAAAAAAAGATATATTCCCGACAGTTTAAAGCTATCTACTGGCATCAGCAGTTTTCGAATTGTCCAGATATATACACATCAGACATAAACCTAACTTTCATCCTCACTTAGCATTACACAGCTTCTCCATGCACCAACGTCACATCATGTACGTTTATTGGACAAGCTGGCTACATTCAGGAGACACTGCTTGATAATAGATCAAACTGCTCTGGCAATAGAGGAGCCATGTTCGCTTCTCTGCTTTGCAAGGAAAGGCACTGTAGATCGGTAAAAGGCCTGCATCATCTCCTGTACAAATGGAACACTGCTCTTATTATGATCTTATTGTGACATGCAAGAAATGTGAACTGGGATTAAGTTTTATGTTAGAATGGTTTTGGAGCTGAAGTGTCTAAGAGCTGTTTATTTTACATTTGTGCTACTGTCAGCAAAACCCCTTGTGAAAATAAATCTCAGTGGCCCTGGGCATCGCATCAAATTGATGTTAAATAGGGGACAAGGGAGTCAGTGGTGATTGTTTACTTACTAAGTACCCTGCCGCACGCCATCTCAGCAATTTCACGCTATCATTTTAACACCACAAAACCAGATCCAGTTTCACCTCCAAGAACAGCAATATGAAATTTTCAGTAAGCTCTGAAACTCCACATGAACATAATCTAGTGATCTAATCCAATGCTAATGAAAACTCATCGATCTGAAAGTTAACTCTGCTTCTTGCTCTTCTACTGAATATTTTCAGCATTTTTGTTTTTATTTCAGATTCCAGCATCCACAGTTTTTTGCTTTTGAACTAATCCTGCATTCAGTTTATCTTGATAGGTTGGTTTTGAGATCAAATCAGTAGGAAGATTGAGAATGGAAGTACCTGATACTGCTAAACATTGAGTCCCTCAAGGTGGATTACTATGCCTGGTATTTCAAAGCTTTGTTTTTTCACATACTGCTAAATCTTCACCTGGTCACACAGAGAGAGAGAGAGTGACAGAGAGAATGAGAGAGCGATAGAAAGAGGGAGAGATAAAGAGAGAGAGAGAGAGAGAGGGAAACAGAGGCAGAAAGAGAGAATGAGCCAGGGAGAGACATGCAGAGAGAGAGAGAGAGAGGCAGAGAGAAAAGGAGACAGAGTGATACAGAGAGAGAGTGGCACAGAGACAGTAAGAGAGAGAGAGACCGGGATAGAGAGAGAGAGACAGAGGGAGAAGAAGACAAAAAGAGAGTGAGAGAGAGGGACAGAGACAGTAAGAGAGAGAAAGAGAGAGACAGAGGGTGGAATTTTATGACCCCATCGCAGCGGGGACAGGGTCATAAAATGCAGCAATGCTGTTCAAAACTCCACTGACTTTGGCAGGAATGTAAAATCCCACCGGTGCAGAATTCTGCCTCTAGAGAGAGAGACAGAAAAAGAGAGAGAGAGGAGAGAGACATGCAGAGAGACAGAGAGAGACAGACAGAGAGAAAAAGACAGAGAAAAGAGAGACACGAAGAGACAGAAAGAGGCAGGGAGACAGAGAAAGAGGGAGAGAGAGACAGACAGAGAAAGAGAGAGAGGGACAGAAAGAGGGTGAGACAGAGAGAAAGAGAGAGACAGAGAGCGAGAGAGAGAGACAGACAGGCAGACAGACAGAGAGAAAGGGAGAGAGACAAACAAAGAGAGAGAGAACAAGAGAGAAAGACAGAGACTGAGAGAGAAAGAGGGAGAGAGAGAGAGAAAGACACAGACAGAGAAAGAGAGAGGGACAGAAAGAGAGTGAGACAGAGAAATAGAGGCAGAGATAGAGAGCAAGAGAGAGAAATAGAGAGAGAAAGGCAGACAGAGAGAGAGAGAAAGAAAGTGAGAGAATGAGAGAGAAAGAGAGAGACAGAGAGAGAAAGAGGGAGAGGGGCAGAGAGAGACAGACAGAGAAAGAGAAAGGACAGAAAGAGAGTAAGACAGAGAGAGAGGCAGAGACAAAGAGAAAGACAGAGAGAGAGAGCAAGAAAGAGAGCGAGAGAGAGGCAGAGACAGGGACAAGGACAGAGAGAGAGTCAGAGGGAGAAAGGGATAGAGGGACGGAGAGAGGCAGAATGAAAGAGACAGACAGAGAGAGAGAGAGACAGAGAGACAGAGATTGAGAGAGATGTGGAGAGAGAGTGACAGAGTTAGAGATAGAGAGAAAAAGAAAGAGAGAGGAAGGCAAAGCGAGAAAGAGAAAGGAACAGAGAAACAGAGAGATAAAGAGAGAGGCAAAGAGAAAGAGCAAGAATTTCTTTTGAAATATTACTCTAGACAGCGAGACAGTGGGGACAGAGAGAGATGGATATTTTAGTAATTATGATTTTATTTAGTGTGCAATGTACCTTTAAGAATAATACTTGTAGGGAAGATCTGTAGTAACTAATAGGAGAGTAGCATGGGCTGCCTCAGCAGTCAGGATAGAGATGGAGTTGGAGTTGAGAACACATGTGTAGTTGCCGCTGAGTATTTTGTAAATAAATTTCAAGGCCAGAATATTGCTGTCGGCCTGTGGGGGCAGGCCCAATACGCTGATGCGCAAAATAGGGCGCGATGATATTATCATGCATCATTTAGATATTTCGTTCGCCAGGCACAGCCAGAGGTGGCTGTGTGCCCACCGAACAGTCAAAGGCCTGTTAAGGCCATTAGGAAACTAATTAAGCTGATTAATAGCACTGCCTGTCCAACCTTAAGGTTGGTGGGCAGGCGAAGAGCTAGGCGGCCTTTGCATTTTACAGGAAACGTCATCCACAGGTGGGATGAGGTTTCCTGAAAGCTTAATAAAATAATTAAATAGAATTTATGAGATGCACAAACATTCCCCAGCTCATCTGACATTGTCACATGAGGGGACATGTTTAAATAATTTTTTAGATCATTTATTAAAAATTTGTACTAGCAACTTAATCTCCCTGAGGCAGCTCCATGCCTCAGGGAGATTCCTATACCCTTTCGTGCGCAGGGCCCGCCCAAGTTAAATGGTGGCACGCAGCCAATCGTGGACAGCAACTGGCTCCATGCCCACCCCCTCCCACTCCCGCCCAACCCACCCGACACAAGTAAGATTCTGGCCCAAATTTCCAACCAAGGAGTGTCCGCTGATCAACTCTATCATTAATAGCACAACTCGGCCGCCCTTACAACAGATATCCTTTGGCATACTGCCTTAGAGAGAATGAGTGGAAGAGAGAAAGAGAGAGAGAGAGAGGAGGGGGAGAGGGAAGGATATCCTTTGGGATATACTGCCCTAGAGAGAGGGAGAGAGAGGGGGAGAGGGAGGGAGGGAGGGAGGGAGGGATATCTTTTGGGATATTTGCCCAGTGTAATTTAATTTCCCAGGAAACGTGGTCACCTGCGCCACCAATGGGTTTATGGCATGTGTCATCACTATTTCTAACCTTGTCGGTCTTGTGCTGGAAGTCAAAAGTGAGCTTTTCTAGGACATGTATAATTTTATGGATCCAAGTAGTTCTCACTTGGTTCCAAGATTTGTGCCAATCTGGCATGAGCCTCAGTTAGGATGCAGCCAAATTGCTACAACAGTCAGACACTGATGCTATGCGGTTTGAGACCACCTCCTCAACCCTTTAGGTTCAGAAAGCTCATCCTTGCCTTTGTTACCTAATTGAAACTCTCCTATTCTAATATTCTCCTACCTGACTTCCCTATTCCCCCTTCTGTAAATTTCAGCTCATTGTGTGACATATCCTAACTGGCACCTAGTCACATCCATCACCTCTGTGCTTCTTTGCCTTGGGTTCAGGGTCTAGATGGGGTTTCTTTAGGGTTTGCCTGTTACCCTAAGGATGCTATCATAGACTGTTATTCTTAAAAACCATTCTTATTTATTTGCAGATCTATATACATCTCACTGCTCTAGGTCTCACCAGCTCATGTGCTTCTGACATTAACCCTTTACTCTAATCTTCACTCTCTTGTCGGTTAACATGAGTATCTTCCACCTGGGTGGTTGTAAAGTTTCTACTTGTTTCTGGTTCCTTGTCTCCATCTTATGCAAACCTGAAGCTGTTCGGTATCTGGAGAATCTCATCCTCCAGTTGTCCCAGTACTGAGCCTGTTGCGAGCCTTCAGTGCTTCAGAAAGGTTCTGGGAGTGACAATGTGGACCCCATGCTTGTCCTATGCTCTGGATCTGATGCTGCTTCAGTAGTTTGTCTTGTAGGTTGTATCTTGACTCTGGGTCTATGTGTCAGATTGCTTCTGCTGCACCCATGACTCTCCGTGCTCAGGTGAGCCTTTAATATATTTTCCTCTTGTCCTTTTCCCCAAGGATTTGTAGGTCTTTCAGGTCTGCACTCTTCACTTGGAGTTTTTCTGGGTCTTTTACACTCTGTCTGCTGCCACCATGTAAAATAAAGATTCTGGTTTATTTACAGACCTATATATATATCAGTACTCTGCACCAGGTTGTACTTCTGCTTCTCACGAGATCTCATTTACTTAATCATATGACATTGTATCATAGTTACATCAGCAGTTGTATCAGTATCAGTGCTCCTGATGCTAACCCTTTACTCTACAGCGCTGACTGGCTGATATTGGTTCCTGGTCCTGCACTGCCTTAAATGTGTTCAAATCCTTCCCTCACCTCACCTCTCACAGCCTCTGTAAGCTTGTTTAGCCCTTACAACCCTCAAAGATCTAAGTATTCCCCCAATCCTGACCTCTTACATCCCAATTTCCTTTGCCCCACCATTGGCACCTGTCCCTTCAGCTGCTGAGGCCCTAAGCTCTGGAATTCCCTGCCTAAACTTTGCTGTTTCACTACCTCTCTTTCTTCCTTTAAGACATTTATTATAAACCATCTCTTTAGAAAAGCAGAGATAAAAACAAAAAACTGTGGATGCTGGAAATCCAAAACAAAAACAGAATTACCTGGAAAAACTCAGCAGGTCTGGCAGCATCGGCGAACACTGTGGAAGGGTCATGAGGACTCGAAACGTCAACTGTTTTCTTCTCCACCGATGCTGCCAGACCTGCTGAGGTTTTCCAGGTAATTCTGTTTTTCTTTAGAAAAGCAGTTGGTTATCTGTCCTAATAGCTTGGTGTCAAATTTTGTTTGGTATATTCTTCTGTGAAATGCCTTGGGGCATTTTACTACGCTAGAGGTGCTATACCAATGAATGTTGTTGAACCTCCCTCCATTATCTTGTGGGCAAATCAAATAACTTCTAACTGTTTTAGGCCAAGGTTGTGTGTAGGTTTTGGGAAAAAAAAACTCTCCCTTGCCTTACACCATTGCCATGGTGATGACACTTTTGAAAGCACTGAGGTAAATCCTCACTGGTATACTGTAAAAATTGACAGGGTGATAGGGCCTGGGCTTTTGCTTCAGGCAATAGACTTTCAGGTAGGATCCGCCCTGCATGTTCAAAGTATCTCTTTTTTTTTGCTTCATCCAAAGAATTAAGTTTGGATTGACTGCTCCATATTTCAAACGTTCAGGGGCTCAGTCTGGTAGTCTGGAATGAAAGCTTGAGAAAACAAATGGTCCTGATCCTAGGCATGTATGTGTGGTTTAACAAGGGATGTGACCATAATGTGTGATATAATATGTTATCAGAGTGATAGGCCAATGAACGTTTAGTGCGTAAGCTAGTGTTGCCGGATAAAACCTTGAGTAACAGTGAACAAAGAAGGAAATCAAAATGTTGCCTGGCATATCATGAGAATGCAGTGAGGTACTTTCTTGTGAGCTAACTTATCAGAATGGCAAGGTGTTGTTATTTTAGGATAGCATGCTAAAGTAGACGTCACACGAGATGGTTAGAGGGTAAAGACCTCACTTGCCATGATTTCACCTGCTGAACCGAGAGACTATTTCCTTCTGATGAAACCAACGTTTAGTTTCGTATGTGAGCAGGAGGTTAGCCATGATGTCAGGCAGTGAATAACCTGCTACATTCATGACCAGCATAAGTTATCAATCTATATCTGGAATGGATTGTTATAAGTCAAATATAAACCATTCCATTTTCCCAAGCTCAATGCCAGTGAGATCTAATATCTCCTTGGAAAACACTATGGGCAGAATTTTTAGATTGAACGGACCATGAAAAATTGGAGGCAATTGCACCTTTAATGACCTTAGTTGACCTCCCAATTGTCGACGGGCCACTTCCAACTTTTGTGCGCGCCCACCAGCTGAAATAGCTCGTGAGCGCAGGATGACATCAGGACATTCGCCCAACATCGTCGCGTGCAATTTCACGTCTGATTGGGTTGGGCGTCCGCCCACCCACCGACCTAAAATTTCTGCCCTATAAAAAGGAGAAAGACTCGCTAATTATTAGATTTTACACAGAATAAATTAGGAAGCCAATCTCAAAAAAAGCCTGCGCAGTTTTAATTTCGGGTTTTTTTTTGCAATTTCAGATACTTACTTCCAGTAATCCAATTTGTGCCATTGAGTATCGGGATTATTTTAACATTTTACTTTTACCATTCAGAAACCAAGTCTGCAACACAAGCAAGAAATGCACCAAGTGGGACCAATAAGCCTGTAAAATTAATACAACAACAACTGACATCCGTATAACCCCTTCAACATAATGAAACATCCCAGGGGGCTTCACAAGAGCACATTAAATCAAAGTATGGCACCAAGCCACATAAAGAGAGTGAGGTCAGATAGCCAAAAGCTGGGTCAAACAGGTACATCTTAAAATGTGCCCTAAAGGACGAAAGCAAGTTAGAGAGGCGGGGAGGTATAGACAGGGAATTCCCAAGTTTGGGGCCTGGACAGCCAACAGTTTGACCACCAATGGTGGAGTAATTATGGTTGGGAATGCACAAGAGGAGCACAGACATCTTGGAGCTTTGTGGGGCAGGAAGACATCACAGAGCTAGGGAGGGGCGAGGCCATGGGGGGATTTGTAAACAAGAATGAGAATTTTAAAATCAAGGCATTGCTCCACTAGGAGCCAATGTAGGTCAGCATGCACATGGGGGGATAGGGGAACAGGGCCTCCCGCAAGTTAAGACATGGGCAGCAGAGTTTTGGATGACCTCAAGTTTACAGAGGGTAGAACTTAAGGGGCCAGCCAGGGGTATGTCAAATATCAAATTCTTAGACATTTTCAACTCCACTTGCATGTGTTTTCTTTGCCAATGGGAGACCAATTATAATCACTTATAAGGAATATTCCATGTTGAAAGACAAGGTAGTTGAGACATTGGATGGGGGAAAATTTGATAAGGAGGAGGCATGAGAAAGACTGGTTGTACTTAAATTTGTTAAGTCACCAGGACCACATGAGATGTATTCAGGAATTCTGAGGGAAGTAAAGATGGAAATTGTGGAGGCACTGACCATAATTTTCCAATCTTCCTTAGATAGAGGGGTGGTACCAGAGGACTGGAGAATGGAGTAGAATCCCTTTTGTGGCCATTGATGTATGTATGTATATAGTCAAATTGGAATAAACTAGTTTTTCAGTTGGATACTTTGAACTCCATGTGCTGCATACAGTCTCTTTTCTGTCCTGCAAATATATCCCAGAGAATTGCAAGTGTTGAACCCTTATTCAGAATAGAGTGTAAAGATAATCCCAGCAACTGCAGTAAGTTTGATTTCAGTGGTGGGAAAGCTTTCCGAACTGATAGTCCAGGACATTAACTGTCACTTGGACAAATGTGGATTAATTAAGGAAAGCTAACATGGATCTGTTAAGGGAAAATCATATTTGACTAATTTAATTGAGTTTTCTGATGAGGTAACAGGGGGTTGGTGAGAGTAATCTGGTGTACATGAACTTCCAAAAGGCATTTGATAAAATGCTACATATCAGACTTGTGAGCAAAATTAAAGTTCATGAAATCAAAGGAATGGTAGCAGCATGGATGCGGAGTTGACTGAGGAACAGGCAATAGAGAGTAGTGGTGAACTGTTGTTTTTCGGATTGGTAGGAGCCCCCTGGGAATGGTGTGGGGACTACTGTTTTCCTTAATATATCTTAATGACCAAGGCCAGAACTTTTCACCCGCGCCACTGGTTTGTGGCAGGCGTGAGCGAAAAATATGACATGAGTGAAAATATCAGTTTCCCGACAATGGGAGAGGACGGTGGGAACCTGCGGTCATGGCTATCATGGCGGGATGATAGCAGGTCGCCATTCCCAGAAAAGGCTGTCGGGAAAATATTTAGCTCATTATTAAGAGGATTGAAATGAGCACCTGATCGGAATTCTAACCCCAGCCCTACCTGCCATCCACCCCGCCGGCAGGAGTTTATGCCGATACGAGAACTTACCGAATAGTAGGCTGGTCCACTTGGTGGAGGATGCATGGCGACTGGGGGGGGAATGCTGGAACACAGGGAGCGGAGGAGAGGGCTGACAACACAGGGGGCGCCTGGGTATGCCAAAGTGGAGGTGGAGATGCTAGAGGAGACGGCTGGGTGATGTAAGCCTTGTTGGGGGAAGGGATCAGGGAATGATGCTATGGATGTGAAAGTGGGGGAAGCAGGTGAAAGTGAGGGGGGAAAGCAGGGGATAGTGAGGGGGGAAAGTGGGGGACAGTGTGGGGGGAAAGTGGGGGACATTGAGGGGGGAAAGTGAAGGACAGTGAGGCGGGAAAGTGGGGGACACTGAGCGGGGAATGTGGGGGACAGTAAGGAGGTGGAAAATGGGGGACAGTGAGGGGGTGGAAATTGGGGGACAGTGAGGGGATGGAAATAGGTGGGCAGTGAGAGGGTAAAAGCAGGGCACAGTGAGACAGTGAGGGGGGAAAGTGGAGGACATTGAGGGAGAAAGCATGGGCAGTGAGGGGGAACATGGGGGACAGTGAAGGGGAAATGGTTGACGTGGGGGACAGTGAGGGGAAAGCGGGGAACAGTGAGGGGGTAAATTGCGGGCAAGTATGGGACATTGATGGGTGAAAGCAGGGGACAGTGAAGGGATAAAGCAGGGGACAGTGAGGGAGGAAAGCAGGGGAGAGTGAGAGCATGGAAAGTGGGCAAGAGTGAGGGGGCAGGTTTCAGATGAAGGAATTGGTGGTGTCAATGGAAGAATGCTGGGAGTCAAACCAAGTGTACTGCTGGTAGGAGCTAACAGTTAAAGGAGGCATTGGGGTTTGGTAGGGTGTGAGGGTGAAGGGCCAGTTTGGGTTGTTGGCGAGGTCACGGAGGTGTACGCGGATCCTAGGGGTAGGCAGGATAAGGATGGGCATGGAAGCCTTGATGGGGTGGGCGCTTCAGGGAGGGATGGCATGGGAATGGTGAAGGTGATGGGATGTAGGGCTCTGGTGGGGGGCGGAGACGGGTTCAAGTATGATGGTCGGGAGGTTAAAGGTACCAATAGAGGGGTCAATCGTGATGGTGGGGGAGGATGTGGGTTATAGGTAGAGGGTAGAGTGTGTTTGAAACTATCTCAAAAAAAAACCAGCACTATCATGATATTGAGGCACTGCCACACCTTCAATGTCCAGCTCAAGAAATGCTTGTGTTGGGAAGAGGGTCATCGGGCGGGCGGAGCTGAAGGTCAGCTCAACTGGACAACTGAAAAGAAACTCTAAGGTGCTGTCCTGACATGGGTTTCCATAGACTAAGCAGCTGACGGCAAGTGAACAGTGTGTGTGGGAAGCTTCTCGCACATGGCTCACATGGGCCCTGACAAAGATCGATGCCTCCATGTGCAGGTATGATTCAGGGGGACACGGACCCAGCTTGGTTCAGCCCCTTGAAAAGGGTTATGATGCACAGGCATTAACACAAACAGAACCAATAGAAATCTACCAGACCTCCATCAAGTGCAATGAAATACATTTACAACTGTGCAACACCGATTTACATACACCTGCTCTACCAGAGTGAGCTTCTTCATTTTACTTAGCCTACCATTGCATCAAGGTGCTTCCCTGACATTGTCTCCGCTGGATGGAGTCATACCAGCACAAAGGAAGATAGTTGTGATTGTTGAAGGTCAATCATCTCAGCTCCAGGACATCACTGCAGGAATGCCTCAGGGTAGTGTCCTCGGCCCAACCATCTTCACTTGCTTCATCAATGACCTTCCTTCCATCATAAGGTCAGAAGTGGGGATGTAACTGATGAGTGCACAATGCTCAGCACCATTCGCAACTCCTCAGATACTGAAGCAGTCCATGTCCAAGTGCAGCAAGACCTGGATAATATCCATCCATGGCCTGACAAGTAGCAAGTAACATTTGTGCCACACAAGTGTCAGGCAATGACCATCTCCAACAAGAGAGAATCCAGCAAGCGCCCCTTGATGTTCAATGGCATTACCATCACTGAATCCCCCACTATCAACATCCTGGGGTTTACCATTCACCAGAAATTGAACTAGACTAGTCGGTGCAGACTCTATGAGCCGAAGGGTCTCGTCTGCACTGTGTGATTCTGTGATATAAATACTGTGGCTACAAAAGTAGGTCAAAGGCTAGGAATCCTGCGATGAATAACTCACCTCCTGACTCCCTAAGGCTCAAGTCAGGAGTGTGATGGAATACTCTCCACTTGCCTGGATAAGTGCAGCTCCAGTAACACTCAAGAAACTTGAAACCGTCCACGACAAAGCATGCAGCTTGACTGGCACCCCATCCACTAACATTCGCTCCCTCTATCACCGACACACAGTAGCAGCAGTGTGTATGATCTACAAGATGTACTGCAGGAACTCACCAAGACTCCTTAGACAGCACCTTCCAAACCCACGACCACTACCATCTAGAATGACAAGGGCAGCAGGTACATGGGAACACAACCACCTGGAAGTTCCCCTGCAAGTCACTCACCATCCTGATTTGGAAATATATTGTTGTTCCTTCACTGTCGCTGGGTCAAAATCCTGAAACTCCCTAACAGCACTGTGAGTGTACCTACACAACATGGACTGCAGCGGTTCAAGAAGGCAGCTCACCACATTCTCAAGGGCAATTAGGGATGGGCAGTAAACTCTGGCCTAGCCAGCGATGCTCACACTCTGTAAATGAATAAAAATGAAATACGCAGCAGGGGTGGAGGCAGCCTGCTGACCACTATGTCCTGTTGTCTCCAATGACCTTGGCAGCCGTCGTCTGGAGGCCTGAGGCCTGGAGACCCCTGGCTTTCTTTGGGTCTCCTGCTCTGGGGCATGTGCACTCTCAGCAGTCCCAGAGTCTGCAGCTGATGGGGTCACAGGCAGAGGGTCTTGGACACCTGGACACATTTGGAGAGTGTTGAATGGGGACCACGAGGTCCCCCCCTACTTTGCATGCCGGAGGGCCCCTCCCTGACTCCTTGAGGGAAAGGGAGGGATGTCGAGTTGCCCTGCCCCCCTCTTGCGTAAGCATTTCAAAGACTCGTCCAAGGCTACAGCAATGGAGTGCAGGTCCGGGCTTCCTGCTGGACTAAGTTCTCCATTGCATTGGCCATACTCCCCATGGAGACCTCGATGCATGCACACTACATCAGTAGCTCCAATACATCAGAGAGCAGATGGACAGACTCCTCTGCCTCATGTGCCACTCTGCTCAGGGCCTCCAACACTTCTGCCTGATGTTCCCCCGCCTCTTGCTGCATCTCCAGCATCTCGTGTAGAGCTGATCCCAGAGGCTCATCATCAGACTCCAACTTAACAAACGCCTCTTCTCCAGCAGTCCTCCAAGTGCCAGTGGACCTTGGCTATCCCTGCCTCCTCCTGCTGTGGACACATACCGGTGAGGTGACCACAAGAGTGTGAGGTCCTGCCTAAACTAGATCTATGACCCATTGAGGTGAGTGTATCTGGATGGAGGAGGGTGCAGCTGACTGCTGTGAAGACACTACAGGTGAGAAATTGTCATTGTCATCATCTTCTTCATGGTCCTTTGTGGGCAGGGTCTGGGGTTGGGGCTGGGCTTAAGATCAGGATCTGGCCTGACCTTCTTCTTGCTGGCACCTGTCATGGAAAGAGGAGAGAATGAGTGAATGGATGGACTGCCTCCCACATTGCACTGAGCATCACCCTTAGGTTTCAATGTGCAGAGGTTAAGCTTCCTCACTGGATGGCTATGGGAGACTGACCTCACTCACGGAATCACAGAATCACAGTACAGAAGAGGCTCTTTGGCCCATCGAGTCTGCACCAGCACGTGAGAAACACCTGATCTACCTACCTAATCCCATTTACCAGCACTTGGCCCATAGCCTTAAATGTTATGACACGCCAAGTGTTCAACCAGGTACTTTTTAAAGGATGTGAGGCAACCCGTCTCCACCACCCTTCCAGGCAGTGCATTCCAGACCATCACCACCCTCTGGGTAAAAAAGTTGTTCCTCACATCCCCCCTAAACCTCCTGCCCCTCACCTTGAACTTGTGTCCCCTTGTGACTGACCCTTCAACTAAGGAGAACAGCTGCTTCCTATCCACTCTGTCCATGCCCCTCATAATCTTGTACATCTCGATCAGGTCGCCCCTCAGTCTTCTCTGCTCCAACGAAAACAAACCAAGTCTATCCAACCTCTCTTCATAACTTAAATATTTAATCCCAGGCAAAATCCTGGTGAATCTCCTCTGCACCCCCTCCAGTGCAATCACATCCTTCCTATAATGTGCTGACCAGAACTGCACACAGTACTCCAGCTGTGGCCTCACCAAGATTCTATACAACTCCAACATGACCTCTCCACTTTTGTAATCTATGTCTCGATTGATAAAGGCAAGTGTCCCAAATGCCTTTTTTCACCACCCCACTAACATGTCCGTCTGCCTTCAGAAATCTATGGATACATATGCCAAGGTCCCTTTGTTCCTCAGTACTTCCTAGTGTCATGCCGTTCATTGAATACTTCCTTGTCAAATTGCTCCTTCCAAAATGTATCACCTCACACTTTTCAGGGTTAAATTCCATCTGCCACTTATCTGCCCATTTGACCATCCCGTCTATATCTTCCTGTAGCCCAAAACATTCAACCTCACTGTTAGCCAATCTTTGTGTCATCCGCTAGCTTACTAATCCTACCACACACATAGTCATTTATCTTGTATATAAATAATGATGAAAAATAGGGGACCCAGCACAGATCCCTGTGGAATGCCACTGGACACTGGCTTCCAGTCACTAAAGCATCCTTCTGTCATCACCCTCTGCCTCCTACAACTAAGCCAATTTTGAATCCACCTTGTCAAATTACTTTGTATCCCATGTGCATTTGCCTTCTTTATAAGTCTCCCATGTGGGACCTTGTCAAAGACTTTGCTGAAATCCATATAAACTACATCAACTGCACCACCCTCATCTACACACCTGGTCACCGCCTCAAAAAATTCAATCAAATTTGTTAGGCATGACCTCCCTCTGACAAAGCCATGCTGACTATCCCTGATCAAACCTTGCCTTTCCAAGTGGAGATAGATACTCTCCTTCAGAATTTTCTCCAATAGTTTCCCTACCACTGACATGAGACTCACTGGCCTATAGTTCCCTTATCTCTGGTCATGGTCCTCCAATGCCAACTCAGCAGCCTGCTGCTCAGAGTGTGTGAGGAGGCGAACATAGGGCATGCTCCTCCTGTTTTCTCTCTCTTGTGCCTGTTGTGCACAATCTTCTGTGTGAAGATAGAAGATGGTTTCTGAGCACTTCCGGTGGAAGTGCCAATGACACGCTGCCAATCTGCACCACAGACCTATTGGCAACTCTGCGTGCCATGTGAAAGAAGCATTGCTGCTGGTCCCTGAGGGTACTTCAGCAGCACGCTTCATACCTGCCAGCTCTAGCAGCTGGTAGGACAAGGACAACAGCGTCTGCAGTTGCCGTCTATGCCAACCTTCCCCCCATTCCCCCCACAGAATTTGAGCCCTCTGTGTGGCAGGGTCAGCAGTCAGCAACCGGCAGTCACCTCCCTACCTGCAGGCCATAGACTGCAATGGAGCAATGAGGCAGCACCCCAACACCTTGCAAAGCGGCTTATATGCATGAGTAGCACAGATGGTGCCCTTGCCATTGAGGCCCATGTCCGAGTTCCCATTCGGTGAGGTGAGTATGGGGACTAGAGTGTTCACTTACCCTGGCTGTGTGGATGGGGTCATGTATTCTTTTCCTGCACTGCAGGGTGGTCTTTATCTGAATGGAATTGACGTTGACCACCCTGGCGACCTCCTCACAGGGTAGTGAGACACATGGGTCTCTGCCTCCCTTGGAAAAAGGATGTGCCCTCTGTCCTCCACAACAGTGGTGTATCCAGCAAGGCATCACTGAACCTTGGGGCCAGTGCTTGCTGTTTCCTGGCAGCCATGTGTAGGTCCAAACTCCTGGCGTGTTGAATGAGTAGCTATCTGGGAGCCTTTTAAACATGGCACCTGGATATGATGGTGAGGTGCGCAGCTTCATGCCCGCTCCACCACCAATTCACTGGGAAACCCCCCATCTGCATAATTAATGAGCCCAAAATTGTGTGATTCAGCGGGTTTACTCGCTAGGCTCTGTGATGTGAGTCCTTCTAACCTCCAACCCTCCACCACATGACTTCAGCCCAGAGTGAAAAATCCCGGCACAAGTCTTGTGTAGATAGGGCACAATTTCAAATCCTGTGGATGGTACAAAACTTGGACGCATTGTAAACTGTGAAGAGGATAGTGACAGACTTCAAGAGGACAGAGGCAGGCTGGTGGAATGGATGGGCATGTGGCAGATAGAATTTAATGCAGAGAAGTGTGAAGTGATGCATTTTGGTAGGACGAAGGCAGAAAGACAATATAAAATAAAGGGTAAAAACAGAATTACCTGCAAAAACTCAGCAGGTCTGGCAGCATCGGCGGAGAAGAAAAGAGTTGACGTTTTGAGTCCTCATGACCCTTCGCCAGAACTTGAGTTCAAGTCCAAGAAAGAGTTGAAATATAAGCTGGTTTAAGGTGTGTGTGTGGGGGCCGGAGAGAGAGAGAGAGAGAGAGAGAGAGAGGTGGGGGGGGGGCGGGGTGGTGTGGTTGGAGGGACAAACAAGCAGTGATAGAAGCAGATCATCAAAAGATGTCAGCAACAATGGTACAAAAGAACACATAGGTGTTAAAGTTAAAGTTGGTGATATTATCTAAACGAATGTGCTAATTAAGAATGGATGGTAGGGCACTCAAGGTATAGCTCTAGTGGGGGTGTTTTTTTTTAAAATAATGGAAATAGGTGGGAAAAGGAAAATCTTTATAATTTATTGGAAAAAAAAGGAAGGGGGAAACAGAAAGGGGGTGGGGATGGGAGAGGGAGCTCACGACCTAAAGTTGTTGAATTCAATATTCAGTCCGGAAGGCTGTAAAGTGCCTAGTCGGAAGATGAGGTGTTGTTCCTCCAGTTTGCGTTGGGCTTCACTGGAACAATGCAGCAAGCCAAGGACAGACATGTGGGCAAGAGAGCAGGGTGGAGTGTTAAAATGGCAAGCGACAGGGAGGTTTGGGTCTTTCTTGCGGACAGACCGCAGGTGTTCTGCAAAGCGGTCGCCCAGTTTACGTTTGGTCTCTCCAATGTGGAGGAGATCACATTGGGAGCAACGAATGCAGTAGACTAAGTTGGGGGAAATGCAAGTGAAATGCTGCTTCACTTGAAAGGAGTGTTTGGGTCCTTGGACGGTGAGGAGAGAGGAAGTGAAGGGGCAGTGTTGCATCTTTTGCGTGGGCATGGGGTGGTGCCATAGGAGGGGGTTGAGGAGCAGGGGGTGATGGAGGAGTGGACCAGGGTGTCCCGGAGGGAGCGATCCCTACGGAATGCTGATAGGGGGGGTGAAGGGAAGATGTGTTTGGTGGTGGCATCATGCTGGAGTTGGCGGAAATGGCGGAGGATGATCCTTTGAATGCGGAGGATGGTGGGGTGATAAGTGAGGACAAGGGGGACCCTATCATGTTTCTGGGAGGGAGGAGAAGGCGTGAGGGCGGATGCGTGGGAGATGGGCCGGACACGGTTGAGGGCCCTGTCAACGACCGTGGGTGGAAAACCTCGGTTAAGGAAGAAGGAGGACATGTCAGAGGAACTGTTTTTGAATGTAGCATCATCGGAACAGATGCGACGGAGGCGAAGGTACTGAGAGAATGGGATGGAGTCCTTACAGGAAGCGGGGTGTGAGGAGCTGTAGTCGAGATAGCTATGGGAGTCGGTGGGTTTGTAATGGATATTGGTGGACAGTCTATCACCAGAGATTGAGACAGAGAGGTCAAGGAAGGGAAGGGAAGTGTCAGAGATGGACCACGTGAAAATGATGGAGGGGTGGAGATTGGAAGCAAAATTAATAAATTTTTCCAAGTCTCAACGAGAGCATGAAGCGGCACCAAAGTAATCATCGATGTACCGGAGAAAGAGTTGTGGAAGGGTGCCGGAGTAGGACTGGAACAAGGAATGTTCCACATATCCCATAAAGAGACAGGCATAGATGGTGCCCATGCGGGTACCCATAGCCACACCTTTTATTTGGAGGAAGTGAAAGGAGTTGAAGGAGAAATTGTTCAGCGTGAGAACAAGTTCAGCCAGACGGAGGAGAGTAGTGGTAGATGGGGATTGTTCGGGCCTCTGTTCGAGGAAGAAGCTAAGGGCCCTCAGACCATCCTGGTGGGGGATGGACGTGTAGAGGGATTGGACGTCCATGGTGAAGAGGAAGCGGTTGGGGCCAGGGAACTGGAAATTGTTAATGTGACGTAAGGTGTCAGAGGAATCACAGATGTAGGTGGGAAGGGACTGGACAAGGGGAGAGAGAAGGGAGTCAAGATAATGAGAAATGAGTTCTGTGGGGCAGGAGCAAGCTGAGACGATCGGTCTACCGGGGCAGTTCTGTTTGTGGATTTTGGGTAGGAGATAGAAGCGGGCCATCCGAGGTTGGGTGACTATCAGGTTGGAAGCTGTGGGAGGGAGATCCCCAGAGGAGATCAGGTCAGTGACAGTCCTGGAAACAATGGCTTGATGTTCAGTGGTGGGGTCATGGTCCAGGGAGAGGTAGGAGGAAGTGTCTGCGAGTTGACGCTCAGCCTCCGCGAGGTAGAGGTCATGCGCCAGACAACAACAGCACCTCGCGGAGACTGAGCGTCAACTCGCAGACACTTCCTCCTACCTCTCCCTGGACCATGACCCCACCACTGAACATCAAGCCATTGTTTCCAGGACTGTCACTGACCTCATCTCCTCTGGGGATCTCCCTCCCACAGCTTCCAACCTGATAGTCGCCCAACCTCGGACTTCTATCTCCTACCCAAAGTCCACAAACAGAACTGCCCCGGTAGACCGATCGTCTCAGCTTGCTCCTGCCCCACAGAACTCATTTCTCATTATCTTGACTCCCTTCTCTCTCCCCTTGTCCAGTCCCTTCCCACCTACATCCGTGATTCCTCTGACACCTTACGTCGCATCAACAATTTCCAGTTCCCTGGCCCCAACCGCTTCCACTTCACCATGGACATCCAATCCCTCTACAACTCCATCCCCCACCAGGATGGTCTGAGGGCCCTTAGCTTCTTCCTCGAACAGAGGCCCGAACAATCCCCATCCACCACTACTCTCCTCCGTCTGGCTGAACTTGTTCTCACGCTGAACAATTTCTCCTTCAACTCCTCTCACTTCCTCCAAATAAAAGGTGTGGCTATGGGTACCCTCATGGGCCCCAGCTATGCCTGTCTCTTTATGGGATATGTGGAACATTCCTTGTTCCAGTCCTACTCCAGCCCCCTTCCACAACTCTTTCTCCGGTACATCGATGATTACTTCGGTGCCGCTTCATGCTCTCGTCGGGTCTTGGAAAAATTTATTAATTTTGCTTCCAATCTCCACCCCTCCATCATTTTCACGTGGTCCATCTCTGACACTTCCCTTCCTTTCCTTGACCTCTCTGTCTCAATCTCTGGTGATAGACTGTCCACCAATTTCCATTACAAACCCACCGACTCCCACAGCTATCTCGACTACAGCTCCTCACACCCCGCTTCCTGTAAGGACTCCATCCCATTCTCTCAGTTCCTTCGCCTCCGTCGCATCTGTTCCGATGATGCTACCTTCAAAAACAGTTCCTCTGACATGTCCTCCTTCTTCCTTAACAGAGGTTTTCCACCCACGGTCGTTGACAGGGCCCCCAATCGTGTCCAGCCCATCTCCCGCGCATCCGCCCTCACGCCTTCTCCTCCCTCCCAGAAACATGATAGGGTCCCCCTTGTCCTCACTTATCACCCCACCAGCCTCCGCATTCAAAGGATCATCCTCCGCCATTTCTGCCAACTCCAGCATGATGCCACCACCAAAAACATCTTCCCTTCACCCCCCCTATCGGTATTCTGTAGGGATCGCTCCCTCCGGGACACCCTGGTCCACTCCTCCATCACCCCCTACTCCTCAACCCCCTCCTATGGCACCACCCCATACCCACGCAAAAGATGCAACACCTGCCCCTTCACTTTCTCTCTCCTCACCATCCAAGGACCCAAACACTCCTTTCAAGTGAAGCAGCATTTCACTTGCATTTCCCCCAACTTAGTCTACTGCATTCGTTGCTCCCAATGTGGTCTCATCTACATTGGAGAGACCAAACGTAAACTGGGCGACCGCTTTGCAGAACACCTGCGGTCTGTCCGCAAGAATGACCCAAACCTCCCTGTCGCTTGCCATTTTAACACTCCACCCTGCTCTCTTGCCCACATGTCTGTCCTTGGCTTGCTGCATTGTTCCAGTGAAGCCCAACGCAAACTGGAGGAACAACACCTCATCTTCCGACTAGGCACTTTACAGCCTTCCGGACTGAATATTGAATTCAACAACTTTAGGTCGTGAGCTCCCTCCCCCATCCCCGCCCCAGTTCTGTTTCCCCCTTCCTTTTTTTTCCAATAAATTAAAAAGATTTTCCTTTTCCCACCTATTTCCATTATTTAAAAAAAAACACCCCCACTAGAGCTATACCTTGAGTGCCCTACCATCCATTCTTAATTAGCACATTCGTTTAGATAATATCACCAACTTTAACTTTAACACCTATGTGTTCTTTTGTACCATTGTTGCTGACATCTTTTGATGATCTGCTTCTATCACTGCTTGTTTGTCCCTACAACCATACCCCCCCCTCCACCTCTCTCTCTCTCTCTCTCTCCGCCCCCCACACACACACCTTAAACCAGCTTATATTTCAACTCTTTCTTGGACTCGAACTCAAGTTCTGTCGAAGGGTCATGAGGACTCAAAACGTAAACTCTTTTCTTCTCCGCCGATGCTGCCAGACCTGCTGAGTTTTTCCAGGTAATTCTGTTTTTGTTTTTGTTTTGGATTTCCAGCATCCGCAGTTTTTTTGTTTTTATAAAATAAAGGGTATAATTTTAAAGGGGGTGCAGGAGAAGATGACCTGTCGGTACATGTGCATAAATCATTGAGGGTGGCAGGATAGGTTGAGAGTGTGGTTAATAAAGTATACGGGATCTTGGGCTTTATTAATAGGGGCATTGAGCATAAAAACAAAGAAGTTATGATCAAAATTTATAAAAACACAGGGTCAGTCTCAACTGGAGGATTGTGTCCAATTCTCGGCTTTGCAGTTATGGAAGGATGTGAAGGCATTAGAGACGGTGCAGATATAGTTTATGAGAAAGGTTCCAGTTTATGAGGGACATCAGTTATGTGAGTAGATTGGAGAAGCTGGAAATGTTCTCCTGAGGGAAGTGGAGGCTGAGAGGAGATTTGATACAGGATTCAAAATCAGGAGGGGTCTGCACAGACTAGATAGGGAGAAAATGCTCTCAGTTATAGAAGGACCGAGAACCAGAGGACTCCGAATTAAGGTGATTGGCAAAAGAACCAAATGCAATATGAGGAAAATCCTTTTTATGCAGTGAGTGGTTAGGATCTGGGATTCGCTGCTGTAGAGTGTGGTGGAGGCAGATTCTACCATTGCTTTCTAAAGAGAATTGGATCATTATTTGAAGGGAAAAAGCTTGCAGAATTGGAAAATGAATGGGGGAGTGGGATTAGCTGAGCTGCTCTTGTCGAGAGCTGGCATGGACACTAGGCGTTGAATGGCCCCCTGTACTGGAATTATTTTATTTTTCTCTGAACTCTTACATTCTTCACATGCTAGAAATACTCAGCTGGTCCAACATCATCTATGGAATGAGAAACAGAGTTCATGTTCCAGATCAATGAACTTTTATCAGAACAGGTTTTGAAAGTAAGGTATTCAAACATGTACAGTTTTCCAAATATGGCCTCATGTGATTTTTGGAAGTTTCACTTTTAATTTCCATCATATGTTGATAAATTGATTCCTACTGACCATTGCTTCCAATGGCCAATCACCAATAATTATCCCCAATTCTTCCTCTGTCTTCATTTTTGTAGGTTGGTACCACTTCAGTGCAAATAAATGTTTATGGATTCCGGTCTAGTGTGCAGAAACTTACATAGATCTACATTAACATCAGCTTAGCGGGCCCTGATCCTTTTGAATGCTACCATTTTCAAGCCAAACAAATTAGGTGTCATCAGCAATGCCTAAATTACATGAAGTACTCTCTCCCACTTCTTTGATGAATAATTTAAACAAGAGACTTAGAACAAAACCCTTTACATCTCTCATGATGACTGCTCTTAGGTAGAAGTTGTCTCATTCATCCTCACATTCTGCTTTTTATTGTTAAAGCTGTTTTCAATCTTGTTTGTAAACTTGCTGTTTATTCCATTAATTATCCTGAATAAACTGGTGCCCTTTTATGACCTTCAGGACTTCAGGCAAAGAATGTATTTACGGCAGTCTGTAATTTATAGTATATCGTACAATTGTGAGGTAAGCAACAAATCATAAACAGTCACAAACATCAAACTCCCTCCCTAACAGCACTGTAGGTGTACCTACATCATAAAGACTGCAGCGGCTCAAGAAGGCAGTTCACCACCACCTTCTCAAGGGCAATTAGGGATTGGCAATAAATGCTGGCCTAGCCAGCGATGCCATGAACGAATAAAAAAAATTAAGGTTATTATTCATTAATAGTATTTGTTTGCTTTCTTTTCATGTGCATAATGAAAAGCTGTAAGGTTTAGTTTGAAGAAAGGATAAATGTGTTAAATATACCCCAATATTTTATAGATATTTTATATCTGGCACAGGCATGATGGGCTGAATGGCCTCCATCTGTTTTGTAGGGTTGTGCGATTCTATGATTATGTGCTGAGTATGTTAAGGTAAAGCTAACTCAGCCTTTCAAAAGTTCAATATCTGATTCCTTCAGTTCTCTAAATTCAGATTCTTAAAGAGTCTTATTTCAGGAACATATCTGTGTTGTGTTTGAAGTGGTTACGCTCCTTCAGTGAGACTAATTTTGAAATAATTTATGCTGTGAAGGTTGCTGACACAACAATGATGCTGAAACTTCAATCTAGTAACCTAATGAAATAAATTGAATACTCACAGTTTAAGGGCCATTATAATTACTTTCATTTTGCGATATTTCATCCTTTTCTTAATAATTTTAATCATTTTTCTCAACAGAGCAAAAACAAGAAGATGTTCCCCCCCCCCCCCTCCACCCCCACCCCCATGACCCCACCACTAGTTTAAAGAATCACATAATGTTGAAGGCATTCGACAGTTTGAAGTTCATTTGACAGCACTGCCACCAATTCGAATTGTGGAAACCATGCAGCAGCACGAGGAGCCCTTTGATGTGAGTGGGAAACATCATCGTTATGTTTCGACACACTGATGGAAAAACATCAGTTCTAGCACCAGAGAGCAACACCTAGCTTTCTGCTCCATGTTACTTTTTTCAATGCATTTACATATCTTGAACTTGAATGACCAAATTCAGAAAGTGGACTTTCTCTCTTTCTCTCTTCCTCTCCCTCTCTTTTCCACTCCCACTCTCTTCCCCTCTCTCACCCTCTTTCTCCCTCTCCCTCTCTCTTTCTTATACACACATGCAGTTCTGTTTATTCCCATTCAAATCACATATTTATCAGGCATGCTGGGTACAGAATTGATTCATGGTTTCTTTTGGAGGAGCTGTCTGTCAAATTTCCCCTGCCCTCTGCGTTTTTAATGCATAGGCTCCAGAGACCAAGCAGTTGAGATATTTCTCTCCTGCCCTGGGAGCGCGTTGCTGCATTTTTATTATCCCTGCCAGCTCAGTTCTAACGGTAACAATCTCTGACTTTTGCCCCTGCTAATCATTTATTTCTTTTTGATCTTCTGAAGACTTTGTTGATCGCTTCCCCTTCACATCTCTGAGCTCCTCTGAAGATGTCATGAATTTTGCATCTGCTAACAGCATCAAACATCTTAAAACATGGTTATTTATGTTCCAGGATGCAAGATCTCTGATGCCATTGTAAGTGATTTTATTTGCAGCTTCCTGCCTGGCCTGAGGTGAACTGAAACTTGACCTGAAAATACACAATCCTGAACAATTCCACCTTGTAACAGGGCTCAGCAAATCATATTGACTCAGCACTTTATCTATGGCTGTTTGTTAAATCTAGTGGTTGGCAACAGCAGCAAGCAAGTGCCAAAACCTTCAGTCAACTTGAAATTTACCACATGCAAAGACCTGAGTCCAATCAAATTGTGAACCACAATCCGAACTGACAAAGACAACATTTGCCTTTTACAAAGTCAAGACATCCAAAATCACTTAACCAAGTAGTTGAAGGGTAGTTATAATGCAAAGAAGCACAGCAATCAAATTGCGCACAGCATGATCCCACAAAATTGCAAGGTGATAAATGACCAACCAATCTGTTTACAGTGGTGTTGATTGAAGGGGAGAGGTGGACCAGACCACCGGTCAGGAACTCCCCTGTTCTTTTCAACAGCGCCAAGTGATCTTTTACGTTCACTTGAAGGGCAGATGGCGCCTTCATTTTATCTGAAAGATAGCACCACTGACAGTACAGCATTTCCGCAGCACTCCACTGGGTCGTCAGCCTGGATTATGCATTCAAATATTTGGAGTGGGTCTTGAACTCACAAAATTCTGTTTCAGAGGATGGACTGTAATGCCCCCCCTCAAGAGTATGTTTGGAGGCTGGGGGAGGGGCATTTAGTCAGGTGGGAGGGTGGGGGATGGTCGCCGCCACCTTTCTGCCTGATTAAATCCAGGGTGGATGGGGGGAAGGCTCATGGATGGCCTTCCCACCTGGACACTAACCGAGGCCCTTAAGTTGGCTATTAATGCCCACTTAATGGCCTCATCCTATCAGTGGTGGGCTGAGGAGTCGCCACATGGAGAATCCGAAAAGCAAACTTGTCAGCTTCCAAGAGGCTCAAAGGCATTCAAAGGCACTCAGTGTCTGATTGAGGGACCCAGCCTTGGGAAAGGGACAGGTCTCTGATTGCCACCTCACTGCCCTTTCTTCTGAACCCTCTCAACCCCATAGCCTGCGACCCCCATCCCACCCTCTCTGACCTGTGTCCTGGGACCTCCGTTGATCCTAAACTTCTGGTGGGTGCATTATCAGCCACAGCCACCCCTCCAAAGGTCTTGACAGGCAGTGCAGAGCTGCTGGCTTCTGATTGGCCAGAAGATTGGGGTGGTGGGAGGGGGGGGGGGTAGGATTTCTATCCTCAGGGTCCTAATTCCCAAGGAAGACATGACGCTGGCCAGTTAAGTGCCTGATGGGCACTTAATCCCTGTGGGCCTTTCCCAATGGAGACTATGTGGGTATCCTGCCAGTTCTCCATCCCTCAGTTCTCACCTTCAAGGGTGGGATCCCTGTCACTAACATTAAAATTCTGCCCAGAGGCTATGGATGACACTTTTTTTCAGTTATATTTCAATCTTTGTTTAATTGAGGGTACTTCAACATACCTTTGCAAGCTGTATTTTCTGGAAACTCCAGCAGCCAGAGCTCAGACTAGCGCCATTTGAGAAATAATTTATTAGTTTCTTCAAATGGTAAAGTATTTGTTGACATTTTATTCCAACTACGGAAGGGATTGATCTAACATAATTAACACATTTACAAATGGACTGAACTGGGGAATTGGAGAGTGGGCCTTTCTATGCAGAAACTCAAAGCTAAAGTTTTACTTCAGTAAAGGCAATACACGACCATATGGCTGATATGAGATGCAGTCGTGAGTGGCTGACATTAAAACTTAAAATTCAGCCTCATTCCCAAACTATTAGATCATGTGCGGAATTTTATATGTCAAATATATGTCGACTGATTGCTTATTTCTGTTATGTGAACTTGTTAGAACCAAGCAATGCGTTGACCATCACATATTTAAAATTCTGCACAGGGTCTAATATTTTGGGAATGAGATTGAATTTTAAGCGCTAATATTTGGGGTAAATGTGAGTTGGTGCAATAGTGTGGAGTCAGTGATAGAGAATAAATTGCTTGTTTTACCTCTCCTTTGAGTTTTAATTCCATAGATTTGATGAATTGTCTCACACAATTGCACAGAGTCACCATTTCCCCACACTGATGTTCAGGGGTAGATTTTCAACTTGCCTCCCAGGCATAGTCTTGTGTATCAGCTGCCTGTTGTCACTGCCATCGAAACCGATCCGTAACAGCATGTTCAACCTGACCAGTAGTTGGAAATCTATCCCATAATGTTTACTGCAATCTTTTCTTGATTGGCATGCTGTGTATTCAGACTGTTACTGGCTGTGAATCTACAAACGCCACGGAGAAGTATACAACTCAAATTACTCATGTATAATCACAGGATAATCAATTGTTCTCATGTAATATATTTAAGATATTTAATAAAAATAAAACATTTAATGAACTAAACAATCAGAATAAATGATTTATGTTTTATGTTTTGTTCTGCCAATATCATGGACTTTAATTTTCAATTAAGGACGATTATTGTGAATTCTAGATTCTGCTCCACTCATTTAATCACTCTGATCTTAAAAAGAGATAAGGCGAAGTCAGTCTCCTTCTCAATTAACAGAAGCAGACAGGGTGAACCAACCCCTTCACAGGGAGTCTGAATCAGTCTCCTCTAGGGGTCATATTCATGCCATCGTAAGGCAGTCTCATGCAGCACATAAAACCAATCAAAGAACTGTTCTGTTAGACAATATTAATCAGCTTTAATTGGCTAATATGTGGTGTTAATCACAAACATTATTAATATGGTGGAGCAAAGTGTATTTTGCAATGCGAAGTCGTACTCATCACTTATTCAAACGTAGTTCCGATTGTGCGAGATCTGGGTTTTCACTGAATACTAGAGAATCCCTCTGCAATCGAATAGATGGCCAAGCATTCCTGGATATTTAGTGTGCTTGAAATCATTGTGTAATAACGGATGATTAATTAGCAATTGCAACTGCAGACAGTGAGCAGCAGAAAAGAAGTGTGAAGTGACTGAAGGACTAGATTACTGAAACCGCCCGTCTCCATGTATTACTGAGGGTGTCCATTCTCTTAAACTGTGCAGTAGCCTTTACCCAAAACTTGAAAATGTTATTGGTGGAATTTAATACCCTCCCCCATGACAAGTTTACTTGTGAGGAGTCATTTAATCAGGCACAAGAGTGGCAGGTGGAGACCCCACTGCCTTCTCAACTCCATCCCATTTAAGTCTGAGGTGGGAAGGCTTGTGGACAACCTCCCCATCCTGCCGCTGATTGGGACCCTTAAGAAGGAAATTAATGCCAGGTATTAATGCTGGTGTTAACCCAGCACTGGGTGGGGGGACTTGCCATGCAGGAGTACAACAAGCAAACCAGTGTGGAGTTACTTGCAAGCTCCCAGGGAGGGGGTCCCCAGTCAAAGGCACACGTGCCTGATTGAGGGCCCAGCATTGGGAACCGTTGGGGGGGTGGGGGGAGGCGGGGGGGTACAGTGGTGACACTGAGAGCCAATCCCCTGTCTTTGCTGCTGACTCCCCTTCCCTGCAATTCCCACCTCTCAACACCCCCACCTCCTGCCCTTGCTCTCCTGTGGCCTGGAATCCAGCTCGATACTCGGCCTTGGGTGGGTGTGATAGTAGCAGCAGCCACTGCCTCCCAGGTGGCACCGCCAATCAAAAAATCTGCAGGTCTATGACTGGCCGAGGGTTCTCCCTGGGCAGGGCCTATGCCCCGGGGATCTTTGATCCCGAAGAATGCCCGCTGCTGCCTAGTTAAGTGGTTCAGTGACACTTAATTGGGCATGTTTGGGTGAGATTCCCCTCAGCCCCATTGAATCCAGCCCCATTTGACTATAACTCACAATTCTGGTGCTTTGGGTATCAATGATATTTTCTTCAAATTTCCAGTTGTTATCATTGTTAGGAAGGGTTGACATGTTTGCTTTCGAGGGGCATTTTGAAAAGCTGTTTAGTTTATTGTTCTCCATTGACTTCTACACGCTCTCAAGTTGTTTATTAGAAGGTGATGTAATTGAATATCTTCACAGGTAAGTGATTTATCTACACATAAAACAGGAACCATATTTCACTGTCTACCATCATGCCATTTAATTAAACAGTCTAAGCATAGTGCATCTGTGTATTCCAAAACACCACAAAAACCAGGCCACAATCATAAAATCTTACAACATAGACGGAGGTCATTCCAGGCATTCTGCCTGAGTTGGCTCTTTGAAAGAACCAACAGATAAAACCAGCTTCCCTGCTTTTTGCCTGTAACTCAACAAGTTTTCCTCCTTCAAGTGTTTAACTAGTTCTGTTTTAAAATAACAAGTCATTAGGAAACTTGCTGAAACAACAATGAAATAATTACTTAAAGGATATTTCATTTGCTGTTGTTCACTTACGCTTTTAAGATAAGTTTACCTGCATACGGAGACTGCAATGAGTTTTACTCCTGTGCTCTGAAACTATAAACTTTTGGTCCAATGCCCCAAACACCCAAGACCAAATCAAGCTATAAGATATTTTCAAACAGACTCTGACAGCTTCCTTTCCCATGTTAAATGCCATTCGTTACTTAATTTGCCTGTGAATAAAGCAAACAATCCCACTTTTAACGAGCAGCTTACTGCGTAATCTAAATCAAACATGCAAACATGTTACTGTGTAAAAACTTGTTGAGTTAATGTTCAAATCAATTGAGAATGAGCTCAGGAATGGAAGTGTGGTCAGTCGGATGGCCCATCTTCAACCTTCCCAGAAACATTTCCCAACCTGCCTTGACTGAGCTTAACCAGGGCACAAGACCCAATTGTAAGAAGAATTTATTCAATTTATTGAAACACCAGGAAAGCAGGTTATTCCCTTTGGGTCGTAATTTGTTCTCTGCACTGCACATGCTAATTATGCATTAAGAACATAAGAATGTAAGAAATAAGAGCAATTAAGAGATAATAATTTTGTGAGTCGCTATTAATTGAGGAGGCGTTAACATTTGACCACACTCCTTAACTCACACTTGGGAAGAAATCTCTCTCATAAATTTTAACGAGCAAACCTGGCATTATGGCTTTACTTTCTTCATCACTGCTGGCCGAGTAGCAATTAATGGAGAACATTTCCACATTGCATTAATTTCTCCCATTTATAACTGTTATTAAAACACTGGAGGGACCAGCAGAGTTTGAATGGTGAGTGCAACAGGAATTATTGGTTCCAAGGGTACAATAGTAGATCACTTTGGGTGTCCGCTGTGTACAGGCTCAGATAGTGAGCACAAAGTGGGCTAGGATCCTGCACACAATCACATTCGTTACCTGACTATAACATTACTGAGTGGTTGCTCTAAGATATGGCTGAGATTGTTGATAGATCCCTGATCCAGGTGCACAATGTGCATTTGGAACGGGCAAGTTCACAATATTTAAGACACAGCTAGGGAATATGATGCAAGGGGCTGGATTTTCCTGTGAGCCTTCCAAAATGCACACCCAACCCACGTGTGACTTTTCTTGGGATTTTTATCTTTTTATACAGGGGTGGTATTCGTGGTGCATTTTGTGAGCTGCGATGGAGTTCATGAGGAGTGCAGATGTGGAGGCGAGCCAATTAATGGGACTCTCCATCATTACCCCGACAAATCCATCATGAAACCACTATCCTACCGTATGCCCTCTCAGATCCCCATGCCACCTCCATGCTTTGAATGCAATTACAGGAAAATCTCTGTTATCCAGCATGTTCCAGGAATAGTTGATCAAATATGCTAGTTACCTGAGATGTAAGGTGAATTCTGTGTTTCTATCCAATGAAAAAGCTCCAGGATGCTGTTTGGAAATAGAGATCATTTAAGTAAGTTATATTTGTGGGTATTGGTAATGACTTTTAACCTTAAAGTTTAAGTTTTAATTTGTATTTCTGTATTTGTGTTAAGGTCAAATTGAGTTTCAGTTTCACTTTAAAAGGGTGCTGCATGTCTAATGAGGTTTTTTACGACTGTCAGCTGAGCTAAACACACAAGGAGAGACAAATTTGACTGTTGCCTAGCAACGGGTGCAGAGAGACATGTCCCTCCGACAGGCACACACAGAGGAAGAGAAACAGCAGTTTATTTTGGAAGCTGTTTGAGTGCAGTTGGTTCTCAAAGCAGCTGCCGGGAGAGACTGCAGCAAAGGAGACAGATAGCCAGTCCCAAGCTAAAGAAAAACCCCAAAAGTCCAGGGGAGTGGAAGAGGGGCAAGTCCAAAAAAGACTGAGTCAAAGGAAGGACAGGAACCTGGAAAAGTTCCTGTTAATGAAGTTAAGAGGGGCAGAGAGAAAGGCTCCAAGCTTCCGATTTAAAGAGATAAAAGCTGCAGAAAGCAGATGTAAAGTGAGAACAGCTTGCAAGAAGCAAGAAGGTCCAAAGAGACAACTGAAGGTCTGTAATCCTTTCCTATGGGTATGTGAAGCAGTGATGCTGTTGACAGCTGAGTCGGTGAGAGAGAATGCGAGGAAGAAAGCCTGAATGCTTGTGGTGGTGACCCAGGGAAGAGGGACATTGGAAAGAGAGTTTGAAACCCTGGATGTGGACTCTTGCGGAAGGCATCTGAGAGAAAGCGTTGGTTTGGGAGAAGATCCCAAAGCAAGTCCTTGGAGAGTGCAGATTGGAAACCTTCGTGTGAAAGATGGAGTTCCGTGAGATGGGTTGGCTCTTGGTGTGACAAGCTCTTGGAGGGGAGTTGAGAGATCCATAGCATCTGGTTGGGGTGGCATCTGTAACTTGTTTTCAGAGTATGGTGTGTCTGACCACAGATTGACAATTGGTTTACATGGACTGTGTACTTACTGTGGACATTAGAGTATAAGATAGCTTTTGTAACTTGTGTTATCCTTACAAGCCTGTATGTATCTGTAAAGGTACAGTTGTGGGTGAAGGAGTTTAATAAATGTTTTATTCTTTTGTTAAAAGTTCATAAGCTGACTACTGTGACTTTTGCCCACTCATGCGACCTATCTAAGTCCTTTTGTAGACTTGTTATGTCCTCTTGAGAATTGGCATAAAGATAGTGAGGAAAGTTATCAGCAAATTTAGCCACTATACATTCATCCCTTTCATCCAAGTCATTGTTGTAGATTGTAAATAATTGAGGTCCCAGCTCTGATCCCTGTGGCACTCTAGTTACAGCTTGCCAACCTGAAAATGACTCATTTATCCCTACTCTCTGCTTCCTGTTAGCCAACCAATCCTTTATCCATGCTAATATGTTACCCCCCGCCCCCCATATGCCAAACGCTCTTATTTTGTGTGGTAACCTTTGATGTGGCACCTTATCATAGGAACATTGCACTTAGTATCATAGAGAATAGGAGCAGGAGTAGGCCATTCAGCCTCTTGGGCCTGCTCTGCTATTCAATGAGACAATGGCTGATCTTCTATATCAACACCATTATCCTGCACTATCCCCATGTGCCTTGATGTCTTTACTCACTAGAAATTGGAGCTGGAGGTGGAGTTTGGTGACTGAGGGAGTTTGATGAGAAGGGAGGAGGTGCACCTTTCTTTTTCTACCTTCCCTCAGAAAGAAGAGGTAAGTAGGAACTTGTGAGTAAATTAGAAATGTGTAATACTTTTAAACAATTTGTTATACTTAGATTTAACTGAGAAGCGCCAAGAATAATGGAAATTTTGGGCCAATATAATAAAGTAATATATATATAATCGAATAAAGTTAACGTATGGGAAGTAGAGTTAAGACATGGCAGGGCAGCTCAGTCGAGTGGAATGTGTGGCCTGTAATATGTGCGAATCATGGACGCTACCGGTGCCCTAGCTGACCACATGTGCAGGAAGTTATTTCAGCTCCAGAAAATTGAGCTCCGGGTTTCAGAGCTCGAGCGGCAGCTGGAGTCACCGTGGTGCATCAGCGAAGCTGAGAGCTACGTGGATAGCATGTTCAGAGATGTGGTCACACTGTTGCTTAAAAGCCTAGAGACAGAGAGGGAATGGGTGACCACCAGGCAGTCCAAGAGAAATAGGCAGGTAGTGCAGGAATCCTTTGGGGTCCCAGTCACACAGTGGTTTTCTGTCTTGGAAGCTGGTGAGGGCACGGTTACTCAGAGGGGTGCAGCCAGAGCCAAGTTTGTGGCATCATGAGCAGCTCGGCTGTTGAGGAGGGGAGGAAGAAGAAAGGAACTTCCAGAAGGCCTTTGATAAGGTGCTGCACAAAAGGTTAATACACAAGGTAAGATCACACGGAGTTAGGGGTAATATATTAGCTTGAATAGAGGATTGGCTAACCAACAGAAAGCAGAGAGTCGGGATAAATGGGTCGGCAAGCTGTAACTAGTGGGGTGCCACAGGGTTCGGTCTTTGGGCCCCAACTATTTACAATCTAGATTAATGACTTGGTTTCAGGGATATAAGGCACTATAGCTAAATTTGTAGATGACACCAAAATAGGTGGGAAAGTAAGTTGCGGTGAAGAAATAAGAAATTTACAAATGGATCTGGACAGGTTAGGTGAATGGGCCAAAATTTGGCAGATGGAGTTTAATATGGATAACTGTGAGGTTAACCATTTTGGTCGGAAGAATAAAAAGGCGACTTATTATTTAAATGGAGAGAAACTTCAGTGTAGAGGGATCTGGGTGTCCTCGTGCATGAATCGCTGAAAGCTAGAATGCAGGTACAGCAGGTAATAAGGAAGGCAAATGGAATTTTGGCATTCATTACTAAAGAAATAGAGTATAAAAATAGGGAAGTGTTGTTGCAACTGTACAAGGCATTGGTGAGAACGCACCTGGAGTACAGTGCACAATTTTGGTCCCTTTACTTGAGGAAGGATGTAGTTGCACTGGAGGCGGTTCAGAGGAGGTTCACTAGATTGATTCCAGAGATGCAGAGTTTGTCTTATGAGGAGAGATTGAGCAGTTTAGGCCTATACTTGCTAGAGTTTAGAAAGATGACAGGAGATCCAATTGAGGTATATAGATGCTAAAGGGGTTAGACAAAATAGACGTGGAGTGGATGTTTCCCCTTCTGGGGCATTCTAGAATGAGAGGCCATAGTTTTAGGCTAAGGAGTGGTAGATTTAAATCAGAGATGAGGAGGAATTACTTTTCTCAAAGGGTCGTGAATCTGTGGAATTCACTACCTCAGAGTTCAGTGGATGCCGGGACACCGAATAAATTTAAGGAGGAGATAGACAGATTTTTAATTAGTAATGGGTTGAAAGGTTATGGTGAGAGGGCAGTAAATTGGAGTTGAGGCCGAAATGAGATTAGCCATGATCGTAATGAGTGGCAGGGCAGACTCGTGGGGGTAAATTGCTTACTCCTACTCCTAATTCTTATGTTCTTATGTAAAAGCAATAATGATTGGGGATTAATTCGTTAAGGGAACAGACAGGCATTTCTGTAGCCGTAGACGTGGCTCCAGGATGGTATGTTGCTTCACTGGTGCCAGGGTCAAGGATGACATTGGACAGCTGCAGGACATTCTTCTGCGGAAGGGTGATCAGCCAGAGGTCGTGGTCCACATTGATACTGATTACTTAGGCAGGAAGTGGGGTATCGTCCTGCAATCAGAATTAGGGAGCTAGATAGAAAATTAGCAAGCAGGGGCGTGGGAACCAAGGGAAAATATTAGAGAGGAATGCCAGAGTGCACAAAGCACAGAGAGACAGAAAGCACTAGTACAGACAATAGTAAGTTAATGGGTAAAGTCGGGGCAAGGGAGAATGTAACAACATCTAAATCAGTGCTACTATGCATGTATATGAATGCAAGGAGTATAGTAAATAAGATTGGGGAGTTACAGGCGCAGATTGCCATGTGGAAATATGATGTTGTGCCGATAACAGAGACCTGGCTCAATGAAGGACAGAACTGGGTGTTAAATATCCCTGGGTACAAGGTGTTCAGAAGAGATAGGAAAGGACGAGGGGTGGTGGTATTGGCTAAGGAGAGCATTGCAGCGCTGGAGAAAGAGGATGTCCCAGAGGGTTCGAGGACAGAATCAGTTTGGCTAGAGCTAAGGAACAAAAGGGGTGCAATTACATTGTTCGGTGTAGTCTATAGTGAGAAGGATTTAGAGGAACAAATCTGCAGGGAACTTACAGAGAAATGCAAGCATTATAGAGTAGTTATAATGGGGGACTTTAATTAGACTGGGACAGTGGCAGTGTAAAGGGTGGAGAGGGCCAAAAGTTCCTAGATGTGTTCAGGAGAATTTTCCACAGCAGTATGTGTCCAATTCAATAAGAAAATACATGCTGTTGGACCTGCTTCTTGGAAATGAGGTGGGCCAAGTAGATCAAATGTTAGTGGGGGGAAATTTAGGAGACAGTGATCATTGTATTGTACATTTTAGGATGATGATAGAAAAGGACGATAGGCAATCCAGAGTAAAAATAATCAACTGGACAAGAGCTGACTTCGATGGGGCAAGAACGGAGCTGGGCTGGATAGACTGGAATGAAAAATTAGCAGGAAAATCTGTAGCTGAACAATGGACTATCTTCAAAAAAGAATTGGTTCAGGCACAGTCAAGATATATTCCATTGGAAGGGAAAGGTAGAGCAAGCAAATCCAGATATGAAAAAGGAGTTTGAAATTAAGATAAAGAAGAAAAAATGTGCTTATGGCAGGTGTCAGGTAGAAAATATAATTGAGAACCAAAAGGGATACAGGAGGTTCAGAGGGGAGATGAAAAAGCATATTAGAGAAGCGAAGAGGGATTATGAGAAAAGACTGGCAGCCAACATAAAGGGGAATCCCAAAGTCTTTTATAGACATATAAATTGTAAAAGGGTGGTAAATGGAGGAGTAGGGCCAAATAGGACTAAAGGGGAATTTGCACATGGATGAAGGGGCCATGGCTGATGTATTAAATGAATACTTTGCATCTGTCTTTACCAAGGAGGCAGATGCTACACAGGCAATAGTGACAGGCGAGGAAACTCTGTCACTAGAAGGGTTCAAAATTGATAAGGAGGAAGTGCTGAATAGACTGTCGGTACTTAAGGTTGACAAGGCACCGGGACCAGATGAGATGCATCCAAGGATATTGAAGGAAGTGAGAGTAGAAACTACAGGGACACTGGACATAATCTTTCAGTCTTCCCTAAACTCAGGGGTGGTACCAGAAGACTGGAGGATTGCAAACATTACACCCTTGTTCAAAAAAGGCTGTAAGGATAAACCTAGCAATTACAGACTAGTCAGGGCAAGATTCTAGATACAATTATTCAGGATAGAATTAGTAGTCACATGGAAAAATATGGGTTGATAAGGGAGAGCCAGCATGGATTTCTAAAGAGGGAATTATGTTTAACTAACTTGCTGGAGTTTTCTGAAGAGGTAACAGAAAAGGTCAATGAGGGTACTGCTGTTGATGTGGTGTACATGGACCTTCAAAAGGCATTTGACACAGTGCCACACAACAGACTTGTGAGAAAGGTTATTGCTCATGGAATAAAAGGAACAGTAGCAATGTGGATACAAAATTGGCTGAAAAATAGGAAACAGAGAGTAATGGTCAATGGATATTTTTCGGGCTGGAGGAAGGTTTGTGGTGGAGTTCCCCGGGGTCGATATTGGGGCCTTTGCTTTTCCTGATATACATTAATGACCTAGATCTTGAGGTGTAAGTGAAAATTTCAAAGCTTTGTGAATGATAGGAAGCTTGGGAGTATTGTGAATTGTGAGGATGACAGTGTGGAACTTCAAGAGGCCATAGACAAGTTGGTGGAGTGGGCAGATAGGTGGCAGATGAAGTGTACAGCAGAGCATTTTGGTAGGAAGAACATGGACAGATAATATAAAATAAGGGGTGAAATTTTGAAGTAGGTGCAGGAGCAGAAAGACCTGGATGTGTACATGCATAGATTATTGAAGGTGGCAAGACAGGTAGAGAGAGCAGTTAATAAAACATATAGTATCCTGGACTTTATTAATAAGTAGGGGCATAGAGTACAAGAACAAGGAAGTTATGCTGAATTTATAAAAGACACTCATTAGACCTCAGCTGGAATATTGTGTACAGTCCTGGGTACTACATTATAGGAAGGATGTGAACACATTGGAGACAGGTACAATGGAGGCATTCAAGAGGGCATTTGATGATTATTTGAATAGAAACAATCTGCAGGAGTATGGAGAAAAGGCAGGGCAATGGCACGCGGTCATAATGCTCATATGGAGAGATGTTGCAGACACGATGGGTCGAATGGCCTCCTTCTGTGCTGTTAAAATTCTGTAATTATGTAAAAAAAAAAATCTATTGACCTCTGTCTTGATTATGCTCAATGAGTGAGCCTCCATTGCCCTCTAGGGTAGAGAATTCCAAAGGTTTACCGCCCTCTGAGTGAAGAAATTCCTCTTCATCTCAGTCTGAAATGGCCTACCCCCTATTCTGATACTGTGTCCCCTGGTTCTAGACCACTTCCAACACCACCCCTCTCCACCCACACCCAACACCACCTCCCTACCACGCCCCCAGCTAAGGGAAACATCCTGCATCCACCCTGTCACACCCTTTAAACATTTTGCATGTTTCAATGATACCAACTCTCATTCTTCTAAACTCGAGAGAATAAAGGCCCAGCCTCCTCAATCTCTCCTTGTAGGACAATCCTGTCATCCCAGGGATCAGTCTGGTGAACCTTCGTTGCACTGCCCCATGGCAAGTGTTTTCTTCCTTAGGAAAGGACACCAAAACTGTACACAATACTTCATGTACAGTCTGAACAAGGCTCTAAACAATTGCATCAAGGCTTCTTTACTCCTCTACTCAAATCCTCTTGCAATAAAGGCCAACATACCATTTGCCTTCCTAAAATGTTGCTGTACCTGTGTGCTAGCTTTCAGTGACTCTTGGGGCAGAATTTTCTGTCTGTTGGGCAGGCAGTGCATGAGCGGGCATGGATGGGCGAGGCCCATGACTGGGTGTGCACCACCATTTAACGCGGGCAGCCAATTAAGGCCCACCCAACATGAATTGCAGCTCCCGAGGACCAGGAGTGGGTGGGCGGTGGCGGGACTGCAATGACTGCCGGGTCCAATGGCGACCTCGACGGCCTGTTTTAAAAGCTGCTGCAGCCTTTCAAAGGCTGTGAATCACGGCCAGTGGAAAGGGTCCCCAGAGCACTGCTGGTGAGCAGGCCAGGCAGGAGGGTAGGGCAGGGGGGCACTGTGCCCCTTGTTCTGCTGACAATTGCCTTGCTGCCCTCCTGGATGAGGTGGCTGCACAGCGGGGGGTCATCGTACCCCAGGATGGGAGGAGGAGGCCCCCCACCACATGACCAAACGTGCCTGGGAGGAGATGGCGGAGGTGGTGATCTCCCTCGACATGGTGCGGCACACCGGGCTCCAGTGTTGCAAGCGCTTCAACGACCTGTTTCACTCGGGAAGGGTGCTTACCACGTTGGCATTGATCACTTCACCCAGCAGGTAGGCGTTTTCCTCTGGCGCAGCACCCCCCCCCAACCACCCCCAAGTCTGAGTGTAGTAACTGCATTGAATTATTGATGGCATGTGTCCTTCCTTTTCCTTCCTTTCCCCTTGTGGAGCATTCTAGAATGAGAGGCCATAGTTTTAGGCTAAGGGGGGGGGTAGATTTAAATCAGAGATGAGGAGGAATTACTTTTCTCAAAGGGTCGTGAATCTGTGGAATTCACTACCTCAGATGCAGTGGATGCCGGGACGCTGAATACATTTGAGGAGGAGATAGACAGATTTTTAATTAGTAATGGGATGAAAGGTTATGGGGAGAGGGCGGGAAATTGGATTTGAGGCCAAAATGAGGTCAGCCATGATCGTATTGAATGGTGGGGCAGGCTCGAGGGGCTGAATTGCCTACTCCTGCTCCTAGTTCTTATGTTCTTATGTCCTTCGCTGGGTGGGCAAGCAGATATTGCCCATGCCTAGGTCATGCTGAGAGGGTGGTGAAGAGATGGGTTCTGCACCCACAGCATGTGTTACACTAAGACTCACATTACTGTTTTGAGGGCAACCTGGAGGAGCTGCACCTAGGCGCAGTGCTGGAACTCCAGGACATGTCCAAGTCAGGGTGATGCCATGCTGGGAGGGGAGCGTCAAGGTGGTGTGGCACCGATTGATCTGTTGTCCTCTGCGCTTCACATGCTTGCCCCTCCTTGCTAAGGAAGGTTAGACCGTGTGGTGCCCAATGTGATGTAGGCAGCATTTGGCCAAGGGGGTGGGGTGGGGGGGACAGGCCTGGCATCTTTGTGTGAGTGTTCGGCAGCAGCAGGGTGAGGAGGCACTGGAGCCCTGCAATGTCCCACTTTGGTTGGGGTGGGACAGCAGTGAAGAGATTCCAGGTACAAGTAGCACTAATCAATGCTCTTCTCTCTTTTCCAGGAGAAGAATGCACATAATGCAGCTGAGTGGGTGGGGATTGGCGGCGGGCTGGCCCAGTTGGTGATTCTTAACCGCTTCAAGCAGGACGCCCTAGATTTGGAGAGGCGCCATACGCCCAGGTCCACGGGTGTCGGTGAGGCTGGGGTGCTACGGGCAGGTATGTTTGCCCAGCAGTGAGGTCACCATTGTTCTCCCAACAGCCATGGCAGTGCTGAATGTTCAGTGATTGAAGTTTGCAACATGGCTTGATAATCGCTTATGGGAGGATGAGTGCATAATGACCTGGGGGACAGGGAAGCACTCTAACATTATCTCCACATTAATTGATCCAATGTCCTTGTTCTTCCTTTCAGCATCAGTGGAGCAGGGCCAGGAGGAGGAGCAGCAGAGGGTCCCTCTTACACCTGAGGGCCCTGAAGCCTCAGACTCACAAGTGTCACGCCATCTCTGCCAGGCAGGCACCAGTGCAGATACTATACCCTCGGTGGGAATTAGAATATCGGCTAGTGTCCTGGGGCACTTCACAGTCGTTGGAGGAGCTGGCAGAGACAGAGAGTGCCCATGGCGCCAGCAGTCGGAGGACTCCAGCGGACCAGGCATATACTCAGTCGGTACCTGATGATGTGCCTCTGGAGTCGTCCACAATGCAGCAGCTGCAGGAAATGCGGCCGGGTGTGCGGGAGCATCTGGGGGAGATACATGAGGCTATGCTTGGCTTGGTGTCTGAGGTGGAGGAGTTTACACGGACGATCGCCGAAGCAATGAGCCACATGGCCGAGTGCCATCCATCCTCTATGGAGAGAGTGGCGACTCTCATGGAAAGGCTCCTCCAGGAGACCCATCAGGACTCCCTGGGGATGTGCTCGGACCAGCAAGCTCTCACATTGGCATTGACCTCAGTTGGTCACTGCCAGTTTGGGAGATGGTCTGGGCACCAAGTTTCCCAGCTCGGTGCCCATCCATCCATGGTGAGCAGGGAGGTCCGAAGCGACCTCACGTCGGCACAGCAGCTGCCTTTCTTCTCTGCGGGCACCTCTCAGGGCACCCCGGATGAGGGCGGCAGCTCTGTTGCATCCGGTGAGGCTGCGACAACTGGGGAGATACCAGCTGTGGAACTGGCCGCTCCCTCCCAGGCGGGACCAGCACAGACTCCAGGGGCCAGAAGACGACTGCCAAGCTCATCGAGGCCAACAGGACAGCAGATTCAGCAGGCTGGCTCAGATGCCACTCCCAGCGAGTGGGCAGCACCATGACATTGCACCCGCAAATGTAAACATAAGGCACCTTAGGTACACCATATGTTTATCACTGGTGCTTTTGTGTTGGTCTGCAATGAGGTCTTTATGAGTTGGTGTGATTTTTAACATCTTTGTTATTTTGTTTTCTTAAGTTCCTTTTGTTGTAGTATTAAATTCAGACATGTCACCATGGCTGAGGGTGCTTCTTTTCCCCTGCAGGTGGATGGTTACCAATAATGTTATGAGTGATTGTGGGACATTCAGCTTTATTAACAAGGCCCTTAGTTAACGTTCCTATCCAGGCTGATTTGACACTCAGGTATTGAGTATAGAGCCTGTAGCCCAGGCTTGTCCTGGAGGTCCATTGTGGTGTGATAACTGAAGGTTCATTGGGATTAAAGCCTCCCAGGTGTCCCTGCCTCCCTGGAAAACGCCTGGGTCAGCATCTAACCCCTCAGCATTTCCCTGTGCATGCTCATCCTTGGACTCACTGCTGGACTCATTGTGTGCTGCCGCTGCCATTGCGTCAACGTCTTTATCGTCCACAATGCAAGGTTGTGGAGAATGCAGCATGCAACCACTATCACCGACTCATGATCTGGGGTATACTGGAGTGTGCCCCATGAGCGGTCCAGGCATTGGAAGCGCAACTTGAGAAGACTGATGGCTTTCTCCACCACAGCCCTTGTGGTGCCCTGGCTCCTATTGTCCCGCTGCTCAGCTTCTGTTCTTGGATGGCAGAGAGGCATCATAAACCACCTTCTGAGGGGATAGCAGTTGTCACCCAGCAGCCAACCATCCAGCCAGGCTGGAGCACTGAAGAGCCCCGGCCCCTGGGAGTGTCTGAGGATGTAGGCGTTGTGGGAGCTGCCTGGGTACCTGGCACAAACTTGTAGAATCAACATCCTGTGATCACACATCATCTGCACGTTCATGGAGTGGAAGCCCTTCCTGTTGACAAAGGCACTGGGCTTACATGCTGGTGCCTTGATGGTGTACAGTTTATTGCACCCTGGATGCGGGGGAAGCCAGAAATCACCACGAAGCCTCTGGCTTGCTGTGTTTGGCTTGCCTGGTCCCAACAGTGGTGGATGAATGTCAATGCCCGTCTGAACAGAGCGTCTGTAACCTGCTTGACACAAGTGTGGGCAGTTGATTGGGAGACACCACAAAGATCACTCACTGACCTCTGGAAGGAACCAGAGGCATAGAGGTTGAGGGCAGCTGTGACCTTTAGAGCCACTGGCATGGGGTGTCCACCCACACAGTTAGCAGAGATCTCAGGCCCTATCATCTGACAGATATAGCTGACTGTCTCCCTTGAGAGATGGAGCCTCCTTTGGCACTGCACCTCAGACATATTGAAGTAGCTGCTTCGCCGCCTGTATACCCTGGCAGCAGGATAATGACGTTTTCTGCGGCCCCTTCCTCTTGGCTCTGCACCCCTTGTGCTTGCACCTGTCCTTCCAAAGGTGGTTCCCCTAGAGGCTAAATGTGGCCTCCTGGCCTCCTGCCCCTTCTTGCCCTTCCTTCCTCCTCAGAGGAGGTGCCTCCAGTGGAGAGTTCAACTCCCTTTCCCAGGCTAAGGGAAGGTTTCCTGAAACCTACAGGCCCAAAAATGATTCCTCACTGCAGAGTGCTGACCTGAAGGTTGTGAGTCCAGTCCAAGCAGCTGGTCTGCGTTTTGAAGTATTGCAAATCATACAGGCAAATACCAGTAACTTTAAAAAATCAATATTTGACAGAGCACACTCACGACGCCACTGAGCCCTCTTATCCTGCCCGTCGATTATGTTTATACAAATGTGTCCTACCTACCTGCCCGTTGCGCCCGTGCGCCGACCCGAAGATCACACGGGCACCGAAAAATTGCCATCAATTGTCACTTCAAGGGCCTCAAGTAGCCCGTTAATTAATGGCGGGCGCGCATCAGATATCATTGTGTGCCCGCTCACCCGACATCACCGCGCATCATTTTATGTGTTGGTGTGCGGGTCCCACTCCCGCACGCCAACAGGAAAATTCTGCCCATGAACAAGGATACCAGATCCCTTTGGACATCAACACTTCCCAATCTCTCACTATTTAAGAAATGCTCTACATTTCTGTTTTTTCTATCTAAGTGGATAGCTTCACATTTTTTCTGCTTAATATTCCAACTGCCATGTTCTTGTTCATTCATTTAGTCTGTCTAAATCCCCTTGAAGCCTCTTTACATCCCCCTCACAAGTCACATTCCCACTAAGTTTTGTGTAATCAGCTAACTTGGAAATATTACACGTGGTCTGCACACCCAAATCATTGATATAGATTGTGACTAGCTGGGGCCCAAGCACTGATTCAAGTGTGACCCCACAAAGTCACAGCCTTTCATCCTGACAATGACCCATTTATTCCAACTCTCTGTTTTCTGTCCATTAACCAATTCTCACTCAATGCCATACTATGTGTTCTAATTTTGTTTATTAACCTCTTGTAAGGGACCTTATCAAAAGCCTTTTGAAAATTCATACCAAATGTTTTTTGGAAATTTGGAAAGATGAAGTGAAAAAAGAAATAAAAGCAGCAAAGAGAGAGTATGAGAAGAGACTGGCAGCTAACATAAAAGGGCATCCAAAAGTGTCCTGGAAGCATACAACAAGTGAAAGGATAGTAAGAGGACGGTGAGGAACCAGGTGCTAAAAAGTGGATTTCTTCATGAAAGAAGAGGGCATGGCCAAGATAGTAAATGAGTACTTACACGGAAGAACATGCTGCTAAATTTATAGTGCAAGAGAAGATAAGAGATGCTGGATGAGCTAAGAGTTGACAAACAGGAATTGTTAGAGAGATTGGCTATACTTAAAGTTAATAAGTTGCACTGGCTCAACAGGATGCATCCAAGGGCACTGAGGGAATCATGGAAGCAAATTGTGGAGCTATTGTTCATAATCTTTCAATCCTTCTAAAATTCAGGTGTAGTGCCAGAGGACTGAAGAATCGCAAATGTTACACCCTTGTTCAATAAAGGATGTAAGTATAAACCCAGGAACCACAGGCAAATCAGCTCAATCTCAGTAGTAGGAAAGTGTCAACATGCAATAATTATGAGTAAATTAAAAAGCCGCTTGGGCAAGTGCAGGATAACTAAGGAAAGCCAGTATGAATCTGTTAAGGAAAATTATGTTTAACAAACTTGATTGAACTTTTTTGATGAAGTATCAGGGATGATTGATGAGGGTAATATGGTTGTTTGGTGTACATGGATTTCCAAAAGGCATTTGATAAGGTGTCACAAAATAGACTTGCTAGCAAAGTTGAAGCTCATGAAATAAAAGGGATAGCAGCAGCGTGGTTACAAAGTTGACTGAGTGGCAGGAAGGAGAGTGGTGGTGACTAGTTCTTTTTCAGACTGGAGGAAAGTGTGCAGAGCCTGGGTTTGGTACTAGGATCACACCTTCCTTGATCTATATTAATGACCTAGACTTGGGCATGCAGGGCCCAATTTCAACATTTGCAGATGACACAAAGCATGGAAGTATTGGGAACTGTGAGCAAGATAACGATAGAGTTCAAGGGAATGTAGACAGGCTGGTGAGATGTGCAGACATGTGCAAGTGAAATTTAATCCAAAAAAGTGTAAAGTGATATAGGTTGGTAGCAAGAATGAGGAAAGACAATATAAAATAAAAAGTACAATTCTAAAGGGCTTGCATGGGCAGAGAGATTTGGGTGTATTTGTGCACAGTTTGTTGAAAGTTGTAGATGGCAGAAAAATGCTTAAAATAAACATGAGATCCTGGACTTTATTAATAGAGGCATAGAGTAAAAAAGCAACAAAGTTATTGTGGATCTTTATAAAACTCTGGTTCAGCCTCAATTGGAGTATGGCACCCAGTTCTGGACACCACGCGTTAGGAAGGATAAGACCATAAGACATAGGAGCAGAAATTAGGCCATTTGGCCCATCGAGCCCATGCTCCACCATTCAATCATGGCTGATAAGTTTCTCAACCTCATTCTCCCGCCTTCTCCCCGTAACCTTTGATCCCCTTACCAATCAAAAAAAAACCAAGTAAAAGGTCGCATTAGGTATCGTTAACATTTTAGGTAGAGGGATGATACTGGCACCATTAAGGGTAATGCCTCTTTTGAAGGAGATCCTAAGTGAGGCCTCTGTAACTGAAGACTTAAATATAATTAAAGATAAATTTATGTGAAACTATCAGATAAATTTTGAAAATAGTTGACATTCCAAACATGAATTCTGATCTAAAAATTCCAACATAAAAAAGTTCTGTTTTATAACATATTCCAATTAATCTTAAAAATATATAAAAACAAAAAACTGTGGATGCTGGAAATCCAAAACAAAAACAGAATTACCTGGAAAAACTCAGCAGGTCTGGCAGCATCGGCGGATGCTGTTCTGCTGAAGGGTCATGAGGACTTGAAACGTCAACTCTTTTCTTCTCCACCGATGCTGCCAGACCTGCTGAGTTTTTCCAGGTAATTCTGTCCAAATAAATCTTAATTGACAATTTGAATTCACAAAAGGAATGTTCAGTTTGCTCTTAGATACAGTTAAAATTATGTTCACGTATAGCAAATGCAATCTTGTTGCTCCCAAGCAAATTTCTCTTGGGTCACTCACGATATACAGAATGACACTCAGTAGTCCATGCCCTCACCACTCTTATACCAATCAGATGGTGCATCGATGCCAAAGTATCAGTCACCAAAGTTACCTATTCCAATGATAATGTGAAATTCATCATTTACTTTCTTGTCTACAGCAGCGGTGATGATGTTAACCTTAGGAAAAGCATAAGCCACCGTGTGCACTCCCATTTCAGCCATAAGCAATGACAGCAGGAAAATTTTATCTTCTTGCACATCATGATCCAGAAGGACTCGAACTGCCATCACTGCAGCAGCTCCTGTTGACACTGTACTGTCCATCAGAATGACATAATCCTTACTGATATGCTTAGGTAATCAAAAGTAATGTAGCTCAGGCTCCCCTGTATCATGGTTAGTCTAAATAAGAATCTTTCCTAGTCTGATATCCTTACACACTGCCGTTAGTGCCTGCTCCATTGTTTCACTAGCACGAAGAATGGAGACTCCTGTTATCCTTTTTCCACCAAATTTCTTTCCTTCATACAGTTCTTCTTGGGGTGTTTCCACTGTAACAGGCTTAAGTGGCAAAAAAGAAAGGGCATGTTCAATCAGCAACCTCATCAATCTCTTTGAATAGAAGATGAACTCATCTCGACTTGTGCCTTTATTTTTGATAATTGTGTGCAATCCTCTAACCTGTGGAGTCCTTTCAAAGACACTTAGCTTATCTGGCAGAGGTTGCCCTTGGTGGGCAGAGGATAGGGCTGCTATATCCCAGCGGTTTCCTCTTTTCAAGCTGACTATGGATATGCTGGACAATCAGGTCAAGACCAACAAAGTTTTCTCCACCTCAAGGAATTACAATGGTCTGACAGCTGTACAGTTGGCTCCATCTACTGCTCAAAGGCAGGCTTGATGGTGTGCTTGCTCGTCCTCAGATGTGGTGGCTCAGATTTACTTTGGCTTGTTGTTCTTTTCCATGGAGAAAGAGATGGAGTTAATGGTAGCCGAGAGAACAAACTATCCAAGGAATCCTCACCGCTGCCACTGTCTGACCTGGAGATGCTCCTATCCTCATCCTCCTCCTCCTCCTCCTCCTCTCCCACCATTGCCATCTGGTCCATGTTCCCTGCCATGGCTTCACCGCTGTCCTCTCCCTTGTGATTAGGATGTGAAGGATTTAGAGAGGTTGCAGAAAAGATTCATGAGAATGGTTCCAATAATGAGGACTTCAGTTACCTGGATCAATTGAAGTAGCTGAGCTTCTTCTTCTTAGGGAAGAAAAGATTGTGACGGGATTTCAGAGAAGTGTTCAAAATCAAGAGTGGTCTAGACATAGTGGATAGAGAGAAAGTGTTCCCAATGGCTGAAGGGTCAAGAGCCAGAGAACACCAATTTAAAGTGATTGGCAAAAAAACCAAAAGCCGTATGAGGAAAAGCATTTTTACCCAGTGAGAGTCTTGGACCTGGAATCCACTCTGAGGGTGTAGAGGAGACAGGTGCATTCAGGGGGTTTCACAGAAGACTTATAAGCTTCTGAAGACAAAACATTTTCAGGGCTATGGAGAAACAGAAGCGGAGTGGGACTCGCTGAGTTGTTCTTACAGAAATCACAGACTTGACGGACTAGATAGACACCTTCTGTGTTGTAACCATTCAATAATTCTATGACATATAATCACTGCTATAATTATAGATTGAGTCTGGCCCATATAGAGTTAATGTAGGACTGAGTACAGTACCACCCACACATTGATGTAAGAAGGCACATGACCCAGACCCAGTGTCAGTGTGGTGTAGAGCAGAGACACGTATAGACCTAAGCATGGAGTCAGCTCCTAGCTTGTAGCCTTTCCTTTACGTGTGAATAGTCCTAGTAGGTAATAAAGGCTTACAGTTAACCTTCAGAAAGCTATGGGTTGTAAGGGGCACACGAGGAGACAGACGAGTACGTCAGAGTGAGACGGAGACTGAGTGAGTAGCAAATTAGGTTCATGGGGGAATTCAGTGCATGGGGGAAAGAGGTGTGGTATACATAGAAATTATTTTAAGTTAATTGAGTGAGTCATTAAATTAACTAAATAACATAATTAACAATGGCAAATCAGATGTTATGTTGCAGCTGTGAAATGTGGGTTTTTTTGGACGCCTAGGCAATCCAAGATAAACACGTCTCCAGGAAGTGTAAGCAGTTTGAGGAATTCCAGATTAGGATTATTGATCTGGAAGCTGAAATGCAAACTGTGCAACATAAGGGAGGGACACTGTTCCAGAAGACGGTCGCGCCTCTGATAATGGGCTCGTCTGTTTTGGTCAGCAGTGAGGGACAGGAGGATGTGACTGTCAGAGAGGCAGGCAATGGGACCGAGCAGACAGTAGAGGAGGAGCCTCAGACTTTAAATTGTCAAACAGATTTGAGGTGCTCACAACCTGTGTGGATGAAAGTGAGATCTGCAATGTAGGTGAGCTGGCCATGGCACCATGGTACAGGAAACTGTTCAAATGTGGGGAGCAAGCAGAAATGTAGTGGTAGTAGGGGACAGTATAGTAAAGGGGGATTTGAAATTGTTCTCTGTAGCAAAGAGCGAGAGTCCAGATGGCTGTGTTGCTTGCCCAGTGCCAGGATTCAGGACATCTGCTCAGGGCTAGAGAGGAACTTGCAGTGGGAGGGGGAGGATCCAGTTATCATGGTCCATATAGGTACCAACAACAAAGGCAGAATGAGGAAGGAGGGTGTGATTAGTCAGTCTGAGAAGTTAGGTATCAAATTAAGAAACAGAACCTCATAGGTAATAATTCCTGGATTATTACCTGAGGCAGGTGCAAATTGGCATAGGGCAAATAAGATTAGAGAGTTTTATGTTTTGGATTATTGGGTTTGCTGTGTCCCGTGAACTCGAGCTGTGTCCTTAATGTCTACACACTATTCGATGCTTGAAACAACATAGGCAGAGAGATTAAGGCATAATACTGCAGATGCTGGAGATCTGAAACAAAAACAAAAAAAAAATGCTGGAAAAACTCAGCAGGTCTGACAGCAACTGTGGAGAGAAAGACAGAGTTAACGTTTCGAGTCCGTATGATTCGAAACACTCTGAAGAAGAGTCATACGGACCTAAAATGTTAACTCTGTCTTTCTCGCCACAGATGCTGTCAGACCTGCTGAGTTTTTCCAGCACTTTTTGTTTTTGTAGGCAGAGACCGATTAATTGAAGAAACACTGGTGTTTTGTTGGAACTAAGAACAGAGCACTAACATCATGTGTGTTTCTTCAATCACATCCAACTCTTGACTTAGTTGCCTTAGAAGCCCGCGCTGTGTAGCAATTGGCCAATACGGTCACATGGTCAACTAACTACATTCTCTTAATGGTACATAGCACTCCACTTTGCCACATCCCTCACCTTTTATGTGAAAGTAAAATTGACAAGCATCACAACATCCCAATTATTTACATGAATAACTATTTACAAGTCAAGTCTCTCAGGAGGCTTCCTCAGACGTGTGGAGCACTGTAGCTCAACGAACTGGGCTTGCTTTTCTGAGCCCCCCTTCTCAGGGGTCAACTGTCCACCAGGCTTTTGGTGGAAGCGGCCAAGTTTGTGCCTTCGACCATCTCAGGTCCAACAGGCCCTACTGGTACTTCCAAATCATGTGACATTTCTTCCACGGGCAGTGCAAACTCCAATGCAGATGATGCCGGCATTCCTTCTTGTGGGACAGTCTCTCTTCTCCGGAGATGACCCAGATGCTGTTTACCGACACATTACAGGAGAGAGGTCCTGTCATGACACTCACTTTGCCTAATGGCCAATTGGGCCTATCTCCAAAGCTCTTCATGAGAACTGTGTTTCCCACCATGAAATTTCAATCAGGATCATGGTCATCATGTCTGGCCTTCTGGGCCTCTTGGCTTCTCTCCACCCACCCCCCTAAATTCAGCCTGATAAGAGTTAGACGGGTGCAGAGATGTCTCTTCATTAGTAATTCAGTGAGGGCGATACCGGTGGTCCTGTGTGGTGTTGTCTGGTACGTGAACAGGAACCGTGACAATCCAGTGATGATGGAATCCCCGCCCAGCTTTTTCATCCCGGACTTAAAAGTTTGGACTCACGCTCAATGTTATTCCATTGAGGGTTGTAAACCTGTGGAACGCTCCGCTATTAAATGCAGTCCCGTTGTCTGACATGAGCACTTCTGGTAACCCGTGCACTGCAAAACTCTGTCACAAACAGTCTTTGGTGGCAGCCAGCATGGGTGACTGGACTTTGTAGACATCCATCCACTTGGAGTGGGTGTCTATTATTAAAAGAACATCATGCCCAAGAAGGGCCCCACGTAGTCAACGTGGAGGTGCACCCATGGCCACCCTGGCCATTCCCAGGGGTGCAATGGAGCTAAGGGACGGGGGGGAGCTTTTGTACCTGCTGGCATTGAAGATAACTTTTGACTAGAGTTTGGATGTCTGCGTCCATCCCTGGCCACCACAAGTAGCTGCACGCGAGCACCTTCATCCTACTAATACCAGGGTGAGCACTATGTAATTCGGCCAGTAATGGCCTTTGCCCTCTACAATAAACCTTGCACCCCAGTGCAATATGCTGTCCTGGCAGGTGAGCTCATATCTGCAATTGAAATAGGGCTTCATGTCATCCGGCTTGGGCTCACTTGTTCATCCATTCAAGACCTGCTCCTGGACATGAGATAAAAGTGGATCTTGGCTGGTCCACTTAAGGATTTGTTTGGCCTGGACAGAGGAGGAGTCCAAAAAAATTGGCACTAAGACAAGTTTCTGGGGAATTGGCACCTTTATGTTGTTAAAAACAAAAAAACTGCGGATGCTGGAAATCCAAAACAAAAACAGAATTACCTGGAAAAACTCAGCAGGTCTGGCAGCATCGGCGGAGAAGAAAAGAGTTGACGTTTCGAGTCCTCATGACCCTTCGACAGAACTCTGGCAGGGGGAGGTGGCTCAGCGCATCAGCATATGCGATCTGGCTTCCCGATTGGTGAATAAAAATGTATTCGTAAGCAGCCAATTTTAGTGCCCACCTCTGGATGTGAGCAGATGTGATGGGGGGGCAGCGGAGGGGTGGGGTGGGGGTGATATCACCTTATCCTCTCTAAATAATCCCAGCAGAGGCTTGTAGTCAGATACAATGTGGAAATGGCGACTGTGGAGGGATTGATGGAATTTCCTAACACTAAACACGATTGATAAGCCCTCCTTCTCAATGTGAGAATATCGTCGCTTTGCAGTACTGAGCATGCAAGATGTATAACCAATGGGTCATTTGGAGCCACCTGTCATCCGATGTGAAAGTACAGCTTCTACCTTATAAGAGGACACATCACAAGTTAAAATCAAATTTTCTTTGGACCAGTAGAACTGATGATCTTAACAATTGCTTTACCTTTAGAAACGCATCCTGGTGCAGAGCTTGACAAATCCATTTATGATTTTTCTTAAGTAATGCGTATAACGGAGCCAGTATGATTGATAAATTTGGGAGAAATCACCCATACTAGTTTATCATGCCTAAGAAGGCCTTTAGTTCTGTAGTGTTTCTCGGTGCAGGCGCCTCGCGAATGGTCTTGACCTTTTCTTTCACAGGGTGCAGGCCCTGCATGTCGACCTTATGGCCCAACTAAACTACCTCTTTGGCTTGGAAAAGACGTTTCTCTCATTTCAAGCCCAACCCCGCTTGTGAGAAGCATTTCGGCATCTCCTTCAAATTAGCTAAGTGTTCCTCTTCAGTTTGTCCAGTGACAAAGACATCATCCAGATAAACGATGACATGGGGCAGCCCCTGAAGCAGATTTTCCATGGTGTGCTGGAAAATAGCACACGGCAACAAGACTCCAAAGGGAGTCGAGTATATTGATACAATCCTCGATGTGTATTAATGGTCATAAATACCCTTGGGCCTTCTTTCAACTCTCCCTACTGGTAGATGTGGCTCACGTTGAGTTTTGAATATGTGATTCCCCCTACCAATTCAGAATATAATTTGTCAATTTTCAGCATCAGGTGTCTATCAGGTTTGGCTTCTCTGTTTACTGTTCACTTATAGTCACCACATAAGCAAACACTCTAGTCTGGCTTCAGTACAGTTACTCGGAGGCAATAAAAGTCATAGGGGAACGTATGTTCAGATAATTGAATAAAGGAGTCCATCCTTTAAGTTTGGAAGAATCGGGCACTAAATTAAAAACATAAATGGGTGCAGAAATAAGAGTGAAAGTGACCACGAGTCCTGGTGCAGTATTGGGACTAGTCCGTACGTCTACCCCTTATAGTAGCTGCGGATGACCCCAGTTTAATTGGTTGCAATTGGCTCAGAAAGGTTAAATTGCAATGGGCTGAGATTTTTCAAATCAGAATGAGAAACTTACAGGAATTGTTACAAAAGTATGCTTCCATTTTCAGTGACGAGCTAGGAAGGATTCATAGGCTACAAGCAAAAAATCCACGTAGACCCTAAACCAACCCCCAGATTTATCAGAGCCAGACCAGTCCCTTATGCTCTATGTGCTGCCCACTCAGAAAATTGCACCGATTGTAAGATACCAACTTTTCCAACCTGTTTACCCAGGTCTCAACCTTGTCCCATAGAGCATAAGGGACTGGTGTGGCTCTGATAAATCTGGGGGTTGCCTTAGGGTCCACGTGGATTATGGCTTGTAGTCCACGAATCCTTCCCTAGCTCGTCAATGGAAGTGAAAGCGAACTTTTGTAACAATTCCTGCAAGTTTCTCATTCAGATTTGAAAAATCCCGGCTCATTGTAATTTAATCTTTCTGAGCCAGTTGTGGGCAATTAAACTGGGGCCCTCCCCAGCTACTACTATCAGGGGTTGACGTACTGACTCTCCCCGATACTACACCAGGACTTGACATATCCCTTACACTCAGCTCTTCACCTGTATATGTTTCCAATTTAGTGCCTGAATCTTCCAAACTTAAAGGATGGACTCCTTTATTCAATTATCTGAACGTTCTCCTATGACAGGCAATGATGCCCCAGTATCGACCTCCATCTTGGTGGGTTGTTCGTTGATTCTAATGACTACCTGGATTGGCTCAGTTCTACCCACTTTCAGGTTGTATGATGAATAGATGTCAGATTCTGCTTCCTCTGGTTCTTCAAAGAGACAGATTTTACAATTATTACCTTTGTTTTTAAAATGCTGTCTCAGCCTATCCTGCCAGTGCCGCATTATGGTAACTATTGCAGTGGCAGAAAAAGCATTCGATATTTCTGAACTGTCGATCGCCTGTAGGCTGCCTGGATGCATTCATGTCATTAATGTCGTGGGTTTCACTGTAATATTGTTGTTCTTCAATGGTCTGTACATCGTGGGCACTTCCTGCCTTTCTGCGGAATCCGACGTTTTTGCATCTTTTGTCACCGGCCCTTCAAGATGGACGGCGCCATTTTGTGTATCTTTTACTGCCTCCAAGTCTCTAACAGCCTCTCCATGGCTGTTGCAAATTCCAATACCTTATTGAAGTCTCGATTAGTTTCAGATAGCAATCGCTTTTGAACAGCATCATCCCTGATTCCGTATGTCAATCGGCCTCTCGCCATGTCATTAATTGAAGTTCTGAACTTACAATATTTTGTTAACTCTTTAAAGCAGCTACGTGGCCAGCGATTGTCTCTCCTTGGAAGTCTATTCCTCAAATGGAATATAACATGCTGCAGTGACAAGGCTTTGGCTTCAGGTTTTTTTTACAATATTCACTAACTCGTCGAAAGTCTTTGCATGGGGGTGTTAGGGTGATGTGAGGCTGTGATTCAGCCCGTACATTTTGCTCCCACATGCAGACAATAGAATTGCCCTCTTCTTGTCCCCCCTGCGATGTCGTTAGCGGTAAAGAAGAATGCTAGGCATTCGATGTAATGAGACCAGTCACTGGAAACAGAGTCGAATGGTTCTAGATGCCCAAACTGCAGCACACATGATGACTAAGGAGACTGCGCTTTCAAGCAGCTTTCAAGGTAGTGGCGAAATAACATAGCTGGCTTACCACGGCTTTCTTGATTGTCATCATTTGATCCGGTTTATCGTCGTCGCCAGTTTTATGTTTTGGGTTATATGGTTCGCTGTGTCCCATGAGCTCAAGCTGTGCCCTTGATGTCTACACACTAGTCGGTGCTTGAAACAATGTAGGCAGAGAGAGCCTGATTTACTTAACAAACACTGGTGGTTTATTGGAACTAAGAACAGAGCACTAACACAATGTGTGCTTCTCCAATCACCTCCAGTTCTAGACTTACAGGTACCCAAGTAGCCCACACTGTATAGTGATTGGTTGATACAACCATGTGGTCGATTAACTACGTTCTTTTAAAGGTACATGACACTCCATTTTACCTCAAAGAGATGAATGCGTGCCTCAAAGCCTGGTGTGGGAGAAGTGGATTCTGGTTCATTGGGCACTGGCATCAGTACTGGGGAAAGTGGGGAACTGTACCATTGGGACGGTCTACACCTGAACCATGCTGGGGCTAGTGTTCTTGAAAATCACATAACTAGGGAAATAGAGATGGCTTTAGTCTAAACAAGTGGGGAGTGGGGTGGGTGAGGGATCAAGATTGGGTAGGTGTAGCAAATTAAGGGGTAGCTTCAAGGCAGGAGAGCAAAATAGTAATATGGGAAATGAGAGTCATAGATGAGCAGAAGGGAGAGGGAGATAAAACCTAAGAATACACCAATAGTGAGAACTAGATGTTACAAAGATAACAAAAAGACAAAACTAAAGCCTCTATCTGAATGTGTGTAGCATTCATAACAAAGTAAATGAATTGATAGCGCACATTGAAGTAAATAAGTATGATCAGACAATGATTACGGAGACATGGCTGCAGGACAACAAGGATTGAGTCCTGAATATTGAGGGGTATATGATATTCAAGAAGAATAGGAAGCTAGCTAAAGGTGGAGGGGTAGCACTGTTGATCAAGGATGGCATTGGTGCAATAGTTAAAGATGACCTTGGTTCAGGAGATCAGGATGTAGAATTGGTTTGGGTGCAGATGAGGAATAATGGGGGAAAGAAGTCACTAGTGGGAGTGGTCGACAGGACCCTGACAGCAACCACAATTTAGGACAAAGTTTACAGGAAGAAATATTGGGTGCTTTGTGATAAAGAGATGGCAATTATCACGAGTGATTTTAATTTACATTTAAACTGGAAAAATCAGATTGGCAGTAATAGCTTGGTTGAAGAGTTCATAGGATGCTTCCGAGATAGTTTTTTAGATTAGCACATTTTGGAACCAACCAGAGAGGAGGTTATATTAGAATTGACATTGTGTAATGTGACAGAGTTAATTAATGACCTCAGAGTGAAGGCACCCCTAGGTAGCAGCGATCACAATATGATTGAATTTTACATCTAATCTTCAAGGGAGAAGAGTGGATCTAAGACTAATATTTTAAACTTAAATAAGGGCAACTGTGTGGGCATGAAAGCTGAGTTAGCTGAACTGGGATACTAGACCAGGGGATAGATCAATAGAGAAGCAGTGGCAGACATTTAAAGGTATATATCAGAATACTCAGAATAAGTACATTCTTATTACAAAGAAAAATTCTAAAGGGAGGACCCACCATCCATGGTTAACTAAAGAAGTTAGGGAAAGCATCAAACTTATGGAAAAAGCTTATAATTGTACAAAGATGAGTGGCAGGTCAAATGATTGGTCAGAATATAAAGAACAACAGAGCTGAAAAAAGGTTAATCAGGATAAAGAAATTAGGTTATGAGAGGACGTTAGCTAGGAATATAAAAATGGATATCAACAGTTACTGTAGGTATTTAAAAAGGAAAAGAGTAATTAAAATGAGTGTTGGTCCTCTAGAGAGTGATAATGTGGTGTTATTAGTAGATAATATGGAAATGGCAGATGAAATGGTCAAATAATTTGCTTCTGTCTTCACTACAGAGGATACAAAAAAACATTCCAGTAATAGCTATAAATCAGGTGGAAGGGAGAGAGGAACTTGGTGAAATTACAATCACAATAGAAGTGGTACTGAGTAAACTGATGGAGCTGCGGGCTGACAAGTCTCCTGGTCCAGATGTCACCCTAGTGTCTTAAAAGAGGTGGCTAATGAGATCGTAGATGCGTTGGTGTTAACTTTCTAAAATTCACTAGATTCTGAAAAGCTTCCATCAGGCTGGAAAGTAGCAAATATAACCCCTTTATTCAAGAAGGGAGAGAGGCAGAAAAGAAGAAATTATAGGTCAGTTAGCTTGACGTCTGTTGTGGAGAAGGTGTTAGAATCAATCAGTAAGGAGGTTATAGCTGACGAGTTAGAGAGACTCAAGGTAATGGAGAAGAGTCAATGTTTTTGTGAAAGGGAAATCATGTATAAACAATTTATTGGAGCTCTTTGAAGGAGTAACATGCGCTGTGGATAAAGGGGAGCCTGTAGATGTGCTGTACTTGGTATTTGGTAAGGTGTCACATCAAAGGTTTTAGCAAAAAATAAAAGCTCAAAATGTAGGCTGGATAGAAGATTGGCTGGCTGGCAGAAAACAGAATGTATGCATAAATGGGTCTTTTTCTGATTGGCAGGGTGAATGGAGCCCCGCAGGGGTCTGTGCTGGGGCCTCAACTTTTTACAGTTTATATCAATGGCCTAGATGAGGGAATTGAAGGCATGTAGCTAATTTTGTAGATGACACAAAGATAGGTAGGAAAGCATGTTGTGAAGAGGACATAAGGAGGTGACAGACAGATGTAGATAGGTTGAGTAGGTGGGCAAAAATTTGACAGATGGAGTATAATGGGGACAATGTGAAGTTGTTCACTTGTCAGAAAGAATAAAAAAGCAGAGTATTACTTAAACAGAGAACGGCTGCAGAATTCTGAGGTGCAGGCAGATCTAGATGTTCTCCTGCATGAGTTACAAAAGGTCAGTATGCAGGTACAGGAAGTAATTAAGAAGGTTAGTGGAATGCTATCCAGTATTATGAGAGGAATTGAACATAAAAGTAAGGATATTATGCTTCGGTTATACAGGGCATTGATGAGACCACATCTGGAGTATTGCGTGCAGTTTTAGTTTCTTTATTTAAGGAAGGATGTAAATGCATTGGAGGCAGTTCAAAGGAGGTTTACTAAATTGATACCTGGAACGAGTGAGTTGTCTTATGAGGAAAGGTTAGACAGGCTGGACTTATTTCCACTGGAGTTTAGATGAGTGAGGGGTGATTCGATTGAAGTATGTAAGATCCTGAACAGTATTGACAAGGTGAACGTCGGAAGGATGTTTCCTCTTCTGGTTGAGTCCACAACTAGCGAGCTCTGAAGAAGAGTCATAAGGACTTGAAGCATTAACTCTGTTCTCTCCCTACAGATGCTGCCAGACCTGCTGAGTTTTTCCAGAATTTTCTGCTTTTAAAACTAGGTGTTTTAGGACAGAGATGAGGAGAAATTTATTCTCTGTAAGTTATTTGACTTTGAAACTCTGCCTAAGAAAGCGGTGGAGGCGGGGTCATTGAATATTTTTAAGGCGGGGGTAAATAGATTCTTGTTAGACAGGGGAATCAGAGATTATCGGGGGTAGATGGGAATGTGGGATTTGAAACACAAGCAGATCAGCCATGCGGCAGGAGTTTCCGCACCCACCTGCTGCCACGATCTTCCAGTCCCGCCACAAGTCAATGGACTTCTGGCTGGGGTGCCGCCTCACCCGCAGTGGGTCCTGCCCGCAATGGGGCCAGAAGATACCGGCCACGATCTCATCGAATGGTAGAGCAGACTCGAGGGGCCGAATGGCCTATTCCTGTTCCTATTTCATATGTTCGTATGTTCTTCTTCAAGAAATACTGAGATAAAGTGAAAAGCCCAGAAATATAAGAGTAACTGAATATCAGTGCGTAAACAGCAGGCCCTGCAATAGTAGCTCTTGGGGAACCTTGGAAATCAGGGATACTTCAACAAGTGAAGCACAGGAGCCTCGTAGAGTTTACAAAATGGTGATAAAGGTCAGTTTAATTTGTCACAGAGAATCTAGAGACTCTGGGGCAGATTTTTGCAGAGTCGTAAGGACTCCGGAGTCATTTAAAAATGGCAGGCGGAACCCGATTCTGAGATTCTCACTCCCCCATCCTGACCTTCACAGTTTTTGGTGGTATAGGAAAAGGGTGTAGGTAGTGAGTCCACACCCTGCTCTTTCCACCTGGCTGCCTTCATCACGGAGGTAGGCATTTCCTAGCCCCGCCACATTTTTCGTGCATTTGGTCCAGCTTTTCCATGACTTCTGATTCATAGGCCATCAGAGGAGCCGGGAACCATAGTCTGGATTCAGGAACCTTTTGAAAGATAAGGTCAACAAGCCTCAGCTATGTCCCCCCGTGGCCCCTCCATGCCAACTCATGCCAACCCATATCAACCCATGCTTCCCCCTCCCCCCCACCACCTGTTTCATTGTGTGGTCGGTGTCCAAATGTGGGATTTGGGGATTGTCTTCTTCCAAAGTATGCTGCTTGAGTCTGTAGTTTCTCAAAAACATTACTCTTTACTGCACATCTGGACTTCTATGCGAGATTGGAGCTTCTCCTCCTTCCAGTTCTCTCTTACAGCCATGTGATCTGACATCGTTATTACATCAGCATCATATATGCTTCTGATGTTAACCCTTTACTCTACATTTCACCACCCCCCTCCCCCCGCCACACCAGCTTTTATCCCTACCATCCCGAGCTTAGGTTTGTTCCTGGGCTGTGGTGATTCTCTGATTACTTTAGTTTTTTTGTGGATCAACTATGATTACAGTAGTTGGTACTATGTGACCTAGAGCCTTGATCATGGGTTTGGCAAACTCCCATTTTTTATTCGATGTTAGGCCTGCATCCTGTAAGACTGTCAGGACTGCTCTAACTGAGTGGTCATGCTTTTCTCTCATGGAGCCATGTATAAGTATGTTCCCCATATGGCATATTACCCCTTCCATGCCTTCTAGAGTGTGAGACATTGCTCTCTGGGAAATTTCTGGAGTGGACACAATTCCAAAGGGCAATCTATTGAAACAATAACGGCTGAATGGCATTAAAAATGTGGTCACCAATCTGGATTCTTATTCCATAGGCAGCTGCCAAAATCCACTGTTGGCATCAAATTTGGTAAATAAAGTGCTCTTGGCTGGTTTGGCATGGCTGTCGGCCACTGAGGCCATCGGGCGGGTTTCATGTTCCACTAATTTGTTTAGTTGAGTTAAATCCACACAGATTCTTATGGAAGCATTTGGCTTTGGCTCTGTAACCATTCCTGAACACAATTTTGTTGGCATGGTGACTGGTGAAATAACCCTTTGCTGCTGCAGCTTTTCAATTTTACCCTTGACTTTGTCCAAGAGTGGGTGTGGGACTCCTCGGTGTAAAGAGGCAAACTGCTTTAGCATCAGCTCGTAGGACAATATGGTACACGGTCTTTAGCTTCGGTAGGCCTGTAAGTACTGTTGGAAATTTATTCCTAAATGTACAGTTTTAACATTCATCAACAACTTTGTCCACTTGGTAGATTTATTTCAGTTTTAGGCATGCCTTTCAGCTTAGTAGAGAGCACTCTTGATTTTGAATAATGTAGGAGGACTCGATGATTTCTCAGGTTTTTTTGCAGCTTTGCCATGAGTTGGCCTTTCACCTTTAAAATTGCCCCACTGGAGTCTTGTAAGTTAATCAATAACGGTTGTAAAGAAATCTGTTTGAGCCATTTGGCTTCATCTGATAAAACAGGATCCCCTGCTCCTGTGTCTAGTTTAAACTCTGTGGGGTCTCCATCCACTTTGGGTTTAATACTCCAATACTTGTTTTCAGTATTATTTACCTCATGGGAAAGTTAGTTCATTTGCTTGTGGCTCTTCCATTTCTTGTATGTGGCTCTGTTTTTTAAAAATTCTCATTCTTTTTTACAGGTTGCCAGCATTTTTGAGCAATAAACAGTTTAGAAATGGCCTATATTTCCACAGTTGTGGCACTTTTTCCCCACCACTGCACCCCTCTCCCTGCACCCCCCACCCCCACCTCCAGCCACCACCACCACCCCCCACACCCCACGCCTGCCCCCCCACTTCCAGCCACCACCATCACCCCCCACACCCCACGCCTGCCCCCCCACTTCCAGCCATCACCACCAACACCCACACGCCCTGCCTGCCCCCCAACTTCCAGCCACCACCACCAACCCCCACACCCTTCGCCCACCCTCCCCACGTCCAGCCACCACCACCACCCCCTACAAGCCCCGTCCCCCCCACCTCCAGCCACCACCACCAACCCCCACACCCCTCCACCCGCCCCCCCACTTCCAGCCAACACGACCAACCCCCACACCCCCTGCCCACCCCCCCACTTCCAGCCACCACCACCAACCCCCACATCCCTTGCCCGCCGCCCCCCCCCACTTCCAGCCACCACCACCAACCCCCACACCCCTCCACCCACCCCCCCACCTCCAGCTGCCACCACGACCACCCCCCATCCCCTCTGCCCGCCCCCTCCACCTCCAGCCACCACCAATCCACCATCCTCCCACCCACCCCCCACCTCCACCCACCATCACCACCCCCCACAGCCCCCGCCCACCCCCCCAGCTCCAGCCACCACCACCCCCCACAACCCCACGCCTACCCCCCACATCCAGCCACCACCACCACCACCCACAGCCCCCGTCCACCCCCCCACCTCCAGCCACCACCACCACCCCCCATCCCCTCCGCCCGCCCCCTCCACCTCCAGCCATCACCAACTCACCACCCTCCCACCCAACCCCCCACCTCCAGCCACCACCAACCCACCACCCCCTCTGCCCGCCCTCCACCTCCAGCACCACCACCAACCCCCACCTCCTCCCCACCTGCCCCCCGCACCTCCAGCCACCACTAGCCCCCACCTCCCCCGCCTGCCCCCCCACCTCCAGCCACCACCAACCCTGACACCCTCCGCCCGCCCCCCCACCTCCAGCCCCACCACCACTCCCCACCTCCCCCCAACCCCCACCCTCCCACCTCCTGCCACCACCACCCCCACCTCAGCCCCCCACAAGTCACTGGATGTTCTTCTCACGTGCAGTTTGTTCCTTCCATACTGTAGACATTTAAAAATGGCAGTTGGCATACTTTTCCCCGTTTTGGTGGGCTTAGGCTTTAGTGGGCTTTCTCTCTTATGGCCTACAAACTGAATGGTCTTACTCAATCTTCTCCACTGGACCTCTCCTTCCCTGTGAACAAACAGCCAATTCTGTTTCCAGAGTTCCATTTGCCTCACGATCTGCGCTCACGAGTGTTAAATCCCCTCTTGTCTGTAGGAGATCTGATAATATTTTGTCTAGAAACCTGACTCCGATTCTGTTGTGAATCAGCTCATCCACTAATGTTCGATAATTTCCTGGCAGCCTATGGAGATCGTTGGTGAACAAATCCATGCATTTGGCTGGTCTTTGCTTTCTTTTCTTAAGTTTAGCCCTCTTGTTAAGGATTTGGTTCAATGTAAGGGCTAAAAATTTAACTCAGCTAAAACACAAACAAAAGTCTTTTGAGAAAATCACTCACGCTAATGTCACACACACATTAATGTCACGCACACGTTAATGTCACGCACACATTAATGTCATGCACACGTTAATGTCACACACACATTAATGTCATGCACACGTTAATGTCACACACGTTAATGCCCCACACACGTTAATGTCACACATGTTAATGTCACACACATGTTAATGTCACACACATGTTAATGTCACACACACATTAATGTCAGACACACATTAATGTCACACACATGTTAATGTCACGCACATGTTAATGTCACGCACACATTAATGCCCCACACACGTTAATGTCACACACGTTAATGTCACACACGTTAATGTCACACACGTTAATGTCACACACGTTAATGTCACACACACATTAATGTCAGACACACATTAATGTCACACACATGTTAATGTCACACACACATTAATGCCACACACACGTTAATGTCACACACGTTAATGTCACACACATGTTAATGTCACACACACATTAATGTCAGACACACGTTAATGTCACACACACATTAATGTCAGACACACATGCATTCACAAAAGGCTTAAGAAGAGGCTTTACCGGGCAGGGAGGCAGGCCTTGATAGAGCTGCACCTGCTTCTTTTCAAAGAGAAAAGCATGTTTTCATCCTCAAGAGCCTCTCAGAACAGAAAAGTATAACATTAATACAGACCATGGATATGTTATTCTAAAGGCAATAGATGTTCTTTAAATTAGAAGCTCAAGTGAGTCAGTCAGATTTTTTGTGACCATTAATGAGTCAAAACCTTAGATAGGTTTCCTCATAGCTGAGACAAGACAACAGATCACTACACAGATAAAAACAAAGAACTGCGGATGCTGGAGACCCACAGTTTATACTTTTTATTGTAAGTATAAAACAAGTTTGTTATTTGTTTGAATATCCTACTTTTATTTTTAAGTGGATTTGAAATTTGCATTTATAGTTAGATGAATTAGTTGATTCACTGCCACCATGTTTTGTTGTGTGGTCAGGATCTAGACAGTGGTTTTGGGGATTGTCTATTCTCCCAAAGTATGCTGCTCGAGCCTGTAGTTTCTCAAAACCATTACTCTTTATTTACCACAACATTTACACATTTGGACCTCTAAATGAGGTCAGAGCTTCTCCTCCTTCCAGATCTCTCTTAATTTTCTGTCATGTGATGTGACATCATCATTACATCAGAATCATGTATGCTTCTGATGTTAACCCTTTATAGCACACCACCCACCCCCAATGGCTCCTCAGACCTGCCGTGCCAACTCTTGGCACATCCATGAAGCGCAACTTAGGTGCCCATTAAATCGAGATATCTAAGCTGCTCTAATTATGGCCTCTTGTGCATCCCTGATATTAATTACTCCATCATTGGCGTTTGTGCTTTCTTCTCCATGGATCCTAAGCTCCGGAATTCCCTCTTTAAAGCTCTCCACCTGGATTCACATTCTTTCGTTAAGAAACTCCTTATAACCTACCACCCTGACCAAGAAAGAGGGGCAGCGGAAGGAGAGAGGTAGAAGGAGGAGAGAGCTGGAGGGGGGTGGAGAGGGGCAGAAGTGAGGAGTGTGGTGGAGGGACGAGGAGCAGGGGATGAATAGGGTTAGGGGAGGAGAGAAGCTGGGATGAACAGGGGTTGGGTATAGGAGAGAGGCGGGGGGAGGAGAAGGGTGGAGGGAAGAGAGGATTGGGTGAGGAAAGGGGCAAGGTGATGATCGAAAGGGATGGGGGGAGGGGATGGACAGAAGGCTAAAACGGGGAGCAGGAAGAGAAAAGCTGGGGTAAGTGGGGGGGTGAGGAGGATCAAGATGGCTGAGGGAGAAGAGGGGCTGAGGGAGGAGAGGGATGGAGGGACAAGAGGGGCAAGGGATGATTGGGGTGGGGGAAGAGAAGGGCAGGAGGAAGGAGGGGCTGGTGGGAGGGAGGGGAGGAGGGAGTGAGGAGGGGAGCAGGGAGGAAGGGGTGGGGTGAGGAGGGGGCAGTGTGCGGATGGGGCAGGGTAAGGAGGGGCAGGGTGAGGAGGGAGATGGGGGTGAGAAGGCAGAAGTTTGAGGCGAGAAGAGTGGGGGGCTAAGAAGAGGAGTGGGGCAAGGTGAGAGGATCTGTTCAGGACAGCAAACCCAGAAGGACACATTTCCCAGCACATGGTATTGTAATTATCCAAAGCACATCCTTCACATGATTGAAATTATTTCTACATGCTTCCTGTCCAACAGCCTTTCTGACTGACAGTCTGACTGACATTTTGATTGACAGGCTGATGGACAGTCTTATGGTCTGCCTGACTGTCACTTCCTTGTCCATAAACCTGTCAATCTGATTGACAGTGTGATGGACTGCCTGATGAATAGTTTGATGGACAGGGTGATGGACAGTCTACCTGTCTGTCAGGTGGGAAAGAAGCCAAGGACTGAGTGTCAGATAAATCTGGCAATGCCAGGGGATGGGGGCAGTGGCTAGGGGGCTTGGACATTGTGGAGATCTGATCAGATGGAGGTTTCCTTTCTTAGTCTGGGGAACACTCCTGCTCCTCTGGGCCCACAAGCAGCGTTGTAAAGTCACTTACCTCATGATCCCGCACTTCACACCATCTTTTACCTGCTGGGATTGCTGAGGCCTCCATTTTCAAAAAAAATGCTATTAGAATGGAATGAAATTAAAGTCTCCTTAAAAGATTTCAGTGAGATCAACCACTCCACTCCCCACACCACTGCACCCACCCCCACTCCTGCCCCACCCTCCTGAGAGAAGTCTCGTCTTATGTCCCCATCCCTCCTCTGTTAAGCGGGAAGTGGACAGGTTAGGGTCAGGTTTAAGAATTTAAAAACCTTTATCTTTTCCCTGACCCTAACCTTAGGGGATAGCCTACCCCCCTTTATCTCTTTTTCCTTAGCTAATTTAACCACGATTCACCTTTCATGTTTGCTGTGCTTCTATTTCTTTCTCAATCCCTAAATCTCATGGGTTAAGGAGGTACAGGCTTGGGGATTTTAACTCTGTAAGTTTTGATGGGTTTTGAATGAGTTCAAATGGGGCCTGAGTTGTTGGTCCCATTATTTACTAAGATTCCTGATGCCCCATTGCCATGCTCGCACTTGTAGTTAGAGTGCAAAAATTGCTTTGAGCTGACGGATGGAGGGTAAAACCTAATAGGATATGTTGCAAGGTCCCGCACTCCAGAAAGATCCAGCCTTGTCCTTGTGTGCAGTAAGTATATTTGCACTTGGCTATTCTCAGTTTGTGAAATAAATACTCTGACTGATTCTTCATTTGAAAACTTCCTGGATGGAGCCTTGTATATACTACACTGGATCAATCTTTGTTTGAATTCTTACACAGGTTCCCTTTCAAGTACTGAAAGCTTATAATCATCTCAGTGAATAAACTGAAGTCTTTAGCTCCTAACACTTGATAACTACTACAATAAACTAGAATGAATATTGTATATCACTCCTCCCAGTTGACCTCAATTTCCATCTATATGTCATTAAAATCTTGAAATATAAAAACAATAATGACTGTTTTGGTTTTGGCTGCCAGTTTAACAAAAGAGATCAGGATTAAAAATAATGTTGTCACACTTTAGGAAGGATGTGAGGTCCTTGAGAGATGCAGAGGAGAATGGATCCAGAAATGGGGGATTTTAACTGTGATGTTAGAAGAAGCTGGGTTGTTCTCCTTGGAGCAAAGGAGGTTGAGGGGAGATTTGATAGATGTGTACAAGATAGATTTATATAAGGTAGACAAGGAAAAGCTGTTCCTTGTATAAGGACAAATAGTGTAGCAAGGTCGTTTGAGACCTTGGGTGCTCAACCCTATTCTTTAGCAAGTCACCCCAGGCCCAGATAAGGGTCTTATTCTCAGGGTTATGAGCCCTGGCCAATAGCAAAACCACGGATTTTCGATGATGATGCTGGAAGGGCTAGATCCTCAAAGGACAACAGCTGCTTGCAGGCCGAGGGAGGATCCTTCAGGAAGAGGACTTGTGTTCCCTTTAAGCACACCTGAGGATGGCAACAGGAAACCACCTCATGAAATTCTTTCCATAATCATATTGCTCAATGCATATTGAAGTTGAACAATGGAGGCTCTGAAGAACGACTGAAGAGGAAAGTGTAGGACTGTAAGGCATGAGGAAATGAAAAGACAACCTGACTTTGGATGGACTACAGCTATAAGGATGAGGAACACAAGTTTAAGGTTTTGGGCAAGAAATGCAGGGGACATGTGAGGAAGAACTTCAACATGAAGCAAGTGATCTTGACTTGGAACTCATTGCCTATGGGGACAATGGAAGTGGAGATGATCAATGACTTCAAATGGAAATTGGATGGGTACTTGAGCAAAATACACTTGCAGGGCTATGGGATAGAGCGGGGGAATGACACTGACCACATTTTTTTACAGAGAGCAGGCATGGACTCGATGGGCTGAATGGCTTCCTTCAGTAATATAATGACTCTATGATTCTATGTTGAAGGTAGCATTAGTCCAATCGTGTTTCATTAATTGGGTAAAGTTAAGACCAGCTGAGTTAGCAGTTTGAAAAGTTCCTTTAACAGTTAGGTTTTAATGAATCACTTCATTGTTATTTTGTGATAGTCCACTGAGAGGCTTAAACGTACTTCCCAACAACAGATGTGCTGAGTGCTAAGCCACAATTACTGACAACCAAATTAATTAAGACCGCTTGGCGAGCAGTATGTTTTATTAATCCAATGGTGTATGTGAGAAGGATTTATTTACATCTGTCTGACTGGAAGATGTCTTCACCTTCACAGCAATTAATTGATGTTCAGGGAAGTACATTCAACAGGTTCAGGAAGAGCTAGCATTAAATAGAGTCATGATTAAGCAGCACGTACAGTCTGAAGAGAAAAACAAAATTTCTTTTAAATTGGGATTATTTAAATTTGTTCAAAAAGCCTGAATTTAGTGTAGTTTGAATTCAAGCCTCTTATATCAGCTGTGGTTCGGAGGGTTAGCATTTTCATTTCTGAGTCAGAAGGTTGTGGATTTTAGCTCCACTCCAGGACTTCAGCCCACAATTTTTTTTTTATTCATTCATTCACAGGATGTGAGCTTCGCTGGCTGGGCCAGTATATATTGCCTATTTCTAGTTGCCCTTGAGAAGGTGGTGGTGAGCTGCCTTCTTGAACTGCTGCAGTCCATGTGTTGTAGGTACACCCACAGTGCTGTTAGGAAGGGAGTTCCAGGATTTTGACCCAGTGATAGTGAAGGAATGGCTATATATTTCCAAGTCAGGATGGTGAGCGTCTTGGAGGGGAACTTCCAGGTGGTGGCCTCATGTATCTGTTGCCCTTGTCCTTCTAGATGGTAGTGGTCGTGGGTTTAGAATGCGCTATCTAAGGAGCCTTGGTGAATTCCTGCAGTGCATCTTGTAGATGGTACACACTGCTGCCATTGTGCGCTGCTGAGGGAGGGAGTGAATATTTGTGGATATGGTGCCAATCAAATGGGCAGCTTTGTCCTGGACGGTGTCAAGCTTCTTGAGTGTTGTGGGAGCTGCTGAATGAGACATTAAACCGAGGGCATGCCTGCTCAGTTGGACAAAAAAGATCCCATGGCACCATTTTAAAGAACAGTAGGTGAGTTATTCTCGCTGTCCCAGCCAATATTTATCTCTCTAAGTATCTCTAAGTTCAGATGATATAGTAATTATCACACTGCTGTTCACGGGATCTTGGTGTGCACAATTTGGTTGCCCTGCTTCCTATGTTACAAGAGTGACTGATCTTCACAGATACTTCTTTAGTTGTAAAGTCCTGAGGTAATGGAGGGTGCTATTTAATTGCAAGTCCTTTGTCGCAGGAGTAGATATTAGGACAAGGAGTAAAATGATCATAGTGTTTTACTATGTGGCAGTTTCCTGTGTGTGCGCTCAAACTCTAAGCCACTTCAGGAGCAAACTTGTTTGCTGCAGGATGTCAGCCAATATTCCATGTTCACACTGAAGTATAACATGAAGTTGCGGAAAAAGGACACAAATTTGGGACAGGTATAAGTGAGGCTCAGGTATGTTGCCAGTGCCAGTCTGATCTGAACACTGTGGATACCAATATGCTGTTGTTCTTATTAATATCAAACTGAGTTAGCGCTGACAGCTTTATACAACACTGTTTCTCTACTTAACAAATCCAAATTTAGAACAAATAATTGAGAGAAAATACCTGCATGTTAATTCCTAATCATCAAGTTGTGATCCTGATTCTCAGTTTTTGTGATTGTTGCTGCTGGTTTGGAAATTAATCTGACTTAATACATCGTCTTGTTTATTGAGATTGTTTTAGTTTCACAACCCATTTATCTCTTTTACCGCTGCTAGCTCACTTTATTTATGGCGCTTTCTCCTTTTTCTGAAGTCACTTGACCTTCTGTCTGGTCTCACTTGTCCTATTTTTGATGGCACATGTCTTGTTCTCTAATAGCATACATCTCTCTTTTTTGATGGGATATATCCTTCTTTCTGAAGCTTCAAGGTTAACAACACTGCTAAAATTTAATGAAAAATTGAATCTCTTTGAAAGTACAAACCCATTTTCAGGTAGATTTAAACTAAGCAAGGAACTAACACCAATCGTATAGAATGGCTTAGGAATGATTGTAGATCTTGGTAAAAAATTGAGTGGAGATGGACATCTTACATCAACTTTTGGCAAGTGCTTTTTAGACCTTCTCCAGGGAGATTGCGGAGGGGATTTGGGCTCTCTGTTATCAGATGGTGTCAAAGATGCTGCTCCTGCCAATACGTAACAGAATGTGTGAAGCTCAGGTGGAAAGTCTTGTATTTTGAGGAAGCAGAATATCTTTGGTGGATACTGGGAGGAGCTGCAATAAAGAAGAGAGAACTTTATCTTAAGTAAACCTAAAGGCCTGACAGATGATACAGTTTAATGGAAATATAGATGTGATCTTAAAAGTTGTTTGTTGGGGAGACAAATGTTTGTTTAACTGGAACTTAGAAAAACAGGACAAAAAAGATATTTGAGATAGTAGTAATTCTAAATTGTGCACAAAAATTACAACAATACATTCAACTGAGCAAGCCATTCAGCCTATCTGACTCATTCTTATGTCAAAATAGCTTTAGACTGTATCTGAAATGATTCCAGAGGGTTTGCCTCCCTACTTAGTGGACCATTCGAGAATTGATCATTCTTTGTGGTGAATGGTCCCCAGGTAGTAAGTGCTGCCTGTGTCTCATTACTGCTGCAAGTCAATAAAAACAAGTAATGGGTAAAACGTGGGGCGGATCCATTAATGCCAATTGTCCCTTGGATAATATGGAGTGAAAATCAACCCCATGTGTGAATCTTGAACTTGTTTTATTGATTCTCTTAATCACATCTTTGTTTAACGTTTGTAAGTTTCCTTTAAGTTTTGTCTTTGTACTTGCAGTTTCCCTCTAAGGGGCTGCTTTTTAATTTGTCCCTGATTTTGTTAATTTAGTTTATTTAGTTTGACTCAAAAGAGTTACCCTTTCTTTGTTTTTGCCTGTGTTCCTGTATCCTTTAGTTATGGCTTAGGTTCAAATGGTGCTCCACATTAATCTTTGCCATTTCACCCTTTTCCTTGCAAGCCTGAAATGACAGAGCTTACCTGATCTTTGGCCAGTGCTCAGCTCTCAGAAACGAGGGGCTGAATTGTTATTGCTAGGATTAGATTGGGATGTAGGTGGGTGATGAAGTAAAGTGGCGATGCAACACCATGTCCCACCTTTGTTCCTACTCTGTTGAACATTTGTGAAGGCAGGAGGAGAGGGTGGGAAAGTGAAAGCGTTCACAGCACGAACTGGACACATTGAGGCAATGAGGCTGCTCCTTTCATGGGGGTGGGCAGCCATTCAGAACAATGTCAAGTTGCACTGCTCCAGCCTGTCGAGAGCAACATTTTATTTGATATTTTAAAAAGTGGAAGTTTGGAAGAAAATCTGCTGCATAACAATGTCATTTTAATAACATTAACCATTCCCTCCACTATCCCGGGATTTAGCTCTCCATTTGCAAATTGGCCAATGTGAAGATTCTGATTTTTTCAATTTTTTTAAAGGAAAACAATCATGCACAGGCAACAGCCACAGCAATGGTTGCATTTTTTTTAATATTTGGGAAGTAGCAGGAATTTTGCAATTTTTTTAGTCTATTAATAATTTTGTTGTAAATTAACAGTTTAATCCATATTAACATTTGCAGTAATGTGAGCATGGCCTGTAGATTAAAGTAATTCTACAATCCCTTACATTACCCTTAATTATATAGTGATAGTTCAGGGAAATAGTGGAAGAATTACTTGATATTACAAAAAGAAAAGAAAAATTCAGACATGATTTCCCATATTTATCCATTCCTCCAATTGTGTTTCATTAAGTGCAATATTGGAAATTTGTAGAAAAATTAGTTCTGCATTTTTCTTCTAGGCTGTCATGTAAAACAGGGCCAGGTTGGATTTATTATCCTTTGTGTAGATTCTTATTATTTCATTCCAATCATTTTTCTTTCTTTAGAAAGTAAAATTATACCGTGAAATCTACTTACCAGTGCTGAGGCTGAGTTTGACGGTGCTCTCAAGAACTGCTTGGTTGAATTCAAATTAATGAAATTGACCCAAAATTGACAACAGATCATTTCAGTTATAGTGTGATTTATTAATACTTGCAACTTCTTATCCTGCTCAGTTAATATTGTGCCCCATTTTGCCATAAGCCTCAGAGATTCTGTATGATGAGCAGAGGAAGATGTTTAAACAACTCTGAGAGTCTAAAGACTTGAGTCTAAATATTTGAAAAGCTGACGCACCAGCTGCAATTCAATGAAACCAGGCCTGCAAATGGCTGAACAAGCGATGCTTAAAGGGACTATTGCAGACCACAAACAAATTGTTATGATTTTAAAATATACTTACCCAACTGTGGAGCCTGCAGGGTCAGAAGTGCACCTGCATGTTGAAATGACATGGCTCACTGCTATCCTTGGCTTGCCACATACTACTCGGTCAATGCCGATACTCTCTACTGATCCTATTCCCAAATCCCATCAATGCCCATCTCCTGATTGCCTCACTTCTGCCAATCATTCCCTTTTCCAGATGCTCTTCTTCTCCCAATCAAATCCCCAATCAAACGCCCTCCCCCAATCAACCCCCCCTCTCCCAATCAACCCCTCTCTCTCCCAAACAATCCCCCTCCCCCAATCAAACCCCCTCCCCCAATCAACCCCTCTCTCTCTCTCAATCAACCCCTCTCTCCCAATCAATCCCTCCCCCCAATCAACTGCCCCTTCCTCAATCAACCCCCTCCCTCCCAATCAAGCCCATCTTTCTCAATTTACCCCTCCTCTTGATCAACACCCCCCCCACCCTCCCAATCCTTCTCCTGATCACCCTCAATCCCAATCGCTCCCCCCTCCAACTCTCTGTTGGTGGCCAACCCTCCAGGATTGGCCTGGCCTCTCCAGGAATTGGCTTTCAAACTTCTGGACTCTGCTGTGTGCTATCCTGGAGAAAAACCACTGGGATATTTAAAAAAGGTATTTTTTCATCATTTTCATTGAATATTTCTCTTTACCAGGTATAAAAGTATTGAAAATGGGATGAGGGGTGATGGAAAAGCAGTTTGGCTGACAGTCAAACATCATCTAATTGCATAATGAGTATTTTTGCTTTCCAATTGGCATAGGAAGGCAGTGCATCACAAGGATGGATACATTGGCTGACAAATGGCTGGAGCATGGGTGAAAGTCATGTGATAAAAACCTTCAGGAACTCATTTAATCACAGTTGGCAACCCTACCTGCTCACCCCCACTCTCATTTGTCCCTTTTCCAATTTCCCCCTTCTCCTGATCGCCTCCTTTCCCTATAACCCACTTTTCCCCAAATTCCCATCTCCTGATTTCCATCTTTCTTGATTGCTCACCTCACCTGATCACCCTCGCTCCTCAATGTCCCCCCTCCTGAACTCCACTCTTCCAATTGCCCCTTATCTTGATCACCCTCCTCCTAGCTCTCTTTAAGGAACTACCTGCAAGCAATACATTGAGCCCACCTTCATGGCCTTATTTCCAGAAAGGTGCCTGAAGATGTCACATTCGTTTCTGTCTGCACTATTTAATTTCAGTTCAAGATAAGACCTATGGGCAACTGTTATGATGCAGCAGATGATGTGTGCTAGGTGGATCAAATCTACGAGGGAAACTTGATCATGCTATCACAACAGTTTCACAATTTGTATTTATTTCAAGAAGTATGCACTGAATTCAGAAGTAAAATGTCCACCAAGGCTTTTAGAGATTTTTTTCACAAGTAACTTAAAATATTTATTCACAGAGGACAAGATTTCAAGCACACACAAAGAACTTCAAATTAGCACTATAATAACTCCTAAAATTTCTAATTAACCTGACTCTCAGTTACACCCTCTTTAAGGCAATAGTCCAAAAATAGGTTTTAGATTTTAAACAGATACAGGAAATTAACACAATATCCTGGACAGTGAAATTCCAAATGACATTCTCCACCTTCAGTTTCTGTAGACAGCAAACTTATGCAGAAATACAGGAGGCTTCATTAAGACTACTTCACACACTACTGTTAGATCTTTATCCTGACACATAACCTCATTCTCCTTAATATATGTTTCTCTCCTTTTTAATCTATAAATTATATTGTTTCACATGTCTTTGAAACCGTATCTTCCTCACAATATAAAAATGTTCATGTTGCTCCTATTTATTGTCAGTAACCTTTGGGAAAAATAAACACATTTCTTAGCCTTGTCTGGCTATTTGCAAACAAACCAAAATTCCTTTGAAATCCAAACCTCCCTTCATCCATCTAAAAATGCAAATTCCCCTCACACCTTACATGCTAAACCAGCATCCATCTTTACTCATGAGCATACCTAGCTTCTTTTGATGAGTTAAAGTGTGCAGTCTAGTCAACTCCAAATGTAATTAAATCACATCCAAACAGACCTAGCTATACTTGCCCCCATAAACCTACCTTACAATAAACCAGAAAAATATTACGAAAATTATTATACCTTCATGACTGCAACAATGAAGCTCTTTGAGTTGTTTTATCTTCCAAATACTGTAGCATCATCTTAAAATACTTGCACCTGACTAACAATGCACCAGATGTCAGAAAAGATATTGAAGCAGCTGAAGAAAATCCAACTGCACTTCCAAAAGTCAATTTTTCCTACAAAAAGCATCCCCCCAGTTATCAAAACCAATTTCCACCTTCCAATATCCAATTGGTTTACATTAGTTCAGAATGGTTAAATGATTCTAGCCCCAGTGTGCCTTTCAGGAGTTCCTCAGTTACATTCAGTTCCATAGCCCAGATGGAAAGGGATAGTTATATTGAATCTCGAACCATTTACACTGCTCTGGGATTTTCCGTGATTTTTGCCAGATTGTCACAAACTTTTTAGCATCTATAATTCCAAGTTAGTTCCACTTTATAGCTTTCACATGTATGCCTTTACTGCCCTCAGGGTACATTCTCCTGAAGCTGTCCTGAGCTGATCAGGTGCAAAAAATGGACATGGATGAGAATGAAGGCAAAAGCTGATATTTCATTCACATATGATGTATCGAGGCCCCAACAAGATACTGCAACACCCTAACTATGCAACACGTCACAATACATTCCTCATTCCATGCCACCTACACAGGCCAACTGATAGGAGCACACAACAGGCTGGAGGAAGTACTTGCAGCAAGTCTGGGTACAATTTCTTCATAAATATAAAGGCAACACACGGCAGATGCTGGAAATCTGAAACAAAAACAAAAATTGCTAGAAAGACTCAACAGCTCTGACAGCATCTGTGGAGAGAAAGAGTTAACGTTTCGAGTCTGTATGACTCTTCTTCCGAACTAAGGAGAAGTAAAAATGTGGTGAAATATATACTGTTTAGCCCTTAAACATGAACAATGTGCAAAACATAATGCAAATGTTGGCATTTTAACTTGTGATTTTAGATTTAATGTTGCATCCTCAAAATCATTAAACAGATTGACTAGAATCTTCTGGTGGTGAGCTTGGAGCAAGGAAGGGTATATAATTAGTACCGGAACCATGCTGCCTTCCCTCCTCCACCAGAATTATGTCCTGGATGGGAAGACCCATGGTCGACCTCCCAGCCCTACTGCCAGTTGACGTCTTAAGTGACCAATTAATGACTACTTTAGGGCCTCATCCCACTGCTACTGGTATTGGCCCAGCTATAGGCAGGCCCGTCAACATGTCATGTGCACATGGAGGATGTCCCTTAATCAAAGATGATCAGTGCCTGATTGAGAGATTGGACATCGGGAAGGGGCCACCTCTTGAGGGCCTTTGCTTCCGACTGTCCTGCTTCCTTCTCCCATGGCCCTCACCCTGCAAACCAACCCATGCCCCCCTGCCCCCCTGCAGCCCTCACCCACCACCCATATCTCTTGCCTGCAGCCTGGGTCCTTTGCAATCCTGGGATTCTAGGGAAGGCTGTCCTTCAGGTGGCAGCCGCGGTCTCCTCAGTGGCGCTGATTGGTTGGCAGCTCTCACTAGCTGGGACTTCCTTGCTTGCAGTCTTGATTTCAGGGGAAGGCCTGCTGGTGGACTTGCTGCCTGATTGGTGTGTAATTCAGCGGGCCCTCCCGAAAAGAGGCAGGACGGGTCTCTCGCTGGCTCTCCAACAAGATTCCACCCATCGCTTTTCTCTTTCACTCTTTTGTGCAAAATAGCTAAGCTTCCACATCTGGTTAAAGTAAGCCTCAGGACGGAATGTTCCGTGCCTGTTGGCAGCGGGCGTGTTTGGTAGCGTGGGCGGATAATATGGCGAGAAGGCCTAAAATCAGTTTCACAACACCTTGAAACCAGTTTGCAATTGTCCGAACTGCCCATCAATGGTGGGCTGTGTTTCCTGTCATCAGACATCAGGAACTTCATTTTAATACACCTGCACATCATTATAAGCCCAGCTTGCTGGTATCACCAGCCCCTGCCATTGCTGGGTCAATCGGGCATGCCGAAGTGTGTTACAACTGAACATAAATGACGTGTACCTGGCGAGCTGCACTTCACTCGGGACTTTGAGGTTTGTTTGCCTACCATGCTTCGGGCAGCACTCACAGTCATCAGCACCAGGCTCCACAGGCAGCACCGCATCACTTTTAGGGGGGCTCATGGGCAGGTCTCTACCTACCAGATCAGCCATATTTGGGTGGCTTTTCAATGGCTGTAGGGCTAGGGCTTGCTTGGAGAAGGGCAAGAAGTGGCCTCAACCAGAGAAGAGGTTGCAGGACGAGGGCTGCTCAGGGGAAAGCGGGTAGCTCAGTGTGTGTGTGGGGGCACATGTTGCTCTGTGCAAGTGGCTTCAAGCTGGTGAGGGCTAAGGAGGCAGTCTCCAGAGAAGATGAGGCCAGATGGAGATGGAGATGTGAGGGTGAGTGTGAGAGAGTAAGTGGTGTTGTCACAGAATCACAGTGCTGAAGAGGCCCTTCGGCCCATTGAGTCTGCACCGACACATGAGAAACACATGAAACACATAATCCCATTTACCAGCACTTGGCCCATAGCCTTGAAAGTTATAACATGCCAACTGCTCATCCAGATACCTTTTAAAGGATGTGAGGCAATCCTCCTCCACCACCCTCCCAGGCAGTGCATTCCAGACCGTCGCCACCCTCTGGGTAAAAAGGTTTTTCCTCACATCCCCCCTAAACTTCCTGCCGTTCACCTTGAACTTGTGTCCCCTTGTGGTTGACCCTTCAACTAAGGGGAACAGCTGCTCCCTATCCACCCTGTCCATGCCCCTCATAATCTTGTACATCTCGATCATGTCGCCCCTCAGTCTTCTCTGCTCCAATGAAAACAACCATTGTCTATCCAACCTCTCTTCATAACTTAAATGTTTCATCCCAGGCAACATCTTGGTGAATCTCCTCTGCACCCCCTCCTGTGCAATCACATCCTTCCTATAATGTGGCAACCAGAACTGCACACAGTACTCCAGCTGTGGCCTTACCAAGATTCTATACTACTCCAACATGACCTCCCTACTTTTGTAATCTATGCCTCGATTGATAAAGGCAAGTGTCCCGTATGCCTTTTTCACCATCCCACTAATATGCCCCTCCGCCTTCAGAGATCTATGGACACACACGCCAAGGTCCCTTTGTTCCTCAGAACTTCCTAGTGCCATGCCATTCTTTGAATACTTGCTTGTCAAATTACTCCTTCCAAAGTGTATCACCTCACCTCACACTTTTCAGGGTTAAATTCAATCTGCCAATTATCTGCCCAGTTGACCATCCCGTCTATATCTTTCTGTAGCCCAAGACACTCAACCTCACTGCTAACTACCCGGCCAATCTTTGTGTCATCCGCAATCTTACTAATCCTACCCCCCACGTAGTCATCTATATAAATATATATAAATGACAAATAATAGGGGGCCGAACATAGATCCCTGTGGTACGCTGCTGGACACTGGCTTCCAGTGACTAAAGCATCCTTCTGTCATAACCCTCTGCCTTCTACAACTAAGCCAATTTTGAATCCACTTTATCAAATCACCCTGCATCCCATGTGCATTTGCCTTCTTTATAAGTCTCCCATGTGGGACCTTGTCAAAGGTTTTGCTGAAATCCATATAAACTACATCAACTGCACTACCCTCATCTACACACCTGGTCACCTCCTCAAAAAATTCAGTCAAATTTGTTAGGCATGACCTCTCTCTGACAAAGCCATGCTGCCTATCCCTGATCAAACTTTGCCTTTCCAAGTGGAGATAGATACTCTCCTTCAGAAATTTCTCCAATAGTTTCCCTACCACTGTTGTGAGACTCATTGGCCTGTAGTTTCCTGGCTGATCTCTACAACCCTTCTTAAATAGCGGAACCACATTAGCTGTTCTCCAGTCCTCTGGCACCACCACTGTGGCCAGACAGTAATTAAAAATTAGGGTCAGAGCCCCTGCGATCTCCTCCCTTGCCTCCCTCAGCAGTCTGGGACACAAATCATCTGGACCTGGAGATTTGTCCACTTTTAAGTCTGCCTACATCTCCAATATCACTCCCGATATCAATTTGCTTAAGAACCTTGCAGTCTCTCTCCCCGAGTTCAATACCTTCATCCTCATTCTCTTGGGTGAAGACGGATGTGAAGTATTCATTCAACACTCTAGTGATGTCCTCTGGCTCCACCCATAGATTGCCCCCTTGGTCCCTTATGGGCCCTACTCTTTCCCTGGTTATCCTCTTCCCATTGATAAACTTATAGAATATCTTGGGATTTTCCCTACTTTTACCAGCCAGAGCTTTCTCATATCCCCTCTTTGCTCTCCTAATTGCTTCCTTAAGCTCCACCCTACACTTTCTGTACTCCACTAATGCCTCCGCTGATTTGCTCCCCTTGTACCACCTAAAAGCCTCTCTTTTCCTTCTCATCGTAACCTGAATATCTCTGGTCATCCATGGTTCTCTAGGTTTGTTACTTCTTCCTATAACCCTAGAGGGAACATGTTGAGCCTGTACCCTCCCCATTTCCTTTTTGAACACCACCCCCCCCCCCCCTACTGTTCCTCTGTAGATTTCCCTATAAGTAGCTGTTCCCAGTCTACCCTGGCCAGATCCTGCCTTATTTTACTAAAATCCACTCTTCCCCAGTGCAAGACATTTTTTTGCAACTTGTCGATTTCTTTGTCGATAACAAACTTAAATTGTACTATGTTGTGGTCACTATCACTAAAATGCTCCCCCAAAACCACCTCAGCCACCTGTCTGGCTTCATTCCCCAGAATTAGGTCCACCAATGCACTGTCCCTTGTTGGACCCTCTACATATTGGCCTAAAAAGTTCTCCTGTACATATTTCAAGAAATCCACTCCATTCAAGCCCTTAACACTATGTCTATCCAAATTAATGTTGGGAAAGTTGAAATCACCTAATATAATTATCCTGTTGTTATTGTTTTTACACACCTCCACAAATTATACATATATTTGCTCCTCAATTTCCCGCTGACTATCTGGAGGTCTATAATAAACACCTAATAATGTGGTTGCCCCTTTTTTATTCCTAAACTCTACCCACAAAGCTTCATTCGATGCCCCCTTCAAGAAATCATCCCTCCTTACTCCTTAACTAATAATGCAATGCCTCCTCCTCTTTTACCCCCTCCCATGTCTCACCTGAAGATTCTATACGCTGGAATGTTGAGCTGCCAATCCTGCTCTTCCCTCAACCACGTCTCAATGATGGCTACTGTATCACAATTCCACATGTCAATCCTCACCTTTAACTCATCCATTTTACCTGTAATACTCCTGGATTAAAGTAGAGGCCATCCAATCTTGCCTTACTCCCTTTAAGCTTATTGCAGCTGTACTCCCTCTGACTTGATTGTCTTACTGTATTATGATGTGTCCCCATTCTGCTAACATTCTGTGTCCCCTTCCCCTGCCAAATTAGTTTGAACTCCTCCCAACAGCACTAGCAAACCCACCCGCAAGGATGTTAGTCCCGCTCTGGTTCAGAGGTAGACCGTCCCGCTTGTACAGGTCCCACCTTCCCCAGAAATGGTCCCAGTGATCCAGGAATCTAAAACCCTCCCTCCTGCACTAAAACATAAGCCACGTATTCATCTGTGCTATTCTCCTATTTCTGAGCTCACTAGCATGTGGCAATGGAAGTAATCCTGAGATTACAACCCGAGAGGTCCTGCTTTTTAGTCTACTGCCTAATCCCTGAATTCTTGATGCATTACCTCATCCCTCTTTCTATGTTATTGGTACCAACATGTACCATGACCTCTGCCTTATCACCCTCCCCCTTCAGGGTGCCCTGCAGCTGTTCAGTGACATCCCAGACCCTGGTACCAGGGAGGCAACATGCCATCCTGGAGTCACGTTGACAGCCACAGTAGTGCCTATCTGTTCCCCTGCCTATAGAATCCCCTATTAATATTGCTCTTCCCCTCTTCCTTCCCTCCTGTACAGACAGGCTGCTTGTGGTGCCAGAAGCTTAGCTCTGTCTGCACTCCCTGGAGGAACCAGCATCCTCATCAGCCTCCCAAATGGAATACTGATTTGTGAGCAGGACCCCAGGGCACTCCTGAATTACCTGCCTGTTTCTCTTGGACTGCCTGGTGGTCACCCATTCCCTTCCTTCCTCAAGTCCCTTCAACTGCGGTGTGACCACCTCTCTATGCGTGCTATCCACAATGCTCTCAGATGAGTGGATGCTCCCACAGTGTCCCCAGCCGCCATTCCAGCTCTGAAACCCGAGCTTCTAGGAGCTGCAGCTGGGCTCACTTGAGCTGTCCCTTGAGCTGCCAGTGAGTGAGATGCCAGTGAATATGTGATGGGCTTGCGAGTGTGTGAGTTTAGATGATGAGATGGTTGCCTTACCCTGGTGGCATACATGAGATCTTTCATCCTCAGTCTGAATTGGATGCTGACCTCTTCTGTGCAGCATTGGCACTGACCACCACTGCCATCGCCTACCAAGCCAGAGTGGTGAGATTGCAATCCCTCTCCTGTGGCCACAGTGGGGGTAGAGGACATTGTGACAGGCTCCAACAGTGTCCAGAAGGCGTCCCAGGAATGCATTACTGGATCAGGGATCTGCAGCCATTTTGCCTTTTGGGGCAATAGTTTCCATGCAGCAGTCCTGGGCTGGACTATTGAGAGGTATGCACGCGGCTGCATTTTAACTATGGTACTTGACATCAGGAAGCAGCAAGGTGATGGCATGGCGGGCAAATGAAACCCTGCCCGCCATCAAAACAGTGTTTTTCCCGGGAATGCATGATTAATGGGGTGGGATTGGGATGAAACGGTGTGAAAAGCCGCCATTGCGGTCGGTGGGTAAAACATTATTTTTCCTGCCCACTACCGCACTTAGTGCAAATCTGGGATGATTCCGCCTTTAGTTTTGTTATAATATATAATAGCCTTAATTAATATGCCATGTTAAGTCTTAGGTTTCAGACTTAAAACAATGTTGTTTTGTGGGACCAACATCTAATTGCCTGGAAATTATCAAATGATCAATACAACAGAGAGAACTTGAAGAATTACAAACAGCTGGCATACACACACAATTCAATAACTTTGGAATGAGCTCCTTTCTGGACTGAATGATAGAAAGCTTTAGAAAGCCCAGGCTTCTCATAGAATGACTACTAGTGCCTTGCTATTCTATTGACAGAACATGAAACTACCTGTAAACACATATAGCAGACCCATGAGAATGTGGTTATTTTATGGATTTGTCCACAGGCTACTTAAGATGTACAATAGACTGTTGATTTAAGAGGGCAGTCACTCAGCACAGTCATATTTCAGTGCAGAGGTTCTCCATTAAAATGATTTCCCGAATGACAGAGAGGAGTGAGTGGTGACCCTCGCAGCACCGGCAGAGTAGCAGAATAAATAAATAAATTGTCAGTAAACTGCAGCTACTGACAGATGACATCAATCTTCATCAGACAAATATACTGTGCTCTTTTCAGGTCTAGCCTCAAATCGGTGGCACTGAGGCTAGGAATTTGCCACATTAGGAGATGTCAGTGAGTAATAGGCCAGGCAATATGTCTCTAAATGACTTGGTTAACAGTGAACAGTGCATTCTTCAGTGTTTCTCACCAGCTCATTTTAATGCTTATCTGCAGATTCTCCAGTGTGCTTGTTCTCTGCGGGACAGACAGTAATGATGCCCCGAGCTGCTTTGTGACCCTCTGCTCTCTGTCACAGTGGCAAGCTCAGAAACATCAAATGTGCCAATCGAGCCAACTGTGTCAGTATCCCAGAGTGCTCCAGCTTTGCTGTGGTCTGTCCTTCTCCATTTGAAATATGTCATCAAGTTATCATTGAGGAGGGTCCTTTCCTTCTCGTTCTTGTCTGGTTTGCACAGGCATTGACCTCTATTTGAAAATGGGAACTGGAGGTTGGGGGTCTGAAACCCACTGGGATATTTTGGCCAATGTGAGGATCCCAGCAATCACATGGATGGACCCAGGTCTTGAAGTCAGTCACTGAAAGCCACACAGCAGCTAGGAAATGAACCTACAAACTATGAATTCAAAATGCCTTTGCTTGTGCATTTACAAATGTTTTTTTTAAATAAATGAGGCAGTTCTCACTGTATTGGAATCCACAACAATATTATTCCAAGAGGCATCTTTCCTATCCACCAGGAAGAGAACTAATGAAGAAAAAGCTTACATTTATATAGCACCTTTCACATTCTCAGGACCTCCCAATGTGCTTCACAGCCAGTGAGGTACTTTTTAAAGTTGAGTCATTTGTTTTATAACGAATTTCAACAACCAATTTGTGCATAGCAAGCTCCCACAAACAGCAGTGAGATAAATGGACAGACAGTTTGTACTGTTTGATAGAAAATGTTTTGCAAGCACACTGGTAGAACTCCTCTCTTCTTTGAATCTTTTATGCCCACCTGAATTGGCGTTAGCTTAACATGTCGTCCATGAATAGAAATATGCAGAATTATGGGGAAAGAACAAAAAGGGGAATTAATGTATCAAAAACACAGGTAAGGTGGGCTGAATGGAACTTTCTATGCTCTGTTTCAATGGTATGGTGAGAGCTTTGAGACATAGGAAGAAGACAGAGGTACATGGTTTGAGGTACAGGGCCCCATTGAAGATGGAGATGAGAGGAATTTCTTCTCTCAGAGGGTCATTATCTTTGAAATTCTCTACTCCAGAGTACAGTGGAGGCTGGGTCATTTAGTATATTTAAGGCTGAGTTGGACAGATTTTTGAGTCATAACTGAGTCAAGGATTAAGGGGGCAGATAGGAAAGGAGTTAAAGCCACAATCAGACTAGCTATTATGGCAGAGCAGGCTCGAGGTGTCAACTGGCCTACTCCTCTTATATTCTCATCAGCCATGTTCTAGTTGAATGCCCAAACAGGTTTAAGGGCCTCAATGGCCTAGTCCTGTTCCCATGTCCCCAAATGCTAAAATTGTATCACAAAAACATTTTGAATGTTTACCATGTTGTGATGAATTGTCAGAAAGGCAACTACAGTTCCCTACTGTACAGCCTTGGGATTCCCGGGATTCCAAATTCTAATATATAAGTAGTGAAAAGCCCAGCTTAACTCTAAATCCAGAAAGGCATCATCCCAACTGCACTCACCTTAAATTATGCAAATACCACTAAACTGTAGCAAATATCCAGGTAGCTCCTTCTTATAGTTGGCTCTAAAGTCATTAAGTTGCCTCTCACTACCTTGACATGGTGCAGCATAGAGAGCAGAGGTAGGGGTTTTGGAATCTGCCTTCTTGGAGATAGGATCCTCATCCTAAAGGCCCTGAGAATACTGACGGCAGGCAGTTACATGCCTGATTTGGATCTAATCAGATTAGGGCTCCCAGAAATGGCTGTAACAGGCTTCCACCGGCTCTCCTGCCAGGTACAGGGTGACTCCATGGCCATTAACGTCAGCCCCTTGTGTGCTGAGTAGTCTAGTAGGAGCTGGTGATGCTACAATGTGAGTGGACATGTAATGTCAATGTTGGTCTTGGATTAGATGCAGTTTGTTTGTAGGTGGAAAAACTCAGAGAAATTTCAAACATGACTAATAAGGTAGGGTCGAGGGTCTGTTCAGCTCAAGAGCTCTTCAATGCCCTACTTCTGAAGCCTCAATTTATTAACTTGTTGTAATTGTGCAAGAAGCTCTTCATGAAACTTTCCATCAAGCAGTTTCCCGATGAAGCTGTGCACTTGCAATGAGAATAAATGGCAAAAGTGCAAAGCTGAAGGCAATCACATTAAAACCACAGTTTAACCCATATCAGGTGAATGCTGATAGTGTGCTGAGTATTTCTCATGTCCTGAGAGTATGTGACAGGTAACTGTCACTCTTAATGGATCGTTGGGAGGGAATTATACAGGTTTTCAGCTGCTAGAGGCACTGAAAAGGTTAATACTTGGGTAAGATTCACTTTCAACTCAGAGCCTCTGGGTGTCTGATAACAGATAAGACACCCATTATCCTCCTTCCCACTTTAAATGTCCCTCTACTTTTTTCTCTCCTTGTCCAGTATCTTGATGACTGCTCTATTGTCCTCGCCACATTAACAATTTCCAGTTTCCTGGCCTTAACCCTCTTCTTTTCTGCATGAACGTCCAATCTCTCTACAGTTCCATCAGCTATCAGAATGGTTGGAGGACTCCAAATCCTGGAATAAGGTGCTGCTGTGATGGAAAGTGTTGTCTGTATTGCAATCGAGCAGCAATCAATAACCTGCTCACTGACACTCTGTTTGTGTTCTGCCAGGGCCACTCAGCTCCTGACCTCATTACAGCCTTGGGCCAAACATGGACAAAAGAGTTGAACTCAAGAAGTGAGGTAAAAGTGACTGCCCTTGTCAGCAAGGCCAAGTTGACCGAGTGTTGCATCAAGGAGCCCTAGCAAAATTAGAGCCAATGGGAATTGGGGGAAACTCTCCTTTGGTTGGAGTCATACTTAGCACAGAGGAAGATGGTTGTGGTTGTTAGAGGTTAATCATCTCAGTCCCAGGACATCACTGCAGGAGCTCCTCAGGGTCATGTCCAAGGCCCAACCATCTTCAGCTGCTTTACCAATGAGCTTCTTTCCATCATAAGGCCAGAAGTGGAGATGGTCATTGATGATCGCTCAATATTCAGTACCACTTACAACTCCTCAGATCCTGAAGCAGTCCATGTTCATATGCAGCAAGACCTGGACACCATTCAGGCTTGGACTGATAAGTGGCAAGTGACATTAACGCCACAAAAGTGCCAGACAATGATCATCTCCAACAAGAGAGAATCTAACCATCATCCCTTGACATTCAATGACATTACATTGCTGAATGTCCCACTATCAACATCCTGGGGGTTACCATTGACCAGAAGCTGAACTGGACTAGCCATATAAATACTGTGGCTACAAGAGCAGGTCCAAGGCTAGGAATCGTGTGGTGAGTAATTCACCTCCTGATTACCCAAAGTCTGTCCACCATCTTCAAGGCACAAGTCAGGAGAGTGATGGAATACTCCCCACTTTCCTGGATGAGTACAGCTCCAACAACATTCAAGAAGCTCGACACTATCCAGGACAAAGCAGCCCACTCGATCAGCACCCCATTCACCACCTTAAACATTCATTCCCTCCACCATCGACACACAGTGGCAGGAAGAGGGATAGGAAACAATGAAAAAAGGAGAAGTCTCCAGTAGCCTAGAAAAGTGATGGAGAGTGTTGGGGAGACCCCAGGGGTGTGTACCAGCCTGCCAGCTGTTTACCAATAGTGGATCCCCCCTCCCCCAAAACACCAGCCCACACCCCCTCCACTCCCAGTGACTCTGGTGTAACCATCCTCCATTACCAGCACAGTCATCCCAGGAAATGGTTCTAATCTGAAGCTTTTAACTTCAGTCTTGAGTCTGACAGACAATGAAATGTTTTAATGAAAAATATGGACACGGTGAGTTGCTGCAGTGCATCTTGTACATAGTACATACTGTGTACTGTACACAAGATGTACTGCTGGAATTTACCAAGGTTCCTTGAACAGCACCTTCCAAACCCACGACCTCTATATTCTAAAAGGACAAGGGCAGCAGACACGTGGGAACACCACCACCTGTAAGTTCCCCTCCAAAAATCTTACCACCCTGGCTCGGAAATATATCGCCATTCCTTCACTGTCGCTGTGTCAAAATCCCAAAGTTCTCTTCCTAACCGGTTCAAGAAGACAGTTCACTACCACCTTCTCAGGGGTAATTAGGGGGAGCAATAAATGCTGGCCTAGCCAGCGACGAACACATCCTGTGAAAGAATTAGAAGAAAGTCAGACTGGTGAAAATGGCCAGGCCTATGAGATTTAGTGCAGAGAAGTGTGAAGTGATATATTATGATCGGAAAAAAAAGGAGAGGCGATATAAAAAAGGGTTCAACTGTAAAGGGAATGCAGGAACGGAGAGACCTGAGGATATACTCTTTTAAGAAACCTATAAAATTAACTAATAAACAAAATAAACAAACAGCCCCTTAAAGGGACACCGTAACAAAAAGACAAAGCTCCCAAGGAAACTTATCTAATGAAATTAAGATAGTTTCTGGGGCTAATGATGCACTCCAGCCCCTGCGGTGCCCACCAGTCAAGGAAGGCCTCAAGCATACTGATGTACACCACATGCTACCCCTCCAGAGACACTCGGGCATGAATATAGGCACAGAACAGGGCCAGACAGTCGGACGGAACAATCCCCACAGCCTAGGCTTGTTAATGGTCACCTTAGCCAGGCCCAGGAGCAGATGCACAAGGAAGCCTTCTAATCTGCCCACCCCCCGCTCTGCACCGGGGACCAAAGATCAGTAACATGGGGCTGAAGAGCAACCAAAACTTGAGGAGCAGCCCCCTTAAATATAGGTTGCGTCTGGCAACCTATGTACACATGGAACAGCTCTCCTCAAAGCCACAGGCAATACACATGGCCCTGAAAAGCAGGGCAACCTGCTTCATTGCTGGACTCATCATGCCCTCCTTTTAATGCAGGGCCCAGCTACTTACACTCATAGCAACATCTCAGATACAATCATTGTGATGTTATAAATGTTGATGGTTTCAAGAATGCCACTAAATGACAGGTGGGGAAATGACCTACTCCCTACTCTCTCTCTCTCTTTCCCTCTCTCTCTCTCAATTATTTGCAGCAGTGAATTTAGTAGCACCATACAAATTCGGGTGACTGACATTCCAACAGAGAGAGTGATCAGTTCCAAAGTTGGGCACTCACCTTACCCTAACCCATGACCCTAAACAACATACCTTTAACTCAATGAGACCATCCCCACCAAGCCTCACCTCCCACCCCCCACACCCACCCCTTCCTGATAATTGCTGGGTCACATCAGTCAGGGTCACCCACAAAGATCATCGACCACTGTTCTCAGCAACTTACAGTCAACAGTGGCCATCACTGTGATCAGCTGAGGAACTGTAAGGGGACATTAGTAAACTTGCACATTGGATCTCCAAAATGCAAATGTATTCTAATATGATTAACTATGAGATGGTGGATTTGGTAGGAGAAATAAGCCGGCCACCTAGTCCCGAAATGTAAGAGGATAATTGGGGTTGAGGTACAATGGGATCTAGTGCTACAGATATACAAATCATTAAAAGTAAAAGGATGATCTCAGCTGACCTGACCAAAGTTCTAAGGCTGCATTCCCATCATCTCTCATAGATGGAAGTAGCCCAGTCAAAAGTTACATCTCAACAAAGCCACAGATAGTACATTTCTGGAGGAATAGAATTAAATTGCTGAGAACTTATGTTAAACATATATTGAAGTTATTTTGACCACTCTTACAGTTTTGTGCAATGTTCTCCATGTTACCAAAAGGATATACAAAACTGGAGAAAGTGCAAAAAAGGCTGACAAAGATGATTCCAGAACTGAAATAGTACAACAGTCAGGAAAAACTGAATAGGCTGGGACTCTTTTTCTCTGAAAAGAGAAAGACTGAGGAATAATCTAATCAGGGTTTTAAAACAATGAAAGGGCCTGATAGGTTACACTTAGAAAATATATTTCCATTTGTGGGCAAATTCAAAACTAGGAGCCATCAATATAAGACAGTCACTTACTTACTTAGAATTAGCTCCTCTGGTCCTGTGCAGGGCACTGGACATCAAGACTCCGACATCGGCCGTGGTCCATCAAAATCTCTTCTGCTCCAGCCCAGGTGGTGTCCCACCCTTGGAGGTCCTCCTTAACTATATTTCACCGGGTCTTCTTTGGACAGCCCTGTCTTCTTCTTCCATCTGGTGATGTCCATTCTATTGCCAATCTGTACGTACAGGAGGTGAAATTTGTCTCAGTCTCATTCATCCCTCTGTCCTGATGTCCCTCAGGTGCCTCTGACCAGCTTTCTGTAGCATTTCTTCCTTTGCGATGTCTCTCCATGTGATGATTGGGATCTTACATAGGCAGCACTGGTAAAAGATGCCCAATCTACGTGACACCTTTGCTGTTCTCTACCATGTCTCACAGGCATAGACTGTAGTTGGTATAACTATCAAAATAACTTCTTACAACATATTTTCCAAATAGTTTCTCACTCCTTTCAATTTTTTCTTACTCTAGGATTACTGTATTCTGCTCAAAGATGAAAATAAAACTGATTAGGGATTTGTTGGGTCTGGTGCGGTAAGATTAAAATCCAGGGGCATTTCTTTTGGGAGAATCTGGGACGTTGTTACATTCATATTTCTCTTAAATTAGGCAGAACTTTTGAATAGTTTTTTCTCTTCTGCTTTTATAAAAGCCCCTCTCAGACACAGGGAAGAATATTGCACAGCAGGGAATTGGTCTTCCATCCCTTAGCGAGTGATAAGAAGACTTGCTTTTCCTGCTGTAACCAAATTGGCTGTGAACTAATGCAGGTTAATGGAGCATGGATGTTCTCATCCTGCCACTTTCATTCACACACATTCAGATGGAAGGTGCTGTTTTATATGTTGGCTGTGAAGGCCAACAAAAATGAAAATGTCACTTTGAATCACACACTAAATGGCACTGATGAGTCACTGCGACAATATGCCGTGCCCTACAGTGGTTGGTAGGGGAGCAGTGCAATAATGTGGTTCTGTGTTCATGACTACATCTGTTTAAAACACTGGCATTTGGCAGGCATTGCAGGAGCCCAGGGATGAGTTGAATTATCACTGCCTGATTGGGTAAAAGAAGCACGCTATCTCATCCAGCGGCTGCCTGTCACTGCAGGTAGCTATCACATGCTGAAGTCAACGGGCTGTTTAGATATAACAATATTTTCACAAAAACACGAGTCACCCCATTGACTCCAAAGCTTCCTCCATGGAATTAAAAATGGATGTGCGTCTCCAGTGATTTGTGTCGCCAACTTTGATTGTGATTTAATTATCAGTGATGTTTCTTTAATGAGAAATGATCACAGTGCCCTGTGTAAATGTAGAGTTCAGTCACGAAACAAGGTAGGACAAGGAGATGTCTGCACTCTGGGCTTTAGGAAAAAGGAGGGATAGAGAGCGAGTGGACATGTGAAAGGAAACAGGAAAGAAAGCAAGCAGGGAATTAAACAAAACTTAATAATAAATGAATAGTTGACAGTCATTGAACAGAACACGTCAAAGAGCAGTAAGTTACAATGAAGATTCCTCTCAGAGGTAAAACAGATGATTCAATTCAGATTACAGTGAACTGATAAGTTCTAATTTTAAAATGCGCCTTTTGCTTCTGAATTCATATCTGGTTCATTGTGTCTGTTTCATGGTTAATTTTCCTCACACACTGCTAATGATATTATATAAAAAAAAGACTGTTTGCACACTAAGGGTCTTTTGTAGGTTTGCTCACATCCTATGAGATATATAAAGCATTTTGGAATGTTGTCCAGTTTACATCATGACAGAACGGACATTAAAAACATACTATGTAGATTCACCAGGATGAAGCCGGGGCAGGGAAACTAATTATAAGATGAGACCAGAGACAATGGGACAAGTTACACTGGAGTAGAGAGGTGATATTTAACCATTTGCTTTATAAATTAAGACAGTTTTTGATTGAATGAACACTGAAAAATAAGTGGCTCAATCAAAACCCCCGAAATAAAATTCTCTGACAGGAATGGATGTAGGATTTCTCCACTCTCTTTCAGAGTACAAATGGTCAAAGATCAAGCGAGACACTTTTTTGACTTCAGACAGGATAAGGTTTACCAGAAAGAATGCTGCAACTTCTGAAACAACATTTTCAATTGAGCAGAACTCAAAGCCAAGTATTGATCAAGTTCCTTGTTCTTGGGAGAATGAAGAGTCCACTCATCATCGTCTTGCCTTGATGTTGCTTATGGTTCTCCCATAGGACCTTGTAGAATAAGCGGTTTTATATTTTTATCCTTCAAAATCTGATGCTTAACATCACACCAGATTTGGACATTCTTTGAATTCTAACTCTAAGGAATTTCTTATCAGTCTTTCAGACTTTGTTTTCTTTGTTTTGCTCCAGTCAGCACAGTTTTCAGTTTTTCAGCTCTTGTAGCTTACAAAGGCCAGTCTTGCTGACACATCCTCCATGCTGTCTCAGCAGAACTCCATTCTGTCCGGAGGTAGTGGGCAAAAATCCCAGGATCCTTGGCATCATTGCATCAGCATTCAGATTTTGCTCAAGTTGACAGTTCTGTTTTCTTACCAAGGGTTTTATTCTTCTTCTTTTAAAATCAAGTGTTAAAAATCTATACTTTAAAGCGCAAAACTCCTCCAGTGATGAGGGTCCGTCATTTTAAAACCCTCACCGTGTGAAATTTCAGAGGAATTGATTTAGGCTCTAGCTTCTTCATTCTGCAAGAGTTATGGAGATGGATAGAAAGAATGACATCAACACTGAGGGCCAGAGAGAATGAAAGTACAGTGGCAGGTAGCTGGAAATCATCTATGTGCAACAGAGTCAGTCACGGACCAATGAGCAATGATGCCGGATGGCGTGAGATTGCATGGTGAAAAGTCCTGACACTCAACATTCCCCTGTCACAAAGTGGACTTGCACCATATCACTGTTCACTTTGTCATTTATTTTATTTCAGTCAATGACGATTTGCTTGTTGCTGTGCAACACTGTGGCCCAGATTCTCATCACAACAGAGAGCCTTGAGTTGTGGCAAAAATGGTGCAATTGGCCAAAAATCATGAGTCCCGCCCCTGAACATGGCATTTCCCATTTTCATAGGGTTGGGAATGGGGCAGGGCACATTTCACACATACGCCATTGAAATCATCACCTGCCTCCATCAAAGTGGGATTTTAGTAGGCCAGGAGTGTGAAACACAACATGTGCAAAATAGACCATGTAAGAGCAGGTCTGAGCCTACCAGGGGAGATGGTGGCACAGTGGCATTGTCACTGGACTGGTATTCCAGAGACCCAAGGTAATGCTCTGGGGACCTGGGTTTGAATCCCACCACAATAGATGGTTAAGTTTGAATTCAACAAAAATCTGGAATTAAAAGTTTAATGATGACCATGAAACATTGTTGATTGTCATAAAAACCCATCTGGTTCACTAATGCCCTTTAGGGAAGGAAATCTGCTGTCCTTGCCTGGTCTGGCCTACATGTGACTCCAGACCCACAGAAATGTGGTTGACTCTTAAAATGCCCTCTGAACAAGGGCAATTCAGGATGGGCAATAAATGGTGACCTAGCCAGTGACAGCCATATCCCACAAACAAATTTTTAAAAAACTTGGATTAATTTGGATATTCCTTTGGATATGGTCCTGGAACACTTTTAAGGGAGGTAAGCTGCCCTTTGGAATTGTTAAAAGAAGGCATATATGTGAGCAAAAAGTGCATAAACTCATTAATGTCACACTCATTGGAAGTGTCACCACACCTATAAAAAATCAACTGTCAAAACTGTCAGAAGAGCCTGTCAAAGGGAGCAGTGAAGCTGTCAATGTACTTAAAAGTGCCAGCTTTTAAATCTTTGACAAAAATGTCTGGAGTGTTTTAAAAAAGTGATTGCTTGCTATTTCACTCTGCCTGTTGACATAAGCCTGGAAGTTTCCATTACCAGATTAGTGCTACATGACTGATTTCACAACCATCCACTATCACAGTAGGTTAACTGCCAGTTCAGAGTTTAATTGACAGCTACAGGTGGTTACAGACCCTATGATGTGGGTCTCTTGATGTAGGACTATGGATTCCAATGCCTGTTGTTAGGGATTGTGCACTTGAATGAAATGTTTGCTGTTTTAAGTCTTTATTTAGTTGAAGGAATTTAAATGCAGTAATTTTCTTTTTCAATATGATGAACCCTGCAGTAGATATTTAGTACTTTATTTTATAGAACTTCATTTATCTCATCTCTTCATGTGTCCTGAGGTCTGTCCATGGTGGAGTTGGTGATTTGGCATGGTAATTTTAAGGACAAAGGGTGATTGGGGGAGGCATGGGTTTGCACTAAGTTGGCATGGGAGTATAAAGGGTCATGAGGCTTGGGAGGAGCGCCATAAGTTGACATAGGGGTAGGTGAGGGGCATAAGTTGACATGGGTTGGCATGAATGGAGCATGGGGAGTGTGTGGGTGAGGACTTGAGGGATGCTTTATGTTTTATTCTTTATTTTTAAATTTTGGACACAGTGTCAGATCCCTGAGGCAGGCCTCCTGTCCAGTGCCCCTCCACACCGGTTTCAAGCTAAGGTCTTCCCAGGTTGCCTGCTTGGCCTTCTCATCCAATACACACAAAGGTTGGAGGGACCCTTCGACCCCTCCCCCACTCCCAAGGCCAAAAATCTGATGTTTGGGCAGCCATTTTTAAAGGCCAGGTTCACGGAGCTGGGAATTTTCCTGACCCTTTGCACCTGACCAAGGGGTGAAAACCTGAAACAAAAACAGAATTACCTGGAAAAACTTAGCAGGTCTGGCAGCATCGGCGGAGAAGAAAAGAGTTGACGTTTCGAGTCCTCGAACTGAGTGAATATTAGGAGAGGGGTGAAATATCAGCTAGTTTAAGGTGTGGGGGGATGTGGAGGAGACAAGTGGGGTGGGGGTGTGGTTGTAGGGACAAGCAAGCAGTGATAGGAGCAGATAATTAAAAGATGTCACAGATAGAAGAACAAAGAGGTGTTGAAGTTGGTGATATTATCTAAACGAATGTGCTAATTAAGAATGGATGGCAGGACACACAAGGTACAGCTCTAGTGGGGGTGGGGTGGAAAGTCTAGCAGGGCATAAAAGATTTAAAAATAATGGAAATAGGTGGGAAAAGAAAAATCTATATAAATTATTGGAAAAAACAAAAGGAAGGGGGAAGAAACAGAAAGGGGGTGGGGATGGAGGAGGGAGTTCAGGACCTAAAGTTGTTGAATTCAATATTCAGTCCGGAAGGCTGTAAAGTGCTTAGTCAGAAGATGAGGTGCTATTCCTCCAGTTTGCGTTGGGCTTCACTGGAACAATGCAGCAAGCCAAGGACAGACATGTGGGCAAGCGAGCAGGGTGGAGTGTTAAAATGGCAAGCGACAGGGAGGTTTGGGTCATTCTTGCAGACAGACCGCAGGTGTTCTGCAAAGCGGTCGCCCAGTTTACGTTTGGTCTCTCCAATGTGGAGGAGACCGCATTGGGAGCAACGAATGCAGTAGATTAAGTTAGGGGAAATGCAAGTGAAATGCTGCTTCACTTGAAAGGAGTGTTTGGGCCCTTGGACGGTGAGGAGAGAGGAAGTGAAGGGGCAGGTGTTACATCTTTTGCATGGGCATGGGGAGGTGCCATAGGTGGGGGTTGAGGAGTAGGGGGTGATGGAGGAGAGGACCAAGGTGTCCCAGAGGGAACGATCCCTATGGAATGCCGCCAGTGGGGGTGAAGGGAAGATGTGTTTGGTGGTGGCATCATGCTGGAGTTGGCGGAAATGGTGGAGGATGATCGTTGAATGCAGAGGCTGGTAGGGTGATAAGTGAGGACAAGGGGGACCCTATCATGTTTCTGGGAGGGAGGAGAAGGCGTGAGGGCGGATGTGCGGGAGATGGGCCGGATACGGTTGAGGGCCCTGTCAACGACCGTGGGTGGAAAACCTCTGTTAAGGAAGAAGGAGGACATGTCAGAGGGACTGTTTTTGAAGATAGTATCATCGGAACAGATGTGACGGAGGTGAAGGAACTGAGAGAATGGGATGGAGTCGTTACAGGACGCGGGGTATGAAGTGCTGTATGTCAGGTAGCTGTGGGAGTCGGTAGGCTTGTAATGGATATTGGTGGACAGTCTATCACCAGAAATTGAGACAGAGAGGTCAAGGAAGGGAAGGGAAGAGTCAGAGATGGACCATGTGAAAATGATGGAGGGGTGGAGATTGGAAGCAAAATTAATTAATTTTTCCAGGTCCCGATGAGAGCATGAAAGAGCACCGAAGTAATCTCGAAGTACTGGAGGAAGAGTTGTGGGAGGGGGCCGGAGTAGGACTGGAACAAGGAATGTTCCACATACCCCAGAAAGAGACAGGCTTGGCTGGGACACATAGCCACACCTTTTATTTGGAGGAAGTGAGAGGAGTTAAAGGAGAAATTGTTTAGTGTGAGAACAAGTTCAGCCAGACGGAGGAGAGTAGTGGTGGATGGGGATTGTTCGGGCCTCTGTTCGAGGAAGAAGCTAAGGGCCCTCAGACCATCCTGGTGGGGGATGGAGGTGTAGAGGGAATGGACATCCATGGTGAAGAGGAAGCGGTTGGGGCCAGGGAACTGGAAATTTTTGATGTGTTAGGGTGAAAACCTGAGCCTGTCTGTCTACAAGCAGTCTCCCCTTTCCCAGCCCCACGTAGTCATTGGGATCTGAGACCAGTTTTAATGTTAGAAAAAGTATGCATATGTCCTCTTTAACACTTTGATAACTATATGGTGCAGTTCAACTTGGGAATATTGCATGGCTCCATAATTTTTTTTATAGTTTGCTGCTGAGGCAGAGGCTGTTCGGCCCATTGTTCCTGTGCCGACCCATTACGAGAACAACACAGAAACACACCCCTATTGATCTGTACTCACCTCATTGCCCTGTATCTACCTCGGATTGAAATATGTATTTAATAACCTCTGCCTGCAGCACAGTGTCCAAGAGCAACAAGCAAGGAGTTATTGATTGAAATAAAATAATTATCCACACAGACGAGAATGGGGGAAAATTGAACCTTCATGAAAGCAGAAAACGAGCAATAACACATCGACAATCCCCTCTCCACGATAACTGATTTTCAGTAATTCCCCTCTCCACTGTGACTAATTTTTGACAATCCCCTTCCCCTCAGTGACTGATTTACGACAATCACCCTCCCCATTGTGACAGATTTTTGACAATCCCCCTCCCCACGTTGACTGATTTTCAACAATCCCCCTCTCCACGTTGACTGATTTTCGACAATCCCCCTCTCCAGTGTGACTGATTTTCAACAATCCCCCTCTCCACAGTGACTGATTTTCAACAATCCCCCTCTCCAGTGTGACTGATTTTCAACAATCCCCCTCTCCAGTGTGACTGATTTTCAACAATCCCCCTCTCCACTGTGACTGATTTTCAACAATCCCCCTCTCCAGTGTGACTGATTTTCAACAATCCCCCTCTCCAGTGTGACTGATTTTCAACAATCCCCCTCTCCACTGTGACTAATTTTGAACAATCCCCCTCTCCAGTGTGACTGATTTTCAACAATCCCCCTCTCCAATGTGACTGATTTTCAACAATCCTCCTCTCCACAGTGACTGATTTTCGACAATCCCCTCCCTTAAGTGACTGATTTTCAACAATCCGCCTCTTGCCTGACACTGATTATTGATAAACCCCCACCACCCCAGTGATTGATTTTCAGCACTCCCACTCTCCAAAGTGACTGATTTTAGAAAATCCCTCCCTCCACATGAACTGATTTACAACAATCCCCCTCCCCATTGTCACAGATTTTCAACAACCCGCCTCTCCACGTTGCCTGATTTTCGACAATTCCCCTCTCCCATGTGACTGATCTACAACAACCTTCCCCTCTCCACAGTGACTGATTTTCGACAAAATCCACCTCTCCTCAGTGACTGATTTTCGACAATCCCCCTCTCCACAGTGACTGATTTTCGACAACCTGCCTCTCCGCTGGAAGTAATTTTTGACAGTCCGCCTCTCCACTGTGAGTTATTTCTGTCAATCCCCTTCTCCACATTGATTAATTTTCGGCAACCCCTCTCTCCACAGTGACTGATTTTCGACAATCCCCCTCACCACAGTGACTGATTTTCGACAATCCCCCTCTCCACAGTGACTGATTTTTGACAATCCACCTCTCCCCAGTGACTGATTTTCAGCAATCCCCATTTCCACAGTAACAGATTTTTGTCAATCCCCCTGCCCACAGTAACTGATTTCCGGCAATGCCCCTCTCCACTGTGAATGAGTTTCACAGGCAACCTGTCTCTCCACGGTATCTGATTTTCCACAATCCCCCTCTCTACGGTTTCTGATTTTTGATAATCCCCCTTTCCGCTGTGACTGATTTTTGGCAATCCCTCTTCCCACAGTGACTGATTTTCGACAACCCCCCTTCTCAACAGTGACTGATTTTTGACAATCCCCCTCTCCACAGTTACTAATTTTTGACAACCCCCCCTCCACTGTGACTGATTTTTGACAGTCTGCCTCTCCACGGAACTAATTTTCGGCAATCTGCCTCTCCACTGTGATTGATTTTCAGCAATCTGCCTCTCCATGGAACTGATTTTCAGCAATCTGCCTCTCCACAGTGACTGATTTTCAGCAATCAGCCTCCCCACAGTAACTTATTTTTGACAATCCCCCTCTCTGCTGTGACTTACTTCCCTCTCCATTAACTTCAATTTGTATGATAATCAGGCGATTATAAAGCAGCTGATTTGCTATCGCCTGTGCAATTTTGCTGTCAGAACCAGCCCCCAAAATAGAAGCAACATCAAGTTCTATTAAGTGAAAACTGATTCTGTATTTAATCATCATTATTAAAATAAAGGCAACGCTTTCTGAATTTGGAGCCACAGGTGACCCTGTCTATGATCTGAATTTTAAATTACTCATGATAAGGCCCTTGCTGTGATACAGTCTAGTCTTCCAAAGTGAGCTTTCACTGAACATTGTTACTCTGTGTTTGAGTGCAGCACAGTTTACAGAATAGCAGTATATAAATGCAACTTCATTCATTGTCAGGTGGAATTTTCCCACTTTATGGTCTAGTAATGCTGAAGAATGAAGCCAACTAATGATGACTGTGTTTGCCCTTCATGTACCTCACAGACAATTTGAATCTGCCTTGACCATGCAGCCTTTCTACTTATCAATGACATATTAGGATGAGTTTTAAATTGATCGCCCTGGTGTCACCAGGTATGTGGCACAGCCTGAAAATGGTGCCCTTGCTCATTTTACATCAGGATTCTGGCCACCATCTTCAAAGGGTCCTTGCTCTGGATGTCCAGAGCACCTGCCTGTGTCATGTGATGGACCATTTTAATATTCAAATAGGAAAGAAAGAAAAAATGCATTTATATGATGCCTTTCATGATCTCAGGGTACCCCAAAGCACTTTACAGCAATTAGGCACCTATAAAGTTCAGCCACTGTTGTAAAACAGGAATTATGACACAGCAAGCTCCCGCACATAGTAATCTGGTAATGAGTAGATAATCTCTTTTAGTGATGTTGGTTGAGGGATAAATATTTACCAAGACAGTGGACTTCAAATAATGGCTCTGAGAACTTTCATCTCCCCCTGACCCAGAAGGAAAGAACAGTCTGGACCAGCACTCTTATTTCCCAGGTTTTTCTGGTGTCTCATGCTAAGGTATACGAGACCAGTTCAAACTGGTATTCTTATTTTCCAGGTTTTATTGGGAAAACTGTGGCTTCAGTTTAACGTCTCATCCAAAAAATGTGTCACTTGACATCTTTAGGATTCCAGTAACAGTTTTAACAGACACCTGGGCAGAGTGTACACTGTGCAGGCTCTGCCCATTTTCACCAGGGGGTACGGCAGAAGAAGCACCAAAAAGTACGTTTAGAATTATTTTGGTGGGGCACGAAGGCGTGGGCCCCATAAAAATAATGCGAGCCACTGCCAACCTGCACCTCCTCCCTCTCACCATTGCCTCCAGCCCCCCACCTTCCTGTCGGGTCAACCTTTTGCCTGCCCGACATCACCCCAGTCTTGGAGCTGGCAGGCAGTAGTAGATCACTTGCTTGGCATTGGCAGCAGGCAACGGGGCCTGGCCCTCCACACGACAGGGCCCCACTCCAGCAGGACTAGGCACTGGTTGGTAGTTAAGGTCTACTCCATTGTGCCCCAGCACCAGAGTCGTCACGTAATGGGGCAATGGTAGTATCGATCCTGTGGAGGTGTGGAGTCTGTGTGGAACACATTTTCAGCAAGTAGCAGAAGAGAGGTGAGTTACATTCCCACTTTCCTCAACAATTTCATGATAAAAAAATATATTATATAACACAGGCTGATGTTTCTTATTCGATTTTATTGCATCCAGTTTTGCTGTTAATGAAAAGTTTATCATTATTAGACCACATTCCATAAAAAGATGCTGACTCTCCCAGAAAGGTTCCTGAATCTCTGTATGAGTCAAGAGGAATAAATGAAAACTGCTGTCTCCACAGGACTCTCCCATTCTTCATCACTAAGACATCAATGTGTCCCTGTTGAAAGTGGAAAGGCAAATATTTCTAATTAAATATAGATCACAGACACAAGTAATATGAAATAAGATACAGTGTAATAATTAACTCTTAATGTTCCTTAATGAAATAAAATTATTGCTTGTATAGAGGGCACTATTTGAATAATATGTTATCCTATGCCTGTGTGCATTCTCATCAACCCTTCCAGTTATAATTCCTATGTCAACATTTATAATGGGATCAGTCAGTGTAAATTTGTCACACTATGGCATTGGCAGGGGGTGTAATTATAGCACTATGGATTTACATAGCTTCCAAGAGTAATATATATAATTTACAGTGGAGGGAAATGGACCCCGGAAGTGCAAAATATTTTAGTTGACGGGCAATATGATCAGCGCAGGCTTGGAGGGCTGAAGGGCCTGTTCCTGTGCTGTACTTTTATTTGTTCTTCATTCTTTGTACAACAGAAATATGAAACTTAAAAATTGGAGATTGAATCATGCCTTCATGGTCTGGTCTGATTACCTGCCAACCTCTAACCCTACTTCACCTGAAAACTTCACTTGGTCTGTACTCTTGGGATAGGCTTTCAGCCTCCAGCCTGGTGCAAACAAGATGGTAGCTCTCAAAAAAAATTGAGAATTGACTTATCTCGCCCCCACCATCACTTGCAGCCACCACAATTTTCCCCACCACAAGAGGAAGGCAGAAAACAAAACTCATGATAAATGTACATTTGATAAATGAGTTTGACATAAATTGGCTCCAGAACTCTGAAACCCAATTGTTAAGTTATACTTCATGAAATAATGCACAGAGAAGGACAGATCACCATAGCCAACTTGAAGATAGTAAGAACTGGACTCTGTGTTGTTTGGAGCAACAGGCAATTTGACTTCATACAAAAACAAAATAATGTAGATGCAGGACATCTGAAATAAAAACAGAAAATGCTGGAAATGCTCAGCAAATCAAGCAAGTCTGTGGAGTGGACACAAGTGGATATTTCAAGTGTAAACTCTTCCTCAGGCTCCACACATTCAGGCAAGGGCACCGGCAGGTCACTTTTTCCTGGCTGGCTGACAGTGTGGTGCCGGGGCAAGGGCTGCACGGCGGCTGGAGCGAGTTGGGTGGTGGGTCGGGGAGGGGAGCAAGGCAGCGGAGAATTTATGAACCTGTTTCTTCGTGTAAAGTCAACTTACAAAGTCACTTCATAAACAAAATTATTATGGTGGGAATTATTCCTAAATCACTTATTAAAGGGGTAGACTTTATCCTGGGTAATGATTTGGCTGGTGGAAACAGTAATGTGGCAACAGCTGCATTGCACAGGCAGTTGGTTATGCTGACCTTAACCAACCTCAGAAAATTACTGTGGCTAAAAATGAAATTTATTGCAAGTAACAAGCAATTGCAGGAAAACCTAATTAACATAGAAAACCAACTCTTATATGTGAAAGAAGAGATTGCGAATGAGGAACGAGAATTGGTGAGAACAATTAAGAATCAGTCACAGAGAGTAGAACACTTGACTGAGGACTTGAAATGTCTAAATGATAAACTTATAGAAGCAATTTTAACAAAAGTCAATCTTCAGTTAAAACTTGGTGAACTTCAAGCATCAGTAGCCACCATGAAATATTGTGGAAAATGCCTTGAACAAGAAAAGGAATTGGTGGTAACTCAGATTAATTGGTTGAATGTAGAATTAAAAAGCAAGACTAATGAACTGTTAGAACTTCAGGGAAAGAGCAATGAGATTCCCGAAATGAAATGCAAACTGGAGAAGATGAAGGGGAATGTGTGCAGTATAGAGCGTCACTGTTCTAAAGTTGTTCTTGTGAATAAAACTTCCTTGCTGAATTGTGGCCCAGTCGAGCAAAGAACTTATCCAGATAATATTACCGATGTGTCAACTCCGGTAATGGGCAGGACAAACACAACAAAAGTGCCTGCAGAATTGGAAATCAAGAATAGTCAATAAAAAGGATTGAAATTGTAACGTGACCTTTCCAAGCCAATGAGCAGAGACAATAATTTACATGTGCTTGGCAGTGCTAACACACAAGACCCAGCAGCTAGAATCCAGACAAGTGGACAGTTTTCAAAAGATCATTCAAAACCGGTAGAGGAGGGGCATGATATAGTTTGTGGATTATGCAAAAGAGTTGAAGGGTTAGAATGAACTATGAAACTCCAGAGGGAGATAGTAATTGACATTGCTCAAAAAGAAGTGTGAAAGATCTGTTTAAAATGGGATTGGGAGAAACAACAAGATCGTAAAAGGTGTAAAGCAGGAGTGCAAAACCCTCTTGTGTGAACATTGAAAAGCAGTTCAACAACATCCTTGAAACGGCAAAAAGAGATTTCGATCAGAGAAGAAATGATATGTTAATGCAAAAAAAATGCCATTATGACTTTGCTAAATCGAAATGAGAATTTACCGCATTTGAGTTCGGAAAATGAGTTTGAGGATGGAATTACACCTACAGCAAACGAAAAGGATGATTGTACTGTGGACTTAAATGAAACGTTCTTTGCTGAGTTAAAGACTGGGAATAAGAGGAAAAAGAAACACAAGGGTTGAGTTATGATAATGTTATGATATACAAATTCTGCTGGTCTTGTTACATTTATGGACTTTTGCTTAAACCTTTGTAATTGTTGAATATGATGTGTAGCTGTGAAATAAGATAGAACATTTATTTATATAGTATGTAATAAACTATTATTAGAGATTTATGATGTTAGGTTTGTGTGAGGTGGATGTAAGGCCATTGTAGAGAAACCTTCACTGGTGTGAAGCTTTCTTTCTTTCAAAGGGTTGGGGATTAGGAACTAGAGATAGTTTCAGTATGATATATTTGTATTTGTGGGTGTTAGGAATGACTTATAGCTTTAATTTTAAGTTTACTTTGTATTCCTGTATTTGTGTGTTAAGAAAGGGGGAACTTGAGTTTTAATTTCACTTTAAAAGATGCCTGCATTATAATGTTGTTTATGATTCTTGAAGGAGAGTTAAAACAAACACAAGGTAGAAAAAAACTGGGCTGTTGCCTAGCAACAGGAGGCCCACACAGGGACAGAGAAACCAAAAGCAGTTTGAGTTCAGTTGGTGATTATGCTCTAAGGTTGGAAGCAGCTGCCAGGAGAAGCTGGACAGGAGGGAGCTGTAAGAAGCAGGTTTTCCCAAAGAACAGAAGAAGGGGCGGCCCATGAAGACCTTCTAGTCAAAGGAAAAAAACAGGAATCTGGAAAATGAAGTTAAATGAAGTTAAGAGTGAGGAGCAGAGAAAGGCTCCGAGCTTAAAGAGAAGAAGCTGCAGGATGCAGATGTAAAACAAAATAGGCTTGCGAGAAGCCAGAAGATTCAAGGATATAACTGAATATCTTTATTATGGGCATGTGAAGCAGTGGTGTTCTGTTGGCATGGCTGAGTACCTGAGAGAGTGCATGGAAGGCAAAGCTTGAATGCACATGATGATCTAGAGGAGAGGAACCTTGGATGGAGAGTTTGAAACCCTGGAGTTGGATCCTTGTGGAAGGCATCCAAGAGAAAGCATTGTTTGGGAGAAGATTCCAAAGTGGGTTCTTTCAGAGTAGAGATTGGAAACTCTAATGTGAAAGGTGGAATTCAGTGAGACCGGTTGGCTCATGGTGTGACAAGTGTCTGAGGGGGGTTGAGGAGAGATCCATAGCATCTGTTTGGAGTGGTATCTGTCACTTGGTTTCAGAGTTTGGTGTGCCTGACCGTAGGTCAGCTATTGGTTTACATGGACTGTGTACTTACTGGGAACATGAGAGTATAGGATAGCTTTTGCAACTTGTGCTACCCATACAAATCTATAGATAATATATATAAAGATCTATAAAGATATAGTCATGGGTGAAGGAGTATTGTAATATAATTTATCATGTTTAATAAATATTTTATTATTTTGTTAGAAGTTCATCAGCTCATCCCTGTGACTCTGTTCAGTAGCCGCCCTTCATGTTTCAAAATAAAAAATAAAAGTTAGGATCTATCCAGCTGAGTTCCACCCTGGGATCGGGCTTCTCAGGGGTAACCTCAGCTGGGATCATAACAGATCAAGCTAACAGTGCAACCTTGTAGTGACTGCACATAAGCTGAGAGGACAGTCTGCAGCCCAGTGACCAAAGCTGCCCCCAGTCAGTCAGGTGCAGTGGGGCGGAGGTAGGTGGGGTTTCGGGCAGCCATACAGCGCACCAAACTCTGACCATCCATGTGGTGGCCAGCACTCTCCGGCATGCGTTAAGGGGCCTTGAGACAAAGCCAGAGCCGCACACGTAACCATGAGAGGTTCCTAGGAGACAAATGCTAACCTATGCATCTCTCTCTTTTATCCTGCAGGAGAAGTACATCAAGAGCATGGAGCTTGGTGACCTAGCTGTATGCCTCATGGCTTACAGGGAGTGGAGATGAAGGAGAAGAGAGTGACTGAGACCCCTGGCTGGGCAGAGAGAGGAGCAGCACCCTCAGGAAGAAGAGGCGGCTGGGGCTCCTGTGCGCTCTGCTGAAGAGCCATCGATAGTCGGGGCGAAGCTAGACCCAAGGCCTACAGATGGCGCTTGCCAATCATGCAGATGACCAGGAACCAGTGTTGCAGAAGACTGCACATTTCCATGGAACAGGTTGGTCACATACTGCACGATTTGGAGCCATCGAGACTTGGAGGGCATTCACTGCCCATGGCTGTGAAAGTGACCATGGCGTTGAATTTCTACACCAGTGGCTCCTTCCAGGGCTTGACAGGTGACATCTGTGGGATTTCACAAGCCTCCACATGTGTTCCATCCAGGAGGTCACAGACACCATATTCATAAAGGCACACAGCTTTGTATGTTTCATCCAGGATCAGGAAAGTCAGGAAGCAAGAGCGCTGGGATTTGTGTAGATCTCTGGTTTCCCACAGGTGCAAGGTACCATCAACTGCACTCACATGGTGCTCAGATCTCCATGGCTACAAGAAGATAACTACACCAACCACAAAGGCTTCCACTCATTGAATGTTGAACTGGTGTGTGACCAACACAAATGCATCCTACAGACCTACGCATGGTTTCCAGGGAATGTCCACGACTCCTACATTCTTAGTGGGTCTCAGATCCCTGACATCTTCCAGGGTGCATAGAGACTGCAGGGTTGGCTCCTTGAGTATAAGGGCGGAAGCCTTGGCTGACAATGCCTGTACAGTGGCCTCAGACTGCAGCAGAGAGAATGTACAATAAAATAAGGCTTATGCTGCAGCTCACACTTTGGTGGGGCAAACCATTGGGATGTTGAAAATGAGATTCCAGTGTCTGGACTGGTCTGGTTGAGCAATACAGTCCACAGGGGGCATCATGCATCATCATCGCCTGCTGCACCTTTCACAATGTGACGCTGCAATGGGGGAGGAACTGCCTGGGGAGGAGATGGAGGAGCTGCACATATCCTCCGATGTGGAGGACTTTGGGGATGAGGTCCTCGAAGGTGAGGATGATGATGCTGAGGCCATCGTGTTGTTTAGACAAGGCAGGCATGCAGGTGGGCCCTCATAGCTGCTAGATTCATGGAGGATGATGATGATGTGCAGTGAGGAAATTCCATAGATCCTCACATTGCATCTGTGAACATTTGACTCCTGCCTGCCTGTGATAAGGCTTCTGTCATGCATTCCAGGAGGATGATGATGCTATGCAGTGTGGACACTATATTGTAATGACCGCAGCTGTGTTTACCCCTGGACAAGCCTGATCCCTGGTTGGAACCTGGCTTGATAGATCTTAACTTTTATTTGTTTGTTTAAATACATGGAAAGTGGCTACTGAACAAAGTCACTGGAGTCAGCTAATGAACTTATAACAAAAGAATGAAACACATTTAGCAAGAAAAGATGACTTATATTACAATACTCCTTCAGCCACAACAATACCTTTACAGATATATACAGATTTGTAAGGAAAACACAAGTTACAAAAGCTATCTTATACTCTGATGTTCACAGTAAATACACAGTCCATGTAAACCAATAGGCACCCTGTGAGCATCACACTCTGAAACCAAGTGACAGACGCCACCCCAACCAGATGCTATGGATCTCTCCTTGACTTCCCCCAGATGCTTGTCACGCTGTGAGCCAACCGGTCTCAATGCACTCCATCTTTCACCCAAGGGTTTACAACCTCTACTCTCCGCTCTCTCAGTTTGGAATCTTCTCCCAAACAACATTTTCTCTCAGACGTCTTCATAAAGGCCCACTTCCAGGGCTTCAAGCTCTCTTTCTGATGTTCCTCTCCCCTGGGTCACCACATGCATTCAAGCTGTCTTCCATGCACTCTCTCTCATCGACTCAGCCATCACCAGTACAACACTGCTTCACATGCCCATAGCAAAGAGTTACAGACCTTCAGTTGTCTCTTTGGACCTTCTGGCTTCTCACAAGCCTGTATATTGCTTTAAATCTGCTTCCTGCAGACTTTTCCCTTTAAGCTTGAAGCTTGGAACCTTTCTCTGCTCCTTACTCTTAACTTCACTTAACGGGACCTTTTCCAGGTTTCTGTCCTCCTTTGGATTAGAAGGTCTTCTTGGGACTTTCTCCTGTTTCCTGTAACCTGATTCTGCAGTTTCCTCTCCTGTCCAGCTTCTCTTGAGTCTTGGCTTCATCTTCAGTTTGAGACTTGCTATCTGCCCCTCTGCTCCAATCACTTCCTGGCAGCTGTTTATAACTGAACTCAAACTGCTTCCTCTTTAGTTTTTTTTTGTGTGTGTAAAAGTGAAACGAAAACTCAACTTGACCTTTTCTTAACACACAAATACAGAAGTACAAATCAAAATTAAACGTTGTGCTGCATCTTACCTATGTCGGGTGGGCTAGGCGGGAACGGGTGGGGGTGGGCGCAAAGCCTGTTGCTGCCTGTGATCAGCCGTGCACCGCCATTTTAGGTGGGTGGTCCAATTGAGGCCCGCCCAGCGAAATGCAGCTCAGCGCTACCCATACGGGCGGGGGGAGGAGGGAGAGTCTCCCTCCGTGCCTCAGGGAGGTTAAGTTGATGAAAAAATTTTGTTATAAATAAAGTACAAAATTATTTAAACATGTCCCCACATGTGACAGTGTCACATGAGCTGGGATTTGTTTGTCAAGTTCACAAAATTTATTTATTAATTTTATTAAACCTTCAGGAAACCTCATCCCACCTGTGGATGAGGTTTCCTGGAAAATGCTAAGGCCGCTTGGGCTCTTTGCCTGCCGCCAACGTTAAAGTTGGACAGGCAGCGATGTTAAAGATGTTAATCGGCCTTTGACAGTTCGGCAGGAGCGCAGCTGGCTCCAGTGCACATCCGCCCAACACAATATCGGAATGATGTGTGACGATGTCGGGACACACGCCTTATGCCACCTCGCGTCATTTTGCGCGTCAGCATGTTAGGCCCGCCCCTGCATGCCGATGGTAATAGCCTGGCCATTAAAGCTGAAACTCATTCCTAATGCCCACAATTACAAATATAACATACTTAAACTGTCTCTATTTCCTCACTCCATGGACCCTCGCATAGCTTATGTGAATGTCTGACTCCTATCTGGCTGATGGCACCTCGCTTATGCTCTGTGAACAGGGTCATATCGTGGAGACACAATGGGGAAACATTAACGTCTCCTGATCCTATGGCATCCTTGTGATCTGACCCCTTCAGGACCACACTGTCACCGGACACAGATGCTGATGAGATGGGGGCCAGCCGCACCTCAAAGCTGCTTGGAGCACACAGACAGCATGCCGGAACTCTCTGCCACCGGCCCAGGACACTCTGGCAGCAATGATAAACCCATCGAGGATCCTTATGTGGGTATTCATAGCTGACCTCATTGTCACCACAGGCACGGCCCACGTCCTCACCTGTCCACAAAGTGAGTGAGGGGCCTAATGTGGGCCACTCTGCCCCAGGTCTGGGACCTCTCCCTGCTGTTGTGAGCCAGCTTCTCCTGCATGAAAACAAATGGAGAGAGTGTGAGCAGGACACATGGCACTACGTGGAATGTTTGTGTGGTGAGCAGATCCATGGACGGGATGAGGACGTGAGCTCGAGAGGATATGAGCCTGATGGAGATGTGAGGGTGTGTGTGAGAGTTAGTGGTGTTGTCCCTTGAGATGTGGGATCACTGTGGATGTGTGATGGGCTTGTGAGTATGTGAGTTGAGAGTGATGAGAGGAGTGAGTGATCCTGGGGGAAGTGATGAGACCATTCATCCTTTTTCAGCACTGGCTGGCTGTCCTCTTTTGCAGGGCATTGACACTGACCACCGCTGCCAGTACCTCCCATGCTGGATTGGTGATGTTGATGCCCATCCTGTGGCATGGAAGAGGACATCATGGTGGGCCTCCACAGAATTCAAAAGGTGCTCGATGGACATGTCAGTGAAGCAGGAGGCTGCAATTCTTTTGCCTTTCTGGACCATTCTGTTTTCAGTGCAGCCATCCTGGGCTGGAAGCACCAAGAAGCGTGTATGTGGCTGTACTTTAAATGTGGCGCCCGACATGATGAAGCAGCGAGGTGATGGTGTGGCGGGCGAATGAGAGCCCGGCCACCGTGGAAATGGTGTGTTTCCCAGGAATGCATAATTAATGCAACAGGTTTGGGATGTTACGGCGTGAGAAGCCGCTATTGCGGCCCTGTCTGCTACAGCACTTAGTACAAGTCTGGGATGATTCCGCCAATAATTAAGGCTGCTGCCCATTCTGAATTTGCATTGAGTTTTTGGGGGAGTAATGCTGCCAGACCTGTCGAGGTTACCGTGATTTTTTGACAGCAAGAAATCAGCTATATTAAAACCAAAGAGGATGCTCATAAAGAAATGTTAAGAAACATTTTCCATTGACATTCGAACATGTGAATACCAATAGCAGCAATGCAAAAATGTGATTTGTACCATTGTGTGTTCTTCAAAATGTAGAAGACATTCTAAATAAATAATGAACTACAGCTTAGCCAGTAAATGTTGCACTAATTATAGTCAATCTTCACCGTTACAAAGTTTTGATGAATAACATCCAAGGACAGGAGTGATAAATACATTTATAATGCATTCATCTTTAATCCTGCTATACCAACATTGTAATACTCTTGATAACTTTGGTGTTGAGTACATAAAGCACAGTCATCTGCCATCCTCTTTGGAAGCCCAACATCAAACCAGGTTCAGTCCAGATTTTTGTAGCATCAGCACTATCCTTCAAGCTGAAACAGTTTGTGTGTGTGCTTGGCTGGGGAAGCCTAGACTCTCAAAGAAATGGACAAATGCTTAAAATTAGCATGCCTTTAAACCCCTGTGTGTTCACTCGGATTTTCCTAGCTTCTTCCTCCTTTCATATACTCAATGTTCCCAAACATTCCTCCTTCAGTTCTACTGGCAAAATATGGAAATCCCTCTTGGCTATGCCATGACCTCGGATACACTCTCATCATTCAGTTCGGCCTCTTGAACAAGTCAGAACCTAGCTTCTGCTTCTAACTGACTCAATAATAACTGTTGTTGCCTTAATCAACTGGCAAATAATTGCCATAGGTTTTCAACCATGTGCCAAATTTAATCAGTATTTTCATATCCTATTCGATTCATCACTGGACATTTTATTATAGTTAATGTTACCTGTTGCTAAGCAACTGTGCCTTTTTTTGGGAACTTGGCATTAACCCCCTGCTACTTCAATACTATTTTTATCCTGGACAAACTTTTTACTTTTGCTGACTTGTATTATAATGAGATATAAGAACAGGAAATGCTGGAAAAACTCAGCAGGTCTGGCAGCATCTGTGGAGTGAGAAACAGAGCTAACATTTCGAGTCCGCATGGTTCTTCAGAGATCTGAAGAAGAGTCATACGGACTCAAAACATTAACTCTGTTTCTCTCTCCACAGATGCTGCCAGACCTGCTAAGTTTTTCCAGCATTTCCTGTTCTTATTTCAGGTTTCTAGCATCTGTGGTATTTTATTTTCTTCTAGTGTATTATAATGGGTTGAAAGTAGGTAAAGGGGACAAGTTCAATTCAGGGCCCACATGGGCCCCAGCTATGCCTGTCTCTTTATGGGGTATGTGGAACATTCCTTGTTGCAGTCCTACTCCGGCCCCCTTCCACAACTCTTTCTCCGGTACATCGATGATTACTTTGGTGCTGCTTCATGCTCTCGTCAGGACTTGGAAAAATTTATTAATTTTGCTTCCAATCTCCACCCCTCCATCATTTTCACGTGGTCCATCTCTGACACTTCCCTTCCCTTCCTTGACCTCTCTGTCTCAATCTCTGGTGATAGACTGTCCACCAATATCCATTACAAACCCACCGACACCCACAGCTATCTCGACTACAGCTCCTCACACCCCACTTCCTGTAAGGACTCCATCCCATTCTCTCAGTTCCTTCGCCTCCGTCGCATCTGTTCCGATGATGCTACATTCAAAAACAGTTCCTCTGACATGTCCTCCTTCTTCCTTAAACGAGGTTTTCCACCCACGGTCGTTGACAGGGCCCTCAACCGTGTCCGGCCCATCTCCCGCGCATCCGCCCTCACTCCTTCTCCTCCCTCCCAGAAACATGATAGGGTCCCCCTTGTCCTCACTTATCACCCCACCAGCCTCCGCATTCAAAGGATCATCCTCCGCCATTTCCGCCAACTCCAGCATGATGCCACTACCAAACACATCTTCCCTTCACCCCCCTTATCGGCATTCCGTAGGGATCGCTCCCTCCGGGACACCCTGGTCCACTCCTCCATCACCCCCTACTCCTCAACCCCCTCCTATGGCACAACCCCTTGCCCACGCAAAAGATGCAACACCTGCCCCTTCACTTCCTCTCTCCTCACCGTCCAAGGACCCAAACACTCCTTTCAAGTGAAGCAGCATTTCACTTGCATTTCCCCCAACTTAGTCTACTGCATTCGTTGCTCCCAATGTGGTCTCCTCTACATTGGAGAGACCAAACGTAAACTGGGCGACCGCTTTGCAGAACACCTGCGGTCTGTCCGCAAGAATGACCCAAACCTCCCTGTCGCTTGCCATTTTAACACTCCACCCTGCTCTCTTGCCCACATGTCTGTCCTTGGCTTGCTGCATTGTTCCAGTGAAGCCCAACGCAAACTGGAGGAACAACACCTCATCTTCCGACTAGGGACTTTACAGCCTTCCGGACTGAATATTGAATTCAACAACTTTAGGTCGTGAGTCCCCTCCCCCATCCCCACCCCCTTTCTGTTTCCCCCTTCTTTTTTTTCCCAATAAATTATAAAGATTTTCCTTTTCCCACCTATTTCCATTATATAAAATAAAAAAAAAACCCACTAGAGCTATACCTTGAGTGCCCTACCATCCATTCTTAATTAGCACATTCATTTAGATAATATCACCAACTTTAACTTTAACACCTATGTGTTCTATTGTACTATTGTTGTTGACATCTTTTGATGATCTGCTTCTATCACTGCTTGTTTGTCGCTACAACCACACCAACCCCCTCCACCTCTCTGTCTCTCTATCTCTCCGCCCCCCACACACACACCTTAAACCAGCTTATATTTCAGCTCTTTCCTGGACTCGAACTCAAGTTCTGTCGAAGGGTCATGAGGACTCGAAACGTCAACTCTTTTCTTCTCCGCCGATGCTGCCAGACCTGCTGAGTTTTTCCAGGTAATTCTGTTTTTGTTTTCAATTCAGGGCCATTCATTTTAGAGCTGAAAAACAGGGACTGCAATTGAAAATCGGCAGGGTTGGGGGGAGGGCACCTTAGGCACACTTAAGGTCTATCTGATGCCATATTCATGTTGTAGAACAAAAACAAAAAATGCTGGAAATATGCAGCATGTCAGGCAGCATCTCTGAAGGGAGAAACAGGGTTAACATTTCAGAGAAATGACATTTCCTTAGAATTGGAAAAAGTTAGAGATGTAGAGGCAGGGAAAGGGGATAAAGAAAGAAGAAAAGGGGAAGGTCTTTCAGTTAGAACCCAGTTTCTAGCCAATGTATTAGCATACCCACCATGACCCTTTGAGCTGATTCTTGGTGACTGCCACACTTCAGACCAGTTCCTTTGTTCATAAGGGAGAAAGACATCCTGTCACCCCCTGGAATGTTGCATGTTAACTGCTTGCTCCTTCATCTCCTTGAGTGCTTTGAGGCAGCAATGTTAGGAGGGTGTGGCTATTGTGTCACAACCCTGTGAACACTGCAGCACTCCATGCTGCAGGACTGTTCAGGGTCAGGAAACGTCCATTCCTTTGGAAGATAAAGCTTTTGAGATATTCTTCTTATCAACATGGACTTGCATTGTCACTGTACAATCCTGCTCATTAAAGACATTTTCACTCTGCTACAGGTTTACCACTGTTCAGGACATGTATTCACACAGAAGCATTGCTTAAACAGTGTCAGTGAAGGAAATAAAAGATATTTTGAAAAGATTCTCATTCTCTCTGATGCTCACAAACTTAGTTATAACTCACAGCAAATGGAACTTTGTCTATATTTGGACTTTTCTAAATATATTTAGTGGGGCAATGGTGTGCATATAGGAATAATGGTATATAAAAAACAGGCCAGCATTTGTTGTCCTCACAAGTTGTCTTCCTAAGTTTAGCACAACTGGGGTTCTTGCTCGGTCACTGCAGAATCAAGATGTCATGATCAGATTTGAACTCATCTTTTGGTGGATTATTGGTCTGGGCTTCTGCAGCACTTGCTTTATTCCAGAGGGCCAGTGCCACCACCATTAACACCCCTTTGACCATTTCTTTATGACATCTTTGGCAATCTCTCCTTTGCCTCCACCCATCGCTGGCCTTCTATCCAGCGTCACCTATCCCACCCTCCATAAACAATATAAATTTCATCACATGTTTACTTCTCTTTAGCTCTGGAGAGGAGTCATACGGACTTGAAACGTTAACTCTGCTTTTCTCTACACAGATGCTATTAGGCCTTCTGAGTTTTTCCAGCACTTTTTGTTTATGTTGCAGATTTCCAGCACCTGCAGTATTTTGCTTTTATCTTAGTGTTTAATTCACTGCCACTTCTCTTCCAGGAATGCCTACCTTGAAGAAGAACTGCTCTTCTCTCCAACAGGATTTCCGCTTGTCGCTTTTGCCCTGTTCACCTTCATTGCTTTCCATTTCCCTCCTGGTGTTTGACGAGTTGTTTACCAAAACTTGCTTTTACAGCCATATTTCCTACCTCATTGACTGTCACCATCTCCAACTTACCCCATGTGGATTCCAATTGAAGTTCCATCCCTCATGTTTCGAATTCAGGTATCTCCTGGACATACAACGTTCCTCGGACAGCTGTTCTCACCACATCCTCACCAGATCCACATTCATTGCCATGTGCCACCATATGAACACACTCAACCTCTCCCTCCAGCAACACCAACTTACCCTATCTCAAAGCTGTCCTTGCCCAAGTTCCATTTCATTCTTCATCTCATCCAATGCCTTAACAAGAAACTTTGTCTATTTCTTTCAGGTGCTAAGGAACACAAGCTCCAGCAACTCATTGATACCAATGCCTATCCAAGACCCTCCACCCCTTCCCATCCCTCTGACCCCATCCCGTCTTTTAATCCCAGCTCTTGCCATGTATTCACCTACTCCCTGACCTTCCCCTCTCTGATGCTGAACATTCAGTACTCAGCAAAGGACTTAGTTTCACACCCTTACACCCTCACCTCAATGAATTTCGGGCTCAGCACGATGCTGAACTCTTCTTCGGCTGCCTTCTTCTCTGTGCACACTTCCTTGGGCAGGAGTCCTCCTCCTGTTCAACAGAGCCTTTCCCGTGCCTCCAGTATTGTCTGTCCACCTGGACCCCTCCCTCTGGCCTCTTACCTGCTCTTGATCGTTTCAATGAGAACTGTCGGCGTGACATTAGTCGTCTCAATTGCTCTACTCCTCTCACCCACTCTAACCTGTCTCCTTCTGACCTTGTTGCACTCCATTCTTTCAGGTCCAACCCTGACGTTGTCATCAAACCTGCTGACAAGGGTGGGGCTGTTGTTGTCTGGCATATTGACCTCTACCTCGCAGAGGCTGAGCACCAACTCTCAGACACTTCCTCCTATCTCCCCCTGGACCATGACACCACCGCTGAACATCAAGCCATTGTTTTCAGGACTGTCACTGACCTCATCTCCTCCGGAGACCTTCCCTCTACAGCTTCCAGCCTAATAGGCTCCCAACCCCAGGCAGCCCACTACTACCTCCTCCCCAAAGTCCACAAACGGACTGTCCCATTAAAGCGATCATGTCAGCCTGTTCCTGCCCCACAGAACTCATTTCTTCCTACCTTGACTCCATTCTCTCTCCCCAGTCTCTTCCCACCTGCATGATTCCTTTGATGCCCTACATCATATCAACAATTTCTAGTTCCCTGACCCTAACCACCTCCTCTTCAGCAGGAACGTCCAATCCCTCTACACCTTCATCCCTACCAGGTAAGTCTGAGAGCTCTCTGCTTCTTCCTTGAACAGAGGCCCAAACAATCCCCATCCATCACCACTCTTCTCCGTCTGACTGAACTTGTTCTGTCACTGAGCAATTTCTCCTTACACTTGTCCCACTTCCTCCAAATAAAAGATGTGGCTCTGGTAACCCACATGGGTCCCAGTTATGCCTGTCTCTTTATGGCCTATGTGGAACATTCCTTGTTCCAGTCCTACTCAGGCCCCCTCCCACAACTCTTTTGTCGGTATATTGATGTACATCGACTGTTTTGGTGCTGCTTCATGCTCTCGTCTGGACCTGGAAAAATTTATCAATTTTGCTTCCAATTTCCACCCTTCCATCAACTTCACATGGTCCATCTCTGATGCTTCCCTTCCTTCCTTGACCTCTCTCTCTCAATTTCTGGTGATACTCCACCAGTCCACCAATACTCATTACAAGCCCATCGACTCCCACAGATACCTCGACTACAGCTCCTCACACCCCGTTTCCCATAAGGACTCCATCCCATTTTCTCAGTTCCTTCGCCTCTGTCGCCATCTGTTCCAATGATGCCCCTTTCCAAACCAGTGCTTTTGAGATGTCTTCCTTCTTCCTTAATCAAGGTTTCCCACCCACTGTGGTTGACAGGACCCTCAACCATGTCCGACCCATCTCCTGCACCTCTTCCTCACACATTCCTGTCGCTTGCCATTTCAACACACCACCCTGCTCTCATGCCCACATGCCCCTCCTTGGCCTGCTGCAATGTTCCATTGAAGCCCAACACAAACTGGAGGAATGGTACCTCATCTTCCGATTAGGACTTAACATTGAGTTCAACAATTTTAGACATGAACTCTCTCCTCCTTCCTCACCACGTTTTTTATTCAACTTTTTCAATATTCATTTTTATTTTTTATCTACTTATATTTATTTTTATTTATTTACACCTTTCTTCATTGTTTTATCCAAAACTTTTATCCTATTTTCGATGTTTTTTCCCACCACTGTCCCCTCCCCCCAGCCTACCCCTGCTAGGGCCATCTGTCACTTGTTCATGTTGTTCTTTCCAGAGTGCTTACCCTTATCCGGCTATTATCACATTCTACTTTCGATCCTTAATGTCACCATTAGTACCTCCTTTAGCAAGTATCACCATCATTAATACCCCTTTGACCATTTGTTTATGACATCTTTGGCAAACTCTCCTTTGCCTCCACCTATCGGTGGCCTTCAATCCAGCTTCACTTGCTCCACCCCTCCCCCCCCTTAAACAGTATATATTTCACCACATTTTTACTTCTGTTTAGCTCTGAAGAGTCATAAGGACTCAAAATATTAACTCTGTCTTTCTTTCCACAGATGCTGTTAGACCTGCTGAGTTTTTCTAGCACTTTTTGTTTTTGTCATGGTGAAGTATGGGACTGGATACAATCTTTACTCACTTTTATAAGTTTTTATTTTCAGAGATCTACATTACACATATGAACCTCCTAACCCAACAGTTTCAGTCTATTGCTCTTAGTAGGAGTATAACTGAATACCCAGTTAATGCCTACCACCTGCATAACATTAAACACAATCAATATACTATTAACTCATTCCATTCTCTCTCCTTAAATAAAAGTTGGAGTTTAAAGGTATAATGAAAATTTCAAATCAAAGTAAAATCAAAGACATCAATATCCTGTATATTGCAAAGCACTCATCCTCTGAGACCCCTAATCATTTTTCTGTGGATGCAATTCTTTTTTGTTAAATAATCTGACAATTAATGATTTGCTTCCACCCATTTAATTTTATAGAGTTCCTTTCTCTCCAGCATTTTTTTTCAAGCCAGAATGGTCAATCCATAACCTTTTCTTACTTACATGTTTTGTAGAGAGTACATTATACCACAATAAATGATTATCTGCTTAACATGTATCACTCACACAGTATGAACTAGAAATATGAACTTATGAAGTATAAACCCAAAATGGGCATTTTGCCACAAAATGGAGTTGAGAGGTCAGGTGACTTCTTTTCTTGCCAACACATGGAACTGTAAGAATACTGAGTGAAGTTTTATATCTGCACAAGCCTTGGCACATTCATTAAAATGGAAATGACCCTTCCAGTGATATTGGCTGCATTTCTCCAAATAATTAAAAAGACTGTGTTCACAATACTGTCACAGCCTCTTCAACTCCAAACTTGAAATCCAGAAACAATGGATATGAAAAGCTCTGTTTTAACAAAATGGTCTGTGGATGAGTGATGTCTGGACTCTATTTTCTGACAATGGTCTAACCATCAGACCCTACTTATGAGGACAAAGGGAAGAGATGCTCTGATCACATGACATAGATAAGGTTTCTAATAATGGTTTTAATATCAGGAAGAAATATTCATGCCATCAAAGGGAAAAGACCTAGCTAAGAAAACCCAGTCTTAAGCTACTTTTGGCAGAGACTAGAGTTGGCCTTGATCTCTCTACTTGAGGAGCCACACCTGTTATGCACAGAATTGTTACAGCACAAAAAAGAGACATTCAGCCCATCACATCACATCTGATCCTGAAGCCTACTTCAACTGGCATTCCCAGACAGTCTCCCTTCCAAGCACTAACCAGACCTGAACCTGTTTAGCTTCTAAGATTAGGCCTTTCACGACTAGTATGGTTCTAGGGATACCAGGAATCTGCTAGTTGCCTTGACTGGAGTATAAGAGAAATCTGCTATTGTGAGAATAACAGAACAGCAAATCCTTCTTTCTAAACTACCAGAGCTTTTCTTCAGCTGACAGAAGGATTAGAGGCCTACATCATTCCAAATCTTTACCCTGGGGAAAGCAAGTGTAACAAAGAACTCTTGAAATCATAAATGCATGCTGCCTTTAAATCACAATCTTTTCCTGAGGGTTATCTGTGTGAGTGTGAGCATGGGTATAAGTGCCCATATTCAGGTGTTGAACAATTAACATTTATCTTTCTTTTAAAACTTACAAAATTCTGTCACTTTCCTGTTCCTAACAATTAAGGCACTCAGGAGTTAAAATAAAACATTTTTTTAAACATGCTGTCTTTGATCAGTGGATAAATGAAAAGGGGGTGCCCTGCCTATCATCCCTCCTCTGTCTGAAACACATGTAATGGGTATACTATATTCAGCATGCCCATTATATAGAATGTCACCTGAAATATTTGACAAATAGAATCCTATGTCCACCGCCTCCATAAGAACCAATGTTTAAACAATTGTTTTTATTTTCTTAGCTTCCCATTTCCCATTCACCCATATGAACATACATATGAATTAGGAGCTGCAGTAGTCCATTCAGCCCTCAAGCCTGTTCCACCATTCAATAAGATCATGACTGATCTGATTGTGGCCTCAACTCCACATTCACACAGCAATATTATGAAACCAGCTGCACTCGAATACCTATCAGGAAGATTAGCATGTAAAACTACTGAAGGAGAGGAATTTAAGTGCGCATTTCTCAAAATTAAAATTTTTAAATGCTTAATTTGCCCTTAAAGCATTCTCACATTTAGAGTATTTCATCATTGTGCTTAGCTCAAGCACATCTCAACTAGCCTTTGATCTAATCCGAGTGTCCAACCAGTTCAAATAACCAATCAGGTTTCACTATTGTTCTAAAATAAAAGCAAAATAATGCAGATGCTGGAAATCTGAAACCAAAACAGAAAATGCTGGAAAAACTCAGCAGGTCTAACAGCATCTGTGGAGAGAAAAACAGAGTTAACATTTTGAGTCCATATGAATGAAGAAGAGTCTCTGAAGAAGTCAGAAGAGTCATACGGACTCAAAACGTTAACTTTGTTTTTCTCTCCACAGATGTTGTTAGACCTTCACAATTGTTCTGCCTGTTCTTTCAATATTCCTATTCCTAGTTGTAGCTGTCTTTCCTTGAACAGGTCACTAGCCAGATACTGTAGTTTGCTTGCATTAACCATAGGTGGCTAGGAATCTCTTCTTTTCTTAACAGCTGCCAAAGGATTTGCAGGTTGACAATCAACCTATTTGGCTGTGTTATGAACACACCTTCCATGCCCATCACAGCCTGGAGTGGGACTTGAACCTGTAGCATTCCTGGCTAAGGGGCAAGGCTGCTACACTCTCAGTTAATGCCCATCACCTGCATACAATTAAACATAATTAATGCATAATTGACATTGATAGCAAAGTAACATAACCTTTTCATTAACTGTGCCCAAGTTGATAGTTGTAATAGTTTCTGGTGATCTATTGTATGGCAGAGAGGAGAACCAGCCCTTTATCTTGTTTCCCATGCCCCGTATCCAGCTTTATTCTTCTTAGATCTTGAGAGAATGTGTTAAGATGATTTAATCTATTCCAGTATTCCTTTCTTTTAACATTTTTAGTAACATTTTCCTTAAGGACTTCCTATATTATAAGCAAAGCTTGTAGCACCAAGAGAAAGGCTGAAATGATTACACAGTGGGCAAACACCTAAAAATGCTGCATCAGCTAAATGTGCAAACTACGCAGTGCATAAACACAGGCCACATTTGTGTTATAGTATTACAATAGAAACAGGTCACTCTAGTTTAGCTTGTTTCTGGTATTAGAGAGGGTTCTCAGAGGTAGGCAGAGCCTGGGAACAAGGTTGTATATAAGTACATCATTTAATAAGAATGGAAGACCAAATCAATGATTGTAATAAAGATTGTTATCATAAAACCCATTCTTATGTGATTCATAAGTGGTGCTATTGGCACTGAACGATAACCATTAAGGGATCTAACATTTGCATCACCTGGGAGGGATCATATTGAAGCATTGGAAATGATAGTCGTTCATAAGCTGACTGGTTTCTGACAGTGGAAGAGGTAAACTCAAGCTGGAAATAGAAAGGGAAAGGAGGGAGACGATTGGTTATGACTGAGTTAGTGAAAGGCACCCAATCTCTCTGGTGCCCCAAAATTTAAATTGGGGAGGTTGTCGCTTCACAGGATTGAGAACATGTCCATCAGTGGAGAAGTGTTCTACAATTCAGGTGTAGTGGAAAAATGTAAGATCAGCATTCTACTTGAACACAATCTGTAGCTTCATGGCCTGGCATATCCCCCACTCTATCATTACCATCAAGCCAGGGGATGAACCCTGGTTCTATAAAGAGTACAGGAGGGCGCGCCAGGAGTAGCACCAGGCATACCTAAGAAATGAGGCGTCAACCTGATGAAGCTATAACACAGGGCTACTTGCATGCCAAACAGCATAAGCAGCAAGTGATAGACAGGGATGAGCGATTCCACAATCAACAGATCAGATCTAAGCTCTGCAGTCCTGCCACATCCAGACATGAATGGTGGTAGACAATTTAACAACTAACTGGAGGAGGAAGCTCCACAAATAATCCCATCCTCAATGATGGAGGAGCCCAGCACATCAGTGCAAAAGATGGGGCTGAAGCATTTGATACAATCTTCAGCCAGGAGTGCTGAGTGGATGATCCATCTTGGCCTCCTCTGGAGGTCCCCAGCATCACAGATGCTAGCCTTCAGCCAATTCGATTCACTCCATGTGTTATCAAGAATCAGCTGAAGGTCCTGAATAGTGTAAAGGCTATGGGCCCTGACAAAATTCCGGCAACAGTACTGAAGATTTGTGCTCCAGAACTTGCCGCACCCCTAGCCAAGCTTTTCCAGTACAGCTACAACACTGACATCTACCCAGCTATGTGGAAAAGCTCCCAGGTATGTCCTGTACACAAAAAGCAGAACATATCCAATCTGACCAATTACCGCCCCATCATTCTACTCTTGATCATCAGTAAAGTAATGGAAGGGGTCATCAACAGTGCTATCAAGTGGCACTTGCTTAGCAATACCTGCTCACTGACATCCATTTTGGGTTCTGCCAGGGCCACTCAGTTCCTGATCATATTACAACTTGGTTCAAACATGGACAAAAGAGCTGAACTCCCAAGGTGAGGTGAGAGTGACTGCCCTTGACATTAAGGCAGCATTTGACTGAGTGTGGCATCAAGGAGCCTTAGCAAAACTGGAGTCAATGGGAATCGGGGGAAAACTCTCCACTGGTTGGAGTCCTACCTAGCATGAAGGAAGATGATTGTGGTTGTTGGAGATCAGTCATCTCAGCTCCAAGACAGAAGTGTAGGACTTCCTCAGGGTAGTGTCCTTGGCCCAACCATCTTCAGCTGCTTCATCAATGACCTTCCTTCCATCATAAGGTCAGAAGTGGGGATGTTCGCTGATGATTGCATAATGTTCAGCACCATTCGTGACTCCTCAGATACTGAAGCAGTCCATGTCCAAATGCAACAAGACCTGGACAATACCCAAGTTAGGGCTGACAAGTGGCAAGTAACATTCATGTCACACAAGTGCCAGGCAATGACCATCTCCAACAAGAGAGAATCTAACCATTGTCCCTTGAAATTCAATAGCATTACCATCACTGAATCCCCCACTATCAACATCCTGGGGTTACCATTGACCAGAAACAGAACTGGACTAGCTATATACATACTATGGCTACAAGTGCAGGTCAGAGGCAAGGAATCGTGCAATGAATAACTCACCTCCTGACTCCTCAGAGTCTGTCCACCATCTACAAGGCACAAGTCAGGAATGTGATGGACTGCTCCCCACTTGCCTGGATGAGTGCAGCTCCAACAACACTCAAGAAGCTTGACACCATCCAGGACAAAGCAGCTGACTTGATTGGCACCACATCTACAAACATTCATTCCCTTCATCACCGACACACAATAGCAGCAATATGTACCATCTACAAGATTCATTGCAGGGATTCACCAAGGCTCCTTAGACAACACCTTCCAAACCCACAACCACTGCCATCTAGAAGTACAAGGGCAGCAGATACATGGGAACATCACCACCTGGAAGTTCCCCTCCAAGTCACTCACCATCCTGACTTGGAAATATATCGTTGTTCATTCACTGTCGCTGGGTCAAAATCCTGGAACTCCCTTCCTAACAGCACTGTGGGTGTACCTACACCACATGGGCTGCAGTGGATCAAGAAGGCAGCTCACCACCAACTTCTCAAGGGCAACTAGGGATGGATAATAAATGTTGGCCCGGCCAACGAAGCCCACAGCCCTTGAATAAATTTTTAAAAATAGTCACCATTGATGCCCACAACAGGCGATGGTCGAGGGGGTGGAAGAGGAAGGTCAAGATCGGTTGGGAGGGCAAGAGGTGTTGGGGGTAAGGTTGGGATGGGGGAATGAAGGTATCAGGATGGGAGGAGGTTGGGAGGGAGGAATGAAGGTGTCAGTATGGGGTGAGACTGGGAATAGGGGGATGAAGGTGTCAGTGTGGGAGGAGGTTTGTGGGGATGTAGGTGTTGGGGGAGCAGATTGTTGGGGGGAGAGAGAATGGTGGGGGTAGGAGGGGTAACGAGGGAGAAGACCACAATTGGGGAGTAGGTGTAGGAGGGTGCAAGGGAAGGAGTGCAGAGAGGAGAAGGTGTCCTGGGGGAGGAAGTGGTGTGGAGAGGGGAAGGAATAAGGGTTGAGGAAGAAGCAAGAGTGGAGGAAGGAATCAGCAAGCGGGTAAGAGTAAGGAAGAAAAGAGGCTGGAGGAAGACGTTCCAGTGATGCGTCATTAAGCCTGGGGGGTTGCAAGATTTCCTTTAATGGATACCTCCCTGCAGCAGTCATGGGCTAGAAGCACTGAGATGTGTGAATGTGACTTTAAATATAGCGCCCGTCGTAATGAAGTGGCGAGGTGATGAGAGCCTATCCGCCATGGAAATGGCATGTTTCCCAGGAATGCATAAATAATGTGGCGGAATTGGGATGAAAACCCGGCATTGTGGCCAGTGGGTAAAACATCGCTTTACCCACCTGCTACCTCACTTTAGTGCAAATCTGGGACAATTCCACCCAATGCCTTTTCTATTGGTTTTTAATTTATTTAGTTGTTTTTGCTACGTATTTATACAAATGTTAATTATTCTCAAACACTTTGAATCGTTTTTTGATTTTAAACTGATTTTAACTGTGAATATTGTTTGGGCTTGCAATCTAAGATTATCACATAAAAATTTAACACTTTCTGAGTTCAGTGATCAATATTCCTAAGTTGCAAATATCTTCATTTCAATTTAAGATTGGGCATCTCAAGATGGGGGAAGCTTTATAACTTACATTGTAACATAAAGATACTGGCATGGGTTTATTTTGATTTGAATGGCTTGTGCAATAGTAAATCAGAGGTAATTTGTTTAAAAAGATAAGATAAGTTGTGGTTGCTATGGCAGTTGGTAATTAACTTGAGCTTTTCAAAGCACTTTGATTTGATTTAGTTTGTAAAAACACATTTTCTTAGGTTATATTCATTATTTTTAATCATTTGAAAATTGCCTGAAGGCCAATAACGTAAATTACGGTCATAAAAAAAAGCAAACTCCAGCAGATGCTGGAAATCTGAACTAAAAACAAACTGCTGGAAATACTCTGCAGTCCTGGTAGCATCTGAAGATGAGCTATTTTCCACTTGGAACATTGGCTGGAATTCTCCAACCCCATTGGCATTGGGTATCATGGCTGGTGGGGGAGGGAACAATATGGTGATTTGGCCAAAAATTGGTTTCATACTGTCGTGAAGCCAGTTTGCTATTGTCCGCTCCGCCTGTCAATGGTGGGCCGCATTTCCTGCCGCTGCATGTCAGGAACCTAATTTCAATATTTTAGCATCTCATTATAAGCCCTGCTCACAGGAATCATTCTCCCTCATGCTGGATCATCCAGGCACATCGACGTGTTTCACAACTGTATATAAACGACGTGCACCTGGCGAGCTGCACTTGGCTCGGGATTTCGAGATTTGTTTGCCTACCTTGCTTCAGGCAGTGCTCATGGTCATCAGCGCCAGGCTTCACAGGCAGCACCACATCACTTTTAGGGTGGCTCTTGAACAGGTTTCTATCTACCAGACCAGCTGTAAGGCAGGGGTGATTTTCCAATGACTGTAGGGCTAGGGCTTGCTTGGGCAAGGGGGAGGAATGGCCTCAGGCAAGGAAAGGGGCTGCAGGGCGAGGGCTGTAGTGGGGAGAGGGGGTATCTCAGGCTGTGTATGGGGGCACATGTGGATTTGTGCAAGTGGCCTGAAGGTGGTGAGAGCTGAGGAGGCCGTCTCCAGAATGTGCAATAGCCTTGTGAGTGTGTGAGCTTAGAATGATGAGATGGTTGCCTTACCCTGACGGCACGGATGAGATCATTCATCTGTTTTCTGCACCGGATGGCTGACCTCTTATGTGCAGTACTGGCACTGACCACCTCTGCCAGCATCTCCCAAGCCGGAGTGGCGAGACTGACGGTCCTCCTGCGACCAGAGCAGGAATAGAGGACATCACGGAGGCCCTCCATGGCACCCAGAAGGTGTTCCAGGGATTATCACTGAATTGAGAGGCTGCACTCTTCTAGGCTTTTGGGGTCATGTCTTCACCGTAGCAGTCCGGGATTGCAGACATTAAGAAGCATGCGCAGGCTGCAATTTAAATAGTGCTCTGTGTGATAAAGCGGTGAAGTAACAGTGGGCAAATAGGAGGCCACCAGCAAGACAGCGTGTTTCCTGTGGCTGCATAATTAATGAGGCAGGAATGGGACAATAATGAGGTAGGAATGGAAAGTCCGCCATTGGATCTGGTAGGTAAAATGACTTTTTTCCCGCCCACTACCGCACTTTGTGCAAATCTGTGACGATTCCGCCCATTAACTCTGTCTCTGTCTAAAGTACAGCCTGACTGCTGAGCATTTCCAGCACTTTCTGTTTCAATATGTAATTAACTGTGCTTTTGGAACCAATTGCCATTTCAATTATTTTGTCTGTTATGCACTGTGTTTACAATTGTGGCCTAGGGCTTGGCCTAAATAGCCAAGTGGTTATGGTACTGGGTTCGTAACCCCAAGATCAAGAATTCAAATCTCACAATGGCAAACTATGAAACAATGTAACTTCATCTGAAACAGATGGAAACATGTTTGTACTCAAAAGAGTTACAATTGTGGCCTGAATTAAGTAGAAACACTTGAGGTCAAACAACTTATTAACTTGTGAAAACTTGACTTTCATGGTGATATTCCAGTCATTTTAAATCATTTGGAGGTCTTTAATTCCTGATTTGAGACCATCACATAAAATTTGGCTGTTTCAAATATTTGATGATTTGAAGTAGAAATTGTTATCTCTATGGCAACAGTCTGGAGAGACCTTGCAATTGGACCATGGCAAACTAATTGAATAATTAATTCTTATGAAAGTGTTCAAGTTTTGTGACTTTGAAATAAAAATAAAATAGAGTTTTGTTCTTATTGCTCTAAGGTGAAGAGAGAGGCAATTGCATGTGTCAGGTAACACTTTGCTCTGCCTTCTTATTAATTTACAAAGGACTTAACTCTTTCTGTTGATAGCTGAATTAAAAATTCACCAAACAATGTCATTTCTATTGCGAATGTAAATTTATATATTGGGCCTTCTTAAATTTAAAGTTCCTGCATTTGAGTGGGTATATCCCCATGTTGACATAATGAAATCATGATTCAACAAATTAACTTCTTGGACTCTCAAGAAGAGATGCAACAAATTTACTGATTTTCTTTTCTTTCATACAGGGGGCCTGGGTTTACAAGACTAGACTCATTGGTATTCAGAATGTGAGAGCATATCTGCAGACATCAGATGTCACAGCATGGTTACAATTTAGGCTTAGACTTTTAAAGGCTTGAACTTAACCCATTCAAGGCCATTTGTTATCTTCTGAGACAGAGTGCTCTAATGAGGACATGTCAGAGTTGCTAATGCAAGCAGATCAGTTTCCAGTCTAAAACCACCAAGCCTGGGCATCATTTGTTTCTGAAATCGTCGAATTACAGTACTACTCGAATCTTCCTTCGCCTCAACGCTGCTCTGCATTTCTTGCCGGGACTTCCAAATCCAGTTTTCCTATGAGTGTGGAGCATAGCATCCCTCGGAGAGCTGCATTGATCACAGTAGAGCCAGGGGGAGACAGCACATGCACTCTTTTTATGGCACTAGCTGCCATGCGGTAAGTTTAGATGTCCAGTGTGAACGTTAGTAAATGGGTGAGTGGGTGAACGAGTGAATGGGTAGGGTGGTAGCTGAGTTGGTAAGTGAGTAGGGTGGCAGTTGGGTGAGGTGTTAGGTGGGTGAGGTGATCGGTGGGTAATATGGAAGTTGGGTGAGGAATGTGGCAGGTCGCTGAGATGGGTCGGTGGGTAGGTAGGTGAGTGCATAGGTGGGTCAGTGTAATCAGGTTGGGTCAGCAGGGGTATTTGAGTGGTGGGGATTAGTCAGGTAGTGGGGGATAGTGATATTGGGCCAGGGCGGGCTAGTCAAGGTGCGAGGGTGTAGTCAAGAATAGCCAAGGCTGGCTTGTATCAGATGCCACATGTGACATGATATTGGGATGCCGGTGTTTTTATGCAATGTGAGGTAATTAGTATGCGCAAATGCATGATGACCTTGGATGGAATGAATGTTTAATGTGGCTCCGGACAGTGAGACAACATTCTTAATCACTAAGGCACAGGCATTTGTTCCATAGAGAACTGTCTAATGAATGAACAATCAGGATAGAGTTAAAGACACAGGTACCTGTCAAAGGAATCAAAATTAAAGTTAAAGTGGATCCTGAAGGTTGAGTTGGAGGTATCTGGGCAGCTTTGCTTGTCTCTCCCTGCATGGTCCCAAAGTCTTGGATAGTATCCCATTTTTCAAACATATTTTATTTAGTGTCCACAGGCAAAGACACAAAAATCCTCAAGCAAAGGCCATCAAATTATTATTTTCACTTACATTTTCCTAACTTGAACAAGAATGTTGGGAAAATTGCATTTGGTGGTGTAATTTTCCTGATCCTTTCTGATATTTGGATTGGGACAACTGAGGGCTAGGGAGAAATAACGCTTAGTGTCATATCATTAGGACATAAAAATGAATCAAAAATTGGGTACATCAAAATTTTATCTTTTTTGTTATTTTTAATTTGGACTTTTGCTGAACCAAAAGACGGCTGCTACAGGTCATATGACTCACAATATTGACAATCTGTTCTGGAAACTTTGAACAAAGATTACAAGAACAAAAGAGTTCTACTCTCATCTTTGTGGAATCCTGCACCTCATTGTAAGGCCACATTATAATCACAAAACGACATGACTAACAGATGAACTGACTCACCCTAGCTGGGACGATAACAAAGACAGATACATCAAAACTCGTTATACCTGAAAAGGTGTTAACAGCCACCATTTTGTTCTTAAGGGAAACAATATTTTTTGGCCAGAAGCACAGAAACTGCTTGTGAGACTGCAATTAACTTATTAATGGTCCATTAATTGTCCATATCCCATGACACTATGCTTCTAGTCTTTTGGATCATTTTAGTATTACATTTCTAGACTCAGCTCATTCTGTTGATTTAACACCAATAGGAAAGAGCTTCAGCAGGTCTCCTGGCTGACCAAGCAACCAGCCACCATCAATCGACTTCTTGAAGCCTGTTTTATTTCAAAAGCATCTGACCATTTCTTGCTAAACAGTCTATGTACAGAAACCCCATCATGCTGCATCCTCATTCGCTTTCAAGGGCTTTCATGCTGCTGTGTCCAACCAGGAACTCATCTGAACTGAACTCCATCATGAAGGAAATATCCCCTGGATTTTTGACTTTCTGGACTCTGGAAATCACGTGAGCTAGTAATCATTTCTGTTGTTCTATTACTGTTGTTGTCCATAGCTGTAAAAATTCCCTATTTTCTATCCATGTGTGTGTGTGTGTGTGTGTGTCCCACCTCCCTGGGTTTGAAATAAATTAACCTCCTGAGTTAATCATAAAGAGTATTTACAGTATGTTACTTAAAACATTGGACTACATTAACTGAGGGTTTGGGGAAACACACCACACTCTAGTTTTTAAAACAATTGTGAAACACCTTTGCTTATGGACAGATGGTGAGAGGATAACAAAATTCCGTTTGCCTCTTTCACCTGTCTGTAACATTAGCAAGAATTATCCACAAGATAGTTATGGGCAAAGAGAGAGTTGGAGAATCTTTTTTAAGTCAATGAATTTCTTGATAATACTGTAGCTTTCTGTAAAATGTTTTAAGATTTTCTCTGTATCATGATATGTAGTATTTACCAAATGATACTAAAACTAGCTATATAAGCTTATGTGAATGCAATATTGATCAACAGTAAACTCCCAGATAATCCATGCCAGAAAGTTAATTTACTCAGAGTGTTTGCTCATTTGATGTTAAAAGGAGACTGTTGGAATGTATTAAGATGATTTACAAAGTCAATCTACCTCTGTGAATTGCCCTTATGGCATTTTCAGTGATGGAGCTGGGGAGGTCTTGTGATGCCAGAAAGCAGCATCCCTGTCTCTGTTCCAGAAGCTCTGGGTTCAGGTCCCACTCCAGGAATTGATGGCCAAGTTCATAATATGGCCAAACAGGTTGTCTGTCAACTTGGAAATCCTTCTCATATGTCTGTGGAAGGCAGCAAGATGGAAGAGTCTCCTCATCAGCCAGACCCTGCAGAAGGCCATGGCAAACCATTGCAGCACCCTGCCAAGTATAATCATGGACCTACTCATGGAAGCCCCCATGGTCACCAACATACTCTTAGGTCATGGAACCTGAAGGGAGAAAGAGTGATGGAGCAGAACACTGGAGCCAAGGTCAAAGGGACAGTGAACCTCATATGGAAACTGATGAGTATGATCTGGGGCAGCAGAGCTAACACACCACAGTCTGCTTCATTCGCCCTGGTCTACCCAGAGTTCTGCTATTCAATCTGGCTCTGGAGCCACCACACAAACATGGCAGATATCCACCTCCAGCAAGTTATGGTGATTACTTCTGGGACGTTAAGACCAACACAGCTTAAGTGACTTCCTGCCCTAGCACACACTGAACCTCCTGATTCCCGTAGAATAAAACATCTTTCTCAGAGAACACCATTGCCTGACAGCTAACAAAGCACCCCCCATTGACACAGGACCTCAAAAAAACCCTGATGCACTTATCTGAAATCCCGTAGCCCCTACTGAAGCACACTCCTCACCCTACAAACTGACGACAGCCCCACCACTCAATGTTTCACCTCCTGCTTGACTGTAAACATCACCGACAGCAATCTGCTGACTGAACTGAGTGATGAAGTCCCAGGTTTCAACTCTCCACAGAAAATCTGGACAAGCCTCAACCATTGAAACAACAGGGAAGATGTGGCCACTTGCTCCACAACTGGAACATGAGGAACAGCTCAAATTTTGACTGTCGCCATCCAGGTCAGACACACATGGGCCAGGATTTTCAGCTCAGGGCATGTATTGCATGCCCAACATGCCCAAGCATGAAATAGTGCACAATGGTATCGGGCGAGTGTCCCACGCGTGATTTTTCGGTTGGTGGGCATGTGCGAGAGTCGGCAGCATGCCTGCCAACAATTAAGTGGCCTATTAAGGCCCTTAAGCAGCTCACTAATTAGACTTTTTCACTGCCCGTCCAACCTTAGGGTTGGCAGGCGGGCGAATAAGCCAGGCGGCCTTTGGATTTTTTTGTGAAGCCCCATCCATGGACGGGATGAGGTTTCCAGCAATGAATAAAAAAAATAAAAAACATTTTGAACTCATTTTTAACATGTCCCTTTTCATGTGACTGAATCACATATGGGGACATATTTATATTATCTGTGAAATCTTAATTTTTCATTTTAAAAATCTTCAGCTCCCTGAGTCAGCCCTGTGCCTTCAGGGAGCTTTCAGTGAGCGCACCCCAGCTCATGAGCAAACTTCAACGCTCACATTAATTGGCCAGCTAGCATGAAATCAAGGTCAGGACCTGGTCGAGGGTCGCGGACTATTTTGCGGTCGCTCCCAGGCATGCCCACCACTCCCACCCAACGAGGGGCAAATCCTGCCCATGACTTTCTGACCTGAGAGATCCGCTGGTGGCATTGCAACTCTGCATCAGCTGAATTCATTGAATTTAGTTCTGTTGAAGGGTCATGAGGACTCGAAATGTCAACTGTACTCTTCTCCGCCAATGCTGCCAGACCTGCTGAGTTTTTCCGGGGATTTTTTATTTTTTGTCATTGAATGCACTGTTAACCTCAACATTGAACTATAACTGGTTTCCCAGCGATATAAACATTTGACATAAAATGTACGGTACTATAAATAAAGCTTGTAGCACAGAAACAAAGGTTGAAAATATTACGAATTGGGTTAAGCAAAAAATGCTGCTTCAGCTAATTTTAAGAACCCTGTATTACACAAGGACAAGCAAAGATTTTCCTATGGTATAAAAATAGAACCAGGTCCACTTTAACTTCAAAGTCTTCTTGAGGATCAGGAGCAAGGCAGTTGCATAACAGCTTGGAGGACAAGAGATGCTCACTTCAGAGCGTATATTGTCCCTGACATCATACAGGGTTCTCTGAGGTAACTGGAGCCTAGGAACCAGATTGCATTATTTTCATGCTATTTAATATGAATGGAAAACCAAATCAATCACTATAATAAACCTTGTATCATAATACTCATATGTGACTCCTAACTCAATTGTACGTGAATCCTAACTCACTGGTACATGAATCCTATGTATCCTATTGTCATGAGACTTATTACCTTTGTGCTCCACTAAGAAATCCACCAACAACCTGTCTTACACTTCCTTCTCACCTCCTGAATTCTCTCTTGCCTTTCCTTTGACGTTTCTCTTTTTACATTACTTTATTACTGCTTATCTGTTATTGAAAGTCTTTGCCTTTATCCAAATTTCTACCTCAGTTTTGGCCTCCATCTGAGCAATGGATGGTGAATTTTACATAATCTGCTGTGTCAATGTATAAATAATCACACTGCATGGCAATCACCTTGTTAAAGACAACTGCTAGTGAAACAGGTGATGGGCATTGATTATCCCATCTAAACAGAATAAAACGATACAGCTGGAATACTTTGTGTGGAAGTTACTTGGAAGTTGGTAGCATTGAGGAGCTGTCTTGAAAATAGACCAGCTTGGATTAATTCTTCTACCACAATCTCTTATTGTGAGTAACATGGTAGCAGAAGATAAGCTTTGCTGATTGGTTCCTGTATATGGAGCTTTTTGCCTCAATCTTCTGAGGGAAATGAAGTGCACTGTTGCCAACAATTTAAGTTACAGAATGGTAGAAGAATGGTGCAAAATCCCAAGCTTTGACTATTTACCAATTTTTTGAGTCTGAATCTTATCAGCAATGGAAGGCTGAATTTGAAATATGGACCTGGTTTACTTCCATACCCTGGAAGAAGCAAGGTATGGTTATCGTTACCAGCCAAAAGTAAGATAAGGAGTAAGGTATTTTCAGAGTGGAAAGTGGTGATTTGGATCATGAAGTGGGATTGAACGTTCTGTTACGATTTTTGGATAAGGTTTACAAAAAGGATGAGTTATTGGAAGTGTATGAAGCTTGGAGAATCTTTGATGGGTTTAAGAAATTGGATGATCAGTCCATGGAAGGATAGATCATGGATTTTGATAAATGGTATAGGAAACTACAGAGATTTGAACTTGAAATTCTGGAATCAGTATTGGTGTTTAAATTACTGGACCATGCTTGCATTTCCCACATTGATAGTCTTTTAATGCTAACAGGGGTTCAATTCCAGAGGAAGGAACCTCTCCTCCTAGATCAAAAAGCTGCTGCCCTAAAAGAATTTCTGGGGAAACAGCAGTTTCTGCCACTTTATTAGCAATTATGATCAACTATTCTGTGAAACAAAGGCAAGAGGATTCAATGGTGGCTGAATTTTGTGGTTGACCACAAAAGATTTTAATACAAGGATAGGGTTAATGACAGGAGGCTTGAAAATGGGTGTAACCCTATCCAATTTGAGAGTTGGGACGAAGTGTGTCTGGAACAGTGACTGTGGGTGTTTTAAACCCAAAAAAGGCATGGATAATTGTTAATGATGCTGAGAATCACATTGATTATGTGATGAACTGCCCACTGTGAAGGAATCACTTTTTTGAAGTGACCCATGAGATGGATTCATCTAAAAATGGTGACTAACATGATGGAATTGTATTAATCACTAAGTTTGAATCTGGTGATGAGTATCTTGAAGCTAGATTCCTTCAGCTGAACAGTTCTGGGCAGCTGTTGCACTTCTAAGGTGTGTGGCATGGACTGGCTTGACTGCTGTCTGGAGTCTCTCAGTGAGGCTGACGGTGGAAGGTCAAGGAGTATTAAGCTCTACCTGCTTCAGGTTTGGAGATGACAATACATTAACATCATCCAAATGGGTGGCCCTCCCTTGTAAGATGACAGAGATCAATCTGTTTATCAGTACTGATGTTGTTTCTAGCAAGATGCCACTATTGTTAAGTTGATGAAGGATCAGATGACGCTAGATATCAAGAATGATAGAGCAGTCATGTTTGGAAAAAATGTGGATGCTCGACTGGTCGATAAAGGATACGATGACCTTTATTGAACAAATTGCTGCTCAGTGTGAAATTTGTCATAAGTATCGCCAGACACCACCGCGTCCTGTTGTGAGCTTGTTGTTAGCTTGGGAGTTTAATGATGCAGTGGCAATGGACTTGAAAGTTTGGAACAGGGGTAGGGTTTTTTTACTACGCTTCATAGATATGGCAACCATGTTTAGCCTATCCGCTGTAATACATAGTAAAAACAAAAGGACCATTCTCAATAAGGTCCTGGAGAAATGGGTAGAAACAGGATTAGGAATACCAATGAATGATGGTGGGGAATTCGCCAGTGAGGAATTTCGAGTGTGAAAATTTAAACATCAAGGTAATGCACACTGCAGCAGAGAGCCCATTTAGTAATGGTCTTTGTGAAAGAAACCATGTGGTAATAGACTACCTGTTACATATGATATGGCTGATCAACCAGATTATAAATTGCAAATGGTGCCAGCATAGGTGGTGCATGCAAGGAACTCTCTGCAATTGTTTTGGTGGGGGGGGGGGTGTACAGTCTGTGCCAGTTGGTGTATGGAAGAAATCCGAAGTTGCCTGCATTGTTAATGGATGCTCCCCTTGTTGTAGAAGGGATTAGCATTAGCTCCACTTTTTCTGCTCATCTGAACACTTTGCATGCAGGCAGAAAAGCTTTCCTTTAAAGTTGAGGTTTGGGAGAAAATTTGAGCCTTACAGCACCATATGACCATTGGGAACAGTTTAGATAAGGAGACATAGTATATTGTAGAAGGGAAGGCTGGAGTGAGTGGAAGGGACCTGGCAAGGTAATCTGGAGTGATGGGAAAGTAGTAATTGTGCAACATGGCAATCAAACTGTTAGGGTACATTCTTTGCGATTTAATTGGTACTGACTGTACCTTTACAGATTCTTATGACAGAAAGATTCTAGTAGCACTGAATAAATTCGAAAATAAGCTGATAAAGGAAGCCAAACAGTTATAAAGTTGGAAGGAATTTGGGGTATATTCTGAAATACCTGACAGAGGGCAGCCAGCTTTACCTCACAGATGGATCTGTACAGAAAAGGTACTCCTGGATGGCACATCTGGCCAAAGTGAGATTAGTAGCCCAAGACTTTGAAGAGAGACTGAGATCAGGATGTCAGAGTGGACTCACCTACTGCAGGGAAAATGAGTTTGAAAATTTTTTAACTATTTTGGCATCTTATTCCTGGGAGTGCAAATCAATTGATATAAAGGCTGCGTTTTTACAGGGGGAGAAGTTTCAAAGGGAAATAAACAACATAGATGACTGTGTGTGGGGGGGGGGGGGTAGGATTAGTAAGCTTGTGGATGACACAAAGATTGGTCGGGTGTTAACAGTGAGGTTGAGTGTCTTGGGCTACAGGAAGATATAGACGGGATGGTCAACAGGGCAGATAATTGGCAGAAAGAATTTAACCCTGAAAAGCGTGAGGTGATACGCTTTGGAAGGAGTAATTTGATAAGGAAGTATTCGATGAATGGCAGTAGGAAGTTCTGAGGAACAAAGGGACCTTGACGCATGTGTCCATAGATCTCTGAAGGCAGAGGGGCATGTTAGTGGGGCGGTGAAAAAGGCATATGGGACACTTGCCTTTATCAATCGGACATAAATTACAAAAGTAGGGAGGTCGTGTTAGAATTGTATAGAACCTTGGTGAGGCCACAGCTGGAGTACTGTGTGCAGTTCTGGTCACCACATTATAGGAAGGATGTGATTGCACTGGAGGATATGTGATTGCACTGGAGGGGGTGCAGGGGAGATTCACCAGGATGTTGCCTGGGATGAAACATTTAAGTTATGAAGAGAGGTTGGATAGACTTGGGTTGTTTTCGTTGGAGCAGAAAAGACAGAGGCGACTTGATCGAGGCATATAAGATTGAGGGGCATGGACAGAGTGGATAGGGAACAGCTGTTCCCCTTAGGGTCAGTCATGAGGGGACATAAGTTCAAGCTGAGGAGCAGGAGGTTTAGGGGGATAAGAGGAAAAACCTTTTTACCCAGAGGGTGGTGATGGTCTGGAATGCACTGCCTGGGAGGGTGGTGGAGACGGGTTGTCTCACATCCTTTAAGTACCTGGATGAGAACTTGGCACGTCATAACATTCAAGGCTATGGGCCAAGTGCCCATATGCACTGTGATTCTGTGAAATGTTTTTGACACTGCCCAAAGGGGATGGTAATGTAGAAGGAAAGCTGTGGAAATTGTTCAGAGTGTTTATAGATTGAATGATGTGTCAAGACCATGGTATTTTTCTGAGTTCTGTCATGTTGAAGATGGGTCACATTCAGTTAAAGGCAGGCCCCACAATGTCCTACTGGTACCATATGGAGCTGGAATCTTTATCATGCATGTTGATGATTTCCTGTGGGGAGACTTTGCAGAATTTGAACAATGGGTAATTGAGAAGATCAAGAAGGAATTCCAGGTCGGAAGTCAGGCTTCAGGGGCCTTTAAATACATAGGTTTAGACATGAAGTAGAGCAAGTCAAGAGTGACACTGAATAAACAATCTAGCAAATGTTAATCATATCCCAATAACTTGGGTTAGGTCCCCACAAAAAAGGAATCCTGCTATCAAGGAAGAAATGGAACAGTTGAGAAGTTTGATGGGCAGTTGAACTGGCTGTGTACTCAGACTCGGCCTGATGCTAGTTACGATGTGTTGGAGCTGAGAACTATAATGAAACATGCTACAGTTGAAGTTCTGAAAGCAAATTAAACTCCGAGAGATGAAGTTTCCAGCCTTGGTTGACCCAGGGGATTTGAGGTAGGTCACTTTTAGTGATGCTTCATATGCCAATCTTCCAGATGGGTACTCTAGCACAGCAGGGTACATTATTCTTGATGGGAAAGAATGATAAATGTTGCCCACTGGATTGGGAGGCCAAGAAAATAAAAAGCATAGTGAAAAGCACCTTAGCTGCTGAAATGCTGGCCTTGGTAAGAAGCATCAGATATGGGGGTTTACTTACCTAATATACTGACAAAAATATTATATAAGGGGCAATGTGAGAAAAGTTTGCCCATAGAATGTTATATGGATAACTGGTCTCTTTGGGACAATGTTCCTTCCATGATAAGTGGGAAATTCATAATTTGAAAAGTGTCATTGAAAAAAGGCTAAGAATTGACCTAGCCAGCATAAAAAAATGTTGCCAAATAGACGTGGAAATACATGACATTATTTCCTTCTATTTGTTTTAAAAAGAATGATATTTAACCTTTTTTCAAAGCTTTAATTTAAAAAGAAAAGAGGGGAACCTGCCAATGTATAAATCACTGTGTGGCAATCACCTTATTAAGGACAATTGCTAATTAAACAGGCGATGGGCATTGATTATCCCATCTAACCAGAATAAAAAGATGCAGATGGAACAATGTGGAAGCTACTTGGAAGTTAGTAGCACTGAAAAGTTGTCTTTAAAATAAACCAGCTTTAACCAAAAGACCAGCCTGGATTAATTCTTCTACCACAACCTCTTATCGTGAGTAACATGTTGATCATAAATGTAACCACGCAAATACCTCTCTAAACTTTAAATCCATGGATGTGATCCATCCTTCATAGCATACAGCCCCAATCTTATTAACAGAAAGCTGTATTCGTATAACACCTTTTAACTTAAGTAGTCCAAAGTTTACCTCAGGAGTGTTACCAACAGTAGGACAGTAACACAGGTAACTAAAAAACTTACGTTAAGTTGGTTAGGGTTTAAAGAACATCCTAAAGGGGGAAATAAAATTATTGGGTCAGAGGATCTGAGGAAATGAAATAAATTCTAGAGTTTAGGGCCCAGGTAGCTGGAAGCTGAAATGGCGGAGTGACTAAAATTGGGGCAGCTTAAGAGTCCAGACTTGGAGTAGTGCAGGTATCTCAGGTTGCAGATATCCCCTCCAAGCCACACACCATTCTGACTTGAAACTATTTTGTCATGCACTCTTGGTCGGATCAAAATCTTGGAACTCTCTTCCTAATGGTAATGTGGGTGCACCTGCACTAGGTGGACCACAGCAGTTCAAGAAGGCAGCTCACCACCTCCTTCTCAAGGGCAATTATGGATGGACAATAAATATTAGCCTAGCCAATGATGCCCACATCCTGTAAAAAGGATGTTACAGATGGGAGAGAGGAAAATCAAACTCCTTTGTTTTTATCGCTGTCTGTCTGTAAGCAGAGGTGTTTAATTTTTTTTAAAAAGGCTGTGGCATGTTTCCCAAAACCCCCTGAGGTCAATGTTTAAAGTGGCTTGCAGCAAACCCCCTTTTAGGGTTAAATCCGAAGTATAGTTTATTCATACATTCAAACCTGGAGGATGGTCGTCACAACTACAGACACATACCAACAAGGAGATAGGAAAGAAAAGATTTTACAATTAGGAATAACTTACCCTTACCTTTGATTTCTTTTGTTATTAATTGATGTGAATGTTAGAATCCAGAGTGCCAGACTAGTGAGGGTTCCTTCAGATAGGAGTTAAAGTTCAAGCAGGTTCAGCTATCTGAAAGCATGAGTTGCCGAATTCATTCCAAGTTGGTGGTGATGCAGCAAGGTGAGGTTGGTATATGGAGACTTGATCTGCTCTACAAGTGGTGACTGGAATCTTCCAAAGGACCAGGCTTCAAGGAGGTTTAGAGTTGAGCCAGACTTTGTTGTCAGCCTCAGGCTTTGCTTTGGTGTTGACAGGCTGGATGTTAACAGCTGACTGGCCTGGGAGTTCAGGAACGTAACATTAAAACTTGCTAAAAGTGCCTAGGTCATATGATGTTGCCCATTGAGTCAGTTTCAAGTTAATGATCAGTCCTGTGGGCAGAATATTTCTGGGCAGGTGCAGTGGGTGGCTCAGTCGCAACTGGGAAATGGTCTGCCACCTGCGATTGGATCCCAACCGCAATTTCACACTGGCCAGCCGTTAAGTGGCTAACCATAAAGGCGCACTGAGGAGCTCAGCACTGTCGGAATGGGGTGGAAGGAGCACAAGTGCAGGAGTCTGCACAGTGCAGGGAAGGGGGGATCGCACAATGAAAGCTCCCTGAAGGCAATGAGCTGCCTCAGGGAGCTGAAGAATTGTGGATTGTAAAATGAAGATTTAAAATATGATAGAAACATGTCCCTACATGTGACTCAGTCACATGAACAAGGGCATATTGAAAATGATTAAAAATTTTTATTGTTTTTACTTACTGCTGGAAACCTCATCCTGCCTGTGGATAAGTTTCCTAAAAAAAATGCACCAGGCTGATTCATCCAACCAAACAGTTGAAAATGCACCAAAAAATAGATAAAAATGTTAAGGGCCTTTAATAGGCCTCTTCATTGTCAGTGGGTGTGCTGCTGACTCTTGCGTGCTCCCACCAACTGAAATATCGCAAGAGTGTGCGATGATGATGTTGAGACGCCCGCCCAACATCATCGCATGTGATTTTACGCCTGATCGGATTGAGTGCCTGCCTGTGGGACACACAATCCAGCTCCATGTCTCTGGTCAAAATCCCATTGTTCATCTTGGGAGATAGATGGTGGCTACTAGCACCTTTGCAGGTAATGAATTTTGAGGGCTCTTTGTTATAAGTCCAGGCTTGGCAGACAGACTGTTTGCTGCTGCCTTCTTTTATTGATTGTAATGGGTTCACGTAATGATAGGGTTGAGCTTCCACAGGGAAGATGGTTGAGCTTTGTCCTAATTATTATTGGAAGTTTCCAGAACTGTAGCTATTTGCAGATCATCTGACGAGTAGCAGCCATGTTTTTGGTCCAGTAAAGTCCATTTTTAAATAAACTATAAATCTAGACTTACTTCCAGCTTATGATCTCTTTCCTGTCTTATAGAATGATGATAAAAACTGAAGGTTGTGAGGCTGGGGGAGATTTAGAGATGGGGATGGATGAAGCCAAGGAGAGATTTGAAAATGAGGAGGAGCATTTTAAAATGAAGAATTTGCTTGACTAGGAGCCAATATCGGTCAGTGTGCACAGGGGCGATGGAGGAATGGGACTTGGTGCATGTTAAGACAAAGGGAAAAGAGTTTTGGATGACCCCCGGTTACTGGATGATAGTGTGGGAGACCAGTCAGGACTGCATTGAAATAGTCAAGTTTAGAGGTCATGAAAGCATGAATAATAGTTTCAGCAGCACATGATGTGGCAGGGCAAAGTCAGGCAATGTTGTGGAGGTGGAAATAGACATCTTAGTCTAAGAATCCAAGGACCAGGGCTCAGTGTGGTCATTACAAAGGATACACACAATCAGACCATTCAACCCAACCAGTCCATGTTGGTGTTTACACTCCACTGAAACCTCCTCCCAACTTTCCTCATCTAAATCTACCATTGTAACCCTCTATTCCCTCCCCCACCCCCCCCCCATATGCTCATTTTCCCTTGAATGCATCTACACTATTCACTTCAACCATTACATGGTAACAAGCTCCACATTCTCATCACTTCCTGTGTAAGAAGATTTTTTAAATTCTCCATTGGATTTCTTGGAGACTCTCTTTCTTTGATGCTCTTTCCCACAGGAGGAAACATTTCTCTCTATCCACCATCAAAACCTTTCATAATTTAAAGACCCCTGTTAGGTCACACCTCAGCCTTTTTTTTTTATCAAGGGAAAATGAACCTAGCCTGTCAATCCTTTCCTGATATTTAAGTCCACATTTTTCTGGCATCATCCCTCTTCAGTGCGCCGCCTCTTTTTAGGATATGCTGAGCAGGACTCCCAAGTGTGACCTAAACAAGGTTCAGTACAGGTTCAGCATAACTTCCCTGCTTTTCCATTCTATCTCTCTGCAAATAAAACTGTTTGCTTTGCTTTTCTATGGACTTGCTAACCTGTGGAGCAACTTTGTTTTGCTGTATTTGTACTTTGAGATCCCTTTGCTCCCACGCCCAGACTGCACTTCCAAATAATAAGTGACCTCCTCCCTATTCTTCAAACCAAAAATGTACGAACTCAAGTTTATTGGAGTTGAACTTCATTTGTCAATTATTTTCTCATTCTGCAAGTTTATTAATGTCCTCCCATAATGTGCTGCAGTCATCCTCAGTTTAGCTATCCCTGCGCACCTGCACCTCTCCCCTACCATCCAACTGAATGCCATCCACAAGTTTAGAATTTGTGGGTGAAGTCTTGTAAATGGAGAATTAAATGCAGTGACGAGCAGTTTCGGCGGTACCTGCACCGCGGTCGAGAATAACAGGTATCCTCACCCGATTCTGTGCTTGGAGGGGTATTAATTATGCACAGGTGAGGGTATTGTTTCTATTTAAATCATCCAATGTGCAGGGTTATGGGGAAAAGGCAGGAGAATGGCACTAAGTTAAAATGCTCAGAGAGCAGGTGCAGACATACTGGGCTGAATGGAAAGAAAACATGCTCTGTTCGACCTGGTTCTTGGAAATGAGATGGCCCAAATAGATAAAGTGTCAGGGGGGAGCATTTAGGAGACAGTGCTCATTTTATTGTACATTTTAGGGTGATAGAAAAGGATGATGGGCAATCCAGAGAATAGTTAACTTCACAAGAGCTGACTTCGATGGGGCAAGAGACTGGCATGAAAGATTGGTAGGGGGGAAAAAACTGTAGCTGAACAATGGGCTACCTTCAAAAAATGAATTGGTTTTGACACAGTCAAGCTTAATTCCATTGAAAGGAAAAGGTAGGGCAAGCAAATCCAGAGACCCATGGATGAAAAGGGAGTTAGAAATTAAGATAAAGAAGAAAAAATGTGCTTATGCTAGGCATCAGGTAGAAAATATAACTGAGAACCAAGAGGAATACAGAACGTTCAGGGAGGTGAAAAAGCATATTAGAGAAGCGATAAAGGATTGAGAAACTGGCAGCAAACACAAAGGTGAATCCCAAAGTCTCCTATAGGCATATAAATAGTAAAAGGAGGAGTAGGGCCGTTTAGGAACCTAAAAGGGAATTTGCACATGGATGAAGGGGCCATGCCAGAGGTACTAAATAAACACTTTGCATCTGCCACGGTGACAGACGAGGAAACGCTGTCACTAGAAGGATTTAAAATTGATAAGGAGTATCTGTTGAACAGATTGTTAGTACTTAGGGTTGACAAGGCATCAGAACCAGATGAGATGCATCCAAGGATATCAAAGGAAGTGAGCACTGGCCATAATATCTGTCTTCAATAGGCTCAAGGGAGGTGCCAGGGGACTGGTGAATTGCAAACATTACACCCTTGTTCAAAAAAGGTTTGCAAGGATAGGCCGAGCAATTACAGAACAGTCAGTTTAACTTTAGTGGTGGGCAAGATTCTAGAGACTATTATTCAGGATAGAATTAGTAGTCACATGGAAACATATGGGTTGATAAGGAAGACCCAGCATGGATTTCTAGAGGGGGAAATTGTGTTTAACTAACTTGCTGGAGTTTTCTGAAGAGATAACAGAAAAGGTGGATCAGGGTAATGCTGTTGATGTATTGTATATGGACTTTCAAAAGGCATTTGACACAGTGCCACACAACAGACTTTGTGAGAAATGTTATTGCTCATGGAATAAAAGGGACAGTAGCAACATGGATACAAAATTGGCTGAAAAATAGGAAGCAGCGTAATGGTCAATGGATATTTTTTGGGCTGGAGGGAGGTTTGTTTTGAAGTTCCCCAGGGGTTGATATCAGGACTATTGCTTTTACTGATGTATATTAATGACCTAATCTTGCAGGGGGCAATTTCAAAATTTTATGGATGATACAAAACTTTGAAGTGTTGTGAACTGTGAGGAGGACAGCGTGGAACTTCAAAAGAATATAAACAAGTTGGTGGAGTGGGCAGATAGGTGGCAGATGAAGGTCAAAGTGGAGAAGTGTGAGGTGATTCATTTTGGTGTGGAGAACATGGAGAGACAATATAAAATAAGATGTGAAATTTTGAAGGGGGTGCAGGAGCAGAAAGACCAGGGTGTATATACACATAACAAAAACAGAATTACCTGGAAAAACTCAGCAGGTCTGGCAGCATCGGCGGAGAAGAAAAGAGTTGACGTTTCGAGTCCTCATGACCCTTCGACAGAACTTGAGTTCGAGTCCAAGAAAGAGTTGAAATATAAGCTGGTTTAAGGTGTGTGTAGGGGGGGTCATGAGGACTCGAAACGTCAACTCTTTTCTTCTCCGCCGATGCTGCCAGACCTGCTGAGTTTTTCCAGGTAATTCTGTTTTTGTTTTTGTTTTGGATTTCCAGCATCCGCAGTTTTTTTGTTTTTATCTCTGTATATGCACATAGATCATTGAATGTGGCAGGACAGGTAGAGCAGTTAATAAAACAGGTAGTACCCTGGGCTTTATTAATAGGGGCATAGCGTACAAGAGTTAAACTGAATTTATATAAGACACTCATTAGACCTCAGCTGGAGTATTGTGTACAGTTCTGGGTATCACATTATAGGAAGGATGTGAACACATTGGAGAGATTGCAGAAGAGGTTTACAAGAATGGTTCCAGGGATGAGAAACTTCAGCTATGAGAATAGATTGGGACTGTTCTCCTTGGAGAGGTGAAGAGGAGACTTAATAGAGATGCTCAAAATCATGACCAGTCTGGACAGAGTAGATAAGGCGAAGCTGTTCCCACTCGTAAAAGGATGAAGAACGAGGGGCACAGATTTAGTGATTTGCAAAAGAAGCAAATGTGATATGTGAGAACTTTTCACGAGTGGTTCGGGTCTGGAATGCACTGCATGGAAGTGTGGTAGAAGCAGGTTCAATCGAGGTATTCAAGAGGGCATTAGATGATTTCAATAGAAAAAATATGCAGGGGTATGGGGCAATGGCACTAGGTCATAATGCTCATTTGGAGAGCAAGTGCAGACATGATGGGCCAAATGGCCTCCTGCTGTGCCATTAAAATTCTGTGATTCAGGCATGCACGGCATTGCCTGCAACTCACTTGCAAATAGGAGACTCTTCCACAGTAGACCCTAGGTCTGTCAGGTTGCACCAGTTGTATGAATCTTTTTTTAAATTAATTTCAAGGGATGTGGACATCACTGGCTAGGCCAGCATTTATTGCCCATTCCTATTTCACCTTGAAGATGGTGGTGAGCTGCAGTCCATGTGTTGTCAGTACACCCACAGTGCCATTAGGGAGTGAGTTCCAGGATTTTGACCCAGCAACAGTGAAGGAACAGTGATATATTTCCAAGCCAGGATGGTGAGTATCTTGAAGGGGAACTTTCAGGTGGTAGCGTTCCATCTGTCTGCTGCCCTTGTTCTTCTAGATTGTAGCGGTTGTGTTTGGAAGGCACTGCCTAAGGAAACTTGGTGAGTTTCTGCAGTGCATCTTGTAGATGGTACACACTGCTGCTCCTGTTCATCTGTGGTGGAGGGAGTGAATGTTTATGGATTTGATGCCAATCAAGTGGGCTGCTTTGTCCTGGATGGTGTCGAGCTTCTTGAGTGTTGATGGAGCTGCACTCATCCAGGCAAGTAGGGAGTATTCCATCACACTCCTGACTTGTGCCTTGTATATGGTGAGCAGACTTTGGGGAATCAGGTGAGTTACTCACCCAGCAGCACTCCTTGGCACTCAGGGCACTCAGGGCTCATGCCTAACATTCAGATAATCCAACTTATCCTTGCACACCTCCTAATGGTGTCAACATCACACCCAGCTCCCCCATGTCCCCTAGTGATTCCTCTGTGGCAGGCACATCACAGCCTAACACAATCACTGACATTCTGTTCACTCTCTTTCAGGAATAGGAGGCAGAAGGCTTACCGAGGGGTCAAGGATGCTTGCATCTGCTGAGCCTTGTGGAGGAGATGGTTTTCCACATCAAATGGCTGGCAGTGACAGATCCATTGCACCCAACCGCTCAGAACAGTGAGGGTGATTGTATTTGTGCCATAAGTCTCATCTCAACTCTCAGCTCACCCTCATCCTGCTATCTGGCAATGACGTGCAATGTTCAGATGGTGTGACCATGGATGTCTTGCCTCCCACCTGACCCATTCCCCTATTTCCTTACACCAACCTTTCTCTTCCAGGTCCCTGCATTCAGACAGCCAAGAACTGTTGTCCATCCAATCACAGGAGCCTCTGGTGAGCAGAGAGAGCAACAACACAGCAGTGATGAAGAGACAGTGTCAGCTCAAGTGACAGGGTCAGCCACCAGCCCAGGTATTGGTGCTGCATTTAGCCTGCAAGCAAGTATAGATTTGGGATCAGCAAGTGGTGAGTTATGAGGAACGACTGGGCTGAAGCCATGTCAGGGCTAAAGGATGCTTTGTGTGGGATGGTGAGGTCACAGCTGAGTTCTGTTACAGGGGACTGTGGGGGAACCCGAAAGGGTGGCATACAGGACAATTCTGATGATGCTACACATAGCGATGCTGGGTGCATTGGCAGGCAGCCTTCACCCACTGTTGTGGAGCATCCAGCTCCAAGCTGGCAGAGGGTATGGTGCAAAGCTTTCCCTCTCCATAGCCACTGCTCCATCTCCCTCTTCCTATTGTGCTGCAGGCCCAGAGGCACTGGAACTGCTGTCCCATACCTGTTGCAGCCTTTGTCGATAGGTCACCACCTCCTCTGTAATCACTGGATGCAGCAGCACTCCCTGCCCAATCCAGGAACTCACCACAATACATCCAAAAACACTTTAGTACTTCCTGAAATTTTGCACTAGTTCTTAATGACCTCACCTGCAATTTGGGTGCTGGGCCCTTTAAGAAACACAATTGAGGGCCCATCCTGCAGCTTCATGCTCATTGCTGAGTAATTGAAGAACTCTTGCCTGGACACATGTGCTCCTGATTTGGTATCTTCACATTCCATCAGCTGGATGGATGAAGTTGTGTCGGGATAGGGAGTCCATTCACAATCCTCCTGTGCATGCTGGGAATGCCCTGGCCTACACCCTTTTCCCTGAGAGAATATACAGACCATACAAGTGGCTGGCAGTGCCTCACGCCTCAGCAAAGCCTCTCCATCGGTGCTACACCAATGAAGTTTGTGCCCTTTGTTTGCTGTTGCTTTCTTTGATTAATTGTTGCCCAGGAACAAATAAAGGAAATTGCAGGGACATATTGGCGCTCCCCCAGACAGCTTGTTAAAGCTGTACTCACCTGCTCCCATTTGCAGAGTTGATAGTCCATATGTTGATTTTGTATGATGCAATGGGCAGGATGTGAAGGGGAGCTGAAGGGACATGCTGGACAGTTACATTTTCTGATTGTTCCATGTTTAATCCTCACCTCTTTGTTGGATAACAATCAGGAGGAGAAAAGAGAATCTGGCAGAATGATCAGCTCAGTATGTAAGTCAGCTGGATTTTACACTTCACTAAGTCCCTTGCACATTAAAGGCACAATGGTCATATTCACATGTCCAAATTCTTGCCAAGTCAAGCATTATCTCCATTGAGCCCAGCTGTATGTAAGACACATGGAATTCACATTATTTCTCTCCAATATCATTAATTTGGTAGACAGCAAAGAACTCTTAAGGATACAGTCCAGCATTAAGGCTAACTATTATTGTTCACCTTTTACAGTATGTAGTATAGATGTGATCAGTGTATATTGGCACAGTATTTCTATTTGGGTGCACTATGAAGACGTCTTCTATTTCCTATATAATAAAAACAGGAAATGCTCAAAACTCAGCAGATCTGACAGCATCTGTGGAGAGAGAAACAGTTAATGTTTCGAGCCTGTATGATCCTTCTTCAGAGCTAAAGAGAAATGGAAATGTGATGACATTTATACTCTAAGGGGGGTAGAGCAGGTAAAGCTGAATAGGAGGCCAGCAATAGGTGGGGGCTAAGGAGAGATTGACAAAGATGTCATGGACCAAAAGACAAAAGGGGTGTTAATGGTAGTGGTAAGGGCTAAAGGTGCTGATAGTTTTTCCAGCATTTTCTGTTTTTATTTCAGACTTCCAGAATCTGCAGTATTTTACTTTTATCTTCTATTTCCTAACTGTGTGCTCCATCTCTGTACAGCCCTGCAACTGCCTGTGCCAAGGTGAATGATGCAGTGATGTCTGGGCCTGCATGTTTGGAAGCAGATGTGTGGGCATATGCTGTAGGTGTCAGGGAGATTCAAATGTGCTACTGCCGTTATCCTTGCCACCTCCTGTCATTCCCCTGCTAATGGGCACACTGTCAGCTTGGATATAACTCAAGTGTAAGAACAGCCCACTGCACCGCAATGGTTAATGAGGTCCCAGAGAACTGAAGCATCAGCTGTCGATTGGCGCTTGAGAAATGTCTAACTATATTCATCATGCAAAGGGCTCTGGAGTGACCATAGTCTCCATGATGATCTGCAGCTCAGTCTGATGGCCTTGCACAGTTAATGGTTATGGGCTCCTGCCATTGATGCCCACAGCATGTAGAAATGTTTGGCAGAATCTCAAATAGATACAGGAAATGCAGATGTTGAGCAACCAAAGCTTAATTGACATAAGGTCTTGTAATTTTGATTTTGAACCTCAACTTCAGAGGGAACCCTCCAGGTCATCCAGCTCACTGACTGTGCCCCTGAAATCTGGCCCACCCCTCACTCATTCATGCTCCGTGCTACACCAAATGCTCCCTTCTGCAACTCACTCTCTGACTCCTCCACCAACAGTAGATAGATCCATGCTGTTGCTTGCCATTGTATGGGCAGAATTTAATCCAGGTGGTGGAGGTCTTGCCCACTTGCTGGAAAGCCAGCCCAAGCCCCATGTCACCTCCTTTGGGGAAGGTCTGATGTATTAAGTATCCCTTAGTGACCAGAAGTGGGCCTTGCCCACAATCAAGGACCACAAAGGTGGAAATCACACCTCCCAAGAACTATCAGCCAACCAAAGGCCGGCTGCTCCTCATTACTGCCAGTACCACCTGGGGGGTGGTGGGAGCTGCCGGCGATGTGCCCACCAGAGGTCCAGGATCAGTGAGGGATCCAGGTTGCAGGTGAGTGAGGGCGGGAATGGGGGTCTTGATGAGGGTTTGCTGGCTGGAGCAGGCAACAGGGTCGCACAATGAGGGACAACCCCCTCCCACAAGGAGCCCGCAAACAAACCTAACAGGGTTTTACTTTTTGGGCTCCCTCTGTGGTAACTGCCCCTGCCCGCTGCTAACTGAGTACAAATGGAGGCAGGAATATGCCCTAAAGTGGGCAATAATGGTTCACTTATGGACCTAAATTGGCAGTGAGGTGTGACAGCTATCCACGAGCTTTCTCCACCCACCCCAGGCTTAATGGGGGCAGAGTTGGGAAGGTGGTGGGGTCCCCGCCCCAGTCTCTAAACTCGCCTCAGGGGCAGGGCATTAAATTCCACATCACACATTGGGGGTGGGGGGAGAGACAGTCTGAAATCTTCACCTGAAGGCAAAGATGTACATACTTTCTGTGCATTAATTTTATGGGACTGTGAATGCAGAACTGAAACGGTTAAAACTCCCTTCAAACAAAACCTAAAACATGCCACTGTTAATCAAAAAAAGTACAATAGTTACATTGGCCAGGGACAAATTGGCTTGTTATAAATCCAAGAATAAAACCATCCCAGATTTCCAGCCAAAATTCCCTGATAAACATAACTGAGGTCAACTTCTGACGCGATAAGCAGGTTTTGAGCTCATTTTCAAAATGCTAAACTTTTGTGAAAAGTAGAACCATCAACATCAGGGAGGACGCTAGGACAAGGTTGATGATCAGAAAGAAATTATTTGCAAACTCTTTGGAGCTGTGTTTATTTTTATGCTTGAGATTTATGAGCAGTTATGACAGGATAAATAGTGATAAATTGTTTCTGTTCTTCAGAGAAGTGGTAATGAGACGATATACATTTAAAATAGCACAAAGTTAGTGAAGGGCAAATTAGAAAAATAGCCTTTTAAAAAAAAAAGTGATTAAAATATGGATTTCTCTGCCACAAACTGTAGCTGAACAGAGTTTAGAAATACTTTCAAGAGAAAATGTGCTGTTGGGTTTCATTTTCCAGCTTAACTCGAAGTCTTACTGCCAGGAGGCAGCCCTCTTGTTTCCCCACCCCCCCCCACCCACAAGTTGGCGGGTGGTGGGACCTAGGGAGACCTCTTAATTGACTGTCGCTTATTTAAGAATAGCAGCCCATCCCCAAGAGCTGCTACCAAATCAGAACGAGCAGGTCAGTAGCACACGATCAGAGATGGCCATTGCTGAGGCTGCATCGCTGGTTAGAGGGTGTTTCAGTGGAGGGGTACCCTCGAGGATAAGTAAGGTTAGAGAAAGCTGGGCCAGGGAGAAAAGCCCTTGTGATCAGACTTGGGGGAGTCATGGAACACCAGTGGAGCCATTACTGCAAGGCCCTCCGTGGACTCTGGTACCCCCATAAAGGAGGCACTCCACCACTCAGAACCTGCTGGGAGGCCTTCAATGTTTTCCTGGTGGTCTCCCAACATGACAGTCAACCACCCCCACCCAACCCAGTGCAGGCAAGATGCCCACTGAGATTAGAAGTGGTCCTTTGCCACTTTAAGTGGCCAATTTTGGCCACCCAATGGGTGACTGATCCACCCAGTTTCCTGCCACTGGCAGTATAGTATGTTGACAAGGCCATGTCACCTCCCTTCACCATTTTCCCAGCCCTCCTGCCTCACAGTCCCATTGCCCTATCACCCCTGCTCTTGCTGACCTACATTGGTTCCCAGTCAAGCAACATTTTGATTTTAAAATTGCTTGTTTTCAAATCCCTCTATGGCCTCACCTCCTCCCGATCTCTAATCTCCTCCAGTCCCACAATTGGCTCGGTGTCATACTTTCTTTTATAACACTCCTGTGAAGCGCCTTGGGACATTTTATTACATTAAAGGTGCTATATAAATATAAGTTGTTGGCATTTGGCTAAGGTGATTGACATTGTAGACCAGCTACACGTTAATGGAATGAACATCTCTTCTATTCATTGAAACATAGAAACATAGAAACTAGGTGTAGGAATAGGCCATTCGGCCCTTTGAGTCTGCTTTGCCATTCATCATGACCATGGCTGATCATCCAACTCAATAGCCTACTCCTGCTTTCTCCCCATATCCTCTGATCACTTTTGCCCCAAGAGCTATATCTAACCCCTTCTTGAAAACATACATTGTTTTGACCTCAACTATTTTCTGTGGTATTCATAAATGTCAATGGGCTGGCATTTTGAATTTGATCACTACTTGCATTTTGCCAATTGCCCTTTATACCTGTGTAAACCTTGTCAATCTACAAAACTGAATATCTGTCACTCGTACTCTGTCTCTTGATCTTACTCTTTCCCTTTCTCCCTGTCTTTCTCCTTTTTTGTCCATTGGAAACGATAGGAATCTGTCTCTTCTGAATAGAAAAGCAATGATCTTCTTGATGGTCTAGTTGGTCTGATTAATATGGCAAAGTTCACCGAAAGCTGCCTGAAAGGATCGGTTGCAATGACATTCAGGGCAGCCAGTATACTCAGCACTGTTCGCCTACTGGGGTGGCCTGAGGTCATCAACCAATAGCCTTCAGGGGCAGTGCAGTCTCCAGGCACATGAACTGCAGTTTTTCTGACTGTTTGATTTTCTTTGTCCGTAGGCCCTGGTGAATGGGAATGTGTCTGTAGAGGAGGAGAACCTTCCATGAAGCCTGACCCTAAGAGCCCCACAGTCTAACCACTTCTATAGCGTAATCTTCAGGCATAAGGATAGAGGAGTTTCCATTGGGTGACCACATCCTCAATATAAGGCATGGCTTTATCTGCAAGTTTCATTGAGACCAGAGACCTGAATCTCCAAATGATTGAAGAAATTGATACAATCAAAGTAACAGCAACCTTCAGTAGCCTAATACAAAATGTGACCTCCACTTGTAGCATTTCTTCCTGCAGCAACTAGCCCACCTACAAAATGCAGTAATTATTTGAGGCTCATTTGTAATGAGAGTTGGGGAAATGTGGGATTTATATCTGGTGGATCAGGCCTCTGGCAGGCCCAAAATTGGTCTGGTCGTTTTTTTTTTGGAGCATAATCCTGGAGCCAAAATAGGCTGGGTTTGAGTCAATTGTTCTCCATTTTATAACCCAAACCTGTTCCCAAATGATCAATAATTCATCAGGAGATCCAGGTCACTGTCAATCATCACCACAAAACTAAAACTGGTCAGTGGCCGAGCTTCTCCACAGTTTGTTCTCAATCACAGATTCACACCAATCTACACCAGCTCCCTCCATGTTACATTTCCCCTCTCCTTCATCTTTGTTTCCAGATATATGGACTCTTCACCAGCTTGCAGCATGAGATGTATTCCCTCTTCACTTTGATGGATAAACATTCAGCAAGGGGACCAGTTGGTGTCGTCTCATATGTGATGTTAAACCAAATCTTTATTTGCAGATCTGATTGGAAATATTTCATATGAAGTCACTGTTGGAGAGGTAGGTGAAGGCTATAGCTTTGAGGCATGCTCACTTGCCCTGTAGGGACCTGACTCTCTTCTCCTCAAGCTTTTAGACTGTTTGATTCATTTGGATCTGTAAAGAGCTTTTTTTCCCGTGTAGTGGGGTCAGAGGTTGGTTTTCAGAATATCTTTGTATCTGAGTTTGGGATGTCCTATGGTGTGGGTTCCAGTGCTCAGTTTGTGGTGGAATGCTGCCTTTTGGTGTGTGCGAATCCTCCATGGGAACCACATGGCTGACAAAGTGAAGCTGAGCTCTGATACAAAGTACTACATACCTAGTATCGACAGTATGATCAAGAACTTCGGTGTTAAGGATTTTGTCCTGCCACTTGATGTTGCAGATAGATCGTAATAGATCTTAAGCAGTGAGTGGAATGCATTTAGTTGCTTTAATATGATGCTGGGAGATTGTCCATGCCTTAAGCCATGGAGAAGTGACGTGAGAACCATTGCCTTGTAGACTTTGATATTTGTTTTGTGACAAATTCCATGGTTTCTGCAAAGCCTGATTTAACATTGTCCTGGCGCATTCCTGGTCTCTGAATTAATGGGCCTTGCAGCAGAATTAAATTATTGTGATATTCACACACAGTTCAATAGGCATGTCTTTCATATTAGTTTAACTAGACTGTGACAAACAAGAATATCTGTCAGTTCATAGATTTTGCATCTATATTATGCCTTAGTTTATATTTATTTATTGAGTGGGATTTTCTAGCCCCTCCCACAACCAGGATTGCCCAGTCCCACAAAGTCAATGGACTCCTGGCTGGGCTGCTGGATCTCCCACAGCAAGTCCCATCATGATAGGGCTGGAAAATCCCAGCCGTTGATTTGTGTTCGGACAGTAGCTGTTGGTGATGATTCTGCATTTTTCCATTTACACCTCCTCCTGACCCATTGTTGCCCCTTTTTGTTTTGCACCATCTTTCCTTTTGATATTTAATCTCTCCTGCATTCCACCCTAGCACAGGGCTTTTGTTCTTATCTCTCGCCACCCCCTTTTCCTGCCTCTGTTCCTGCTTAGACCCTGTTATATTTTTAACTTCTCCCAGTTCTGTTTCTCTCTCCATAGATGTTGGGTGACCCACCATCTCTTACTTTGCAGGATCATCCTGTATCTGAGTCCACTGTCACATGTTCCAGGCTGTATGGTGCTAGGATACATTTTTGTTTTCCCTGTAATTCAAACCTTTAAATTTTGTACATTAAATCCCATCCGCCTCCATCTCCACCCCCGCTGTCTGGCAGAATCACCGCCCCCCCCACCGCCCCCCCCCCACCCACCATTTGTACAAACCCACATGGCAGGCTGTGTCTTAACTTTCTCCATGAGAGTTGGTCACCCTGACTTGACCTTCTGAGTATTTCCAATAGCTGCAGTATTTTATTTTTGCATCAGGGGTAACTTCCTTGCCCTCCTTTTGCATTGTGCAATGAAATCTTTTCCATCCACCTGAAGGGGTGGTTGGATTCTTGGTTCAACATGTTATGTGGAAGACAAACCTCCAGTGGTACAGCACTGGACAGTGGTACTGTTCTCGAATATCAGCCTAGGTTTTGGGGAATGGACCTCGTAACCTTCCAACTTGGAGTTGAGAGTGCTACCCACTGAACTGACAATTTGTCACATCGTCTCCTGATAAATGGATGAAATAACATATACCTTCTCTCTCCTGCAGGGTAACATTCTGCAGTATCTCATTCACTCTGCTTATTTGCGTTGGTTGCTGTTTTAACATTAAGTTTATTCCATGGGATCACTGATAGATGCTTCTGCCTCATTCTGAGGGGAATCCAGTCAGTTTACTGAGCCAAGTGTGATTTAAAAACTGAAGCTTGACATTCAGCATGGGAGCATGGTTTAGGATTAGCTAATGAGTCTGGAGTTACGACCATTCCACTCAATAGATCATAACAGTTATTTCATGATGAGATATTAAACTGGCACATTTATGCCAAACACTGTTTGGGAATTTAAGAAACAGCTGATTGATCCCTCTGCCTTGGTTTTCTTTGAGCGTGTGTGGACTGTTTGCTGACTGTTAGAATCATAGAATCACAGAACCAAAAGACTGAATTTAATGCCCCCCCCCCCCCCCCACCCCCTCCCCGAGGTGACTTTGGTGGCGGGGGAAGATTTAATTGGGCGGGAGGGTGGCAGGTGGATGACCACCTTCCTGCCTCTGCCCTAATTAAGCCTGTGGCAGGAAGGCTTGTGCACTGCCTTTCCACCTTGCTAACAATTGAGACCCTTCAGAGGGAAATCTGTGCCCACTTAAGAGCCTCATCCTGCTGACACTGGTATTTGCCTGGCAGTGGACATGCAGGAATCCCAACAAACAAGCTGTCAGAGTTGTTTGCGGGCCTTTGGAGATGTGTGTGTGGGCGAGGGGTGCCTTCTCATTCAAAGGCTGAGCAACAATCCCCTATCCTTGCTGCTGACACCCCACCCCTCCTTCATGACCCCCCCAACCTGCAATCCCTGCCTGCCATCACTCGCCTGTGGCCTGGGTCCCTCGGCAATCCTCGGCCTCAACTAGTGCATTGCCAGCAGCGGCTTCCTGCTGGCACTGCTGAGAAATGTAGGGCTGCCGGCCTCTTATTGGCTGGTAACTCATAGCAGGTGAGACTTCTGCACCGGAGGTCTTGATCCAGGGGAAGGCCTGCTGCTGCCCAAATTGGCACTTAATGTGACAGGTCTTCTCAAAAAGGAAGTGCTCTCAAGCTGGTGGACAAGATGCCCATCACCTATATTAATTCCACTCATGGAGTGGTTACAGCACTGAAATGGGCTATACAGATCATTTGTCAGTTACTTGATCACAGATGATCATTTCTAAAAGGTTTTCCAAGGCTGCAATTAAACCCCCCCCTTTTTTGTGTAACATTTGCAGTTCCCCAGCCCTCTTCTATCACACGCATATCTAAGGGGGAATGGAAGACTCTGGCCAGTACCTGCACAATTTCCACCCTTGCTTCCCTCAGCATTCACAGATGCACCTTATCCTATCCCAGTGACTTTTCAATTTTAATACAGCTAGCCTATCAGATTTTAGCTCATCCAGTATCTCGATTATTTCTTCTTTCACTGTGACTTTGGCAGCAACATCTTCCTTGGTAAAGACTGATGGAAACTATTCATCCAGTATCTCAGCTACAGCCTCTGCCTCCATGTGGAAATCCCTTCATGGCCCCTAATCAGCCTCAGTATCCCCTTTACCATCATTTTGCTATCTATATGTCTATAGAAGCTTTAGTTTGCTGTCACTCTCTTTTCATATTCCCTTTTTTCCCCTTTTATTTCCTTTTTCACTTCCCCTCTGAAATTTCCATATTCAGCCTGGTTCTAACTTGCATTGTCAACCTGACATCTGTCGTCTGCACCCTTTTTCTGCTCCATCTTATTTTCTATCTCTTTTGCCACCCAGGGCGCACTGATTGTGGTTTCTCTACCTTTCCCCTTATGGGAATGCACCTCAACTGCACCAGAAACATCTTTGTTTTAAAGGTCAAATCTCCCATTTTCTTTGCTCCAGTTTTACCTGCCATTCTTTAATCCCAATTGAAATTAGCCTTCCTCCAATTTAGTATTTTCACTCGAGGTTGCCCCTTGTTCTTTTCCATGACTAACCTAAACTTTATGACACTAAGGCCACTGGTCCCTGAAAGTTCCCCAACTAATTACTTAATCCATTTGGCCCATGCCACTAGAGAAAAAGTACTGAGCAAACTATTGGGATTAAAGGATGACAAGTCCCCAGGACCTGATGGCCTACATCCCAAGGTCTTAAAGGAAGTGGCAGCGGAGATAATGGATACATTGGCTATAATATTTCAAAATTCTCTGGATTCTGGAAAGGTTCCAGTGGATTGGAAAAATGCTAATATTATTCAAATATTCAAAAAAGGGGAGAGGCAGAAAGTAGGAAACTATAGACCAGTTAGTTTTAATGTCTGTCATTGGGAAATTGTTGGAATCCATTATTAAGGACACAGTAATGGGGTATTTGGAAAGGCAAAATGCAATCCATCGGAGTCAACATGGTTTTACGAAGAGTAAATCATGTTTGACTAATTTGCTTGAGTTCTTTGAAGATGTGACAAGCAAAGTGGATAATGGGGATCCTGTAGATGTAGTATATCTGGACTTCCAGAAGGCCTTTGATAAGGTGCCGCATAAAAGATTAATACATAAGGTAAGATCACAGAGTTAGGGGTAATATATTAGCTTGGATAGAGGATTGGCTAACCAACAAAGTAGTGTTGGGATAAATAGGTCTCTTTCTGGATGGCAAGCAGTAACTAGTGGGGTACTGCGGAGTTTGGTCCTGGGGCCCCAACTATTTACAATCTATATTAATGACTTGGATTCAGGGACAGAAGGTACTATAGCTAAACTTTCAGATGACACCAAAATAGTTGGGAAAGTAAGTTGCAATGAAGAAATAAATTCACAAATGGATATGGACAGGTTAGGTGAATGGGCCAAAATTTGGCAGATGGAGTTTAACGTGGATAAGTGAGGTTATCCATTTTGGTCAGAAGAATAAAAAGGTGACTTATTATTTAAATGGAGAGAAACTTCAGAATGCTTCAGTGCAGAGGGATCTGGGTGTCCTCGTGCATGAATCACTGAAAGCTAGTATGCAGGTACAACAGGTAATAAGGGAGGCAAATGGAATTTTGGCATTTATTGCAATGGAATAGAGTATAAAAATAGGGAAATGTTGTTGCAACTGTACAAGGCATTGGTGAGACCTCACCTGGAGTACTGTGTACAGTTTTGGTCCCCTTACTTGTGGAAGGATGTAGTTGCATTGGAGGTGATTCAGGAGGTTCAGTAATTGATTCCAGAGATGCGGGGCTTGTCTTATGAGGAGAGATTGCACAGTTTAGGCCTATACTCACTAGAGTTTAGAAGGATGAAAGAAGGTTTAATTGAGTTATATAAGATGCTAAAGGGGATAGACAAAGTAGATGTGGAACAGATGTTTCCCCTTCTGGAGCATTCTAGAATGAGAGGCCATAGTTTTAGGCTAAGGGGGGTTAGATTTAAATCAGATGAGGAATTACTTTTCTCAAAGGGTCGTGAATCTGTGGAATTCTCTACCTCAGTGCAGTGGATGCCGAGACGCTGAATAAGTTTGAGGAGATAGACAGATTTTTAATTAGTGACAGGGTTGAGGAGAGGGCGGGAAATTGGAGTTGAGGCCGAAATGAGATCACCTATGATCGTAATGAATGGCGGGGCTGAATTGCCTACTGCTCCTAGTTCTTATGTTCTTATTCCTCAGATTGTCAATGATTTGTCCCTCTTGCCCAGATCCAGCAATGACTCCTTTCTCGCTAGTTCCAGAAACATACTGATGGAGAAAATTCTCTTGAACACACTACTCCCCCTGTTCTCCACCCTTTACACTATTACTAATTTAATCTTTCTTGGGATAACTGAACACCTAATATCACTACTTTATTGTTCCTGCACCACTATGTAATATCCTTGCAAATTCACCATTCTAAATCTTTCTCATGAGTTGCTGGCCTTTAGAGGCCCACTCAGCAGTGTAATGGCTCCTCGATTGTTTCTTAATTAAAAGCAAATTAATTTTATCCTTGACCCCTCTAGGATATCCTCTCTCTCCAGCACTGCAGTATTCTCCTTATTCATTACTGCAAACCTCCTCCTTTCTTTCCTTCCCCATCTTGCCTGAACACTTTGGTAGATCTTTAGGATACTCAGCTTAGGGAGTAGCCTGGAGAGGTCTGATATGAGAATTGTTCTGAAAGTGTTGAGACCAATTACTGTAGCAACTCTGCACAACACTCATCCCTCTCTCCCCTGATTTGCAAACCTCTCCATAGCTCACAATGGGACAGCTTACTACACCTACTATTCACACCAAAACACCTATTACTGCCTCAAAGCTGGTACAGGCATTCTGCTTTCACATTGTTTAACATCTTTTGTGAATTTATTTGATACTTTGCATTGTAAATGACTCAAATGACTTCTCCCTCTTGCCTGGACTTGCTGCTTCTTCCTCCCAGCATGCTCATTGTGCTGAGTGGTTTCATACATTTTTACAACCCTGTCACAGGCCCTATACATGAATCCATTGCCACTCTTCCTGTAGCACAAGCTGGCACACAGCAGGAGGGTGACAGCAACTTCTTCCTCTTCCATATGGTAGGAGCAAAAAAACAAATCAAATGTCAAGACGTAAGTCAGATATCCAGGCCAAAGTTTCCAGTGTAAGTTTGGAAGCAGCCTGCCAATCTCCCCCGGGGGCAGGGTTCAATGACATCTTCCAGGATCTGATTAGAAATTCCACAGTCACAAGATGGGAATGCAATAACCTTTCATCAATGGAAAAGATGGCAACATCTATCCTCACTGGTTCCTAGGCAGTTGATTGTCATGCACCATTTCCAAGGAAGGTTTTATTCTTCAGATTGTACTGTGGGATCCTCCATTAGGAATCCAGCTGCTATGTCACTGTTCTTCCAAGAATTACGTTATTGACCCTAAAAGATGAGGGGAGATTGCTGAATGGCTTTGGTGATGGTCCAAAATGACCTTCCAGGTTTGAAACTGAATAGCGGTCGTTTGGTCTGGTCAGCCTGGATTGGCATATTTGTGCTGATGTAATGGTTGTATTCTCCAGAGACCACTTGTCCACTGTGTAGGCATGGTGGCACAATGTTTACAAGCACAAGTAGACAGAATTTTGGTTTTGACAAAAGCTTACAGGGGATAATTCTCATTGTAGAGGTCATCTGGGTGTCAACTGATTTGGAATGTGGCCTTGCCAGCCCTGCCAGAGAGCTGCATTCTGCTGTAAAGTAAACCACGATGAGTGCTGTTCTAATCCAGAAAGCCAGAAGAAGCCAATCTTTACATATTTCTATATTTATTTACAGAGTTACATATTGCAAGCATATACCTCCTAACCCCACAACTACAGTTTTAGTCTGTTTATTTATAGGGGCTCAAGTGAATCTCCAGTTAATGCCCACCACCTGCATGCAATTAAATAAAATTAATATACAATTAACAAATGCTGCCATTCATTTATTCAGTCATTCATGTCAGGAGCAGAGCAAGCAAGCAGGCCCCAAGTCTACCTCAGCCAGAAAGTGAATTGAACCCATGCTGTTCTTGTTGTTCTGACTCATGCACCTGTCATCTAGCTAACTGAACCCCACCCCCAACTGTTGCCATATAGAAGGTTTAAACAGGTGCTCCCCATGTAGATCCAATAAGATTCCATATCAGGTTAACCCTGTGCTTCAGTTCTGTGGATGTTGTCTGCATGACAGAGGGCAATCTAGCCTGGTTCCTGAATGGGAAATTTTTTTGGCAAGTTTACCTTTGCTCTATGTAAAGAGGCTTTCAAAACTCAAAATCTGGAGCCACCTTTTATAGTCAATAACTTCAGATATTCTTGTGAGTGATGTGCCAGCTCATCCTACAAATTACTAATGCCATCTTCAAGATGGGCAATGGTGTCTTGCACGGTATTTGCCTCCAATATAAAGTTCAACCATTTCTTGCATCTGACACTCAAGAGATTCATTCGTTCTCTTAGGTTCATCAATATTGCAAGTCAGGGTCTGGATTTGTCTGTAGTAATTATTTTCTTGTTTTGCCTTGTGAGGAACATCACTGTTGCTTGATGGGTGTTGAGGTGAAATGTTGTTTTACGTGACCAAGGCAATGCCAAAAGCATAAACAAGCTTACGGAACTCTGTTTCAGGCAGGTCACTGGTGTAAACATTGAAGGTCAAGGGGTGGAATTTTCCATTCTGGGACTAAGTCACGGGGTGGGAAGGGGCAGTCTTTCTCGCTGCAGAGGTCAGAGGAATTCACGTCATATCGTACAATGCTGGCCTAATTAATTATGCTCGCAAGGGTTTCCCAATTGTTTTATATGGAGGGTGGGCTGGATGGTGCATTTTTCACCATCATATCTACGTGCTATATTTAAAAGGTTCCCAGATATCAACTCCTCCACCCTTGAAGGATGAGATGGCCTGCCAAAAACAGAGCTTCGGTCCCCAGATTCATGACACATCCCTGGATGTCCTGGTCAATGCAGTGGAAGCCAGGAAGGGCATCCTCTGCCCATAGGATGGAAAGAGGATGCTGAGCCAACAGATCAGCCCTGCATGGGAGAGAGTCTCCAGGGTTGTCCATGCCCAGGGCCTCCACCAGAGGACTGCCTGCAGTGCAGGAAACAAATGAATAACCTCACCTGCTCAGCCAAGGTAAGTCAACCCACAACTGCTCACACTCAACTCACTGGCACAGGGGACATGGGCATCAGTAGCATTGTGACAAGAGGATGCCTTATAGCCCCACTGCAGTCCATCCAGTCTGCACACGGACAGGCCACTGTGGGCCCCTGACCCTTCTACACAGAGCTTAGATCCTGATCAGGAGTGGGGTAAGGAAAGGGGTCAGACATTGAGGGCACAGTTAATGACATGCCTCTGTGAGCCTTATTCCTCATATCCACATGTTTTCACTGCTTTCAGGGGTGCTGGCCCCAAACTCTTGTGGATAACTTGCAGTGCAACAATCACATGGCACACAATCCAGTGGGTAATTTGTAAGACTGGAAGCATCAAAAAGATGCATGAAACCCACTAGCCCTCAACCCCATCTTCTCTCTTTGCATAGGAAAAGTTATGGCCCAATAGGAGAGAGATGGAGAAGATGGGAGGAGACTGGCTTGACCTCAAACTCTGACTTTGAGGAGGGGCAGGGGAGGAACCTGACTGAGCCTGTGGAGATGAAGAGGTTGGTGGGCACCTTCCATACAGTTAAGATCCATGCATGTCACATAGAAACCTCAGGGTTATGTGTTCCTCTGTGTTGGAGGCAGCTCATGCAGTCATTTGCTCTGCTCTCTCTTGCTTACACAGGTCCAGCAGTACCTCCAGTCCACAGAGGACTGAGAATATTGGGGAGGAGGAAGAAAGTGCACCTGTAAAGGTGTCACAGCAGTCAGCTTACCCTCCACCAGTGCAGGGACACACCTCGGTGAGTACGAGATGTAGTTTCAATAGGGTTTCACATTCTGGTGGTCACCACATGGACACATGTCCACAGCAGAAAGAGGCAGAATCAGCCAAGCTCACTGGTACTCAGAGGACTGTTGGGGATAAGGTATCTCTGTTGCCTGAATCAGATTTCAAGCCTCTGAGATCAGCCCTGCATGAGATGCTGGGGGAGCTGAAAGAGGTGAGGGGACATTGGGCAGAGGTGTTGGAGGCCCTCAACAGAGTGGCATGTGTGACGGAGGAGTCAGTCTACCTGCTTTCTAATGGAGTGGTGCTGACATATGTGCACAACGAGATCTCCATGAGAAGGGTGACAGACTCCATGGATAACCTATTCCAGCAGATTCTGCTGGAGATGCGCTCAGACCTGTACTCCATTGCTGGAAGCCATGGGTGAGCTTCTACAGTGGCTATGTGAGAGGGGGAGGGGCACTACAACCTCTCTCAGGTGCCCCTCCCCCTCAAAGAGCCAGGCAGGGGCCCTCGGGCAACCAAAAGGAGGAGGAGTGGCTGCTGGACACCCCTTGGACCTTCACTGAGATTCTCTGAGGACATCTGGCTCTTCAGAACCCCCTTTCCCTGTCATCCCTTTACCCTCGTCCTCTGAGACCACAGAGGGAGCAGTTGCCCCACAGCAAGGCAGCCAAAGTAATTCAGGGACCTCCAGGCCTCAGGTCTCCAGAGGACGGCCGCCAAGCTGATCCACGACAACTGGGCAAACTGGTCAGCAGGCTCCCTCCACCCCTGCTGGGGATGTCAGAGGAGCACTGAGATGAAAGTGGTAGGGAACACTATTAAGACGTTTTGATTTCACAAGTGGTTGCACAGGTGCACTATGATTGCTAATTTTATGACACTTTTTTGTAAATAGAGTTCATTTACGTTTTAACCCCACCACCATCATCAGAGGGACACCCCAGGCTGAGCTTCTGTCCCCTAGAATCGGGTATGTGCAGGGAGGCAAAGATATTTGCCAGGGCCCTTGCAAGTCGTGGGTAAAAACTCTCCTGTGCAGGTTGAGCCTTTGTCCTTCACACACTCATCTGGTGTAAGTGCTACGTGCTGGGGCTCCCCTTCAATTGTCCAGTTGAGATGACCTGCATCTCCGCCCACCTCCTGATGACCCAACCCCCATGCTGTATCACGCAATCTCCACCACGAGGCTCTGCATAGTTGTGAGCGGCCATGATGCAAGTAACATTCCAAGTAGAGTCCAATACCTTTGTGTCTCCATCTCATGATTCACACACCGCAACCACCCACCCCCCCCCCCCCCCCCCCCCCCCCCCCCCCCCCCACAACTACAACCGTTGACTCCTGAAGTGTAACATTTACCCTTCAACCGGCCCTATCACCCTCGATCCTGCACAGGTAAATGTTCATGTCCCCTCCCTTTCCAAGGACCCCATCCCCGTGACAGTAGATCTGTCCCCCTTCATTCTGCTCACTCCCAGAATCTGCTTCTCCTTCCATATTCCTTCTGCAAGGCTCAGTGTCCCTTCACCCATTATCACTGAAACCTCACTCTCCCATCCTACTGATCCCCAATGCCCCCTTTAACCATTCCTATCGCCAATTCCCTCTGTATGCCCCACTCGCACCCATCTATCTGAAACCCTTTCCCTACCCCACCCATGCCCATTCACACGCGCACCACGCCCTTGTCTGCACTGCAACACAGCCCTTCTCTCCCTCCCGCTCTATACCGCTTCACCCATTCCACGATACCCACAGCATCTATCTGCTTCCCCAACCTCCCCCACTCCCTCTAGGCCTTCACACCTGCCCCACCTTTTCATTCATCTCCTCCCCATCTAATTCAGCTCCCCCTACTTCCAGCCCAGCCCGGCCCATTGCTGCCCAACAGTATTTCCTGCAGTCATCCACCTGCAGCTTGAAGATCCACCTCCTGGAAGCCGCTGCAGTGCTATGATCCATGTAGTTGATGTTCCACCCACCCATGCTGCACGTGGTGTTCCAGGATCGAGTCGCTGGAGGCGTCTGCTTTCCCTTCTGATCTCTACGAGTTGCCTCAGGCCTTCTTGCAGTTAAGTGTTGACATGTACTCACGCATTGGCCCGGCTGTGTCCCGGACTAGCCTGATGTTCCACTGGCAGCACTAACAATTGGATGGAGGAAGCGATTCCACTCGGGCCTTCATCTGCATCCAATTGACATGATGCACATCGGCTTCACGCCAACCTCTGGCAGGAATGGTGACCCACCATGACGGGCTGGAGCACAAGCTCCTGCTGCCTTTTTACATCGGTAGGAAACCATCACCATTAAACCCACTGCCGGGGGACTGGATATTCCGCCCACAGGTGCCAGGACTGAAGCCTGTAGGAGTCTATTGTTCATTGTCCTGTATCTGCTATTCTGAGTGCTGTTGTGCACAGAGGCAGTGGTTGCTAAGTATGGAGTTGAGAAGATAGATCGTTGATCTACAGGGTAAATTGGAGAGTTTGGAAAGTACTCAATGCTTCAGTACAGCATCCTTCATCACAGTCAGGACATTAGTAGTCTTGGGTTAGTGCTGGATGCCTGCTTCAATAAATGTTGTTAACATTACCTCTTGGCCACAGCAGTTACTGCTGTTCTGAAAACCTGCTTGCTCCTTGGGGATAGTTGGTTTGATGAGAGGGGAGAGTCTATGGAGTGGTATCCTCTCCAGAACTTTGTAACAAGTGCAAAGTAAGGAGGTCGGTCAGTAGCTGAAGGCCTCACAAGCATTCTTTCCCACTTCAGGAATGTAATTTTCTTTGCCTCCCTCCAGACTGATTGAATTTTATTGGCTACTAGTACCTCAGCGAAGGAGATTGACCATCTTTTCACTTTGGGTACCCTCTACACATCTCTCTCCAGACTGTGTTCACTTATGAACAAAGTGCTTGCCATCCATGAGCTTATAGTGAACGATTGTAAAAACTTCAAGGCCTTGACAGAAACCTGGTTAATGGGCAATAAAATTTTCCCTTTAACTGAAGCCTTTCCACCTTTCACCACTTGCCCTACCCAGATCATCATGCTGGCTGACTTTTATCACCAACTCACGATATGGTCAATCCACCTCTCCCCCTTTGAACATCTCACCTTATTACACTCATCTTACCTCCCATTTCAAATCCTCATTCTCTCCCACAACCACTTGCTCAAGTACCATCTCAAATTTCTCACTGAGATATTTTCACTGCTTTCCTCTCAGCCTCTGCGTTGAATGACTTCTCATCCTCTGTGATTTCAACTTCCATCTCAACCCTCAAGTTATCTCTCCTTTGAGTTCACTGGTCTCTTGATCTCTCCCTCCATATTAATTCCCCTACCCATATTCACAGCCGCTCCTTGGCCCTGCCACCTCGGATGTTCTCTCTCTCCTATTTTGCCACTTACATAAAAATGATCAGAGGTGGTTTCTGTATCACCCTCCACCCATTAGTGTCCCGCCTCTGAGTCAGAAGCTCTGGGTTTGAGTCCCACTCCAAGACTTGATGGCCAAGGAAGGTACATTCATAACATGGCCAAACAGGTTGAGTATCAACCTGAAAATCATTCCAATATGCCTATGGCGTGCGGTAAGAATGGAAGAGTCTCCTGGTCAGCCATTCTTGATGTGGAGTGGCATCCTTGGTTTCTGATGATAGGCTAGTGACCTGTTCCAGGAATATTAAGCTATGCAGACAGACGTAAGCACGTGCTTCATCTGCCTCATGTGTCTTTGTGCGGGAAGAGGATTGAAAGAGAGATCAAGATCTTCACTCTCATTTTTCTTGACCTTCCCAGCCCCGCTGCTTCTAAGTGCAATCTCTCCCTGGTCACTTTTTTGCATTTTCAAATTCCTACTGCAGCTACCGTTCTGCTCGATCAAACTCTTATCTCCACCTTTGATGTCATTGTTCCCATTAAGACCATTGCTCTCTCTTACCATGCTTATTCTCTATGGGCCAGCCCTTATCTCTCTGCTGCAGTAGGTCCAAGAATTACAGACTTGAATGTTTATGGTGGACAGTTGGTTTAGTCATTCATCACCAGATCAGGATGGACCACAGAGAATCATAGGATCATAGAATAGTATAGCACAGAAAGAGACCATTCAGCCCATTGCATCTGTGCTGACTCTTTCAAAAAGCAATCCAGTTATTCCCATTCTCCTGATTTTTCCAAAACCCTGCCATTTTGTTTCTCCTTCAAGTATTTATCTCATTCCCTTTTTGAAGGTTACTCCATATCCATGACCATATCAGGCAGTACATTCTAAATCTTAACCACACCTTGCATAAAAACACCTTGTTGTCTCTGGCTCTTTTGGAAATCACTTTAAATCTGTGTCCTTTGGTTCCCAACCCTTCAGCCATTGGAAACAAAGAGAACAAAGAAAAGTACAGCATAGGAACAGGCCCTTCAGCCCTCCAAGCCTGCGCTGATCATATTGCCTGTCAAACTGAAACATTTTGCACTTCCAGGGTCCATATCCCTCTCTTCCCATCCTATTCATGTACTTGTCAAGCTGCCTCTTAAACACCACTATCTTAACTGCTTCCACCACCTCCTCTGGCAGTGAATTCCAGATACTCACTACCCTCTGCATAAAAAACTTGCCCTGCACATCTCTAAAGTTTTCTCCTCTCACCCTAAGTCTGTGAAACAGTTTCTACTTCTGTATCTTATTTAAACATTTCATGATTTTGAATACCTCTATCAAATCTGTTTTCTCTGCTCACAGGAAAACGATCCCAGCTTCACCAGTTTTTCTACACGACTGTAATTCCTCCTTCATGGAACCATTTTAGTAAATCCCTTCTTTACCCACTCTAAAACCTTCAGTTCCTTCCTGAAGTATAATGACAAAATTGACAATACTCCAGTGAGGGCCAAATTAGTATTATATATTTTAACATAACTTCCTAACCTTCATTGCATCTCTACATGTAAAGCCCAGGACCACATATGTTTTAATATCTAGATAATTTTGCTAAGCTATTCTGCCACCTTTTGTGTACAAGCACCCCCAGGTGTCTCTGCTCTTTCACCCTCTTTAAAATTTGCACCCTTTAGCTTGTCACTCCACATTAGTCCTACTAAAATTGATCATTTCACACTTGGCTGAATTTCACCTGCCATATGTCAATCCCGCCAACCTATCTTTGTCCTCCTGAACTCTATTACAATCTTTCTCACTATTTACCACACAATCAAATTTCATGTCATCTGTATATTTTGAGATTGTTGCCCTGTATTCCTTAGATCAAGTCATTAAAGTGATGCTAACAACCACAGCAGTCCTCCTTCTCAACCTGTGGGAAAGCCACTCCGTACTTTTGTCCATTCTGAGAACATAGCCATTCACCACAACTTCATTTTCTATTCTTTAGCCAATGCTGTATCCATACTGTAGCTGGCTCTTCTATCCCAAGGGGATTCATGGATTGTATATTTAAGGAGAGGGGAGATGATATTATTAAAGGTTCTCACTCCTCAGATACTATCAGCTGATATGGGGGTTGGGGGAAGTATCACAGGAAAGGAAAGGAAGCTGGTTGGTCCTCAGTTTGGTTGAAATTGTAGTATGAGGGTGTTCTTCAGAGCAAGGGTTAATGTGGGACAGGGAAACAGTACCGCCTGCAGCGTGATGTAAAGAGTCACATGATAGCTGACTATGTGCCGTAGCAGGGTCTGGAGGAGGCAGCATGGAAATAGCACTCATGTGGGGCTGTACCTTGGAGATGTACGTAGTTAGGATTTGTTAATGAAACCTAATATTCAACCATGCAAGCTTCCAGGCCACTCCGTGAGACACAAAAGAGCTCTTATTATAGTAATAGGGCCAAGGGAGCAGGAGCCAGGTCTCATGGATATGCTGAGTTTAGAGTGGAAAGTGGAGGTGAAGGTAGAGAAACTAGAGAAAGGTATGTTCAAGGTTAGAATTGGGTGGAAATTGAGTGGTGGGCTAGTGGAAAGGGGGAAAGAGGCAAGTGAAGAGATGGTCTCGATCTGAGTGACAACGAGCTCCATGAGTTCCTTGCACTCATTGTTGGAGGGTGAAGGGGTTGAAGACTAGTTTGTATTTGAGAAGAGATGCCTGGTGTAATCTTCCTATTCTGAAGTGAATCCAGGTTGGCAAGCAGTTTTGGTGGAGGACAGCAGAACCTGATAGTAATTTATGGCTAAGAGACAATACAAGAATAGAAAAAAAAAGGAATTCAAAGATCCCCTAAATGCATGTTAACAATGAGAGGGCTGTCGGAGGACCAGTGGAGCCAATTAGCGAGCAAAATGGTGGAAACAGAAGTCGTGGATCAGGTAACTATCATTCGTAGCCAGGGAATCACCTGCAATGGTCTCCTCCAGTTTACTGTAGGATAGCTGTGCTTCCAGTGGGTAGATTGCTGGTTTCACTTTTAGAAAGACCATTGAGAAAATAAAGGCCGTCTCATCGATTGCTGGACAATTTCTTCATCTTGAATTGAGTTTTCCGTTTATCTGAATAAAATCCTGATTTTGTTTATTCTGTGAATGAGCAATCTCTTCCTGATTAGGAATGGTATTCAATTCAGTGTGATTTGTCCTGAGTAGTGGCCAGCCCAGAAAATGAAAGTATTTACAAGTGAATTAGCATGTTCCTATCTCAGTCAGATGAATTATTACTTGATTATTCAGTGGCACCTACATTCCTATAAAGTAAGCAGGACGACCACACTGTGCATCCACATCTATCTTATTCTCACAATCTTAGAAACGACCCTCTTTAATAAGAAAGGAGTCCTATCACCATTGCTGCCTCACTTCATTGAAGTAATCTTGACTTAGCCAGTGCAAGTCTTGTTAAATATCTGAAATGTCAATTTAGGAAATATTTTGCCAAATTCAGCAATCTCTCATAGGTTGTTAATTCTATATTTCCATTCAATTCAGAGTTGCTGCTAGTTTTGTTGCTTATACAGACACCCCAGCAGCAAGTTAATCTCTTTTTTTTTGTCATTGGTTATATCAACATGGAAAAGCTAGGAGTTTTCCAATGTTCATGAAGCAAGACATGGAGGCTTGGAACTCTATGGGTGATCAGAGTGCAACATATAGAATGTGCTCTTAATACTTCCATAGAGTCTACCAATCTAAGTCAGATAGCCCATCCTCTCAGCAAAGCAGTGTGTGAGGAAACTCTAACTAAGCAGGTAGGCCACTGTAATGACTTGACAGAGCAGACAGGTTTTAACACGAAACAATTAAACTTTATTACAGACAGCTTTTTAGGTGCTACACACTCAATCAGAACTCTCGTCAGGAATCACCCCCCCCTCCCCCCCACCCCCCGCCAACATCCTCCAGATTGCCCATGCTTAAGGCTCACTGGTTAGAGCCTTAATGTAACACCAAGTGAGCCCTGATAGACAGCAGGAGGGGCTATACCTTCAGTTACCGTATTTCCTCTCCCTTTAGTTTTTTTTTTACAATTTGTACTAACAGGGAAACACTTGAACATCCAGCAACATATACAGATATACAATTTCAGGTGATTAAAGATTAAGCCTCTGAGGTGCTCTCCTTATACTGCTAAAGCGGCATAGTTCTACCACTTGAGGTTCCTCAACAGGATCGACAAGATCTGGAACTGCAGCATGAGATGCATCATCAGAACGTAGCAATTCAGGGTTTTTCAACTCTACAGAGACATTGGGCTTGTCTATTCTAGGTTGATCTGTCACCTCAGGAATTGACAGTTCATTGTTAATCATGGGAATAATTGGCTGTTGGAATGTCTTTCTGACATGAATATGATCTTCATGTTTAGTGATGATTCTATCTCCCACTTGTACTTGGAAAAATAATGGTCCAGCCTCTGAGAAATTGGTTCCAGGAGCCCATCAGAGTCCACTGCTGAAATTTTGTACGAATACAGTGTCACCTAAGGTGATGGGCGAGATTTGCTGTGTATATCATGATTACATTTTTGATTACTCTGATTCTGCTCTAACTTCCCCTCTAAATTCAGAAACAGCAGGTGTAACCATGTACCTGAGCAGTGTTTCAGCAGTAATTCAGACAATGTTGAACCCATAGTCGAATGTGGTGTTGTACGATAACTCAAAGTCGTGATTCCAGAGTTCCTCCTGAAAGCTTTTTCACACCAGGCTTAAAAGTTGTACTGCCAAGAGCAACCCTCTGCCTTGTGCTAGGACCACCACTCTTGACCCCCACAACAAAATCCCACCTTTGGCAACTCAACTCCATCTGTCTAACATGGAATGGTCTCAATTCTTCAGAAACAGGCAAGTTTGGCCATCCTTTGTTTTAAAAGCCTCTGAAGTTTAATAATGTTGGATTTCTGTTTGTCCAATTACTAATTTGTTTCACATGTACAGGTGCAGAATCTAAGAAATTTAATAATAGCACTAATTCCTGTGGAACGGGAGTATGCATAATACTGTCCAGCAATGGGAGATGACTGAGTGCATCTGCATTTGCAATGTGTAGGCCAGGATGGTAGATAAAAGTATACTCATACAGATAATGTCAGAGCACAGTGTTGTATTCTTGCTGGATGCTATTGGCAGGATGGCCTTGTCCTCGCTGAATAAACCCACTAATGGTTTATGGTCTGACACAATGGTGAAATAGCAACCATGCAGGTACTGGTGCAATTTCTTCAATCCAAATATCTCCAATAAACCTTCCTTTTTCTAGCTGGGAATAACCCTTCTTGGCTGTGGAGAGGGTTCTAGAGACATAGCCAATGGGCCTTTCTGATCCATCTTATTCTATTTGATGACACAGCTCCCACCCTGTAGGGAGAGGCATCACATGTTACTAACAGCTCCTTCAATAGGTTGCAGTGTACCAAAAAGCACAACGAATGCAACAGCTCCTTTTGCTTTCACAAAGGCTTCATCTTGTGACCAATGGTGATTCTTTTTTAGTAATGAGTGTAATGATGCCAACACTGTTGTTAGATTTGGTAAGGAGCAGCTATAGTAGTTGATCATGCACACAAAGGACCTGTGCTCTGTTACATTGGATGGTGATGGCGTATCTTTTGTTGACTGAACTTTGTCAGAGGCTTGATTTTTAATCACCTGAAATTGTATATCTGTATATGTTGCTGGATGTTCAAGTGTTTCCCTGTTAGTACAAATTGTAAAAAAAAACTAAAGGGGGGAGGAAATATGGTAACTGAAGGTATAGCCCCTCCTGCTGTCTATCAGGGCTCACTTGGTGTTACATCACAGGGTGCAGTCCCATGGCATCCAACTTGTGGCCCAGATAAGAGATTTCTTGTGCCTGAAATGTGCATTTTCCTCCTTTAGCCATATGCCTGCTTCCATGGACCTCCTTAACACCTCTTCCATGTTAGTCAAGTGTTCCATCTCGGTTAACCCTGTGATGAGGATATCATCCAGATATACAATTACTCATGGGAGCCCTTGCAAAAGTCTCTCTGGTTCTCTGGAAGATAGTGCACACTGACAAGTCCCTGAAAGGTAGAAGGGTGTACTGATAGAGACCCTTGTGTATTAATGGTTATATGTTCCCTTGATGTACTTTCAAGCTCTAGTTCCTGGCAAGCGTGGCTCATATCCAATTTTGTATAGGATTTGCCTCCAGCCACTTTGGCATATAAGTCATCCACATTTTGGATAGGATACTTGCCTAGTTTGGCTGCCTTATTTATGGTCAATTTATAATCTCCACAGATATGTATGGTGCAGTAGGTCTTAACCACTGGAACTATGGGCACAGCCCATTCGGAGAATTGAACAGGTTGGATAATGCCCAGCTTTCCTAACTGGCACAGCTGCTCATCAACTTTTTCTTTCAATGTACAAGGCACAGGTCTTGCCTTAAAGAAATGAGGTGTTACCTGTGGCTCCACGTGTATCTTGACCTGCCTGCCTGCCTTCTAACTTCCCCAGTTCATCCCAAAAAACCATGTTGTATTTTCTTAGAAGTTCTGCAGCTCCACCAAGTTTGAGTATGCATAATACTGTCTGGCAATGGGAGACGACTGAGTGTATTTGCATTTGTAATGTGTAGGCCAGGAGGGGCTATACCCTCAGTTACCACAGCCACCAATTGAGAGGCCTCAGTTCAATATCTCATCTAAAAGACTCAAAGTGCAGCACTCCCTCAGTACTAGATTGTAGCATCAGCCGAGACTTGCAGTGCTCAAGCCTCAGGAGTGGGAGTTAAATCTGCAATCTTCCAACTTAGAAGGGAGTGTGTGACCGTCTGAGCTGAGTCTGACAGCTATAACCAATGACTTAAAGATTCAGTGAGCTATTTGGACTGCTGTTTCATAGACAATTGAAAGAACTGCAATATTAAACTTAGATACATAAATCATTGAGAGGAGCTACATAAGTTGATAAGGCCATAGAGTGCAAAACATGCTGAGGTTAGTATCTAGAGGAATAGGATCCAAAAACACGGAGTAATGTTAAATTTATAGAGAAGCTTGGTTAGGTCACAAGTTCTGGTCTCCACGTTACAAAAAAGGATAGTGAAGTACTGGAGAGTGCAGAACTGAGACTACAATTATCTGAAGACTACTGAACATCCTGGGTTCCTTTCACTGGAAAGAAAAAGATTGAGAGGCTACATGGCAGAGATCTCTGTAGGGGTAATAAATCTAAGCTAGTAACAAACAGATTAGAGTGAGAAGTTCGAAGGGATTTCTCTGCACAGCATGATGCAAATGTAAAACTTGTCACACGGGGTTGGATTTTATGGGGCACCCAGATTTCCACCCCTTGGAAGAAGTCCTGCCTTAGAGAGCTGCCAGCCAATTGGATAGCTGCCAGCTCTGTTGTGCCAGCTGGGAGTGGTGGCCACTGCTGGGATTACAGGCATTCCCATCATTCGGAGGACTCTGGAGGCACATGTGCCAATGTTCACAAGTATAGGTGCAGGCTGGTGCCCTTCACTCTCCAGTGTTTGTGCTCCATTACTGACAATGGGCATGAAGCATAGTGATTGGCCGTTTGCTTCCATCAATGTACTGTGAGTGCATAACTCCAATTCCAGTTCCCGATGCATCTGATGTAATGTACCTTTCTCTGTGAGCTGAAATGCACAAGGACTGGCAGAGATACTATTGTCGCCAGTATCATTTCAGACACTGTTTGCTGTGCGATTGCCTGTTCCTATTGTGCATTCTTGCAAAATAGCTTCCAAAGAGGCTCTGTGGTCCCTGCGCACTTAGGAGCAAATTAGGGGCAAGCAAGCAGATAGGGAATGGGTGACTGCCAGACAGTCCAAGAGAAACAGGCAGGTAGTGCAGGAGGCCCCAGAGGTCTCGCTCACTAACCAGTTTTCCATTCTGGATATCAGTGAGGGTGATGGATCCTTGGAGTGCAGCAAGAGCAAAGCCTGTGGCACCACAGGTTGCCCAGCTGTACAGGAAGTGAGGAAGAAGAGCGGAAGAGCAGCACTAATAGGGGATCCTTTAGTTAGGGGAGCAGACAGGCATATCTGCATCCGTCAATATGACTCCAGGATGGTTTGATGCCTCCCTGGTGCTGGGGTCAAGGATGTCACAGAGCGGTTGCAGGACATTCTTGTGGGGGAGGGTGTTCAGCAAGAGGTCTTGGCCCACATTCCTACTAACAACATAGGTAGGAAGGGGGATGTAGAGCTGCATTTGGAATTTAGGGAGATAGAAAATTAGCAAGCAGGACACCTAAAGCACTAATCTGTGGATTGCTTTTACTGTACTCTTGAGTACAGAAATAGGAAGATAAGACTGATGAATGCATGGCTAGAAAGATGGTGCAGGAGGGAGGGATTTAGATTCCTGGCACACTGGTCTGGCTCTGGGGGAGATGGTACCTGTACAAGCCTGATGGGTTGAATCTGAATGGAGCCAGGACTGAGTTCCTGAGTTTTGCTTGTGCTTTTGGAGAGGGTTTAAGCTAACTCAACAGGGGTGTGGGAACCAGGAGAGAATATTAAAGTAATACGAGGCACAAAATGTTGGGAGAGGCAGATAGCACTAAAATAGAGAATAGTAACTTAATAGATGGAGGCAGAGTAAGGGAGAAATAATGAAGTCTAAATTGGGGTTACACTGCATGTATGTCAAAGCATGGAGTTTAGTTAATAAAATTGGGGAGTTACAGGCACAGATTGCTTTGTGGGATTATGATATGGTGATATGAGACCTGCTTTAAGGAAGGTCAGATTTGGGTGTTAAATATTCCTGGTTACAAAGTGTTCAGAAAAGATAGGAAAGGGAAAACAGGAGGAGGGGTGGCGTTTTTGGTTGAGAGTATTGCAGTACTGGAAAAAAAGGATGTGTCAGAGGATTCAAGGACAGAATCGATTTGGCTAGAGCTAAGGAATATGAGGGTGCAATTACATTGCCTTGTGTAGTATATAGACCACCAGCTAGTGGGAAGGGTATGGAGGAACAAATCTTCAAGGAAATTACAGAGGTATGTAAACATCGTGGAGTAATTTATATTGGGCGACTTTAGTTAGACTGGGAGTGTAAGAGGCAGTGAGGGACAACTGTTCCTAGATTGTGTTCAAGAGAATTTCCTACAGCAGTATGTATCCAATCCAACAGGGAAGGAGGCACTGCTAGACCTGGTTCTTGGGAATGAGTTAGGCCAAGTAGATCAAGTGACAGTGGGGGAACATTTAGGAGACAGTGATCATTGTTTCATAAGGTTTAGAATCACAGTGGAAAAGGATATTAGTCAATCCAGAGTAAGAATAATCAGCTGGCAGAGAGCGGACCTCAGTGGGTCGAGAAAAGAGCTGTGCCAGACAGACTGGAACCAAAGGTTGGCGGGAAAAACAGTAGCTGAAAAATGGACCACCTTCAAAGAGAAGATGGTTTGGGCACAGTGAGGGTGTGTTCCCTCAGAAGGGAAGGGTAGGATAAACAAATCTAGAACTCCCTGGATAACAAAAGAGAGAAATTAAATTAAAGATTAAAATGTGTGCTTACAACAGGTGTCAGGTAGCAAATACAATTGAGAACCAAGCTGAATACAGAAGGTTCAGAAAGGATGTGAAAAAGCAAATATGAGAAGCAAAGAGGGATTATGGAAAAAGACTGGCAGCTAACATAAAAGGAAATCCCAAAGTCTTCTATAAGCACATCAATAGTAAAAGGAGGAGTAAGGCCAATTAGGGACCAAAGAGGGGGTTTAGACAGGCAAGAGGCATAGCTGAGGTATTAAATGGACACTTTGCATCTGTCTTTACCTTCAAGGCAGATGCTGCCCAGGCCATGGTGACAAAGGAGGAAACTCAGTCACCGGAAGGGTTTAAAATTGATAAGGAGGAGATATTGGATAGGCTGTCGGTACTTATAGTTGATAAGGCACAGGGACTGGATGAAATGCATTCAAGAATATTGAAGGAAGTGAGAGTGGAAATGGCAGAGGCACTGGCAATAATCTTTCAATGTTTCCTGGATTCGGGGGACGTGCTGGAGGACTGGAGAATTGCAAACATTACACCCTTGTTCAAAAATGTTGTAAAGATCTGCCCCGCAATTACAGACCAGTCAGTTTAACTTTGGTGGTGGGGAAGCTTCTAGAAACAGTTATTCGGGATAGAATAAATAGTCACATGGAAAAATGTGGATTGATTCGGAAGAGTCAGCATGGATTTGTTAAAGGAAAATCATGTCCAACTAACTTGCTGGAGTTTTTTGACGAGGTAACAGAGATGGTTGATGAGGGTAAGGCTGTTGATGTGGTGCATTTGGACTTCCAAAAGGGTACAATGCCACACAATATACTTGTGAGAAAAGTTATAGGTCATCGACAGTAGCAAAGTGAATACAAAATTGGCTGAGGGATAGGAAACAGAGAATAATGGTTAATGGGTATTTTTCAGGTTGGAAGAAGGTTTGTAGTGGAGTTCCCCAGGGGTTGATATTGGGACCCTTGCTTTTCCTGATATATATAAATTTCAAAGTTTGCGGACAGCACAAAAATTAGGAGAATTGTAAACTGAGATGGACAGTGTAGAACTTCAAAAGGACATTGACACATTGATGGAGTGGGCAGATAGGTGGCAGATGTAGTTCAATGTGGAGAAATGTGAGGTGATGCACTTTGGTAAAAAGAAGATGGAGAGACAGTATAAAATAAAGGATACAATTCCAAAGGCTGTGCAGGAGCAGAGAGACATAAGTCATTAAAAGTGGCAGGACAGGTCGAGAGAGCTGTTTCTAAAGCATACAGTATTCTAGGCTTCACTAATAACAGCATAGAGTGCAAGAGCACAGATGTTTTGATGAACTTATATAATACACTGGTTAGACCTCGGAGTATTGTGTACAGTTCTGGGCACTACACTATAGGAAGGATGTGAATGAATTGGAGAGTACAGAAGAGGTTTACGAGAATGGTTCCAGGGATGAGACACTTCATTTATGAGGAAAGATTGGAGAAGTTGGGACTGTTTCCCTTGGAGAGGAGAAGGCCAAGAGGAGACTTCATAGAAGCTTTCAAAATCATGAGGGGTCTGGATAGCATAGATAGGGAGAAACTGTTCCTGCTTGTAAACAGATCGAGAACCAAAGGGCACAGTTTGTGTTTTGCAAAAGAAGCAAATGTGAGGTGAGAAAAACCTTTTTCACACAGCGAGTAGATAGGGTTTGGAATGCACTGCCTAGAGGTGTGGTGGAGGCAGGTTCAATTGAGGCATTCAGGAGGGCATTGGATGATGATTTAAATAGAAACATTTTGCAGTTTTATGGGGAAAAGGCAGGAGGTTGGCACTAAGTTTCCTTAAATTTTGAAACTTTTGCCTATATGCTTCAGGGACCAACTCATTTGCACTCAGTGGTCTGTTTTACCACATCATAATCCTGAAGAACCTCCTCTGGCAGTGAGGCATAAATTTCCTATGCTCTACCTGTCAATTTCTCTGCATGGACAATATCCAGTTTTCCTTGGGCCAATTCATCTGTTTAGCTATCTTCTCAAATTAAATAAAGAATGCTTCAACATTTCTTTCTTCAAAGTTTGGAAGAGCTTGTACAAATTTAAACATCTCCCCAGTGGATTCTGATCTGGACAAAGTCCTGCCTTGCCTCCTGGTGTCTCTTTTTTAACTGTCAGCAGTTTAAGCTGGAATTCTCTCTTTTTCTCTTTCCTCCTTTTTTAACTTCGCCATTTCTAATTCCCTTTGAAATGTCCATTTCTCTTTCCTTTTCTGCCTGTTCCCTTTGGAAATCAAGTTTTTGCATTTCCATTTCTCCCCCCTCTTTTTCTTTTTCTTCAGCCTCTAACCTTTTTTCATTTCCTTTGCTTGTTCAAATTCACGATTCATCATTTCTAACTGAAGTCTCACTACCTCCAGCTGTGACTCACTAGAGTCAGGTATCACCATTTTAAGTGCTGTGCTATACTTTAGATTATCTCTGCCTTCCTAGCTTCAGTGGGCAATCCTCCTTTTAAGTTACTTGCCAATTCAATTAACCTGGCTTTTGGGATCCCTTGTAAAATTGAGGGGCATCTCTTCCATTTGCAGGAAAGCTTTAGCAGTTTCCAGTGCCATATTATTTTGACAGTACAAACCTGGTGTTTCTTTTGGCTTTCAATTACTTACTAAATCTAACCCAAATCTTCGTTGTCCATTGTTCCAAAATATCCAGGACTCGAGCCGCCAAACTTTGTCATGACTCACTGGGGATAGTGTACTGTAATATAAGCCCCACTGCCCCTTGAGCCATGACAAATGTGAAAAGTTTGATCGGACCATCAAATTGCCTAACTATACTTAACTGTTTACAGAATACGATCACCAGGTTTGTTAAAATTAACAAGTAAATAGCTGTTTATTAGACAAATTGTCTTTAACCAGTGGCAAAAGAAAGAAATATGAACTAACTTTTAACTCTATAACTCTACCCCTTCTTAACCCCTATATACAAACGACATACAAAACATGGATTTTAAGGGTGGGACAAAATGGTTCAATAGCGCCAATCTGTAGTATGGGGGTTAGATGGGTTGATTTTGATGTCTTCCCAAATTCCTTGCAGTTTGTTGTTAATGGCACAAGATAGTCTTCCAGCACTTTTGGTCTGTAGATCACTGGTTGAAAACTTGCTTTTCAGTGTCTCTACTAGTGATTTTCCTCTTTTCCTCTTGACAGGGCATTTTATAGAGAATGCAGGTTACAGAGACATGAAGCTAGCTAGCCTTATAGGTTTACTGGTTTTAGGTGTGTTCTCTTTGCAGGCTAAGGTCTCTCTGTTCACTGCTGTCACACAAAACCTTGGTCACCTGATCAGGAGCCAATTAAAATGTTGTTGCTAGGCAGTTCCTCTTAGTTCAGGACCTTTCCAACACCATTTTGTCCAACCTGGCACACTGTTCCAGGAGATAGCAACATTGTATCTTCGTCATCCTGTTCTAGTGAACATGTCCTTCAACTGCAGCCGTGGTAGGTTTTTTAAAGCCACTGTCCAATTTTTAAAAGAACGGTTCCACAGAAATAAAGAAAAATAAAAACGGTATTTTCCTTACACTACACCTCTCCCCAAGTCCTTATCCGGTATTTTTTTTATTCATTTACAAGATGTGGGCTTCACTAGCTGGGCCAGCATTTATTGCCCATCCCTACTTTTCCTTGAGAAGGTAGTGGTGAGCTGCCTTTCTTGAACCGTTGCAGTCCATGTGGTGTAGGGAGGGAGTTCCAGGGTTTTGACTGAGCTGCAGTGAAGGAATGGCAATATGTTTCCAAGTCAGGCTGATAAGTGGTGAGTCGCACTTCCAGGTGGTGGTGGCGTTCCCATCTTTCTGCTGCCCTTGCCCTTCTAGGTGGTCATGGGTTTGGAAGGTGCTGTCAAAGGAGCTTAGGTGAATTCCTGCATTGCATCTTGTAGATGGTACACAGTGCTGCTACTGTGACATCGTCTGCAAGATATGATTCTGTGAGGGTGAGGATGACCATGTCAGGCTGTTGCTTGGCTAGTTTGAGATAGCTCTCCCAATTTTGGCACAAGCACCCAGATGTCAGAAGGAGGACTTTGCAGGATCAACAGGACTGAGATTGATGTTTCCAGTGTCTAGGTCAATCTGGTTTCATTCCTTTTTTGCGATGAAACTGAGTGGCTTGCTAGGCCAGTTAAGAGTCAACCACATTGGTGTGGGGGTCTGGAGTCACATGTAGGCCAGACAAGACCCTTAGTGAACCAGATGGATTTTTACAACAATCAACAATGGTCATCATTTGACTTTTAATTCCAGATTTTTATTGAATTCAAATTCCACCATCTGCTGTGCTGGGATTTGAACCCAGGTCACCAGAGTATCACCCTGGGTCCCTGAATTATCAGTCCAGCAACAATACCACTACACTATCACCTCCCTTATCTGTGAATCTAAAAATCAAATACATCCAAAAACTATACGTTTTTAGAACCTCATCGATCTTTAGCGCAGGAGGCCTTGCCGACATGAAGCTCACCAACCACACCTGATCTTTACTACTCAGTGATACATCTTACTTTTCTAGCTGGTTTATTTACTTTAGACTATAGCCAGCCTAGACTTAGTCTATTGTAATGTAAGTGGGCCTTACCCTGCATGCAGTATTCAAAAGCAAAAATTATCTGAAATCCGAAGTGCAATTGGCCCAAAGAGTTTCAGTAAATGATACTCGACCCCTATACAAAAAGGAAGAGAGTAGCTAAAATAAATGATGGCCCCCGTGGAAGCCGAGACAGGAGAAATTAACATGGGAATGAGGAAGTGGTGGAGGCATTGAACAAATATTTTGTGTCTGTCTTCACAGTCAAAGACATAAGTTCCATACCAGAAATAGACGATAACCTAGGTGCTAAAAAGAGTGAGGATAATAGAAAAATTAATATCAGCAGAGTTAAAGTATTGAAGAAACTTAAGGGTCTAAAATCCAACAAATCCCAGGGACCTGCACCCTAGGATTCTAAAAAAGATAGTTGCAGAGATACTGTGGTGGCTATGATTTTCCAAAATTCCTTGGATTCAAGAATAGTCCCACCAGATTGGAAGTTGGCAAACGTTACACTGCTTTTCAAGAAACGAGGAACAGAGAAAACAGTGAACTACAGGTCAGATAGCCTAACATCAGTTGTTGAGCAAATAATGAAATCTATTATGAAGGAAGTCTTAACAATGCACTTAGAAAAGCAGAGTGATTCGAACAAGTTAACCTGGTTTTACAAAAGGGAAATTCTGTTTGACAAATTTATTAGATTTTTTTTAGGATAAAGGGGAACCAGTAGATGTAGTATATCTAGATGTAGTATACCTGGTACCATATCGAATTACTTTTGGTATACATGTAAAAGGTTGATAGACAAAGTAAGGGATCATAGAGTTGGGGGTAACATATTAGCCTGGATAAAGGATTGGTTAATGGATAGAAAACCAGAGAATAGGCATAAGTAGGGTTTTTTCAAGTTGGTAGGCAGTGAACAGTGGAGTGCCACAAGGATCATTTCTGGGGCCTCAGCTATTTACAATCTATATTTACTACTTAGATGAAGAGAGAGAGAGTAGTATATCTAAGTTTGCTGTTTATAGATAAATTGTTGCTGTTGGGATCGAATTTTGTCATCCCCATTTGTTACATTACGATGCACTTCAAAATCCATCATTGTCTATATAGTGCTTTGGGACATGTGGTGGTCATGAAAGGTGCCATATAAATGCAAGTCTTTTTTCATCACTTAAGAATAAAAAGCAAAATTCCACAGAAAAAGGGAGTAAACTGAATTATGATCTTAAAAGTAATAAGGATTGTGAAATCTAATATCTGAAAACAAATTGAACTTACTATGTTGCCTTGAAGGAACGATCTTTTCAATTGGCTTATTCAGCGCTATTTTCTAGTTGTATGTTTTGTCCTAAATTGTCAATTTTTTTGGAGCCATTTGTTAGTTTTTTTTAATATCTTTGGTTTGGCATCTATGCTTTTAAGAGTTTCTAATGAAATAAGTTGCAGGGAATGCTCTTTCTACTCATCGAAGCAGGAGAGTCACCATCCAGAGAACGTTAACTTAAGATCATTAAAAAGAATGAAGGCAATATAGAAGAATTTGATATTTTAACTGGGAGTGATGGACTGACCTTTAACAACCTTACAGCTGAAAAGTCACAGCTTTTCGACACCTAAATGGATTCATGCTCAAAAGCAATTAGTAACTGCAAGTTTTTGGAATCAGTCCAAATAACACAGCAGCTTTTATCAATTCATGAAAGGTTTAAACAGAAAAAAAACCTGCCTGTTATGTTTATTTGGATTGTAACAAACAATATTTGGGATGAGGGAGTATGCAGTCACCTGGATATTTTTCAGGGCCCATGGGGACCATATTCAGTCCGTCTCTGACGACCTTACCAGGATTTGTAGTCAGCTCAGTTGCAATAACAATTTGCATTTTATATATTGTCCTTAACATAGGCAAACATCCCATGGAGCTTTAGTGAGATGCTTCCTAAAAACAAATATGGTTGGGTTAAAAACTGAACTGGACTAGCCATATAAATACTGTAGCTCTAAGAGCAAGCCAGAGGCTAGGGATTCTGCAGAGAGTATCTCACTTCTTGTCTCCCCAAAACCTGTCCACCATCTACAAGGCACAAGTCAGGAGTGTGATGGAATACTCCCCACTTGCCTGGATGAGTGCAGCTCCCACAACACTCAAGAAGTTCGACACCATCCAGGAGACACAGCAGCCCGCTTAGTTGACATCCCTTCCACAACCATTCACTCCCTCCACCACCGACGCATAGTAGCAGTGGTGTGTACCATCCACAAGATGCACTGCAGGAACTCAACAAACTTCCTGAGACAGCACCTTCCAAATGCATGACCACTACCATCTAGAACGACAAGGGTAGCAGATACATGGGAACACCACCACCTGGAACTCCCCCTCCAAGCCACTCAACATCCTGACTTGGAAATATATCACCGTTCCTTCACTGTTGCTGGGACAAAACCCTGGAACACCCTCCCTAACAGCACTGTGCGTGTACCTACACCACATGGACTGCAGCGGTTCAAGAAGGCAGCTCACCACCACCTTCTCAAGGACAACTAGGGATGGGGAATAAATGCCGGTCGAGCCAGTGATTCCCTTGCACCTTGAAGAAAAGGCGTGTAAGTGCTGTGTAAAATAGGAGTTAAAATACTGGTGGAAGGGAACAGGGGAGAGGAAATTTGTTGTGCAGGCTTTAAAATGCTATTGTAAATTAAAGAGAGAACAAGAGCTCATCAGTTTATCTTTTATCAATGGCATCAGCTGCAACAAATATTTCTACTTTAAAGAATATTTTCAGAACACACGGGCACTGGGTGCAACGTGGAGGGGGGGCAGGGGCACTGGGTGCCATGTGGAGGGAGGGGCAGGGTTGCTGACTGCAGTATACAGGGGCCAGGAGCACTGAGTGCCATGTGGAGGGAGGGGTCAGCGACACTCAGTGTGGGAAGGCTCATTTGATGCTATATGGAGCAGTAAGGGTTATTGGGTACAATATGGAGGGGAAAGGTTATTGGGTGCAATGTCTTCATCTTGGTGATAGGCCTGAAACTACGTTGTGACAAGCAATAGTTTACATATGGAGCGGGCATTATAATGTTTGTGTAGACAGTATCTAATGAGAATGTTGACATAAAGAAGCATTTTTCAGAAGAAAATAAGACTAAGAAGTGCACAAATTTTTAATTATATCTGATAGATATATATATAAACCTATAGGGTGGAATCATCCCAGATTTGCATTAAGTGCGGTAGCGGGCGGGAGAAAGGACATTTTAGCTACCAGCCGCAATGGTGGCTTTTCATGCTGAATCGTTCCAATCCTGCCTCATTCATCATGCATTTCCAGGCAGCGTGCTGGGCTGCTGGCAGGCCGTCCTCTCATTCATCCACCACGCTATCATATCAAGCCTTCTGTAAACTGGGAGTCATACTTAAAGGCCACCTCTGCACAGAGCTAACACTCTTCAAGGGATAGGAAGCTGCTGAAAACTGCTGCCAAAGGGAGGAAATGTGCTGCTCCAAGATTTAGTGACACCTTCCTCGAGTGCCTACTGGACACAGTGGAGCCCTAACGTATAATACTCTACCGCTGCTCTGGTCAAAGACCAGCAAGCAAGGTCGCCAGTCCAGCACGGGAGGCAGTGGCAGTGGTGGTCAGCACCAACACCCTGCAAAACAGGACAGCCCCCCAGTACAGGAGGACGTTGAATGGTTTCATTCATTCTGCCAGGGTAAGTCACTCTTCTCATCACTCTCAACTCCTACACTCTCAAACCCATCACACATCCGCAGTGATCTCGCACCTCAAGGGACAACACCACTAACTCTCACACACACCCTCACATCTCCATCAGTCTCATGTCCTCTGGAGTTTGGATCCTTATCCTGCCCATGGCTCCACTTACCACACAAACATTCCACGGAGTTCCATGTGTCCTGCTCACACTCCATCTGTTTCTGTGCAGGAGAGGTTGCTCATAACAGCAGGGAGAGTTCCCAGACCGGGGTGGAGTGACACACATTAGGCCCCTCACTCGCTTTGAGGAGTGTGCCGCCGCGCTGACTGGTGAGGACATGGGTGGGGTCGGTGGTGAGCACCCACGGGAGGATCCTGCACCATATCATCCCTCTCTCAATGCAACTGTGCACCTGCTTTTGCCGCTGCTGCCATGCACTAATCATCACCACTGTTGTTCACAGGGAGCTCTGCCAAGCGACCAACACCCTCAGCCAGTCAGTCCCTCAGCTCCATCCAGGTCCTAGCCTTCAGCCAAGAGGATGCCTCCTCCATTGAAGAGCTGGAAATAAACAGCCTGGAAAACCCATGTTCCTGGTTGGCCAGGCTGGGCTTGTTTGCTTTGGAGTTTAAAAGAGTGAGGGGTGATTTGATTAAAGTATATAAGATCCTGAATGGCCTTGACAAGGTAAATGTCAAAAGGATGTTTTCTCATGTGGGTGAGTCCAGAACTAGAGGAAAATGTTTTAAAATTAGGGATCACCCATTTAGGATAGGGATGAGGAGAAATTTTTTGAGGGTTGTATGACTTTGGAACTCTCTACCTCAGAAGGTGGTGGAGGTGGGGCCATTGAATATTTGTAAGGAGGAGGTAGTTAAATTCTTATTAGGCAAGGGAAACACAGGTTATCAGGGTTAGATGGCAATGTGGAAATCGAAACACAAGGAGATCAGCCATGATCTTATAGAATGATGGTGCAGGCTCCAGGGGCCAAATGGTCTGTTCCTGATCCTCTTTCTTATGTTCTTGTGTCACAGGACCTACCAACACTCCCCCAGCACAGAGACAGACGGTGGGACCTAGAGTCATCCGCCAGCCTCCACATTCAAAGGATCATCCTCCCGCCATTTCTGCCATCTGCAGCATATGCCACCACCAAACACATCTTCCTCTCACCACCCACCAGCATTTCGTAGGGACCATTCCCTCCAGGACACCCTGGTCCACTCCTCCATCACCCCCGACTCCTCACCCCCTTCCCATGGCACCTTCCCATGCAATCTCAGAAGATGCAACACCTGCCACTTTACTTCCTCCCTCCTCACCATCCCAGGCCCTAAACACTCCTTTCAGGTGAAGCAGTGCTTCACTTGCACCTCCTTCAATTTGGTCTACTGCATTCGCTGCTCCCAATATGGTCTCCCAATTGGAGAGACCAAATGCAGACTGGGTGCCCACTTCGTGGAAACCTTCGCTCAGTCCGCAAGCATGACCCAGGCCTTCCTGTTGCTTGCCATTTCAACGCTCCACCCTGCTCTCATGCCCACACGTCTGTCCTTGGCCTGCTGCAATGTTCCAGTGAAGCTCAACACAAACTGGAGGAACAGCACCTCATCTTCTGACTAGGCACTTTACAGCCTTCCGGACTGAATATTGAGTTCAACAACTTCAGACCATGAACTCTCTCCTCCATCTTGGCCCCTTTTTTTAATCCAATTTTTAATAATTTATTTATTCACTTTTTTTTATCCTTTTCCCCCAACCATCTATCACTTGTTTTATGTTTTGCTTTCGTAGAACGCTGACCCTTATTCTGCTTTAACACATTCTGCTATCTTACCTTTATGCCACTATCAGCACCTTCTTCAGTACATTAACACTACCATTAACAGCCCTTTGTCCCTTGTCCATGACATCTTTGTCAAATTTCTCCTGAGCTCCCACCTATCCCTGACCTTCTATTTTGCTCCACACCCTCTTAAACAGTATAAATTCCATCATATTTCTACTTCTATTCAGCTCTGAAGAAGAGTCATGCGCTCTCAATGTTAACTCCGTTTCTCTCTCCACAGATGCTACCAGACCTGCTGAGCTTTTCCAGCATTTTCTGTTTCTATTATGGAACATTCAAAGCCTACCTGCAGCAGCCCTGCTCTGGGTTCTCACCAAAGCCAGTGAGACGTTAAACTGGTTGGGCTGTAGGCTTGACCTACTCACTGGCTTCCTCCTTACACTGGGAGTGTTTGCTCTGCAGGGCTCAGGCAGGGCTGCACTCTGAGACTGAGACTGAGACCAGCATTGCAACCTGGTGGAGGGGGGATGGAAGATGGAGACATGGAGGACAGTGGGCTATGGTGGGGTTGGAGAAGGGTGGGTGGTGATAATGACAAGCAGAGGGGAGACCGAGGGTGGGGAAACTGGAGCCTGACATGGAAGACTGGAACACAGACAGAAGGGGTTGGATAGGAATCAAACTATGAATGGGAGGATATGCACGCAGACCCCGGAATGGGGTGGGGAGGTATTGTGTTACTGAGGCACAAGAGAGCTGGGTGGCATAGAGACTCATGGAGGTGGGGGAGGGGAGAGGCTTGCACGTGAGGGACAGGTTGAACAGAGACTCTGGGGGGTGGGGGGTGGTGGTGGCGGGCAGAGAGAGAGAGAGACTATGTTGTGATCAGTCATGAAGGAACAGGAGACCTCATTGAAAGACAGTCACTGGTCTGGGGCCAAGAGATCAAGGTAGAGATTAAAGACAGTCCTGGGGATTTGTGGGCAATGCTACAGGGCTATGCATGGCATGCACATCGTAGTCCCGCTCCAGGGAGGGGCAAGGCCTATGTGCTCAACTGGGATAAGACACAGCTTAGTGTGCAGGGTGTGTTCATTGTCTTACAGTCAGTGGCAATGGGACTGTGTGTCTCGGTACTGGGCTGTAGATGGGGTGGTCAGGGTTAGGGGAGGCATCTGCAGCCTGCAAATGGACAAAATATAATGGGGGGGGGGGGGTGGTTATTCAAAGCTGTCCTGGGGGGGATTCTCCCTGTAAGTGACCATGCACACAGCCTCGAGATGGGGAGGGGTGATGTCCACATGGGGCACCAACAGTGATGGGTTTGGCGGCGGGTACTGTCCACAACAATGACAATGGGAGCCAGGGTTACTGGGGGAGGCTGGAGAATAACCGAAGGGAGGTCTACCTGCCATCGTGAGGTTCCTGGAAGATTGGAGGTACCCGCACACTGTCTGACAGGGAGGGGGTCGAAGCTGGTCTCAAAGTAAAGATGCAGCACAGCCACCTTCAAATCCCGAAGTTATTGTGTAGTTTAAAATCGCAGCTGGAAAAGAATCTGCACGGGAGGGGTCTGAGTCAGTGTGGGAGGAGCACACGGCTGGACTAAGCGGCCCTTTCAGGGGGCATCCTTCAAACTGTTTAGAGTCACAACATTGAAATAGAGACAGAGCTGAGAGGAAAGAGGAAAACTTCCTCAAGAAGGTGCAATTGGAGCCAATGCCTTTTGGTGCGAGTTAACGAGAGACTGGAGGAGTCATTGGCCTCACAAAACAGTCGCTCCATTTGAGTTTTAACAGAGAGGAACGTGAGAATGGAAAATGCAGGCAACCGTTAAGGAAGCACAACTGCTGCATATCTGCCAGATCATCAATGAAAGCCTCTAATGTGCTTTATCCAATTGGCATGGATAATGAGCCAAAGGTCATCCAGTCATTGCTGAAGTGTAAATTAAGCTTAATCAGCATACCAGATCTGAGATTGCAGGAGTGCCTTTGGTGAGGTGGAATATTTCATGAATGAATCCAAACTTTTGAATCCAAATGTACCAGTGTTGGCATCTTGGTCACCTAGACCTGTAAGTGTCTGTCTCAGCTACAAAGCTGTATCAGCGAAAAGCTAATAGCGCAGAAGCAGCTCCAGGACATATTTGTGGCTTTCTGCATGTGAGTGAGGATCTACTATATTTACTCAGTATTCATTAATCTGTTACATCTATCAGTCCACAGGGAGAAGGAGGATTGAAAAACGGAACCTGTGCTCAGTGCTGCCTTCTTGATGGCAGTGATCCGATTGAGGAGTAGAGGAAGAGCCTGGTGCTGCCTAGCCCAGCTTTGAGAGGAAGCCCCGCCTGAGGTCCATGGTCCAGGGGAACCCCAGAAAGACTCAGAGAATGAGGAGGTTAGACCCATCCAACGGAGGTGACTCACATGACCCAGGGTCTATGAAGAAGATTTTCCTAACTGAAGGTGAGGGACAGACTATGCCGCACACACCTGCACTTTTCAAGAGATGTGGTGGATCATTCTGTCACATTCTCGGGAGGATCTAAGGCCCCATGGACTGGGAGGACATCCCCCATCAGTGCCCCTGAAGGTCATCACTGCACTCTTTTTTTTGCCTGCGGATCATTCCAGGGATCCACAGGGCTCACAGTCCACAGCACATAAATATATCAAGGAGGTGATGGATGCCCTCTACAGTAAAGCTCATCATCATGTGAAGTTCACACTCGATGAAGTTAGCCAGGCTGCTAGATTTCTGGGGTTTGCAACTATCTCAGGCTTCCCTAGGGTACAGGGTGCAATCGAATGCACACATGTGTCTATGAGAGCTCCATGGCAGCAGCCCCCGATGTTAATTAAAAGGAAAGGGTTCCACTCCCTGAACGTTCAACTGGTGTGTCATCATCACGTTTGTGACTCATACATTCTGAGTCATTCCCAGGTGCCTCACATATTCGAGGGGCCTCAGTTGGCTGCTGGAGATAAGGGGTACCCACTCAAACAATGGCTCATGACACCGATGCACCATACTTTGAGCCACTCGGAAGAGGGATTCAATGAGGCGCATAGCTCGACACGACCCATCTTTGAGCAGATCATTGAAATCCTGAAGATGCGTTTCCAATGCCTGGACTGCTCAGGTGACGCTGTGCAGTACTCTCCACAGAGGGTGTCCCGCATCATCATGCCCTGTTGCACCCTTCATAACCTGGCACTTCAAAGGAGGGATCTCATGCCAAAGGTCAACATGGAGAAAAGGAAGCTGAGAGCTTCTCGGGTGATGAAGAGCAGGAAGGGCAGGAATCTGTAGAGGGAGATTAGGGTCAGCTTCCACATGAGGATACCATTGAAGAAGCACAATGTGCCCGTGCCACACTGATACACACCAGATTCTAGGAGGAGTAAGGTACAGGTAACAGGACACGGTCACATTCCTTCTGTCCCTTAGTGCCATGCCAGTGCACTGAAAAGCCTTTACAACCTCTAACATCGAGTTCAGCATCTGGATTTGCATCTTCAACCCTCATGATTCAGGCCCTAATCTTTGGAAAGGTCAGCGGCGAACCATGTATCCATGTGCTTTGGGAAAGGACAGTTGACACAACAGCACAGATGCTACATCAAAGGGCCACCTTAATGAGGAATCTTTAACGGACACTGAGATGTGAGTTTGGTTGGAGAGACCATCATGGCTACAGGTCCTGTGCTTTGACACTACCAATGAAGACAATTGTCTCATTTTTAGAGACAATTACAGCTATCCCTCCAGGGCTGGTGAGCATGCCTAACTCCATGATGTCTTGTAAGGGATAGATGTTACTAATGCATTTTGCAAACACTTCTAGTAAAGAGTTTGACACATCTCCCTGACATAACACAAGGGTTGAATAACTATCGTGGGTCAGCTACACATCACATAAATGTGAGGCGCACAAAGGGAGGTCATCACTGAGTGGGAGCATGGCTCATCCTTGCAATAAGAGGGCACATAGTTGCATATGCACAATGCTTTCAAATAATGAGACCATTCTCATGAACAGCAAATGTATTTACAAAGGTGCATAATATTTATAATAATTGGACACCCGTGATTCAGAAGTGATGTCAATGTTTCTTAATTTTTCTAACCCTGCCGTTATGTCTTAGTGCACCTCCGACATCCACAGCAGAGGCGGAGGCAGCCTGCGGACTGGTAGGACCTGTTGTCTTTGATGGCTTTGGCAGGCATCCTCTAGAGGGCCAAGGCCTGCAGGGCCCCAGCCTGCTTTGGATCTCCTGCTGTAGGGCAGGTGCACTCTCCTCAGCCTTCAAAGCTGGAGGTGATGGTGTCACAGGAAAAGGGGGTTGGGTAAGGCTGGACATTCACAGAGTCACCTGGCTGAATGCCCCGGGGTCTTCAGCTGCTGGTTCTCCTCCCCATGAGTGCCCAAGGGCCCCTGTCTGACTCCGAGGAGAAGGGGCACCTGGAGGGAGGTCAAGTTGCCCCACCCCCTCTCGACCATCGGCTGATGGATCCTAACAATGCCTATAACGATGGAGTGAAGGGCTAAAGTGCAAATCCAGCAGGATCTGCTGGACCAAGGTCTCCAAGGCAGCCACTACCCTTCCCATGGAGACCTTGCTGGTTGCATGTGGGTGTCTTGACATCAGAAAGAAAGCAGATGGACTCCTCCATCCTTCGTTTCCAACTCTGTGGCATCAAACTTGAATTTGGAGAGCTCCAGGTTGTTGCTCCTCCCTCCTCCCATCTGGGATCTCTCCCTCCTGTTTGCAATCTTGGCCTGCATTAAGACAAATGGATGGAACGTGATGAGAAGAGATGGAGGAGAGGTTGGGAAGCATGCACACCTGTTGTGTGTGCTGAGCCCTCCCCAGTTAGGGCTAAAGATGGAGTTTGTGCAGCATGATAGATGAGATGCTGGTGATGTTAAAGTGTCCGTGAGACAATCAGTGCTGATGTCTTCCCCCGCTAATATTGTGTAAGATCCCTAAGCAGTGTAACCCTCTGAGTGCATGATGAGAGTGTGAGATTGGAGCAAGCTGAAGGTTGACTTACCCTGGAGGAGCAAATGGGATCATTCATCCTCTTCCTGCACTGGATGGCGTTTCTCAGGTGGGTGCCCAACGAGCTGACCCCCCTTCCAACCGCCTCTCAGGCTGGCGAGGGGAGGCTGGCGGGTCTCTTGGAGCCAGCCCTCAGGTAGAGGACACCCTGGTGCTGGTGGACTCCATGGATGAGGTCTCAAGGGAGTCATTACTGAACCTGGGAGCAGCTTTTTCTTGGTCATATTGAAACGTTTCCTCCACACAGCTAGGCAGGAGAGAGTGAATGTGTGTCTTCAGGTGACCTTTGAATATGGCACCCGGACCTTCAACCCCATTAGGTTATGACGGGATGGACAAATCATCAGCCATATAATTCAGAGAAATCGAGGGTGAGTTCTTCTCCTGCTGCCCAGCAGGGAACGTGTACGAAAACCACCCGCCACCGCACTTAGTCTCCAAAATTGAAAATTCCATCCAAAGAAAGGGTTTCAGTAAAAGTTGAACAGGCTGGGTCTCTTTTCTCTAGAAAACAGAAGGCCGGAAAGAGATCTTTAAAGTTATGAACAGGTTTGATAGGGTTGTCGTTGTTGTCTGAGTGCAATTCCAAATGGTGTAGGTGACCTTGTTTGCCATACTTTCTGATCATCGCAACAGTGGAAAACCTTGCTTTTGGAATTTTGGTTAAGTCAATCTAGACATAGAGAAGATGCTTTCATTTCTGGGGAAGATCACAACTGGGGAGGCAGTGGCATAGTGTTATTGTCATTGGACTAGTAACCCAGAGACCCAGGGTAATGCTCTGAGGACCCAACTGATTCACTGATGTCCTTTTAGGGAAGGAAATCTGCTGTCCTTACCTGGTCTGGCCTACATGTGACTCCAGACCAACAGCAATGTGGCTGACCCTTAAATGGTCTCTGAAGTGGCCTAGCAAGCCACTCAATTGTATCAAACCGGTAAAAACAGTCACTAAGGATGGATCACCTGCTATTGACCTTGGCAGCTGGAAAATCAATGGCAAAATAATGCTGACTCTGCAAAGTCCTCCTTACCAACATCGAGGGGTTTGTGCCAAAATTGGGACACCTGTCTCATAGACTAGTCGAGCAACAGCCACAGTTATGGAGTCATACCTTACAGATAACATCCCAGACAGCGCCACCACCATCCCTGGGTATGTCATGTCCGACCAGCAGGACAGACCCAGTAGAGGTGGCGGCACAGTGGTATATAGTCAGGAGGGAGTTGACCTGGGAGTCCTCAACATCGAATTTGGACTCTATAAAGTCTCATGGCACCAGATCAAACATGGGCAAGGAAACTTCAGCTGTTTACCACATACCGTCCTCCCTTCTTGAACCACTGCAGTGCCATTAGGAAGGTAGTTCCAGGATTTTGACCCAGCGACAATGAAGGAAACATGATATAGTTCCAAGTAAGGATGGTGAGTGGCTTGGAGGGGAAATTCCTGGTGGTGGTGTTCCCATGCATCTGCTGCCCTTGTCAATCTAGATGGTAGTAGTTGTAAGTTTGGAAGGCACTGTCAAAGGAGCCTTGATGAATTCCTGCAGTGCATCTTGTAGATGGTACACATTGCTGCTCCTGTGCATCAGCGGTGGAGGGAGTGGAAGTATGTAGATGAGGTGCCAATAAAGCAGGCTGCTTTGTCCTGGATGGTGTCGAGCTTCTTGAGTATTGTTGGAACTGCACTCACCCAGGCAAGTGGGGAGTTTTCCATCACATTCCTGACTTGTGCTTTGTAGATGGTGGACAGGCTTTGGAGAGTCAGCAGGTGAATTACTCATTGCAGGATTCCTAGCCTCTGACCTGCTCTTGTAGCCACAGTATTTATATGGTTAGTGCAGTTCCGTTTCTGGTCAATGGTAACCCCAGGTTGATAGTGGGGATTCAGTGATGGTAATGTCTTTGAATGTCAAGGTGCTCAAGGGAGTCAAGGTTAGATTCTCTCTTGCTGGACATGGTCATTGTCTGGAAGTTGTGTGGCACGAATTTTACTTGCCACTTCTCACTCGAGCCTGGATATTGTCCAGGTCTTGCTGCATTTGGACATGGACTGCTTCCGTACCTGTGGAGTCATGAATAGTGCTGGACATTGTGAAATCATCAGCAAACATCCCCACTTCTGACCTTATGATGGTGGGAAGATTATTGATGAAGCAGCTGAAGATGGTTGGGCCGAGGACACCACCCCGAGGGACTCCTGCAATGATGTCCTGGGACTGAGATGACTGACCTCCAACCACAACCACTTTCTTTTGTGCTAGGCATGACTCCAACCAGTGGAGAGTTTTTCCCCCTGATTTCCATTGACTCCAGTTTTGCTAGGGGTCCTTGATGCCACACTCAGTCAAATGCTGCCTTGGTGTCAAGAGCAGTCACTCCAATCTCACCTCTGGAGTTTAGCTCTTTAGCCCATGTTTGAACCAAGGTTGTAATAAGATCAGGAACTGAGTGACCCTGGCGGAACCCAAACTGAGCATCGGAGAGCAGGTTATTGCTAAGTAAGTGTCGCTTGATAGCACTGTTGATGACTCCTTCCATCATTTTACTGATGATCGAGAGTAGGCCAGGTTCGATTTGTCCTACTTTCTCTGTATAGGACATACCTGAGCAAATTTCCACATTGCCAGTGTTGTAGCTGTACTGGAAAAGCTTAGCTAGGGGCTTGGCAAGTTCTGGAGCACAAGTCTTCAGTACTATTGCCGGAATATTGTCAGGGCCCATAGGCTTTGCAGTATCCAGTGCTTTCTGCCGGTTCTTGATATTGTGTGGAGTGAATCAAACTAGCTGAAGACTGGCATCAGTGAAGATCTGGAGGAGGCCGACATGGATCATCCACTCGGCACTTCTGGCTGAATGGTTGCAAATGCTTGAGCCTTATCTTTTGCACTGATGTGCTGGGCTCCCCCATCATTGAGAATGGGGATATCTGTGGAGCCTCCTCCTCCTCCAGGGAGTTGTTTAATTGTCCACCACCATTTATGACTGGATGTGGCAGGACTGCAGAGCTTAGTTGTGATCCGTTAGTTGTGGAATCGCTTAGCTCTGCCTATTGCTTGCTGCTTATGCTGTTTATCACGCGAGCAGTCCTCTGTTGTGGGTTGACACTTTTTTAGATATGCCTGGTGCTTTTCCTGGCATGCCCCCCTGCACTCTTCATTGAACTAGTTTTGATACCCTGGCTTTGTAGTAATGGCAGAGTGGGGGATATGCTTGGCCATGAGGTTACAGATTGTGGTTGAGTAAAATTCTGCTGCTGCCGATGGCACAGAGCATTTCATGGATGCCCAGTCTTGAGCTTCTAGATCTGATCGAAATCTATCCCATTTAGCACGGTAGTACTGCCACACAACACGATGGAGGGTATCCTCAATGTGAAGGCGGGACTTCATCTCCACTAGCACCGTGTGGTGGTCACTCCTACCGATACTGTCATGGACAGATGCATCTGCGACAGGCAGGTTGGTGAGGATGAGGTCAAGTATGTTTTTCCCTTTTGTTGCTTCCCTCACCACTGCCACAGACCCAGTCTAGCAACTATGTCCTTTAGGACTCAGCCAGCTGAGTATGTAGTGGAGGACATTGGGTGATGGACATTGAAGCCCTCCACCCAGAGTACATTCTGTGACTTTGCCATCTTCAGGAGGAGCACTGATTCATCAGCTGAGGGAGGGTGGTACATAGTAATCAGCAGGAGGTTTCCTTGCCCACATTTAACCTGATGTCATGAGACTTATGGGGTCCAGAGTCAATGTTGTGGACTCCAGGGCAACTCCCTCCCAACTGTATATCTCTGTGCTGCCACCTCTGTTGGGTCTGTCCTGCTGTTGGGGCAGGACATACCCAGTAATGATGATGGTGGTATTTGGGACATTATGTGTAAGGCTTGATTCCATGAGTATGACTATGTCAGGCTGTTGCTTGATTAGTCTTTGAGACAGCTCTCCCAATTTTGGCACAAGCCCCAGATGTTAGTAAGGAAGACTTTGCAGGTTCAACAGGGTTGACTTTGGCTTTGCCTTTTCCAGTGCCTAGGTCAACGCTGGGTGGTCCTTCCAATTCGGCATTGATGAATCTGAAGGACTACATCTCGTAATTTGTAATAGAGATAGATTATTCTCCACCTGGAGCACTGGAAGATCAAATTAATTTGAAGGAGGAAAAAGCCAAATGACTTACTAATAGTTGAGAAATGCCTGTATTTCACATTATGTAACAAGTTTAATATATATATTTAAGAGCTTTATAAATATATTTAGGATTCTTGAGGAGGGAGTTGATTCAGTCGGAGGTCCGATGAATATACATGTCAGGATGAGCTAAAAAGGAATGACTGTTTACCCATTGGCTGACAACCATTTCCTCCAATACTAAAGGGGTTTCAATTGCTGAACTGCGTATCAGCTGTTTCATTGGCTTATATATTCTGGATTTGATATGATTGCAAATATTGATCACGTGTTGTGCTGTTATGGTGTTAGGAAATATTGTTGCAATTTGTTTTCTGCAGCAGATTGTTGGAGAATCGAGAATATAACCTGAAAAAAAATCTTTCCCTGCCTTTCCTGTTCTATAAAATTAGTGATTTTTGGAGAGTGACTTTAAGTGTGCTAACAGTCCTCCAGAGTCCTCTTGCTGTTAATTTTCTTTGAAAAAAATTAGAGATGCAAAATATAAATGTGCCTATATGAGCATTTCCTAAACGTTCACAAATATTAATGAAAGAAGAGCATGAGTCATATGTTAAGTTTGTTTCCGTAGAATTTCAGAGGGTGGATTTCAAATGGAAAGTGAGTCCAGCTCAAAACTACCACAAGTCAGTTGAACACAGTAAAATTTGCATTTATAAGCAGTCCTATAGCATGGATGCAGTGTGGCCATTATCACATTACCTTAGCAGAGCAGAAATACAAGGACATCAATGGAAGCCAAGCAATGAATGGTTCACAGAGCAAACTACACTGGGCAATGGATATACCATTCGCTAGCATGACAGAGTGCATGATGAGACTTGGACTCAGCAAGATGACTTGAGCTGAGATCTGAAATTTGGTCTTCATTCATCTGCAAGAAAGAGAGAGGAAGCAAAAACTAGAAAATGAGACAGAGAAATGGATGAGATAAAAAGAAAGATAGAGAGGTAGCAAGAGGAAGATAGCAGTAAAGCCATTATTTATCCCCAATTTATCTGCCAGTAAGATCTTTCAGCCAAGCAAAGAAGACATTACAGGAGTCAGTTGCTAAGCCGAGCACTGCGCCCTGTGATTGACATATTAGCTGTACACACACCTACCCACACTTTAGCAAAGGCCCCCCATCAGCAGGAGCAGAGCCAGTTAAAGTTGGTTTCCTTTAAAATAGCCCCCACCCCTCATACAGGACAATGTCGACAAATCAGGAAAAACTGTTGATGAACCTACCAACAACCTTATGACATCCCTGGTGGAAATGTATTTTACTTCATTGATGTGAACATTGCCTTGTTCCCTGTGACTATAAAATGAATGTTTGTCAGGACAGTATGCCTCGTGGTTCCAGTCTGAGGTAATCAAACATTACAAGGCCCATTTAAGGAAGAAAAAGAAAAGGTATCTGGCACCTTGGAAATAGATGCTGGAGAATGCAGGGCCATGGGCTATATTGGTGGATTTCTTTACACAATTCCTTCACTTCCCCAGAGATGAGATACAATAAACTGCACAGGCAAATCGGAGACCTCTTTGAGAAGAGTTTTCGTATGTTAAAAGAATGTTTTGTATGGTTGAACTGGTCCACAGACAGCCAAACAGTAGATTTTTAGGGAATGGTTTGTCTGTATTGATCTATCATTTCAAACACCTTGATTACATCACCCTTCTAATACTTCTAAATTTATGAGATTACAAACCAAATTGATGCAATGTTACCTCACTTTAAGCCTCAGTATCATTCTGATGAATGTGTACTGCAACCCCTCTGTTGTAATTACGGTTTTGATAAACATAGGACTGTAGCTTTAAGAATAATCCTGTGTTGTAAGGTCACATGATCTGTGTAAACCAGTGAGTTAGCAGCGTAGGGAACCTCTAGTGGAGAGTTCAGTTGTTGAGTTTGATGCCCACATGTAGCTGCTGCTGCTGTCTTATAAATAAAGTTCAATGTTTCCACCAAGAAAAGTTATCTGGAAAATTAACATTATAACATCTTCCAAGGTCGGTACAATTTCCCTTGTGTTTGATACCCAAAACTAAACATATGTGTTTGAACTGCTTTAAAACAATGTAATGGCTTTTCGGTTTCCATTTCTAATATATTTCCATTGTGTGAATTGAGGAGTTAATGTATATTGCAAATATCCGGATAGGTATTGTGCTGGTGCTTGCTCTGTAAACTTAGCCAGTGGGGGGCTTCTTCACTCAAAGAGCAGATGAGAAAGTTGTTTCATATTTTACCAACAACATCAGTTTCATTCTTTTTAACTCACTGTAAGCAACACAACACAAAAGAAGATTGCTATCTCTTGAACAATCCATAGCGTGCTTCACTTCTCAAATTTGTTTGTGAACTAACAGCACGTTCTGCAGGTCAGCCAGGCCTGAGGCTTGACAGGGAGGAAGGAATGTGTTAACATCATAGCTGCTTTTGTAAATTCACATAAAACAAATTGACCTGGAGGGAAATCATCCGATAATGGCTCAGGATGATAGCCAGGCCCAAGGGAGCACTTGACATGCAATATCTGGCAGTCAATCTGCAGTAAATTGACAACACAGAGAGAGAATAAGTGCACTCTCCAGCTGGTCGGCAGTGCCAATGGGATTGTTCCAGCTCTTGAACATTAACCTTGATGCACTGGAACAATTGTAAATTGGTCGATAGGAAGAGCATGTTAACCCTTTCAGAACACCCTTCAAACATTTCAATAGACAGCATGTAATATTAATCCACTTTTATCCTCTTTTGGCCAATTTTTGATTTTTTTTTTGTTACTCTTTAAGCCTCAGCTCCACTCATTTACAACCTCCACGCTGACAGGACACCAGGTGATCTTTCCCACACATCTACCATTCTTCAATAATTTTAATCTAGCCTGTTAGCCAGAATTTGGACAGTTCAGTTTGACCAATCATTTTGCACCCAACTTGACTCTGCTCTCCGTTGAATTCACCAGATGGTAGCATCTGAACTGAACCTAACAAATTGAACCCCTTGAGCTAGATAAAATCTGCTCCCTGTGCCCCTTCCCCATCCCCATCCCCCAGCAGTTGTTCCATTCACCATTCTAATCACCAAAGTCAGGAGCTTTTTAAGTAGGTTTTTGAAATCTGTTGTACTCCATTTATGGATACATACAGGATGTATCAGAGATGAAACGTAGTGGGAGATCAGATACATTTCATCTCCACACAATAATGGACATCGCACGCAATCCACATGCCTGGGCTAGTTTCCCCGTGGTTCAGAATAATGTCACTTTATTACCTTAAACCGTTTTAAAACAAAGCTCATGTTACATAAGAACATTATAACATAAGAAATAGCAGCAGGAGTAGACCATGTGGCCTCTGGAGCCTGTTCTAACATTCATTGTGATCATAGCTGACCTTGGGCCTAAGTTCTCTTTTCCCACCTCATCCTCACATTCATGATCCCCGTCAAGTCCAAAAATCTATCAATCTCAGTCCTGAACCTATTCAACAACTGAGCGTCCACAACACCTGGGGTAGAGAATTCCAAACGTTCACAACTCTCTGAGTGAAGACATTTCTCCTTATCTCAGTCTTAAGTGGCAGACCCTTTTACCCTGAGACTATGTCCCCCAGTTATAGACTTTCCAGCCAGGGGAAACAGCCAGCTTTCAGAACGGACCCTTTTAGCCCCTTCAGAATCTTATGTGTCTCAATGAGATCACCTATCATTCTTCTGAACTCCAGAGAATATAGACTCACTCAACACAATCTCCCAGCATCGGACAAACCTCTGGTTCTAGGAAGCAATGTAATGAACGTTTGCCCACTCCTGCAACACCAGTCCTTCCCTAGATAAGGAAAACTGTGCAAATTATTTCAGGTGTGATCTCGTCAAAGCCCCATACAATTGCAGCAAGTCAGATGTACTCTTGTACTCCAACCACTCGCAATAAAGGCCAGCATGACTCCCTGATTGTCGCTGTACCTACATACTAAATTTCTACATATCTTGTATGAGGACACCCAGGTTTCTTTGATCACCATAGGGGAGAATTTTTAGCTCGGTGGGCAGGCGTGCGCCCCACCCGACTGAACGTTAAATGACACGCGATATTTCAGTCGGCGGGGGCACGCCAACAATTAAAAGGCCTTTCAAGGCCATTATAATGTTAATTGAGGGAAATTTTTCGCTGCCCGTCCAATCTTACAGTTGGCGGGCAGGCAAAAAGATTTTAGGAAACCTCATCCACAGGCAGGATGAGGTTTCCAACAGCAAATACATTTGAAAATTTTGATTTTATTTTTAATTAATAACATGCCCCTGCTCATGTGACAGAGTCACGTGAGGGGACATGTTTTATACATTTTTAGAATCTTTATTTTGTTTTGAAAGATGTTCATCTCCCTGAGGGTGCTCTGTGCCTCAGGGAGATTTTCCAGCACGCACTCACCCTCCCTCCCCCCGCCGTCCCCACCCCCACCCCCAACACAGGCAGTGCTGAGCCTTAATTGGCCTGCCAGAAATCGCAGTCCAGCCCCGATTGTGGGCGGCGTCAGCTTCCCGCCCACCCCTGCTGAGCCTGCCTGGCAAGGGAAATACCATCCCCATAGCTTCATACCCTTTAAAAGCATTCTGACTTCCAATTACCCCTATAAAAGTGAATAAATTCATAAACTCCGACATTATACTCCAACTGACACCTTAGCCAACCCAACCAATCCCCCCAGACCCGACCATCACCCCAATCTAATTCATCACTTCCCGACTCAACTGGACTTCTCCTGGCCATACTGCAAAACTATTCCCCCACTCAATCATCTACCACTCATTCTCACTCAACCACCCACCCATTCACCTACTCACCCACACACACTCGCTCATCCACTCACTCCTTCACTCCCTCACTAATCCGCTGCAAAACTTTGAGGCATGTAAAAAATTTCCTGAATATGGCAGCTGATGTTCTAAAAAGGGCTGTGTTCTCTGTGCTAGGCGTGTGCTCTGTGCTGGGGCATGTCCTCTGTGCTAGGCGTGTGCTCTGTGCTGGGGCAGGTTCTCTGTGCTGCTCATTTGCACTGATGCAGCCTGGACTGGAAGTCCCTGCTGAAGTTAGAGTGCAGAGATGTTCAGAGTCAGCAGCGTTTGCCCTAGTATTGCCACTGATTGGAAGACTTGAATTAGTTATAAAGAATATGAATAGTCAAGACCCCAGCACTGATCCACGTGTCACACCATTACACATTGCCAACTTTAAAAGGGCCCGTTTATTGCTAGTTGCTGCTTTCTGTTGTTTCTATCTTCTATCCAATCTTTTGTCCATGCTATTACATTACCCCCAACTCCATGAGCCCTTATCTTATGTAATAATCTTTTATGTGGCACTTTGTTGAATGCCTTTTGGAAATCCAAATATACCACATGCACTGATTTTGTTTTATCTATTCTTTAAGTTACATCTTCAAAAAAGCACAAATGCATTTTTCAAACATGATTTTCCTTTCGTATACTCCACCCAATAATGCTCTGATCTTCGAAGTGTATCGTTAACGATTCTTTTATAATGAACGCCAGCATTTTTGTGATGACTGATGTTGGACTAGTTGGGCTGTGCTTTGTTATTTTCTCTCTCCCTCCTTTCCTGAACAGTGGTGTTACATTTACTACATTCCAACCTACTGGGAAAGTTCTGGAATCTAATGAATGTTGGAAAATTGCATCCAATTCAACAAAGTTGCACTGACTTTTCTAAAGAACTCCGGTAGATTAAAGCCTATTCAGCAAGCAGTCCCAGTTTTGCACGAAGTGTGGTTGCAGGCAGGATAAAGAATGTTTTACCTGACAGCTGCAGTGGCGGCTGTTCACACTGGATCCTTCAAAACCCGCCTCATTAATCATGCATCCCCGGGAAACACAGTGTTTGGTTGGCGGGCAGGCTCTCATTCGCCCGCTATGCCATCACCTCACTGCTTCCTCACACATGGTGCCATGTTTAAAATACAGCCGTGTGCACACCTCTCGGGGCTTTCAGCCCAGGATTGCTGCACAGAAACATGGCCTCAAAAGGCATGGAGACCGCAGCTCCCCAATTCAGTAACAAGTCCTTGGAACACAGTTTGAACGCAGTGGAGGCCCACCATGATGTCCTCCACTCCCGCTGTGACCAGGGGAAGGGTTGTAGCATCACCAATCCGGCTAGGGAGGCAGTGGCAGCAACACTCTGCAAAGGGGGACAGCCACCCAGTGCCGCATGAGGATGGATGATCTCCTCCATTCAGTCAGGGTAAGTCACTCTTTTCATTACTCTGAACTTACACACTCACAAACCCATCACATCCACAGGGATCACACTCACTGCCAGTTCAAGGGACATCACCGTTCACTCTCTCACACACACCTTCATTGCCCTCATCCTATTCATGGGACCACTCACCACCCACACATGCCAGGCATACATCATCAGGCCTGGCAGGTGCCCTGCTTACACTCTCTCCATCTGCCTTCATGCAGAAAAAGAGGGAGAGGTCACAGACCGGTGGAGAAATGCCTGAAATCAAGGTCCTCACCGACTTGGAAAACAGAGCCATCCAGTTGGCCCGTGATAACTGGGCCTGGTCCTGTGCTGACGGTGAGGTCGGTGCTGCTCTACCAAGTGAGGATCCAGCAGTGCAACATCCATCAGACAACCATGCTGTGAGTGATGTGTCCTGTTTCACAGGCCACTGCCATGTACTAATGATCTCTCCCTTGCTTTCACAGGCACATCTGGGAAACAGCCGAGGGAGTCCACAAGCCAGGTCCTTGACTCAAGCTCCGTAGACACAGTGTCATAGCGCTCACCCACACCCTCCACCAGCGCAGAGACACACACTTCGGTGGAATCAAGTTCTAGGGTAGTCTCAGGGCCACAATCTGGTGAGCACATTGCACTGCCTGACCCACAGTAGGCGGTAGCAGGTACCTCGCACGTCTCTGACATTCAGAGCTCTGCTGGAGACCAGAAATCCGCTGAGCTTGAGTCAGATGATGAGCCTCTGGGCTCGGTCATACTTACTTACTGGATCTGCGAAGACAAGCTCGGGAACATCAGGAAGAGATGTCCACTGTACTCCTCAGGTTGCAAGGTGGAGTCCGTCCACCTTCCGGCTGAGGTGATAGTGCCGGCATTGCAATGCACCGAGGTCAACACTGGCAGGATGGTGGCCGCCATGGAGACCTTAGTCCAGACCATTGGTCCTGCACTGCTGCATGGGCTGAGCTCCATTGGTAATGCCAGAGATTGGCCTCCAACAGTGTGTACGCGAGAGGGGTACGGGGCAGCTCACTCTCACTCCAGCTACCCTTTCTCCTCAAGGAGTCAGCCTGGAGCCCTCAGGCACCCATAGGCTGGAGGATCAGCAGGTGCACACCCCAGCGACATCCACCCAGGTGGCTCTGGGAGTGTCTGGCCCATCCAAATCCCCTCTTCCTGTGACCTCAGCAGCTCCAGCTCCACAGGCTGAGGGTGCCACTGCCACACAACAAGACCCCAAAAGCAGGCAGGGGCCCTCCAGTTCTCAGCCCTCCAGAGGACATCCATCAAAGTCATCACAGACAGGGTGTAGCAGTCAGCAGGCTGCCTCCACCTTCACTGTGGATGTCAGGGGACCATCAAGATGTCAGGAAGGTTAAGAAGATGTAACTCTTATGAGTTAAAACCAATTAAACTAAATTAACAAAATTGGGATAAGTTAAGAAGATGTAGTTGCATAGCCTGGGCACAGGTGTTAATCACTTTTACATACTGTTCACTATTGTCAATAAACTCCTAAGAATGCCTCTTGCTTATAGCTCCTTTTTTTGGTGAGCAGTGTTTGTGTTACTCAGATGTGAAACCTTTCTGCACTAGATAAAGGCAGGTGTCTCAGTCCAGGGCCTCTTCCCTGTGCTCTGTGCAGCCTGCAGGTAGCCCTTCTCCCCAAGGAGTCATCCTTGCAGCCTCTGTGGACCCTGGAAGAAGTCAGGGATCTGAGACCTGCTAAGCGTGTAGGAATCATGGATACTCCCTGGAAACCATACACAGGCCTGCAGGATGCGTTTCTGGTGGTCGCACAACAGCTGCACATTCAGCAAATAGAATGCGTTGCGGCTAACGTAGTCGACCATGTGTTGTGACGGAGATCTGAGTGCCACGAGTGCTGTCGATGGCACCCTGCACCTGTGGGAAACCCGAGATCTGGGCAAATACCAGGGCTCTTGCTTCCTGACTTTTCTGGTCCCGGGCAAAATGCACAAAGTTGTGTGCCTTCACGGATATGGCACCCATGACCTCATGGATGTATCTGTAGGTGGAGGCTTGTGAGATCCCACAGGGGTTGCCTGTGGAGACCTGAAAGGAGCCACTGGCGTAGAAATTGAGCATCACGGTCACTTTCACAGCTACTAGCAGTGGATGCCCCCCATGTCCCCGTGGCACCAAATCCTGCAGTAGCTGGCAGATGTGGCCAACCAGTTCCCTAGACATGCGCGGTCTTTGGCGACACTCATTCTCGTTTGACTGCAGGAATGAAAGATGGCATCTATAGACCCTAGGTCTAGCTAAGCGCCGACCAATAACAGCTCATTGTGGCTCTTCAGCGGTGTGTGTGGGGGTCCCAGCCACCTCTTCTTCCAGACTGTGATGCTCCTCCCACTGAGCAGCCAGGAGCCTCCATCGCTCTCTTCGCTATCCCATTAGGGCAGGGGATTTGTCGGTTTTTAGTCCCAGTTTCACGAATACTTTTATTTTGCTCATATTACATGGCATCCCATGGCTATACCACTGGTTCTCCCACCTGGATTTTGCAGACAACATTGCCTCACTGGCTGAAGAACTGCATGCTACACGACATGACCACCAGTTCTAAAAGTAGTCGCATTAAGATTGGTCTGTGCATTAGCTGTGAGAAATAAAGACAACAACAACTGGATGGCAACAAGGCTCTCCCATCATCATCAGGCACCAGAACATTGAGGATGTCGACCACGTCCCCTACCTAGGAAGCAACATCTCCAGGAAGGGTGATCATAGAATCTCAGTAATTTTACAGTGCAGAAGGAGGCCATTCAGCCCATTGTGCCTGCACCAGCTCTCCGAATGAGCAATTCCCTTGGTGTCATTCTCTCACTTTCTCCCCATAACCCTGCATACTCTTCCCTTTTAGATAACAGTCTAATTCCCTTTTAAATGTTTTGATTGACCCTGCCTCTTCCACACTCTCAGACTGCATTCCAGACCCTAACCTTTCACAGTGTGAAAAAGATTTTCCTTATGTCGTTTTTGCTTCTTTTGCCAATTATTTTAAATCTGTGCCCTCTTGTTCTCAATCCTTTCACCAATAGCAACAGTTTGTCCTTATCTACTCTGTCCAGGCACCCCATGATTTTGAAACTTCTATCAAATTTCCTCTCAATCTTCTCCAAAAAAAAAAACAGTCCTAACTTCTCCAATCTATCTTTATAGTGGAAGTTCCTCATCCCTGGAACCATTCTCGTGAATCTCTTCTGCAATCTGTCCAATATTTTCACAACCCTCCTAAAGATCAGCGTCCAGAATTGGATGCAATACTCCAGTTGAAGCTGAACTCATGTTTTATGCATGTTTAACATAACCTTCTGGCTCTTATACTCTATGTGCCTATTAATAAAGTCCATGATACTGTATGCTTTATTAACCACTCTAAACTTGCTGCTACCTTCAATGACTTATGCACATACACACCCAGGTTTCTCTGCCCCTTTAGAAGTGTGCCCTTTATTTTATATTCCATGTTCTTCCTATGAAAATAAACCACTTCATATTTCCCCACATTGAATTTCATCTGCCACCGGTCTGCCCATTCTACCAATTTTCCTATTTACTTTTTGAAGTTCTGCAGTCTCTTTCTCACAGTTTGCAATGCTTCCAAGCTTTGTATCATCTGCAAATTTTGGAGTTGCATCCTGTACACCAAGGTCTATGTCATTAATATATGTCAGGAAAAACAAGGGTCCCAACACTAATGCAAAGCAGCATCGGTCA